>NC_088800.1:78320326-78920326 GCF_011386835.1 Chrysemys picta bellii
ATTGTACTTACTATAAGAGTAGACAAAAAAATTTCAGACAGAACTGATTTAAAAAAAAATCTGATTGTATCTCTTTAGCTCCTCACAGAGGCAAACAAGACAAAAATATTTGAGTTTCTAACTTAATATGTTTTTTTCAGATAAGTAAGGGAAAGTTTAAAGACATGAAAACATTCATTTTTTTAAACTTCATATCTCTTCAATGCCTTGCCCAACAATTTCTCTCAAAATATCTAGAAAAACTCTACAGTTGCATGAGGGCATCCATATTAAATTTCAAGGAGATAAGGGTTGTTTTTTCAAAATTGTTTTTGAATGTGGGAGTGTGTCAGAATTGGGTTTATAATAGAAAGCTGGCTTCAAGCTTAATTTTAGAGGGACTGGTTTCTTTTTATAATATTTATTCTCAAAGAGGATGGGATTGTTGATTCTTGCCTTGAACTGTGCTTGCTGTCACTTCCAAACAAAGGCTGTTGAGATAACGGGTGCTGAGCAAAAGCACAGTGTTAATCATTTACGGAAGTGACGGAAGGAAGACACTGTACACTGAGTAAGCAGATCAGTGAAATGTATTTCAATGCCAACTTGATTAATTTGATAATCATCTCAATATATTCCCCATGAACCACAACAATTAGTAGCTATGGATTTCTTTTTATGATTAGCTTCTGTCAGAGGCTCACATAATCCCCAGACAAAACTCTATGGTATGTGGAGGTTTTCAGGAAAATGCTGGAACTACTGCATATAATAGCAAGAGAAGCCTGGGACAATATTGGCTATTTGGTCCTGCATTCTGATTAATAGAATTTTACAGAGAAAGGACAATAGTCTATTCCAACAGCATATATCAATAGAAATGCACATCAGTCTCTTTCAACAACCCCATATATAATTAGACATTTTTATTCAGATTCCCAGTTACTTCAATAGTGGAATAAATGCCATGGGCAGTTTAGAATGGTATCAAACTTTAATATTCTGTTAATAGACGTGTCTATATCAGCAAGTCTATGGGGAAATGTTTCCATTCTTCAAAGATGATTTCTCCATCATTACTTTGACCCACGAAGATCATATTTATGCTGAGGCCCCACTCTTAGTTTTGGCCATTGCAGGCACTTCTCACAAATCTTCCATGTAAGAAGCAATTGTAGATTAAGTTAATAGAAGAATAACAAGGACCCACCCCAACAAGTGTTCAGATAGAATATGCTACACTGTGTAAATAAAGAGCTATTTTGGTAAGCAGGTGTACTATTGTCATAGTTCTTTCTTTTTAGAGAAACAAAACCATCACAAAAAGAAACATTTGATGTAACCATTTTTCTTCATACTGAGATCATGACTCTTGGTTGGGGGCATGGCCATAGCTGGTATAGCATTTCTTCAAGGAGCCCACTAATTTGGAATCTGGGTTGCTTTTCCCACCATGCAAGATCCATTCAGATTCAGCTCAGGTCAATAGTGTGGTATGTGTGAAAGACAAACAGTTTCTTATCATCCACTCTGCAGAGGTCTGGAAGACTTTGAGGAAGGAAGTGCTCCCTAGAGAGACAGGCGCCTCCCTTTCCTCAAGAGCAGTCCAGGGACTTGGCCACCGAGGACTTCAGCACCTTTACAAAATAGCAGTTAATTTCAAATTCAGAAAATAATGACGTTTCCTTTATCCATGTGCATCTTGAAATCCATCCTCACTCCTCAAACTAGGCATTTGGTTAATTGTTGTTGTTTTTTACAGCAAGCTCAGGCAATCTTTTAGCTCTTTCCATGGATTATGCTAGGATAATCAAAATGCTGGGTAAAAAACTGGTTTCAGATCAAATTAACATAAAAATAAGCTGTGGTTGGAAATAAATGTCCTGCAGATATCGTCACAATTTGAATGGGGAAACAATGCAAAAGTAAATGAACCAGCAGTTCTCAAATTGAGAAGATAATGAGAAGAAAGCCAAGTACAAGAACCATAACTGTGAGGTATTACAATATGAAGAAATAAAGAGGATTTCTTGAGCAGAAAGCAAAACAACAGTAGTGGCGAGAAATATGCTACAAGATGGATTTTTCAACACTCCGGGGGAACTTTGATTAACTCTTTATTTCTACTGCACTGTAATTGGGGCACTACATGGCATAGAGCTAACAGGAAGACATAGAGAACTACTGGAAAAATATTGCAATAGACAATGAAGGTCAGCAAAATGTTTTCCAGTCTACACAAAGAGTGAGGCAGTCATCTCTGACAGATACACAACCCTTCTCCCCCCCCCCCCATACCTTTACTTTTGCAGCAGAAGGTTGAAACTAGATTAAAAATTACCTGAGGAAGCACCAAGTACAAACAAAACTAATAAAATAGATGTCCATTAAAAATCTATCAAAGTGCATAGAGAAATTTCAGAAGGGTCTGAAGTTAGCTTTCAAAACCTCTTGTGTTCCTCATGTACAAAAAGACAATGAAGGAAGAAGAAAGCCTGAAGAATTACATGTATATTTATGCAAGCAGGTTTCATATTGCTTATCTTTTGAAACTTTGAACAAATCTGCAGCTAAAACTAATGAAAGATGTCTTTTTAAAGATAAGATTTCTGAGTATTTTAATTGTTCACATAAGGATTTTGTAGAAGAGGTAGGATCTATCTAATCTGTTTAAAATTTTATGCTGCACTCATCACAATCATGCTTGAGAATGTTACGTTCCCCAGATCTCTGCGACTCAGCAATTAGATGTGATAATCAGATTGGTGTGAGTTTAGAAAAATGGCTGGAATGTCCACTTTCCCTTGATATGTGGCGCTGCTGGTGCCTGCTCTGTATCTAATGGGGAAAAACAACAAAAGGTTCCCTCCTTCCTATATTTAGCAATGTTAAAACATTGCCATTTGGACTGAAGTATTTAGACAGATAAAAAAACCAACATATACTATTTGGAAATCTGGTTTCAAGTAGCAAGATTCACCAATCCAAAACATGACATTCACTTCCTTTCTTTCTGGAGATGAAGAGAATCTTCCATTTCCTGCTATTGATCTAAGCTGTGCTCTTCCTTGAAGAGAAAAAGGTGATGGAGGATACATAAGGCCTAAATCCTTAGTATCTGTATTAGACTGATTTGAAATTAAGTAGAAGGACTTATTGTACTATATTTTTCAATGAAAATTGATGGAGCTGGGTCTTACAAAGCAAGTTTCCAGGTAAAATTTGCAATTTTAACAGCTGCAGTACAAGCATTCTGAAGACATAGAGGGCAAAATAATGTGGTGCAATGGAAGAACCATTGGTGGAAGGGCCTGGGGAGCTAGTGGGAAATAGGGACAATACAGTAGCTGGAGTGGGAATGCTAGCTACATTAAAGATGCTTCTGACAACCGCCAAAGCTATTGTGAAGCTGCATAGGCATCTTTCCTTTCATTCATTCATTCATTCAATACAGTTCTTCAAGTTCTATTGTTATCTTACTGCTGACTTTATCAATTTTAAATGAAATGCTTACATTTACCGTTAAACAAGCTATAGCGTATGCATGATAGTGTAGTGTATCATTGGCAGGGCACCATATGTATTGATTCATACCCAGTGCAATATAGTGATGCAGTATTATACTTGTTATTCCTACCTGGTCATCTCTTTAATTCACTCTTTCTAATACAAAAGACAGGTTTTCTCTCATTGTGGTGAGTCAAAGGTTTACAGACTACATGAAGCTTCTGGTCTTGTCTGTACTCCCTACTGCTTTCTGTATTCTGTCACTAGCATACTCACTTAATTGTATGACAGACAATAACTGTACTCTAAAGGAGCAAAAACAACTGTTGAATTCATTTTTAAATTATATCATATTGCTCTGTTCTAAGCCTCCCCATTATATAAATGTTGAGATGAGAAATATTGATGTGGTTTTTAAACTTTAAATTTCAGTTAGTTCAGATCATTTTAAATAGTCCTTCAGCAAGAATAAATCAATTTTTATAAGCTATAACTTTCAATTACAGTCTTTGGAGAGAAAACAGTATGTTTCAAGGAGCTTAGAAGTGTGTCAACAAGGAAATTTTACTGTGTATAGTCTGTGTCAGTGATAAGGTCTCATGGACCTTATCAGGGGTTTTTTACAGGGGAACCTATTCAGCCACAGCTTCTGTGCATGTATAAAGAAAGGTATACGATTAATAAAATCTGGAAATATTAAAAGGATGGTAAGACACAAGAAGCAGTATCCCTGTGCTAAGTGTAATCATATCATATCACCAATGTCTGATGCCTCTTGGCCATTTCCCTGTAAATCGTAGAAGGAAAAGTTTTGAGCACCAGCATCATGCAATAGCTATAGATGGCACCATGCATGTGTATTAAATGTGCAAAATGGGATGTAGGAGTCAAGGCTCAATGGAAGAAAGAAAGGACCATAGGAGCAGAAAGGTAAGAAAGACCTGGAGGAAGTGGAAAAGAACCAACGAGCTATAGGAAAATGAAGAAAACCAAGGAGGACAAGTGGCAATAAAGGTGCAGGAATTGCCAGACCCTACTTTATTTGAACACTATAGTTGCTAAGACTATTTGCTACACTGCTGCAACTGTAGCTACCAGAGAACATTTCTTCCACTTTTGCATGCCTGAAAACTACAGATGCACTGTAACTATAAGGTGCCAAACACCTTGGCATCTCAGCTCCTAAGTCACAGAGCACTCTTCTAGGACATCTTCTTCAGCCCAGGGAGGCCCAGGAGAATTTCAGAAAAGAAAAAATAATTTTAAAGAGGATAGTTTAAAACACATATTTCTAGATCATTGTCGACTACAGACAGGTTGGGGGCATTCAGCATGTAAATCTGGGTATAAAATATATCAGATTTTGATTTAGCTTTGTAGTTCACCTTTGAAGCTACAATAATGAATACATTTTAAACAATGATAATTTTTCCTTCTTTTGGGATCATAGAAACTAATTTTATTTTCAGCAAATACTTTACAGCAGAGGTTCTCAAATAGTGGACCACCAATGGTCTGTGAGCTCCATGCAGGTGGAGGGACGCCCAACTAATTAGTGGAGCCGCGCAGGCATGGCTCCACTAATTAGGTGCCTGGACCCTGGAGAAGATGCACATGTAAGGTGAGGTGGTGGCCTTGGGGGAAATAAGGGGTAGGTGGGAGGGGGCAGTGGGGTGAGAAGAGGGAGTGGGGGGAATTTGGGACCTGCAGGGCTGCGGTGGCCAGAGAAAGAGGCGACTTTCCCCAGCTCCAGCCCGCCTTCCCAGCCTTTCTCCAGCCCTCCTTCCCAGCCCCAGCTCTGTGGCTGCTGTGGTGGGGAGAGACCCCCCTCCTTCCCAGCCCCAGCTTGGGGGCTGCTACAGCGGGAGAGAAGGCATATCCATTGCATTAGAAAAGTCAGACTACTGATATTAAAATCTGAGTTGTGTGCTTTTATTTGTAGAACAAAAAAAATGTTAATTATTCAGGTTTTTTTTATATAGCACTTTTATTCAAAACACTTTACAATAGTTATCTGATGGTACAAACAACATTTGGAAAGATCATTAAGTGGTCCGCCGAGACCCTCAGCAATTTTCAAGTGGTCCGCGGGGAAAAAAAAGTTTGAGAACTACTGCTTTACAGGACACTTTTGAGGGGCCAAAGTTCGGTAACGAAAATGGAGAGCTGTTTTGGAGACAGAGCGGCCTTACTTGGGTGGTGGGATGGAAAACTCCACTGAACATGTGCTCAGAAAGAGACATATAGTCTCTATTCTTCCTCTGACAATTTTCTTCTTCACTTCTTAACTTTCTTTTTGATTGGATGCAGTAGTTAATAAAAGGGCAATACTTCATGCAGGATCCATCATTTCTTTTTTGGCATTTAGGTTCAGGAGACCTAATAACTCACGAATGACATGGATCTTCATGTATTGAGTTAGGAGGTCATCTGTAACTTGGATAAATAAATCATGAATCCAGACCTCCCCCCCTGTATAGAGGTTTTTCTTTAAAAAAAAAAAACTCCCAAAAACAAAGCCGCATCCACCATGAAAAACAATGTTACCGTGCTATTGATTTAAACGTATACAGCCATATTAGACATTCTGCATTCCATTAATGCAGGTCAAGTTGCTTGTAAATGTCACCACAGCACCAAATTTTAATTTTTTATTTCTTCAAAGGTATAAAAACATTAAATTGGTGCCTCTCCTATGCACTATACCACAAATTAAAATAAAGTAGAAGAGAGGGCATGGGAGAGAATACAGCTTTCTAATAAGTATACCATGTTAGTAACAACAAATACCACCAACACCAAATGTGCACTTTACAATTTACATCAGACAGTGTACTGTTTCTCAGAATGCATCCTGTAGCCTTTTTATTTATTAACTTGAATTTAGTAATTCTTTTATTACGCCACTATACGTTCAGCTCTGGTTGCCACAGTTTCAAGCTCAACAGAAAGACAATCACCTTTGGTGCTTTTCTCAAATTTGGAGACTCTAAGAACATAAGAAGTCCAAGGATAGTGATTACAATCACAAGTACAAAGTCTTATCTGTACTACAAGTTTTATTAAAGTAATAAGTAAAGTTACAGTTACACATGCATATATAAATCTTACAAAAAACGCACACAGTGACTAAGACTGTAGTCACACTCACATCCTCAGAGATATTCAAGGTCTGATGGACCGTTCAATAGACGATCACTGATAAAGGGAAGGTTCATGCTGGGGTTTCCCATGGGACTGTCCCTTGAGTCTTCCCACTTTTGTGGTGTTTCCTTCCCCTTCAGCTGTTAGCAGCCGGATTACAAAGTACACTGAGAAGAGGGGTGGTGATCCAGGTAAACCCACAAATTTTCCCTGATCCTCTGTCGATGGTGCAGTACAGAGGAGCCTAATAATTTGGGGAGCTTATTAGGAGATTTTTGGGGAGTTCATTAGTGACGGCTGACCTTCTGATTCACTCTGCCATGCCTGATAGGGTCTTCTACCTGTACATGAGTACCATATGAATTGACCATAACATCACATAACACAATGATAAATGGACGATAAAAAGAGCTAATTGGCTACAATCTTGTATAGCAGGAACTGCAAAATCTAGTTACTTCAGGGCTGTCAGATTACCTTCTAGAGGCACCTTCAAACACAGACATTTTAAAAGGATTTTCTTATTAAACATAGCCGCTCTCTTCAAAGAGACTAAGTCTCTTAACATAAATTTTTTTAAAAGTCTCTGATTGGTCCAATCAGATGCATTGGCAATTACATGTTGGAAATCATTGTGAGACAGGATTTAATATACCCTTTTAAATCCTGCAGGATTGCCTTGAGGAGTGGTGTTTCACACTAGCAGGGGGCAGAGCACCAGTCTGGGTGTCAGGACACTGGGTCCTTTTCTTAACTGTCATTGGGTGAAAGAGTCAGAGCAGTGTAAATGGGCCCTAAAAAAGCCCTGTATTTGGCTGGGCCAGGATTCCCGTGGTGAAGTCACTGTGCAAGACAGCCATAAAGTTGCCTTCTGAAAATTGCTGTGAATGACCTAGTGGAGGAGGTGCATCGGGGCAGGTCTAGGGGAAGAAGTGGCATGTTGGGGGTGGGGAAGCATCTGTAGCACAGGAGTGCTGGGGCAGCATTGTGGCCCATAGATCATCCATGAGAAGCTGCTATAACTTCAATTTTCCCCCAGGGTTGTGTAAATTACTCCAGGTGCCCCTGCAGCCCCCAGAGCATCCGAAGTTCAGGAGGGCACAAAGATGGTTGAAAACCACCTTAATACCCCTTCCTCCTGCAAGTTTTGTGTTGCCTCACTAAGAAGCACAACAACAAAAATCTCACTTTGCTGTAGACAACGCCTTAGAGACATTAACTGTGACTTGGAAGAATTATATGATCTTTGCCCTTTAGTAGTGTGCCATTTTTGAAAAACATTGTTTGGAAAAATCCATGGTGGAACAATTTTATTGATTTTTTTTTTTTTTTTTGGCTGTGATCTTACCCTTTCAGTGTAAGCATAAATGTGCTTTATTTAACGTTATTCCCCGTTAGGATTATACTCTCTGAAGAAGCTGTAAGGAGCTAATTTAGTGCTTGACCGCCAGTGCAACACACATATTTAAACCAACACTACAATGTAAGGCAAGCCCACAAATGAGACTATTAATAGAATTGGTGATTATGTGTTTTGAGCTTTGTGGAACTGGAAGCCTTTGAGTGCCCTCCCATAGCCAGCTTGCTTTTGCAAGCAAAGAAGATTTCCTCATGTTGATTTCTACTGGATAAATATGGTGACAATTACTTTATAAGGGTTGGCTGTGGAAAAATGTTTTTAGTATCTGATAGTAAATATTAACTCTTTTAGTCCTTTACTTTCTGTATATTTGATTTATACATTAATTATTCTTTAGCATCTTTAGGATATAAACAAAGAGTGTTGAATTCTAAGGTCCAGAACAATGGTCCTTGATTGATAAGTAATCCCATTCGGGAATTCTATATGTTAAACTTTATTTAACAATCTTGGGTGCCTCTATGTCCATGGAACTCCAGATAGCCTGGGAAACTATTCCCTTTATATATATATGTAAGCATATATAAACCTGGGAAACTGATAAGGGATAATTTTTACAGCAGATAAAAAAGAATAATTATGGTGGAAGAAAGACTATATTATTTTGTTAGTCCTCTCTGCTGTAAATAATTATGCCTTCACACATAAATCAGGTAAACTGAGAATGTATAGAAATGATATCAAAGCATATTTCTTTTGACAAAAGAGGTTTTCTTTGTTTGGAAACCCCTATGTAATGACACTAATATGGGAATTTAGTTGGGGAATGAATCTGCCGCATCCCTCCATATACAGTGAAGAAGAGACATATAACCAGCTCTTTATCATCAATCATCATCATCACATCAAAAGGTGATAGTATATCTATTCTTTCAGTATTCTGTATTGTTCTTTCTGTGTTCTGTATAGTGCTGTACTAATCTCTGATTGATAATCTTTGATTACTTAATTCCAGTTGAGCCTGTTATTCAACAACCTTGAGTCATAATTAACTCAAACATGCAATAATGTGTCCTTATACACAGAGATTTTTCTAAACTCTGTGCCTACTTCTGTCCTCAGAATAGAAAACTAAAAAAGATATAGCCTTGTCTGAATCTAGGGTGACTGGATGTCCTGATTTATCCTTCCTGAGAGGCTACTTCGATATTCGGACTGATTTTTATAGAAATTACATTTTTGTCCCAGCTTCAGCATACTTCCACCAATATTACAATGTTGAATCCACATTATTCTCTCTGGAGCAGTCCCTTCTCCCAGCAGCACACCCTTCTCCCTTACAGGAACACGAGGTCCTGCTGCCTCTGTCTTGGGCTCTGGTGTGTCACCTGCTGGCTTCCCTAGTAAAGCATGGGTACATTGGTGCATCTGATACAAGTGCCTCTTTCCTGCCTCATTCAGCTGCTCCAGCCCTCCTGCTAACATAAGCCATGCCACAGCTTCTAAAACCCTTCTATGTGTACACCCTCCTTTCTTGACAATATTAAGCTTCCCTCATTTTAAAAGAGGCCATTTGAGGAGAAAAAATGAGGAGGATTGACAGAAATACAATACAAAATGTTAATTAATTTCTGATTTACTGGTTCTCTAATTGCCTTGTTAAACAGAATATTGAATTTAGAATGAACATTTAATTGCAAGTAAACTATTACCAGTAAAAGAGAGCTTTTCAATATTTTAAAAACTGTGTCAGATATCAGAGCTGTTGAGATGGGGAAAGACGTCTGATATTTTAAATGGTGATTTTCTAAAGAAAATATAATTTACAGTCACAAAATTCATTCCATCTATTAAATGGCTCTTTTGGATGTAGCTGTATATTTTAAAATTGCTTTGAAGAGCTTGATAAGGAACGGTAGCCTCTCCAGTGGGTTTTTTTTTTTTAAGACTGAAAATTAGAATGTGAAAGAGAAATGCTACTTGTATTTTTGTTTCCTGAATTTCCCTTCCCCAACAGTGTCAGACCAATTTCTGTAATGAGACTAGACTGAGTGAGTGAAGTAAAAGTCATCCATTCCCTGTCAGCATTCTACGCTCCCTTTGGAAAATAATGATAATGATTCTGTGCAAGATTGTGGTTTTTAAATTGCTTGTCTGCTAATTATAAGAAAAAGCCAAGATACGGAGATCTGTGTAGTGCTAATTACTTGTGCCTTTCCTGCCCAGTGTAATTTACAGTACTTTTTTGGAATGTCACTTGCTGCTCTAGTATTTCTGCTTGAGCTTTGTTTCAGACATTCAGATTTCATGTTCAACTAATGAAATAGAGGAATCTGGCAAACATTAGGGCAGGTTTTCCCCTCCTTTTTCCCCGACCCCTTTTGTGTGCTTCTTCCCCCACCTGGTCTGATATGTGGTGCTGCGAATGGAATGCATATTGCCACTGCTGCATATTTCCCACTCGAGCCCAGGCAGTACAGGCTATTGTGTTAGGCCTTGTTTACACTACACTTCTTATTCTAAAATCTCCCATTGGCTCAGCTCCAGCATGGGGAATGCCAGTGTAGAAGAGGCACCAGTGACCACCACCATTTTAAGCATCATATTCTATAGATGTCCTCGAAGCGGTTAGACAACATGATGCTTAAAACTCCAGGAGCCACTTGAAGTTTTCTCTACAATAGTGCTATCACCATTGTTACCACCAGTGAAGCAGAAGTGCTGAATGCAGCAATTGGAAAATTTTGGCTAAATTGTATATACCCCATTAAAGACAACAGTTGTTTTCTGGCTGCATTGTTTTGGTTTGCCTTCCCTATCTACTCACCCTTCCTTGTTTTCCCGCTCACCTGCAATGTATGAGTTGGAGATGTCCACCAGTTGCTATATAAATCTGGATTCACGTTCTGTGAAATAAATGGATTCCAGCTTACTATTTTATTAATTAAATGTTTGGATTCATGTCATGTAATTCTTTTTTTTTTTTTTTTTTTTTTTTTTAAATGGAGATATCCCATCTCCTAGAACTGGAAGGGACCTTGAAAGGTCATTGAGTCCAGCCACCTGCCTTCACTAGGCAGGACCAAGTATTGATTTTGCCCCAGATCCCTAAGTGGCCCCCTCAAGGATTGAACTCACAACCCTGGGTTTAGCAGGCCAATGCTCAAACCACTGAGCTATCCCTCCCCCCTGTAATCACATTACTCCATAATCATGTAATCACATTACTCCAGGACCTGGGTCCTAGGCATGGGTTTATAGTGCTCCAGGTAGTTGTGGGAGTCAGACCCTTCTGCCACAAGACTCAAATTCCTCTCCCAGATTTCTGAACCACGTGCTGGGAACCCATAGGGCACTGTAATTGCTCTGTTTGACTGGAGTGCGGTGTGTGGATGTGAGGGCAAACAGTAGCCAAAACAGGGGGACTAGTATGGATGCACTGCATCATGGCTCTTTACACTACTGCAGTCCCATCAGTTAAGTTAGCAATGGAACAGTTCTCTTGTGTAGATGGGTGCTCAGTGTCAGGGCCCTTCCTTTCTTTCCAATATATACCACTCTTTGTCAAAATGAACTCTTAAATGGAAATTTTGTGTGTAACCTTATGTCATGCAACAAACAAAACAAAACATGGACAATGATGTATGGAAACCCCAAGCTTCTTTATTAGTTTAAATGTTCAAAAGGTAGCTTGAGGACTCTTACTGAATGTGAAATCAATGTATCTTATTGCTCATTATAATCCAAAGTAATTACATTTATAAGTAACATTCAATTAACATGAGCACTACTAACTTTGAGTACTCCATTCACAGATGTGCTATAACAGGTTGTCCAAACTTGATAGCAACCAATGACAGTCTTCTAGGCACTCTAATTAGCCTTCAGAAATGAAAAGTGGAGTTTTACTAATTTAACAGTCAAGTCTGTTACAACTCATTATATAGCTTTATGTAATCATAAATAAACTTTTTTATAAAGAATTAAAAGAAGGTAATATATTTAATGCCAATCAACATGAGTTTATGGAAAATAGATCCTTTCAAACTAACTTGATATCTTTTTTGATGAGATAACAAGTTTTGTTGATAAAGGTAATAGTGTGATGTCATGTACTTAGACTTCTATAAGGCATTTGACTTGGTACCACACAACATTTTAATGTCAAAGGTAGAATGATACAAAATTTAACATGGCGCACATAAAATGGATTAACAACTGGCTAATTTACAGGGCTCAAAATTTAATTATAAACAGGAAATCATCATGAAGCGAGTGTGTTTCTAGTGGTGTTCTGGGGGGATCAATTCTGGGCCCTATGGTATTTAACATTTTTATCAATGACCTAAAAGAAAATCATAATTGATAAAGTTTGCAGGTGACACAAAGACTGGGTGAATGGTAAATAATGAAGAGGACCGGTCACTAATACAGAGCGATCTGGATCACTTGGTAGGCTTGGCAGAAGCAAGCAACTTGCATTTTAATATGGCCAAATGTAATCCAGGAACAAAGAAGATAGGCCATACTTACAGGATGGGGGACCCTATCCTGGGAAGCAGTGACTCTGAAAAAAGCTTGGGGATCCAGATGGATAATCAGCTCAACGTGAGCTCGCATTATGATGCTATAGCCAAAAGGGCTAATGCAGTCCTTCAGTATGTGAACAGGGGGATATTGAGTAGGGGTAGGGAGGTTATACTAACTCTGTGTTTGACACTGATACAACCACTGCTGGATTACCGTTTCCAGAACTGGCATCCATAATTCAAGAAGGATGTTAATAAATTGGAGAAGGTTCAGAAAAGAGCCATGAGAATGATTAAATGATTGTAAAACATGCCTTATAGTGATACTCAATGATCTCAATCTATTTAGTTTAACAAAGAGAAGTTTAAGGGGTGACTTGGTCATAGTGTATAAATACCTACCTGAGAAACAAAAAGTTGATAATGGGCTCTTCAGTCTAATCGACAAAGGTATAACAAGATCCAGTGGCTGGAAGTTGAAGCTCGACAAATTCAGACTGCAAGTAAGGTGCAAGTTTTTAACGGTGAGGGTGATTAGCCATTGGAACAATATACCAAGGGCTGTGGTGGATTGCCCATCACTGGCAAGTTTTAAATCAAGATTGGATGTTTTTCCAAAAGATACAGTCCAGTTCAAACAGGAATTTAATTCAGGGGAGTTCTATGGACTAGATTATACAGGAGGTCAGACTAAATAGTCACAATGATCCCTTCTGGCCTTTATAATCCATGAATCTATGAATTATGGCATAAACTGGTAAATATTATGAATTCATGGACAAATATGAATTGTATGAGTATAGTGTACTTACCTAGGGAGTAGAATTGGGTGAATAAACAATTTTTTGGTTTGTTGGCAACTTCAAAAAGTTGAAAAAAAGTAGTTTGGATTTGAAAGAAATACTTCATTTCAACAAAATTGGAATGTTTTGTTATGATTTTGGCCATTTTTAAACTTATTTGAAATTTTAAAAATAAATTATAAGATATTTTGAAATGAAACGTCATTTCAAACCAACAAACCTACACATTTCGTTTTGAAAATTTTCATTGAAATCAACATAAATTTGCCAAAGAAAGAAAATAGTATATTTACACTATGACTAAATGTAACTCTTAAAATTCAGATTGGCTTGGATGGAAGAATCTAAGACTGGCTAAAAGACATTGAACATAACAGCGGCCATACTGGGTCAGATCAATGATTCATCTAGATCAGTATCTTGTCTTCTGATAGTGGCCAGTGCCACATGCTTCAGAGGGAATGAACAGAGCCAGGCAAATTTCAGGGATCTATCTCCTGTCGTCCTGTCCTGGCAGTCAGAGATTTGAGGACACCGAGAGCCTGGGACTTGATTTTAGTCCTTATAGGTCTATAGGTCATATAGTATGCTTATAGGTCCACCATACAAACCCCTGGTTCAGGCATAATTAGAACATCTGTCTATCAAATCATCATTCTTAATAGCTAGCACCTCTTCTAGGAGAGTTAATGTGCTTACTATGTTGATGGCCACTCCCCCCTACAGGATGGTATACAGAGATAAGTTGTCATGAGGCCTCATGGTAGCTTTATGCCTATAATGTCTCAGAAGAGATGTAGGGGGAAACCAATTAATAGTTCCCCTGGTAGAGATTTGCAAAGAAGCCATTAATATGAATGCACAGAGGCAACTCTCTAAGAATAGTTACTAGTAAGTAATCTCTTTTCTTTTTTTTGTGTAGTATAACTGTATCTACACTAAAAATATCATAAAAATCACACCCATAACCAATGTTACTGTAACAGTAAAAGTTTTAATTATAGACCTTGCTTCAGATTGTGGTGGCCATTTTAACAAGTGTGTAAACAGAAAATGGATCCTTGGACTCTCTTACCCCCTGTGCATCTGCGCAAGAGTTGTCATAATTTGTCGCACTGTCATCATGTTGAAATGCTTTGAGATTGCAGTACTATGAAGATAGTCCACTCAGCCTCAAGAGAAATGGGAAGATAAGCTATGTGTCATTCCACAGCAACACTTGTTGACTGATCACAAACAACACTGAATTGCAAATGAACAACATATAGCAAGGGAAGGTTTAACAATTTGTTCAAAGAAACGGTTACGTAAATGTTGGGATCAAAGCAGGCTCCACCTGAACCACGGCTCCCCAGAGCTCAGATTTCACAATCTCTGTCCCACATGAAGAGGTTCCAATCTATGCCAGTTTCTACCATTGCTGTGGATAGTGTCCACAGTGTAGACAGCAATTGCGTGATCTTAGTGAGTAAAGAAAAAGTAGGTTAAAATAGAAAAATAATTTTTTTCACTTTCCACATGAGAAATCCATTGCATGCTACAAATGCCTATAATTTGTCCATGGTGAATCACTACATCCTAGATTAAGAAGGCGGCACACCTATGATTATATTAAATAATTGAAGACATTGTTATACTTAATTTTTTCTTCTGGAATCACCCCTTTTGAGCAGATGGTGCTAATGAATGACAGTTTCTCTAAAACCAGAGTTTGCAACTACAATTAAGTTTCTGAGATCTCAGCAGTCAAAATCCAATTACATGAAATATTAAATTGATTGTGCACTACAATGTACTTATACAATGTTAGAAAAGAGAGTGGAGTGAACTAAAGATTTTGCATTTTCATGCCCACCCATTATGCTGCAATGAGGTTCATTGGTAAAATCACATGAGAAAAATGTATAGAGCAACTTCCTGCACTTCATCTGGCTCAGGTAAGTGTCATCAGTCTTTGTACTAGTGAGGGCTATGGTTAGACTAACAGCAATGATATGAAGAGGGTGTGAATACCAAGACACAGCATGAGAAAGGATCTAGATCTAGGAATACATTTAGCAAAAAGAATTAATAGTGATGAACATCTGAGACAAATTTGCTCCTGCAGGAGTATGTAATCTATGAAAGCAAAGAGGATAATAAAATGCAGGCTAGAAATAAACAATAATATTAGAAGAGACATTTCAGCTTTGAGCTCTTCTTATGGCTATAGGAAAATAATTCTATTTTTTCCACAGCCTGAAATGGTCTCCTGGCCTAAGTGTCAACTCTTATTTTGTTTTCCTTTACTAGTTTAAATTAACCCTTTGTTCTGTCTTTTGCAATCTGTGCACTGCTAAAAGGTAGATTAACTGTTTCTATTTTTACTGTTAACAATCTTCTTGTTTTCTATCAGTCTAACTAGTTCATGAATTCAAAGATAAATAGATTGGTTTATGCTATCCACTTACAAATGTGATCAAGATCAGGAAGAACCATAACAATAATTAAAAGAGTTGGAGAGGTATATGTTTTATAGCTTCGGTTAACAGGAAATCTTTCCTTCTTTCATAGAACAGAAGTTCTTGCCTCTTTCCTCATTCCATTGCACAATTTTTTTAAAGCCCTAAATACACTTTTATTGGATAATCTTGATTAGAATAAAATCTCTCAAACAATTGTATCCCCTTCTCTATTCCCTTCCACGCCTAGCATCATGTAGTTGCTTTAAATGAATTATACTAATGCATTATTTTGTCAGAAATCAGTTACTCACTTACTATATGATTGAATCAAAGTAGTAACTTAAAATAACAACACAGAGCTTAATTGTTTTCAGTAAGTCTTGGAGATGCATGTACTTTTTATATTTTTGACCTTTTGTGTTCTGATAAACTCACTGATCGGTGCTTAGGAAGATTTCTTAGTTTGCAAAGTGAACAGAAGCACTGTTTATTACAACATCCGAAGAAGTGAGGTTTTTACCCACGAAAGCTTATGCCCAAATAAATCTGTTAGTCTTTAAGGTGCCACCAGACTCCTTGTTGTTTTTGTAGATACAAACTAACACGGCTACCCCCTGACACTTGTTTATTACAAGCTTTACAATCTACCTACCAGCGATATTGATCATGATAGAGGTGTCTTCTTTTGACTGACATTCCTGGGAATGTGATTTTTAGTCTTTACAAGGGTGGCATGACTGCGATAAGAAACAAGAATGGGTCGTTTACTGTTGTTACAGAGAGACACTGATGCTTCCTGTCATTGAAGTGTATTGATTTTTTTTATTTTGGCTTGCATCATAAATAGTCTTTGGAGAAAAGGTATCACTCAGTGATTGTTTACATGGCAGAAAGAGAATCAACTTACTTTTAGTTTAAAAGGCAACCTCGTTGCTGCATTGATTTTATCTGACTCCTGTTTGTTTGTGTGTACTGATCTAATGTATAATCAGAATCACTAAATAGGGAACACAGTAACTACCACTATATGTTAGCTAACAATAGCAGGAAAGTACAAGGTTTGTTTTCAAAAGCACAGTGTAAAACTTGGCTTTAACCTTTTCAACTAGCTATTAAAATCGCTAACAATAAAACATCTAGTCATTGTGTTTTAAGAATGTAAGAATGGCCATGCTGGGTCAGACTAATGGTCCATCTAACCTAGTAACCTGTCTCCCTATACTGGCCAGTGCCAGATGCTTCAGAAGGATTGAACAGAGCAAGGCAATTTATTGAGAGATCCATCCTCTGTCGTCTAGTCCCGGCTTCTAGTAGTCGGAGTTGTAGGGATACCCAGAGCATGAGGTTGAGTCCATGACCATATTGGCTAATAGCCATTGATGGAGCTATCCTCCATGAACTTATCTAATTATTTTTTTAATCCAATTATACTTTTGGTCTTCACAGTATTCCTGGCAATGAGTTTAAGGGGTTGGCTGTGTGTTGTGTGAAACACTTCTTTTGGTTCATGTGTTATGTGAAGGGGTAAATAGCACTTCCCAATTCACTTTCTCCAAACCATTCATGATTTTATCATATCCCCCTTCAGTAGTCTCCTTTCTAAGCTGAACAATACCAGTTTTTAAAATCTCTCCTCACATGGAAACTGTTCCGTACTCCTAATCATTTTTGTTGCCCTCTGTACTTTTCCCAGTTCTATTAATCTTTTTTGAGATGGGGTACTGTAGCGGGTGGTCACCCCGCTCCTGCCTGGAGGGGATAAAAGCACTCTGGAGAGGGTTGTGGCTGGGGAAAGGGTCGGGTCGGGGGGGGGCGAGGGGCGAAGGGCTCTCTGCTTGCTGCCGGCGCCTGCAACCCCTGTCCGCGCAGCTCTGATTGGGCAGGAGGGAGCCGGTGCAGCACGCGGAGACGCCCTCCACCTCTGTGCCTAGGGGCCGCCCACACTGCAGGCTCCTGCTGGCGGGCGGGCGCCGGGAGCTGCCCCAGGAAGCGCCGCCAGCCCCGGGACTTTGGATTTAGGATTACCATACGTCTGTATTTTCCCTGACGTTTTTAGATATTTAAAAATTCCTCCCGGATGGTGATTTAAGAACTTAAAAAGCCAGACATATCCGGGAAAATACGGACGTAGGGTTCCTAACATTCTGGTAGCTTTTTTGACTGCTGCTGCACATTGAGCAGATGTTTTCAGAGAATTATCCACAATGACTCCAAGATTCTTTCTTGAATCATAACAGTTGATTTAAACCCCATACTTTTCTAGCTATTGTTGGGATCATGTTTTCCAATGTCCATTACGTGGCATTTACCAACATTACCTTTCATCTGCCATTTTGTTGCTGAGTCACCCAGTTTTGTGAGTTATTCTTTGTAACTCTTCCCAGTCTGCTTTGGACTTAACCATTTTCAGTAATTTTGTATTGCTGCAAACTTTGCCACCTTTTTCAGATCATTTATGAGTATATTGAACAGAACTGGTCCCAGTACAGATTCCTGAGGAACACCACTATTTACCTCTCTCCATTCTGAAAACTATTTATTCCTACCCTTTGTTTCCTATCTTTTAACCAATTACTAATTCATGAGAGGGCCTTCCTGCTTATCTCGTGACTGCTTAGGTTCCTTAAAAGCCTTTGCTGAGGGTCAAAAGCTTTCTGAAAGTCCACCTACACAGTGTTGACTGGATCATCCTTGTCCATGTGCTTGTTGACCCCCTCAAAGAATTCTAATAGATTGGTGAGGCATGATTTCCTTTTACAAAATTCATGTTGACTCTTCCTCAACATATCATGTCCATCTATGTATCTGATAATTCTGGTCTTTACTATAGTATCAGCCAGTTTGCCTGGTACTAAATTATGCTTACCGGTCTGTAATTGCCAGGATCGCCTCTTGAGCCTTTGTTAAAAATTGTTACATTAGCTACCATCCAGTCATCTGGTACACAGGCTAATTTGAGCGATAGGTTACATACCTCAGTTAGTAGTTTTGCAATTTCATATTTGAGTTCCCTCATAATTTGTGGATGTATATCTTTGGTCATGGTGATTTGTTACTATTTAACTCACTGATTTGTTCCAAAACTTCCTCTGACACCTCAATCAGGGACAGTTCCTCAGATTTGTCACCTAAAAAGAATGGCTTGGGAGTGGGGATCTCCTCCACATCCTCTGTATTGAAGACCAATGCAAATAATTAATTTAGCTTCTCTGCAACAGCCTGTTCTCCTTTCAGTGCTCCTTTATCACCTCGATCATCCATGGGCCCCACTGACTGTTTGGCAGGCTTCCTGCTTCTCCTGTACTTAAAAAAATGCGTGCTGTTAGTGTTTGTGTCTTTAGCTAGCTGCTCTTCAAATTGTTTCTTAGCTTGCCTTATTGTACCTTTATACTTGATTTGGCTGAGTTTATGCTCCTCTCTATTTTCCTCAGTAGCATTTTACTTCCTGTTTTTAAAAAATGTCTTTTAAACGATGTCTAAAGGCCTCTTTTACTCTGCTGTTTAGGCACAGTGGCATTTTTTGGCGCTCTTACTGTTTTTTTTTTTAATTATTATTTGAGGTGTAGCTTTAGTTTGAGCCTCTGTTGTGGTATTTTTAAAAAGTTTCCATGCAGCTTGCAAGCATTTCACTCTTGTGACTGTTCCTTTTAATTTCCATTTAACCAACCTCCTCATTTTTGTGTAGTTCCCCTTTTTGAAGTTAAATGCTACTCTGACGGGTTTCTTTGGTTATCCCCCCACAAGGATATTAAATGTAATAACATTATGATTGCTATTACCGAGTGGTTCTGCTATATTAACCTCTTGGACCAGATCCTGTGTACCAGTTAGGACTAAATCAAGAACTGCTTCTCCCCTTGTGGGTTCCAGGACTAACTGCTCCAAGAAGCAGTCATTAATTTTGAAGGTTCTGAGATGAGTTCACTCATTTATTCTACCAGTCACAGGGTGGGTGAACCCTTTAGACCTTCTGCTTTGTGTCTAAAAATGTTAGTTAAAAATTGTCAGGAAGACTTTTAATTGAAAAACTCTAATCATGAAAAGTGTATGTATTGGGATCAGCCTGCTTCAAGGATGAACCATCTTCCCAAATGATCTTTCTGTGTAATGTATCATATTTGCCATGGTTGTCCCTGGAAAAATCTAGCTCCCTGTTAGTACTAGTGTTTACTACCACAAGTTTATTGCTGGAGTCCTTTCCATTGCATGAGTTTTACTACCGGTCTTCTCCAGGATTTTCACAGGTAGTTTCCAACCAACTATATTTTGCTGCATCGTTTTCAGGATTTCTTTTTCAGACCTGCTTTTCTTCCAGGTGAAACACAGGAAGGCCTGTATATGTCTAGATTTGTATAAAGTCACCCATCACCATGATATCTGACCACCTACATTCAAAGCTTTTCCTGGCAATCACCAAGAGATGTTCCCAAGAGACTGCTTTTGTCCTTTGTATCAACACTCTTCAGGGATTGCATTGGGCTGGTTCACCATGGCTTAGTAAGCCGTAACCTTTCCATGGTGGCTATCACCCTGTGCTCTAGAATCTAAACTTTATGAATTTTTTAAATTAGTCTGTAGCCCTCCTGGAACTTGTCTTCACTAACTATTTCACTTGAGTTATGATTTGACCGTTCTTTTTATCTCACTAACAGTCCAGACACAAAATCCCTCAACTGTGTGTGGTTGGTGGAATTACTTGAGACAACTGGCATATTTAGAGGTATAGGGCAGATCCTGAGTGAACTTCATTTGAGAGCTGCTCACTTGAGCTATCTCTAGTGTGGACTCAGGTTAGCACTGTGACACAACAATCAAGAGTTGCTAGTCCTCCCAATGCCTTCCCACAAATCCCCAGGATTCCCCTCCTCCACCCTGTGACCTCTCTTGCCATCTACCTATTCTCAGTTCCCTGGTTAGAAGTCACATACCACTGAAGACAGAGCTGCATCTTGGTCCTCAGTTGTATGTAGTTTCCAGTACCTGCAGCTTCCCACATTTCTGGTACAGAGCTCTGCCTTTCAAGAATACCTGTTGTGAAGTCATCATCTCAGTGAGCTGCTAGGTGGCCAGAGATTCAGGCTACGTCCACATTAAAATGCTAAAGTGACACAGTTGTAGTACTGTATCTGCACTGCTGTAGTGCAGATACTTACTACAGCGACGGAAGAAGTTCTTCCATCGCTGTAGTAAATCCACCTCCACCAGACACTGGGGCTTAGGTTGGTTTAATTACATTGCACAGGGCATGACATTTTTCACATCCATCAACTGGGTAGTTAAGCCACCCTAACTTTGTAGCATAGACCTGCCCTGACACCAAGGCATTAGTGAAACTTTTGTCTGAGGCTAGCAGGACCCATAACTTCGGGAGAAAGAACAGAAATGCAAAGCTCTGCCAGGAGGTGTTTGACTGTGTGAACTGAATATAAACCAATGCCATGACATTTGCCTGAGTATGCAAACACATGGAAAAAACCTCTCAGAGATGTGTGGACTGCCCCATTCATATCAATGGAGTGTGAACATGGAAGACTTAGGATGACAATGTAAATATTAACATTTGTAAACAATATCACCAGTGATCAAAACACACAAGAAAGAAGTGCCTTGCTTTTGTATTTCAGTATATGTCTACATTGCAAATAAAAGGTGTGTTCATAACTCAAATTGGCTAATCCATGTTAACTAACTCCAGTTAAAATAGCAGTGAAGACATGGCAGTTCGACTTTTAACTTGGGTTAGTTAACAGCTTGAATTCAGTTCTAGGCTTCCCTATAGGCTTTAACTCTAGCTGCTAATCTGAGTTAAAAGATGAGTTGCCATATCTTCACTGCTATTCAACCCAAGTTAGCTACCTTGAGTTAGCTAACCTGAATTAAGAACACACCTTTCATTTGCAATGTAGACATACCCTTAAAGCTTGTCTACATGGGAAAGTTATACCAGAATAAGGTTGGGTGTAAATTTAAACCACTCTAGTTGTAACTTGGTAAAGTCCCAATGGACAGTTATTCAGGTATAAGAGTACCTTTTTCCATTTTAGTTTATTCACTAACTGTGTCACTTTGGAAGCAGTTTAAGCTAAAATGAAAAAAGCCACTCTTATTCTGAATATGAGCATCCACATGGTGTGTGGGAGGAGGCGTTTATACCAGCTTACAACTATAGCAGTCTAAGTTTACTGGTATAATTATACTGGTATAGTTGGAAAATTTTCCCATGTAAACAAGCCCTTATTTTGGTGTCATTGCGGAGTGGAATTTGTGAGAATAGCATGACTCTTTTTTCCCAGTCAGACACCTATTGCTCTGGACAAGACCCTCCTTTAAGTGACTTTACCAGCTGCTGGTGGGACATGCATGAAAAAGAGGGCAAAATAAAATTGTATAGTATAGGCAGCTATTTCTTCTAGGAACATACCCTCTTTAGATGACAAGGTAGAATGACTCAGCTCAGTTTAAGCTTCATCAGACCCTTAGGGGGATTTTCTGTTTGGAGAATTTCTCCCCTTCATCTTTTGTAGATTAAAATGGAGCAAGGAAATGAAAAGAAACCTCCTTGCAGTTCTCTTGATGGCAAAAATGCTTTTTTTTGTGTGGGCGGGGGTCTAGTCAACTGAACTTCATGTATAATCTGGGAATTTTGTTACAATTGTATAAACAAAGGTTATGTTTGTACTTAATGATGAAACTGTTATGATTCGTTGTAATTGCCTGGACCGCATCCTGCAACCCTTACTCATATGCATGAATACCCTCATTAAACTCTATTGGGTCTGCTCTTGTGGATGAGATACTACTCAACTTGAGAAAGGCTGCCGATACCAGAACTGGACAGTAAAAACGTAATAGTAAAAATATGGGGATAATTAGAAAAATCTGTCACTTGTTCAGCTAGCTTTGTAACTCTGTGTCTGATCTTACAAACACTTACTACTGGGTAGCACTTACAACGGTGAGCTGTGTGACTTTCTAGTAGTAAATGTTTGCAGTAAAATATGGTGTGAATAGTCTCTCAGCAGAATTTACTTTTACACGTGCAGTTTCCAGCAAGCGCAGCAGTGTTATGGAGTAGGCCTCAGTTCCTCTTATAATATATGAGAAACAAAATATTTTCAGAATTAATGTAAGTTTTAAATATTTTTTCAACATGGTTACCTTAACCACAATCAGATGTAATGATCGGAGCGGCTTTTATATCACGTTACACTTTTCCTTTATTGGCAATCTTGGCCCTTTGGAAAGTATAGTCATTTCTTTATCATCAACTGAGTCTTAATAATCACAAATTCATTGTCATTCAGAATAAAGAAAAAAGTTAAAACCAGGTTTCTCACTTGTGTTTTGAATAGAGCAGAAAATAATGGGACTGTTTAACAGCAACTATATAGTGTTAAATCTTGTGAAAACATTTTGATTTTAGCCCCAGTTTGTTCAATGTCAGCTCAGTTTTAGGGTTAGCACTTAGCAGTTAACTGCTACTGCAGGGCTAGCAGAAATCTGTATCAGTTTGGTACTACAAAAACAGTGGTTATCAATCTTGGGTCAAGATTACAAGCTGTTGAGTGAACTCAACTCCCTGTGAAATTAATAGGAGTTGAGAGAGCGTAGCAGTTTGCAGGATAGTGTCCTTTATTAACTGAGTGGTTGTAATTTAGCCAGGAGAAAGGTAACTATTTAGAAACTAGAGATTGCCAAAATAAGTGGTTAGTAGTGAAAAAGGATAATGGAAGCGTGTGCTCTACACATCAATCTTTAAATCACTTCAGCTAATATGGCAGCATGTTCAGGGTGCATTAATTTTACATAGTTACAAATACAAAGCAGTCACTGAGAGCTAGATTGACTGTAGCCCTGCACTGGTGTTTTGTGGGCAGAAGGGTTGTCCTTTCCATCTCCAAGTGCCCAGGAACTTGTGCAGGAGTGGTCAAAATCTCAGGACTTGTCTATTTGGGGAAATTGACCAGAATAGCTATTGTGGGATAGCTATTTCACAGCAGATATTCCAGAAAATCTCCCTTTGTGGATGCTGCTGTTTTGAAATGAGTGTCCAGCTGGGGAGCTATTGTGGAATATCTGTGCTACTTTAAATAATTCACACCCTACTTTACTCTAGAATAACTTCCCTGTGTAGACAAGCCCTGAGTACAAGTTGAATTCTAATGGTTGTGATAGTCTTCCTAAAGGGAGAGTGATATTGACCTCCCTTTCCCCAGTGCAACAGAGGGGAACACACACACTGGACCCTTTCAAAGGACATAACAGTGGTCACTTGATATGTACTCACTTAGATATCTGAGAGCCAGGCACAATGCCTGTTAGACCACCTGCTAGAGGACTATACTTCCACAGCTTTGCTTTCCATTGTTTTCTGTAGCTTTGCACAACAGTCTATCCCTACATTGCTTGCATATATTCTAGCACTCTCTTTTCAAGTCAGTTTCCATTCCTTAAATCATGTCAACATCAGCAAGGAAAATAAGAGTGAATTCTTACTTTTGTTAGCAGGTACCCATAAATAGACTACTCAGCTCACATTCAGTACCTGACAAGGATGTTCAAGCCAGAGGCTTTTTTAATGGAGAAAAAGACAGAATAAAAACACTTTCCTATATTGGGAAACACTTTAAATTGATGGTTTTAGATAGATTTTATAAATCTGCCTGTCTGTTAAAAAAAAATCTTTTCAATTAAATTTTGATGGTCTGCTGCTAGTTGTGAAGTCATGAAAAGCTATGTAACGTATAATCACAGGGAAAGATAAGATAAAGGGCCAAATTCAGCAGAGATGAGTAAGATTGTTGTTAGAACCCCTTCCACTAGTGGACACCCTTTCATGCTCAGCTAGCCTCTTATGCTAGTCTGTTGATGTGTGAGGGGGTATAAGTGGTCATATCGTTCTCAGGAGAAATTTCTAAGCTAAAGTAACCATAAGTCCTACCATTTTACCTTTTGTACCTTTTTATACTTCCAACTCCTCAGATTGTAAGTAATACACAGTTAGACTCCCCCACACCTTGGAGCAGGATTATGTAGGCCTAAGGAAATAGAGGATATAATTTATACCACAATACACACCATTTCTGAATTAGGCCCAAATACATTGAATTTGTTTTTATAACAGAAAATATGTATCCAATGGCATAGGGCTCTTACTGAGTTGAAGGTTTAAAAATATTCTATGGACCTTGCAGAGCTTAAAGAAAATCTGAACAGACATAATGAGATGCGAATGGAAGCTGAGTTTGTCTTTGGAAAAATCACATACACAAAATATTCATTTCTAAATCAATTCAATAGAGCATAATATGAGACAAAGATAGGTGCTGCTATTCCAACTCACTTACTAAGATTGTGTTGGAAAGTACTAAATTGTCCCTGTAATTTGGTTGGCATTTTTCTCTCTCTTAGACTTGGAGCTGGAGGAAAGCCTATCAAGTAATAAACTTTGGGTATTAGAAGGACATCAGCCAAGATGGATTGAAATATGTAGTCAAATATTGTTTCCCTTCCAAAATCAGGGGATATGCTCTTTCCTTCTTGAGCAAACATAATAACAGTTAATTAACCAGTAACCCCATTTGTTGTTTTAGACAATGTTTGCAAATACCAAAGGCTGAAGGCCAAATTATTTTTGAGATGTATGAGACATTTATACTGATTACTCCTTATGCATCTAAACTACTTCAGTTTATATAGTTGGGTCTTTGGAGAGATAAGAGTTCTGTCATAAAACCTTTACAGGAACAGATGACAGTCATCTTACAGCTATGGTTTGTCAGAGTGAAAAATGCCAAAAGCCATGCATATTCATCTGCACCCAAAATAACCTTTATTTGGCCATTGCTAATAGCAGCATTGAATCAAGTTTACTGTGACATCTTAATGGCTTTCCCTCTATTTACTGGTACATATACCAAACACAAAAATGACTCCTACACCACACCACTTCATCTGTCCATATATTTGCATGCATACGTGTTTGTGTGTGTGTTTTTTAGGTACTATAGAGGCACCATAGTGGCTCTATAATTAAGGTTTAAACTTGCAAATTTCATACACTATATTATTCCTATCTAAGAATCCTCCTCCAACTTACACCACTTATTCTTTGTGTGCAGAATGAATGTTTTGACTATTTACAAAAATATCTGTTAAAGTACATGCATTTTAAAAGGTACACCTGTGCAAAGCAAGTGTAAAGATGAAAAGTGGCATCATTCTCATTTGTTAGTATGTTGTACTCACTTTGCAGAGGTAAAAGGTGGTGGAGAATGAGGCCCTGAGGTTTTGCCATTTTTATGGTAAGAGCGACAGATATGTTCCATGCATACAGCTGCCATCTGGGGTAGATGCTGAAGCCACTTCCCCCTTAGAGGCTGCATCCGAAATCCACACAATGGGCTATGCTACCTCCCCCCATGACTACTTCCCTGCCATTTAAGTTCCTGTTCTTGCTGTACTGCAGAAACCTATTGACATCAATGACACTGTGATCCTGTCATGAGATTTATTACTGTGGAAATGAGAGGCAAAACAAAACTTAATGCAGAAGGAAACAAAATGGGTAATGAGAATAGTTTATAGACCATAATTTCATTATTCCACACCTCAGAGCTTAATCAGATGGTCTAATGTAAAACGGTGTTACAGAAGGTCAGATGGGAAGGACACTACTTAGTATCTATAATGAGGACAGCGAAGAGGTCAGAATTTAAAAGGGCAGTTAGATTTTCTCAACTAAGATGATAGATAAAATACCTCTCCCAGCATACATGGTAATTTCATGCACTTAAAATTAAGAATCACTGTGTAGTACAAGTTTTTCTGTGAAAAGTGCTGGGGATTTAGAAAGGTGTGTCAGGCCTTTTGTGTGAAGGAAGTGCTGAAAAAAAAATAAACGAAGAAAACCTTTTGTGCTGTCAAAGATCACAGGCAGGGTTACATAATATTGTTACCACATTCCTGTTTGAAAACATATTTCACTGTATCTTCTTGGGTGCTCACAGCAACCTACACTGCTGGTGGGAGGGGAGATCTGTAGCAATAACAAGAAACTGAAATTCAAGTCAGTGATTCTGAGAAATATCTCAATCTTTACCAGATTTGACAGGTTTTTTTTCTTATGATATCAAAGTAGAGGGGAAACCATAACAACTAGGATTACATGGCTATTTATTTCTTTTCTGTTAAAACTTAAAGTCAAAAGCATAGTTCAGATTTCTTTCACAAGAAGGTATTTATACATAGTTATTCATGGGTGCTGCTTGGGCCACTGTAAAATAGTGTAGATATGTGCAAGAAGGGGAGTTAGACTCCAAATACCTTTTCATCTGTAATGTAATTAGTTTATTCACCAAGACGGGATATCTACTATTAATTAGCTATGTGGGTATATCCTTTGAAAGCATTGATTAAAGCACTTTCCATGGTCACCATCCACTTCTGCTTGAATGGTGAAGACACCTGCTTCCATTCTACCTGTTGCAGAGTTAAGTGAAATAGGATCAAACCTCCTGTAAGAGGTAAGGCATTGTGAACAAAAACCTGCTGGGGTAGTACTGTCCTGACCCACGGGCCTCAAGCCCAGCTCCCTTGGGGTCATGGAGCAGCCACATTGCAACCCTTCACCTAGCAGCCTGCTGATAGTACGTTACCTGGGACCCGCGAGGTCCAGTTGGCAGATCCCCAGAGTGGCTGATTGGCCCACTAGCCCTGCTTAAGTCAGCAGCAGAAACAGGAAGCAGTCTGAACAACTGAATTCTCTCCTCCTCTGGATTGTGTGCCTTTTACTTCCACTGAGTGATTTCTTGGCCTCTGGTTTGTTTCCTGCCTTTGACCCCCTGGTGTCCTGACCCAGCCTGACTCTGATTCTTGACTTGTGGTTCTGATCTCCAGTTTGTCTCCTGCTCCTGGGATCCTGACCCAGCTAACTTGTCACTCCTATAGAATCATAGTCTCTAAGGCCAGAAGGGACCCTCATGATCATCTTGTCTGACCTCCTGCACATTGCAGAACCTCACCTACCCACTCCTGTAATAGACACACAACCTCTGGCTCTGACTACTGGGTCTGGCTGCCCATGATCTGGCTGTCACAGGTACAGGAGATGAAACAAGCAGCTTTCCCAGAAGCATTAAGAGAGCTGGCATGTTTAAACATTCTTATAAGAGAACTGTCAGGATGATAGTCCTCTAACTGATCGGGGGCGGGGGAGGTAGGAAGATGTGTGCTAGTTACAACCTTTTGTACATTATACTGGTGAAACTCTGATTATTTTTTTAAAGCTATTTATAGGGCCTCATCCAAAGCCAATTGAAGTAAATATGCAGGGATCAAAAGGGAAAAGGGGAAAAGAGTCCAAGTATTGTGGTTCTACATAGTGTGCAGGAGATTAACATGGAGTGAGCAGGAAAAAGTCACCTTGAAAGAATAACTAAAGCATATATTTTGCTGTTTTGAATTAAATACAAACAAACCAGAGATCCATAACAAGAGGCAACCTAGTTAGGTGTCTTGCAGATTATTGCTTGGAGTATTTAGCATATATAGGAAATTTTTATTTTGCTTGTACAACATTATTGATAAAATTTATGAAATGGTTTACAAGTACCTCATGGTTGAAGGGGTAAAATTGACTTTGGTAACTTGCCTCCCACAAGACTTATTCTGTGTTGTGTAGGGCTATAAATGTTTACAATCAATTTACTTAATTAATTTAATAGACCTGTTTTTTTCCTGTGATGTATTCCTTCAAGGGCTGTAAAATTCTTCTTCTTTTTTTTCCTGATTCCTTTTTGGTTAGCTTTTTTTTCCTTCCCAAGGCTTTTCATGCCTTTTGCTTTAATACTTTCAAAATATAAGGACTTGAATATATTTTTACTCTGTGGCTTTACTGGATTAAATAAAAAAAATGAAGTACACAATACTGTAAATTGCATTCCTTTAGTATCACCTGGCAAGGTGACAGCAACAGAAGAGAGGTAAGGATTTGAGGGCTATTTTTTTTTTTTTACAGTGATGCCCAAAACATGGATCCATGTTCAAATAATCTAAAAAGCATTGGTGTGGAAAAACACTTTTATTCTTATGTACATCTTATCACCTTTTCCAGAGCTTTGAGATTCTGCCAGAACCTAAAATTCTACTGTGGAGTTGCACCATTTTTGATATACCTGCTTAGGATTTTAGTTTTCTAATAGTACACCAGCCTCAGGAAAAAATGACTTAACTGAGCTCCTCTTCATATGCTTCATGGTACATTATATTGTACACATTATATAGAGAGACAAACTTTTACCCTTTAGGGCTTGCCTTTTTATAAGAAAGTGATAAGGTTTTTTGTTGGAAGAATAAATATCAACGATTGCAATTATCAGTAGTAGCAAGCATTTAAATGGTATATATTTTAACTTTTTTTGTCACTTTAGTCTCAAGTCCTACCCATTTTCTCTCTCCTCCTACCCCGTGGACACATGCTTGCTTGCTTTCTCTCTCTCTCATATATGATGTGCTTTCTCTCTCTCTTTTATCTATATCTTTATCTCTTTATCTCTCTATCTATGATGTGATTTTAGCATTTTGTAAGGGCACCCAGAGCACTGGAAGGGGTTCTGTTGCTTGGTTAGGAATCAAAATAAATATTGCATGGGTACTGTAGCATCTGATCCCCATCTTCCTCTTTCAGTCATGGTTAGGAGCATGTACCAACTGTTTCTAACTCGTTGTCAAGATTCATTAAGAGTTGTACCCATTTTTTTCCCCTTCCCATTTAGGGCAGAACCAACAGTTTTCATTACTTTTTTTTTTTAGTCCCTGCCTGCCCCAGAAGGAAATGGCCTCATCCAAGGATCAAGTATTTTTGCATGACTGTCACTAGTTCATTGGGTCTACCTTATTGCAAATGCATGTATGATGGCTGAGGGTTTCCCTATATCATTCATATATCACTAGCTTTAAGCATTAAAGATGTGACTTGCATTTGAAACACTCTGTATTTTAATCTGTACTGAGTGGACTGCCAAAGTAAACCATTTGGAAGAAATCTTCTATAACATGCTACCTGAGAAGCATTTTCTTACAAGCCACAGTGAGTGTCATTGAAATTAGTAAGATGGAGTTCGCTTTGTATGTCTGAATACTTTGTAATCATTTGAAGAAGCAGTTGTTTCTGGGAATTCAGTCACACTCCATTGTGGCTAGGGAGCAGAACTCTGAGATAGTATGTTTTTTCTCATCATCATTACCTTCCTGCTAACAGGTGAGGTCAGACTTCTGTTTGTCAAACAACCAGTTTCAGAACAATAACAATAACAATATAACCCTTTGGCATCCCAAAGGAAAACTGAACTTTATAAGTAAAAGTTAAATTATTGATTTTATGAAGAAAAATCAATTTCCACAAGAATGTTCCCACCATTCTTTGCACACATTTGAACTTTGTGAAAATGTATGGTTGGAGAATTTGCAAGTTGTTTGAGAACGTAGTTTCTGATTAGCCATCTGTGGTATAATGAGAGCCTTGAAGATGGGTCAGAAACAGACTCTTTATTCAATTGAACTGAAACTCTTTTATAAGCAAACTGTTATTTTTAAGCCACTGTCTTGGTTGGTACATGCTGGGGATTTGTGTCAGGTTCATAATTGAATATTGAACTTTTTTGTTTCTGAATACCAATATTTATTGCTTTCCCCCCAACAAATTTTGTTCTTTCTGTCATAATACCTTTAAATGATATCAGGTAATTTGGCATACATTAATAGTTCCCTTTTATTTTAGATAGCTTGGGAGATGTTGTTGTACGTAGTGAGGAAGAAAAGCTTTTAGAAATGAAACTCAAGAATGTTAGCTTATTATATGGTGAATCATTTCAATCAGATACTGGAAGTTTTCCATTATTAATTTAATTTAATGCCTCTGAGATAAGCAGATGGAGCTTCTTTTCCTGGGAAGCTTAAGTAGGGGAATAAAACAATTCTTTCCCTCTACACCCATACCCTCTTCCCCCAGCAAAAAAAAAATGTTTGGTTATTCACGGTGTACTGAATAATATCGGCATGACCTGGTTTCCAGGCAACCAGAAAACCTTGTCAGTGGTAACAATACGCAATGAATAACTCCAAGATGATGAAAGAAAGGGTCTCGTTTGACAAGATAGCACCTGTTTCACTGTAAACAGCCAGTGTTGAAATAATGATGGCATTAGTCAGGGGAATACAAGAGGTTCAAAAGGGTTTTTGTGACTTTGAAAGTGAATTGCAGCACAGGGAGCCATCACTAGTTTCCTCTTTAGAGATCAGTTGTTATGCCTGTTATTTATTTGGTGTCTGTTTTATGATTTTTTTTCTCCTCCTCCTAATCTCTTTCTGAACTCTTGCTATGGCTGGTTGCAAATATGGATGGGCTTCCTTCTGAAAAGTGAATTTATCTAACAATATGAATTGTAATAAGGTATATGAAAGCTCTGGTGTGTAATGAGAAAATGATTACGATGTTGGCAGAAATGTTTCAGTTAGTGATTGTTCCCAAGTGTGTCATAAACAATACTTCACTGATCTTAGTTAGCTAGTGCATTAACTTTTCTCCTGCTGAACTGTCACCCCTTGCAGTTATATAGCAGGTTAGTAGATTCATAATCTTGTGGAGTGGAAAGATGCAAAAGAAAAGTAAGTGTGATAGTGTAAAAATGGAAGAAATACAGACTGAAATTATCTAAACAGGGACCAAGTGTGAGGGAGAGTAAAGGCATAAATGTAGAGAAGCCGTGGAAAACCCCAAAGTAGTGCAAGAAGGCAGAAAGATGTGGAAATTACAGAAGCAGCTCAGTAGGGGACCAAAAAAATGTAAAATTGAAATACTCAGATGATGAAATAATGCAGGACTAAGACAATACAGTAGAATGTCCTAACATTTTATCAGGAGGGAACTAGCAGTATAACATTAAGGGACATGACTTAGGGAAATTGGATGGACCAGGAAAGGGTTTTGATGCCTTATGTGACTGGTACCCACAGCAAGTCCTTTCATCTCTAGGTCAGTTGTTGAGGTCTAATCCAAGTTGTTAGTGACCAAGATTCATGTCCATGTTATGGTGATTTGGTGAGCTATGTGAAATGAGTTTGTGGTACCTGGCTGTGTCCATCAAATAAGTATCAGATTGTAATGGCTTTTGATCACTGCCAACTGGGGATAGATGTGCACTAATGAAGAGGTAAAAAGCCCCGTATCTCATTAACAGCATCCTAGCCTATCCAATCACCTTGTCAAATTAAAAAAAAATAGCATGGAAAGAGAAGAGAGGGAAAACAGATGAGATTAAATGAAAAAATTAAACCATAAACTGGGCTGGAAAAAGCAAACACAAACAAAGTAAACAGAAGAGTAAAAGAGGGGTATTAAATGTATGTGGAAAGTACATCATCTTCTCCTTGCAGTTCAACTGACATACCTCTGACTTGGAAAGGAGAAAGGAATTGGAAACTGGTCAGTCTGTGAAGAAGCAAACTTGGAATTGGAAAAAAAAATAAGTAAACTGGTTTTTATTTGTACTGAAAAATAAATGGTAAACTGGAATTAGGTATCGAATGGAACATCAGAAACAGGACATAAAAAAAAGGAAAAACTAACATAGCAACACTTCACCCTTCCCTTTGTGCTCTACCACTTTCTTTCCAGTTCCATCTAGCTTCACCTGCTTCTGTTTCTGGTGTTACCTCCTTTTCCTTGATAATTTGTTCAAGCTTCCCCCCCGCCCTCTGTGTTGGGTACTATGCCTTTTCCACTCTAGCATCGCTTCTTCCCTCACCTGTTCTGTGCAGTCTAGACTGTCTGTTTTCACCAAACCAGTAATGGAGGTGTGATGTTGGGACGGTCTGAAATTAGAACATTCAAGAGCAGAAAACTAGAAATTGAGAGGGATCAAGAAGGGAAACAAAAGAGGCTGGAATGTTTCACAGCTGATATAGTAGGAAACTGAAATGACTTTGAAATGGAATGATCGAGTGACCACAGATAAGCAAAAATTTCTCTACTTCATCAATTTTAATGCCCAAAATTTGAGGGATTTTTTTGAAGTTTTTTGGGGAAGTGTACCCAGAACAAATTCCCAAACTTCCATCATAGATTCAACTTTTCCACAGGGTACTAACTTTGCTGTTTTTCACCAATAAGCACAGCTTCTTATGACCAGGTGATAAAACTTCCACATGGCTTTGCCTCTAGGCAAAAAACATACATGATGCTGTAGTGTGAAAGAATACAATAATAAACTTTATCTTGGGAGGGAGAGAGGGGGATTTGTATATAACTTTCCACGCTATAGGGCTTCAGAAAGGACAATGTAGGTTTTAGGAGAATTTCTGGGGGTTCAAGGAGTAGAGTGTGCTTGGTGTTTATATGGGGAGGGGGGCAGACCTACACATTATATCAGTCCTGAGCTTTGTGTAGCTTTACAATTTTAGTGCTAAAATGAGAAGGCTTTCTGACAGCCTTTCTCCAGAAACTAGACGAGAAAATGCACAAATTTGCTTTTCTTAAAGTTGGGTGGAGACTTTCTTTGTAAACAATGGTTTCAGAGTAGCAGCCGTGTTAGTCTGTATCCGCAAAAAGAACAGGCGTACTTGTGGCACCTTAGAGACTAACAAATTTATTAGAGCATAAGCTTTCGTGGACTACAGCCCACTTCTTCGGATGCATATAGAATGAAACATATATTGAGGAAATATATATACACACATTCAGCTGTATGTGTGTATATATATCTCCTCAATATATGTTTCACTCTATATGCATCCGAAGAAGTGGGCTGTAGTCCACGAAAGCTTATGCTCTAATAAATTTGTTAGTCTCTAAGGTGCCACAAGTACGCCTGTTCTTTTTGTAAAGAATTATTTTCATACACTTCAGCCTACAATCAAATGGAAAAATATTAGAACAATCCGATGCATGCACATAATGGTACATGACAGTTTTAGGAAAGCCTCCAATTTTTTTAAAACTGTTAAAATTCAAATGCAGTTCAATAACTGACTTAAAATACTAAAACTGCTTAGAAGAAAGAAACGGCCAACTGAATGGATATAGTGGTGTTGCTTTTGGACTTAACTGATATGGTGGACCCCATGGGACTGCTCAGTTATACCTCCTGAGGCTCTAGTTAGGTGTGAAGTGTTGATGGGTTCTTAAATTGAGCTAGTCCAATGTCAGTTTGAGATGTTTTTTTCCTGCTGAGGATACTTTTGTCTGTTTGCAACCAGCAGTCAAAGAGTGGAGTGTCAGTGTCAAAGAAAGAAAGGGGAAATCCTCCCAGCATGTACCTGTTTATTCACCATCAATAGACTCCATTAATACTTGCTTCAGAGTTATTCAACCTGTTCCTTCCATCCCCAGGAGTGGTTGGAATACTCTGGACTCTTTCCTGTTCTTCAAATTCACCTATATCCACTTCACATAAAGAAGACAAGGCAAGTGGAACTGTTGCCTACAAAAAAGATGTAACTTCAGCAATTGTTTTAAGAACATGAAATAAGTCTTTGTAAAGAAAACAGACGATGTTCAAGACTCCTTAGTAAAACAATTTTCAGAAGATATTGTGGTAAAATCTGTGGCTATCCATTGGACTAAATTGCAAATGTTGTGGGCAGGTGTAAAAATGCTAAATGAAGATTGAGGCAAAGTGGGTGAGATAATCTCTTTTATTGGACCAACTCTGTTGGGGAGAGAGACAAGCTATCGAGTTTACACATTATCTCTCACCAACAGAAGTTGGTCCAATAAAAGAGATTACCTTACACACCTTGTCTCTCTCATATCTTCGTACCAACACTGCATACAACTGAAGATGTTGTTTGTTTTCAGAGAAAAGCTCAAAACGCTGAACATTATTGAGAATATAGAAACAGAAGTTGGTGGAAAAGTTCTAATAGTTTGTTAAACTTCACTGGCAGAGGGAATGATTGGATAATCTCTAATAAATATTAGCAGGGGAACAACTAAATATAGTGAGTATCCTTCAATAGTGTCCTTTTACCTCTTTTTACTGTGCTGATGTTAGCATTACTCTTCATTCTCAATACATTAAATATCACAAATACCATAAGTATCTTACCCACTGTTAAAACACTATAAGAAAACTTTCTTTAGGGTATTTGCTGTACACTCAGCATATTTGCAAGAAGATCTGAGATTTTTTGAGGGGACTCCTCAGTCTTCTTGTTAAAGTATGTTACTTGCTGGTCAAGTGTAAAATGTTATTTTCTATTTTGGCCATTGTGAGGGAATGGAAAGTATCTGTCCTGGCAGAACAGACATCAACTCCTTGCATTGGGTAAGCTATCAAGAAGAAAGCTATAATAGCACCTCTGTCAAGCAGTAGCAGAGGTCAGGGCCTTGCAGGTAAGTTTCCCATTGAAAAAGAAATCTATAATACTTTCTTTAGTGTAACTTGTTTTATTTACACTACATAATGAGTCTCTGAATGACTGAGGGGTCAGCATGCAGGTAGTCAGTCCCCAGCAGTTAGGCAATCCTCTCTTTCAGAAATCTCAGCGAAAACATCTTTGCCAGGTTCCCAGGGACCAATTCTCCTCCAAAAATTCTCTCTAATTATAATTAGAGAGGTTAAGGCAGAGAGCACACTTTACTACTGCTTGTGACAGCTCCTCCTAAAAGAGCTGCATCACAAAACTAACAGCAACACAGTCTTTCTTCAAAGACTGAACAGTGCTCACATGCTAAGAAAAAGATCTTACAAAACTCTACATATGTGGCAGCACCTTCTGATTTCCACCATAATACTATTAATACCTGTTTTTCCATTGGATAGAGACTGAATCTTTGAGCAGTCTCATCTCATAAAATATTTGTCCCCTAAGCAATGCAAACCCCTAGATAATTTTTTCTGGTATAAAACAAAGGGACATGCTGAATTAAGCTCCTGGGCCATATTTGTTTGTTATATGGATGAATTGCTGTCATTCGTTAAAGAAAAGAGAAGCAAATTTGCTTAGTGGAATCAGCTATTTCTACTGAGTTGGAACTGCATCAATCTCCTGAGATCAGTATCAATGATCACATGGCGGGTAATTGAATTGGGACACATTTTTTTAGTCCTTCTCACAAGATGAATTTAATGCTGTTTTCTTTAGGTAGTGTTTGAACTACTATAATACATTGCAAGATAGTCTTTGCTTTATCAATTTAGTAAAAGTATTTTGAAGTGGAGACTGATGATCTACTTAGTTTCAGCATGGGGTTTTGTTTGGTTTGTTACAGATGTGTGGGTTGGGTGGGGTTTTTTTTTGGTTTTTAGTTTGTTTGTTTTTTGTTTTTGAGAGAGAAACATTTCCAACTTGTTCCTTTAACACTTAGAACCTGATTCACCATTGCAGTCCTCCAACCTTTCAATGTAATACCATGAAACTGGAGTAATGCAGCAGTGAATCTGGAGCATGTTCCTTTTACGGAACTGCACCAAGAAATTATCTGTTTTAAGACTGATATATGCACATATAATGAATATGGGAAAGTGGTATAATATTTCCTAAAATAGATAGTTGTTTCATATTAATGTTTGATGCAAAGTATGGGGGTAAAAAAAGCCTTTATTTATTCACATTCTGTAGCCCAAAGAATATTCCCAAATAAAATTAAGAGAATATAATTGTCCTAAAACAGCTTGTGGTTCAATGGCCTGATCCTGAAAGCTGCTTCCAGCTCCCACATTGTCAGGCTATGCCAGAAGGACAGAAGACACTGGATGTGGTTTTATTAGGCCTTAACTTTATTGACTGTCTAGGAGTACCTGGCAGAGAAGTGTACAGTGTAATTCAGTGACCACTTCAATATATACATGGGGGAGCTTCTGTCAGCCCTCCCCTTTATCATTGTGGTCCCCAGCCAACCTGCTGCTGGGATCTTACCATCCCTCCTTTGAATGAGGGTTAAGGTGGGCTATAAAGGAAGGGGACAGGGGGTTGGCTCCCTGCCATGCCAGTGATAGGAGCCTGGAACCCCCTGTTTCTGCTCTTTTAACAAATACCTCCTTTAAATCCTTTACTAATCAGTGTCTCCCTTCCCTATGGAGTACCTGCACTGGACATCTACCCCACATCAATATAATGAATTATGGCATCATGGCCTAATTCCGTCCCATGTTTGCCTCCATACACCCTCCCCCCAAACCTGCTGTGGAGAAGGCAAAAAACAAAAACCCCACTTCACCAAGGCCAATCTGGCGGTGAGGGAAGAAATTCCTTCCCAGACCCCCAATAAAGGAGTGACTAGTGCAGTGCCCACAGTGGATTCTGACCAAACCTGGTATTTTACCACTTCCATGGGTGGATCCTGCTCCCTCTGGTCCATGTAAAAGAGGGCGTCTTCTGCCCGGCATGTACTTATATAAGCTCCCCTCTCTTCTGGTCACCTGAAGGGATGGGTCAGTGTCCCCAGGCTGATCTCCTCTGCAGCTGGTGCAAGATCACTCCGTGCCTACTACTTAAATAGGTACACACCTTTCTCCAGCAAGACAAACAGCCCCCGAGCTTAATGGGCATGTGCGGTCATTGACATCAGTAGGAGTTGTGGGTGTTAATTCAGCACCTCTTTGGCTTTGAATGATTGAATCAAATGTACTAACATTAATATATGTTCAGGGATTGACATCACTGACAAACGATCACATTTTTTCAGTGGCAGTTCTAACATTTTATGCCTGAAGATTGGCATCTTATGAAACAAGCTAACCTGGATTTTCCATGTTCAGGAAGTATTATCACTATGTAATAAGATCAGATTTGCCACCTCAGTATTTCATATACATTGGTAATGTAAAATATGCAAACTAATTTTCCATCCATCTCAGTCTGAATGCTCTGCAAATTCATGCTTCAGTAATCTGATCCATTTTAGACATACAGTCCAAATATCATTACCTGCAAACTGCATGATCTCCCATTCCTTAGATCTGTTTTAAAGATTTGAGATTAGGGAGTTAGCTGGTAACCTGGAGAACTTTTTTTTTTTAATTCAAGCAGCTTTTCCCAATGCCGCTGATGAAAGCTTTTTCAGAATCAGATTTATCTGAAAACATGGTGCTTCACCTAATTCACAGTGAGAAAGTACTAGCACTGTCTAAATCAGAAGTTTGCAACTGCACTTTCTCCTACGTTTCTTTTGTAAGTGGAGTGATCATCTGCCAGGTTTTTACTCCGATAACCAGGATGTTGAACATTGCTTGTGTTTTAAGTGATGGTTCCTCTTGGGTGGCTTAAAAACAACCTAAGGATAAAGCTCTTTCAGTGTCTGTCTCTCACTATTTTGAAACAGTTTGATGTCTGATTTTTTTTATTACTTAAACATTTATACAGCACATCTCAAAGAAGTTAGGGCAGCACAGGGGAGGGGAAGGTCTTATAGAGGAAGTTCTTTTTTTTTTTTTTTTAATATTCAGAAGTGAAATGCAGACAAAAGGGGGGGGGAACCCTCTTTATTCTGTTAGTGCTCTGAGGGACAGAATTTGGTGGTGGAATGGGAAAGTACCTATAGTGAACTCCCAAAAGGACTTTCTAAAGATGATAGCTACTAGGGAAAAACATCAGAGTAAAGAATTGTGGTTGAATAAGTAGGTAGCTTTACTTTTAATGTTAACTTGTCATTTCATAGATGTCATAGATTACCTTCCATTTTATTAAACCACATGAAACTTGCAATAGTAGATATATTGAATTCTCCTGTACTTATCTTCCATTTCTGTGAACAGTTAAGCTTTGAGATGTATGATCAGTTGGTTAAAAGCCTGCATTTCAAAGGCCTCTTAGGTTGAAGGAACAGCTACAGATGGGATCTGAGCTTGTGCTTTTGCTGTCCAAAAGCCATGACATATTTCCCATTACCCAAGAGAACTGACAAATTCTTTCTGGAACTCCCAACAACTAACCTTGAGTCTTTTTTCTTTTGATCTCTAAGAGGGTATTGCAACTGTCTGTTTGAAATAAAAGCTTGTTTCTATTTTTTCCTCTTCTCCTAGTTGAAACCCTATTGTGTAGTAGATACAGCAGCTTTACAAATTAAATTATTATAATTATTTCGTCCTTTCCTAGTCTTAAACTTCTTTGTCCAACTTGGTATAATATGGACTATTGCCCTAAACTCCATGCCTCATCATCCTATTCATCATTACTGAACAGAAATTAAATGTTAAGACTTTGGTTTAAGTACACTTGTCATGAATCCTATCTTGTAAGGGTGATTAGACACAAACATTCTCTTCCATGCTTTGAACCAGTTTGAAACCTTCATATCAATACCATTAGAGTGGGTGAATGACTTGCCAACTCTGACTGATACCCCCTTGTAAAATTAAGTCGCACATTACATGAAGAATAGTATCTATTTAATAGGCTTTTCTCCACTGACAAAATATGCAAAGGTGTGTAACAGGGAGCCTGAAAGATGTTCTATCAAGTCTACAAATATTTTACTAAAATTAAAAAAATTAAAAAATAAAAAAACAACCCAAACCGTAAAGTTTTGCTTTTCCACTCGAAAAACTTTTTCTTACATACAGTGTGGTCTTCAGCAATAGGTTTAATGAGCGGTTGGGTTAATATCTTGTTTGTTCCTTTTATTCTCCTATCTAATCCTAAATGTATACTTCCCACTGATACTATGAATTGACCAATGTCATACAAATGGCCAAAAAAAGTAAATTGTTTTTTTTAGCACTTCTGTAAATGTTGATTTGACCCTCCTAGCTTAACAAACTATTGGGTCTCTCTTCTTTGAAATTTTTCTGCTGTATTTACCCAATGTATAAATCTCTAAATATACACTATTATTATTCACAACTAGAAGAACTCCTCTCTGGATAGTGCATGAAACCGACAATGTCTGTAGACATGTTTTGCCCCAGTGAATATTTTCCTTGTTGACTGACTATCTTGCAAGTCATTAGCAATGAGATTACTGGAAGTATGTGGATTAAAGGCTGAGGGGAAAAATAAACTCACAATAGAAAAAAAATCACTTTAGAAAATACACCCCACAAAGTTGGGAGGAAAGTCAGTTTAACCTTCTCTCACTTTAATGTTCAAATCTTAAGTGAGTATTCTCCAGAGATTCAAACTTTGGTGAAGAAACCCCAGTAGGCTGTTAGAAATTATCCAGAGAGCCAGGCTGTTGGAAGAACAGACACAAAATGAAAAGTGCTAGAATTTATATTTGATCATTCATTTGTTTTATGTGAGAATGAGACCAGTTAAGGAGCAAAGCACTTGATCACAAATAGCAGATATATAACTACTTTTTAAATGGAAAAAATGTTCCTTTCTCTGTAAATAGCTTTTTTTTTTTAAAGGAAGAGTATGAATGTATAATAAAAGCCATTACACGGGCAACACTTGGCAACTGTTACCACACAGTAATCTCCTATTCTAAAAATTAGGGGAGAAAGGGTGAAATTTGGTAGTCTCAGATAATGTCATGTGCACAGTTGGTAAATATTGCCTTCAGTAGGATATGTTGAAAATCAGCCACTTATTTGAGTGTGTACTGGTAAATATGGATTTAGGCACCTGTCACGGGGTCACCCTCCACACTGGTGCCTTCTGCTGTCCGTTTTGGGAATTAGCTCTGGTCAGCAGGTGTGCCCTCCGGTGGTGGTGGCTCTCCCAACTTTGTCTCCGCCAGCAGACCCAATACAGTTCCAGTCTCTCTGCCTCTGCTTCGTGGCAGTGGGTGGGGAAGGGGGACCCAGGCCTGCCCACTACTCTGGGTCCCAGCCCAGGGACCCCGTAAACAACAGCTTCCCGATGCCCCTCCTTTCTTTCTCCACCAGTCTGTCTCGATCCTCTGGCCATTTCCCCGCAGCCACAGCACCTTCAGCTCTTGCCTCTTGCTCCTTCACCCTCTTCCCAGAGCCTCACGCCTGCAAGTCCTAGCATCCCTGTTCATGGTGCTAGTTCTGCAGCCCTCTAGGAAGCCAGTCCCCTTCCTTGAGCTTCCTGCAGCAGATTGCCTTGCTTTGGCCTGCAGCTTCCTTTCATATGGGCCGGCTTGGTCCTGATAGATTGGTCCAGCCACTGCCCTAATTGGCTGCAGCCTCAACCCTAATTGGCTGTTTCCTTGCAGCCCTCCAGGCTGGGTTCTAACCCTATCAGGGCCAGTGTGGGGCAGACACACCTAACGGTAGAGACCAAGGGTGGTGTAAAGCAGGGATCGGCAACCTTTGGCACGCAGCCCGTCAGGGAAATCTGCTGGCGGGCAGGGATGGTTTGTTTACCTGCAGCGTCCGCAGGTTTGGCAGATCGCAGCTCCCACTGGCCCTCGGCCCACGCCACTTCCCGTAGCCCCCTTTTGCCTGGAACGGCGAACCGCGGCCAGTGGAAGCTGCGATCGGCTGAACCTGTGGACACTGCAGGTAAACAAATCATTCTGGCCCGCCAGCAGATTTCTCTGATGGGCCACGTGCCAAAGGTTGCCGAACCCTGGTGTAAAGGCTCACCAGTCAGAGACTGAACAATGAAGTTTCAGCTATGAAATCTCATCACATCTTTCAGGGCTTCCTTTAGTCCCAAAACACAATCTCAAAACTACTGGATACTAAACAGCTGAGGCCTTTCCAGCTTCATCCCTTTAGTAGCTCTTCCTGGCTACTGTGGAGATACCCATAGTAGGTCTCCCCTAACCATGGATCTCTCCTGTCATCTCTTCCTGCCTAATAGGCAGAAAGGCTTACATCTGCCTTCCTGTAGGTCACATGCTTGTTAGTTATGTGCCCTGCAACTAGAGCTCCCAAATTTAAAGGGTTCTGGGTTTGTAACAGGTCCACTGGGATGTGCAGATGTATTCCACGGACCAGTGTCATTACACCATGACTGAAATTTTTGCCTGAATTAAAAGCCCAAATATATTTTAATTTCCAACACTTTTCATTCCATTGCAAATCGCATCATGTTATAATATTCAGTACACAATTCTTCACAATTATGGTAACGGAAAACCAACCCTTGAGTTGCAACACTGACTTGTAACCAGAAGTGGTGCATTCAGAATAGTTGCAATTTTTACCTTTAACTGTTCAGCCATTATTCAAGTGATTGGAGGCCATCATGTAAAATTGGAGCTTTGATTAATAATACGGTGAGAGGTGAGGATGTGCTTTCTTAATAAGAGACCACTCATTTTCCCAAAGTTGATTTACATGCTCTCTTAAAACACTGGTGTGCCTCAGAAACAGAGTGTGAAAGTCAGGGAGAACTGGAAATGTTGTAGTTTGTCTTCCTCCAGGATATTGGTTATCACAGAGAAGAATGACTCTTCCATGCCAGAGTGATGACAGTAGATTATTGTTCCAGTTCCTCTTTAGCTGATGCTTGTAATTTTATTAGCAATTTTTTCTGGTTGTAAATACCATCCTTGTCAAATCAGCTAGAAGTATGAAAGGAAGCAGAGGAGGCTTAATATCTTCTGGAATCTGAACAGAAAAGCTGTTGCTTTGAAACTCTGGAGGATACAGAATAGAATGGTATAACAGGATTACACTGTATTAACTGGAGGGTAGACACACAACTCAGGAGCAGCATTCTAGTGAGTAAATAAAACAGGGATTCAGCATACTGATAAAGTAGTTTACGATCACTGCAAGGGAAAAGTTCTGAGGTGAGCCTAATAGAGATCAATGTAGATACAGATATGGATACTTAGAATATTTTATTGAGCAACTAGGTCTCTTTCCAGTTTTTTCATTGCCATGCTGTCTACTCATATTTTGACATCCATTTTAAATGGAACAACAATTCAGAGGAATTGAACTTTATTAAGTATTTTATTATTGTCATTATTTATTAGGGTAGTACACAATGTACTAGGAACTGTATAAACATACAGAAATATATAGTCCCCGTCCCAAAGACCTCAAAGTCTGAAAGGAAAAATATGAGTAGTGATCACAGTAATGGCTAACGTGCAATGTAAGTTTCATGTTTTTGTTTTCAGTCTTGAACGTATAATCTCTTCCAAGCTGCCTCTCTACTTAATCATAATTAGTTGGCATTTGCTTGTAGAAGTAACAACAATAATGAGTCTTCTTGAGGGATATGAATGAGGAACATTAGATTCATTTTGAAATTTCCAGCTGCATGGAAGGTGGGTTTCTTGAGGATGATATATCTCACACCACTTATGTGGTTATCTGTTCTATGAGCTGGCAAACATAGAAATGCACATAAATATTCTTTATCCTACCCTTTCTATGTTGTATTCAATAATAAATTAAGTCACAATGAGGAAACTTATCTTGAAAAAGGCTAACAGAATATGTTTTGGCTCTCTTTTATTTATTGATGCTTAGATACCACAGTGACAGATGCCTTAGAAACATCTAAAATAGATTAAAGATCATTCATATTAGTAACTTTGACTGTAGAAGCAGTCTATCACCAAAAAGAAAAGAAAATGTGGTCTCAGTCTTCTGGCAGAGATGACAAGATTAGTATTAAATCTATCTGGTAGGACCCCATTCTACCAACAGGGATTAGAACAATGAGATCAAGGAATCAAACCAGTTCTTGTTACAATCCTAAGGCTGTTATTCACTAGTCCATGTAAATATAGCATCACTGTGGGTAACAAACATCAGATTCATCATCATGGTCTATGCATACATTGCATGCAATGTATCACGATGTGTGGTATCTTACACTGTGACAAAGTATATGTAACACTGACTGATGCTCAAGAGTGAGTTGACATCTACAGGGAACCATTAGTATGTGACTAACCTCTTCACAATAGCTTGAATTTCTTACATACCCTTCATTTTACGCAAATGCCTAGAAGTGTCTTCTCAAAATATTCTTTCCCCTCCCATGGGATCAATGCTCTTATGATAAGGATAATATTTTACACAAACCCTCATTAATTGAACCTTTCCATACATCTTCTATCCACATCATGCACGATCAGTGTGCTGATTTCCCTAACACAGGAGATAGAGAACAGAAATGTGTATGGAGTTTATATCAGCTTTTATTAATACATCAGCCAAGCTGAAGCTCATCTCTTCAGTGTCCCAGACTGCAGCTTTATAGGCATTGAGCATAATACTGTTTTCAGTTATTCCAGAGTAAATTCAAAGTAATTCCATTGACTCAAGTGGAATTATGCCAGATTGTTATTGGTGTAACAAAGCAGAATTAGGCCCACTGAGTTTTCCCACTGGCAAATATATCTGACTGAATGAAAGAGAAACTTGTGCCTTTAAAACAAATAAAAATACCCTGCAGTTTAATTCCTAAAGGTAATACAATGTCTAAGCAGCTTATAACGCTTTTAAAACTTCTGCTGGAAAAATCCAGATCTACCTTTATATCTCTTTTACTCACTATGGACAAAGTTCATAATTACGTATTTCATATCTGATAAAGACAGATCAGTAAAAATTTGTGTTTAGCAGTTATTTTTCTTTTACTTTGCATCGCGGAGTCATGCACACAGGCAGAGTATAAATACATGTGTTCTGTAGATCTGCAGAGATCTGTGCATACAGTATATAATGTATTTCAAATGGCTCACTATTTTAAAGGTTTTATTAAGAGTCAGATAAACTTGCACTGTATAACTCATGTAAAGATTTATTTGAAATCTGAACTGAATAGATTTTTTTTTGGAAGAGGGACACATCTGACACTCTAACTTTACAACAGTGCTTTAAATGTATTTTAATCTGAAAGTTACTAGTGTAAAAGTGGCACCTTCTTACAACGCAGTTCTGTTCCTTGAACATGTTCAGTCCTAGCTATTTACTTTTTGTCAGAAGTAGGCTTTTAGTGTCTTTATCTTCTGTTAGCAATGTGGCACCAACACCAGCTATTGAAATGTGAGATAGATTCTTTTCTGAGTTTTGCTTAATCAATGGAATTGCTAATTAAGTTTCAAAGTCAAGGTCAAATTCTTCCTTGAGATACCCCTGTACTACTCTAGAGGAGACAACCAGTTACTCATGTAAAATCCTGTGCATTGTGATTAGTGGTTATGCAGGTGCTTTTCAGGACATAATTTGCAGACTATGAGGGTCCACAGGTACAACTAAGCAGAACTTGAGCTGCAGAACCTTTATTACTGATGATGATATACAAGAAGAGTGAGAGCCTAACTTGATTCTCAAACCTGTCAAAATCATTTGGAGTTTGCAGGGCTGGTAACTAGGAAAAAAACTCCTTACTTCTGAACTGAGAACATTTAATCAGGATGTAATTAGTAAACGGAAACCTGCTATGCCATATTTGCAGAATAGAATCACAGTTTAAACAGAAAGGATGAGTTCATAATTATCCAACATAGGGAATAAGGTTGAAGGGTCCTTTGGGTCCATTACATCAAAGTGCTGCAATGATGGTACTTTTCTAGACAAAATTTTACCAGTAAAACACTATTCAGATGGGACATTAGATAGCAGAACAACATTTTTACTAGTAACTTGACCTTAGGTTAGGAGATCTTTAGTTTTGTGGGTTTAACATCCTTGACGGGTATGTCTACACTGGAAACTTCAAAGCGCTGCTGCGGGAACGCTCCTGCAGCATCGCTTTGGAGTGTGGTCGCGTGTGAGCGCTGGGAGCTCTCCCAGCGCTCCTGGTAATCCACCTCCACGAGGGGAATAGCTCCCAGTGCTGGGAGCACGGCTCTCAGCGCTCGGAGCCGGTCTACACTACCGCTTTAAAGTCTGGTGATTTTTCACACCCCTGAGCCAGCAAGTTAAAGCGCTATAAAATGTAAGTGTAGATAAGCCGATTTGGGATCCCATTGTAATTGCTGCTTTATTATATGGCATTTTAATTGACTGCCTTAGAGTAATATTAAATTAACAAAAAGAATGGTAAATTATTGTTCTTCCCCCCTCAACAAAGAAATGTGCAGGTTTTCCTTTCTGATGGTACATTTTCTGTATTGATTGGTATGAAATAAACATACAGTCGGTCTTACAGAGCTGTTCAATATCAGTTAGTCAAACACATTCTGAACGGGAAAGGTACAGAGTTGAAGTTTGCCAAGCTGTCTTTCTTAGGCTGCAGAAATCAATTACAGTAGAGCTGCTATTGTTTAAAAAGGGCCGGCAATAAATCCCTGTTCCTGAGTGGTGTAGGCAAATCTGTCTTCTGTGTTATGGTTTACAGGATTACAAATGATGCTAAAGGGAAGAAGTAGGGGGAGGAACAATTGCTTTTGTAGCTATAAAAAATGATGTCTGTTGGTGATTTTGGTGTTATTAGTACAATGGCCTGAAAATTCTTAATCCAAGATTTACATATCCTCCAGGAGTAAACAAAGTTCAGTAATGTAGTTTCAAAGTCATCTGAGAACAGTAGTTCTTGAAGACAGCTTGTTAGTAGCTTTCATTTTGGAGTAGGCATATTAGTGTCACTTGGCAAGAACCTTAGAATTTCACCTTTTAAAACAGTATAGTGTGGGGGGAAAAAATAAACCAGCTAAATTAAATCACCGAGGAAGTCTATGATGTGTGTGAGCGCAAGAATAATAGTCTTTAGTCTATGCCAAAAGAATGAGAAGTGTGACATTTGTAGGAGAAAATGTGTAAATAGTAAATAATACATACCAAAAAAGTTTTCCTTACAAAACTTTCTCAGGGTAATATTTTTCAAAGTGAGACATTTTTCAAACTTATTCAATATATTTTCTACACCATGATATCAAAAGGAAGATGATTCTTTATCACACATCATCAGAACACCTCATTCTGATGACATAACTCATCAGTGAGAGCTGTTTCTGGGAATTCAACACAGTAAGAGCTTTTTAAATAGAAGGAACTTGATATCAGAATCCATCTCACTTGCCTCTACTGTGTCAAGTAATTCGTTTTCCACTAGCACAGCTGATTTTGTTTGTTTGAACGGGTGTGGGGTTTTTTAATCTTTTTGTTGTTGTTGTTTGTTTCTAAACTGAACACCAGTTGTGGGCATACAAAAACTGAACTAATTAAAGATCTGTTTATCAGCCTTTACTGCCATTTTTCTGCCTGTCTTTTGCTGTATGGAATTGGGATTTATTAAATGCCCATTAGGGGATACTGCTACCATTAGTACACAGGGGAGGTTTTTTTGGTTTTTTTTTGCAAATTATTATTAAAAAGCTGTACAATGTTTACAAAAAGAAGTCAGTGAAAGGTGGAGGTATATTTCGTGCTCTTACATTACTTTCCCTAAATCTCTGAATCCTTCCTGTCCTTTCCCATCACTTGTCTTCCCCCCCCCCCCATTCATGCACTGACTCCCCTATTTACAAGTCACATTCTAAAATGATACAAATGTAAATGTTAAGATACAAGATGCTTTTAATGGGCTTTTAGTTTCTAAAATTGAAATTAAGTTGTACTTGGCCATATAAGTTGCATTTAAACTATGTTAAAGGTTATGGTACAGAACAATGAAAGACACTTTGTAGTGAAGGTAAAGTGAAATATTACCATAATTTATGTTCCCCAATACTGAGGCACAAATGGGAACGACAAAGGATGAAAGGTGGCTCCCTCTGATGCCTAACTACTTCATGTTTAAATATGGACATCGGAGTAAAAAGAAAAATCAATTACTTTGGGAACTGAAAATAAAGAGAATGCTACAGTCTTTGAATGTTTAAGGAGAGTTTGAAGTTCAAGTGGCATGTGCTTGTGTAATATGGACTTCTGCTCACTCATTGCAGTTGCATTAGAAATGAGTCTCCAATAATCAGACATTGGAAAATGCAGGGCCTGACTCATGTTTTGTAGTCCTTACTCGTACTCCTGTCAGAGACTGAGTCCTGGTCTACGCTACAGAGTTAAATTAATGCAAGGCAGCTTACGTTGACCTAACTCTGTAAGCATCTAAACTAAAATGTAGCTTCCACCAATGTAACTCGCCCACTACACTGACTTCATAACTCCACCTCTGTAAGAGACATAGCACTTACGTCGATGTAGTTAGGTCAACGCAGTATCAGTATAGACCCACTCCTACCATGAGTTATTGACTGTATAGTGGGAGCCTGTAACCCCATGTTACACCCATTTAAATACCTGGTATGGAAGAGGGGATAGGAATACTTTGCCCCTTTTCTTTGCTAATAAAACTGTGGCCTGTTGCTTAAATCCATTGTCTTTTGTCCATGTGTCCTGATCAGTCAGTAACCCAGAACTGTCAGAATCTCCTTAGAATCTCTTTACAGAAATTCCCCTCCTTGTCCTACACTTGGCAAACCCTCTACCAGCCCTTTGCAGCACGTGTAGGGACCCTGTATGTTGACACAATAGAGTACAGGTGAGAATGGGAAAGAATCTCTCCCTTGAATGTTAACCTCTTCCCAGAAAGGTTGTTCTGTAGGGTCTGTCTTTTATGCATTGATATGTGACTCCAATTAATCACAAATCTCTAGCCTCTATTATTCACAGGTATCTAAAAGTTCTATGTAAATACCCATACATTAGCTCTTTACTTTTGCTACACACTGGCACCCTATAGTACTGTGTAACCATTCTGCAAGGTGGAGCCAGCAGCAACCAGGACCACATTCAATATCTAGGGGTTCCTTTTCAACAATGCAATACAAAACTGGCTCAAGCTCCCACCCAGTAAGCTGGGAAAATTACACACCACCCCTGGGTGCCTCTGAGAGGCAATGCTCCCCATTCACAAGCACAGAGTCTGAGTGTAGAAAAGAAACTTTTAATGAAAGGAGAGAAGTCACCCGATATTAATTAGGGAAAATGCCACGAGCAGGATTCATAAACATAAAACTGTGAGCAGGACACCCACCCCACAGTGTGTGGGGCAGAGTCTTCCACCTCATATTCTTGAGATATACAACCAAAAGTTCCTTTAGCGTGCCCCCTCTGCTCCCTCACCATACCCCACTCACAGTGGTTATCCTTGGTTAGTGAGGACCCAGGATTCAGAAATGCATCTGTGTGAATTCACCTCCCATCCTGGGAAGAAGGCACCTTGCTTGGTCCGCCACTTGAGCACTTATGGTGGCTGCTCTCGCTAGTTGCTCCTGCCGGCCGCCTGCTCGCCGGCCACTCCTGCTGGCTGCCTGCTTGCCACCCATCAGTCACCTTCTGCTGCCACCTGTCTCTCTGCTGTGACCTCTGCAGGTCAGTCTCTTAGTGATTTTAGCTCTTAGCAGGCTGGGCAGAAACACAGTCCCACTACAACTGATTTCAGCTCTGATTGAGCATTTAAAATAACAAAGAGGCTTCTACTGAAGTTTATTTAGCTCTTTCTTTGAACAGTAGGGTGGAACAGGCATAAGCGCTGACTTCCCCTTTGCCCAGTGGGTGCTCGACTTTCCCCCTGCCCCTGACCCCACCCCTTCCCTGCCTCTTCCTGCCCCTGCACCGCCTTCGCCCTGCCCCCATTCCGCCCCTTCTCCAAACTCCCTGCCTCTGCCCCGCCTCTTCTCCACCACCCCCCCAAGCACGCAGCATCCCCGCTCCTCCCGGAAAGTCCAATGCGCCACAGCGGGATGGCTGGAAGTGCTGGGAGGGAGGGGAAGGAGCAGGGATGCGGTGCGCTGGGGGGCGGGGACAGGAGCTTGGCTGCCGGTGGGTGCAGTGCACCTGCTAATTTTTCCCTGTGGGTGTTCCAGCCCCACAGCACCCATGGAGTCGGCACCTATGGGAACAGGTTAAACCAGAACAGGGAGTCTTGGGAAGGGTCCACAGGGGACACCTGTCCCCACCCCTCTTACTTTCACAGGGCTCTGGCATTCGAGCCACTGGCTTAATGAGGTCCTTTCAGCTGAGGGTGACCCCCTCATTTAGGATAGGTTAAGCACAGTTCTGCTCCTCTTTATTCGTACAATAATGACAATATTGATAACAGCATTTCACTACTACTGCATTCACTAGTAAATAATAATTATAATAATAATAATAATAATAATGGAGATATCCCATCTCCTAGAACTGGAAGGGACCTTGAAAGGTCATCGAGTCCAGCCCCCTGCCTTCACTAGCAGGACCAAGTACTGATTTTGCCCCAGATTCCCAAGTGGCCCCCTCAAGGATTGAACTCACAACCCTGGGTTTAGCAGGCCAATGCTCAAACCACTGAGCTATCCCTCCCCCCGAAGTTACAAAGTGATTTGTAACCCAAGACCCAAGACCAGCCAAAGTTGATCATTTTGAGCAATACCGCTCTATCTGCTGGATATCTAAGCCGAGTAAGTGTGTTCATGTAAATACAGTTTGCTCCTGAAGTCTCTCCCCCTCCCAGCTAGCTGTCAGGGGAGAATTCATTCAGACCCTGCTTACATGTGCTTTATGCTATATGATATCCATGTTCTCTGTGGTATTTTTAAAATTAACTATTGCAAACTCACTGTAAAAGGAAAACTGCTGGGAGGAGCTCATGTGGTGTGTGAGTATTTGGATGTTTCTGGAGACTGGTAATGGGATATTGAACCTTTCACATCTATATCTATGGTACTGACCCATTTGGTGACCCATATGAAATGAGCTCATTATGCGCTCTTGTAATCTACAGTACTTGCAGCAATTAGTCTAATTGTAAATACTTTCCTACTGGACTGCTAGTTGAACTCTTCTAAAAAGGCCAGAGGTTCGTAGAAGATAAAGTAAATCAGACCAACTTCAGCAGCTAATTAGAGGACTCCCAAGAGAGTGGCATGAAGATATTAGGACCTGTCCTGAAGAAATTCATGCCTATGCAGAGGGCCAGCACACGGGTTGTTCACTACTTAAGCTCCACTTTAACCCTGCTTAAACAGTGCATAGACTTTTTTTGGCCTTCTGCACAGGAGTGACTTTCCCTGTGTGAGTGCTTGCATATTACTATAGGTTAAGTGAATTGGATTTGGTTTCATCTAGGAGCACCAACATTTGTCATTAATTACAGCAAGCAGAAAATGTTTTGTTTTTGTTCCTCTTTAAAAAGGATGTACTGAAATTTGGCCATTTTTACTTCTGTCTTTTCTCTGGGGATTTGTATTCTGATGGAGTAAAAGCTCGCAGCAGTATTGCATTGTGTTCTGACACTCTGAGTAGCTCTAAAGGAATAGAGGAAGGTGGAAAACTGGAACCACTCAATCTGATGTTTGTTCACTTTGTGTTTTTGAGCAGAAATTGTTAATTTATTTGGAGCTGAAATCAGGGTCAGTTTAGAAAACAATGTTACCCATTGCCAGTGAAATAAGATTTTTTTTCTCTCTCCTACCCATTGCTGCAGCAGAACTCTTCTTATTCATTTAACACATACATGAGCTTTCCCTGTAGCATTTTATAGTAAGTAGGTAGCTCACTGTTATCTCCCTTCCCCCAGAAAGTTTCCCATGATGGCCCCTTAGTGCATTGGGAAATATAATTTTTCACGGAGGTGTGCAAAAATCCTGTGTCATCTAGTGTTCTGTTGCTTTCTTACTGCAGTTGTTAGCTCTAATAAAAAGTAATAGTTCTTTTGGGGAAAAGTTCGCACAGGCATAATTTCCCCTTGTATAGGGCTTCTTCTCCTCTAGTATCATTGTAGTTCCGCAGTATTAACCACAGTCAACTCTGAACAAACTAGGTGATTTATTGTGCAAATTCTAATAATTTTATTGTAACTTTGCATTAATTAATGCCCATGTATAATAAAACCTTTTGGAAAACTGCAGTATTATGTCTCATATTAAATTCTGCTAGGTCGATTTGGTTATCTGTTGTGTGGCTTCTCTGAACTATGATAGCCTCTCATTTGCCAGTGTTAACATGGTGTTTCTACATTTCCTAATTCCAATTTCAACCGGGTACAGTATTTACATTAATAATCTGTTAATGTGGATGCTGCTGTAATAAAAAGAACAAAATCAACTATATTGATTGTACTGAGCAGAGTTGCATTTAAAAATACAGACAGAAGAAGCCTACCCATTCTCTGCTTTCAGGGCTGTACTAGAGAATAAACCCTAAATTAATTTCCCTTGCTAAGAATCTTTTAGAGCTATCTTTTGAGCAGCCTAGCTGAGAACTCAATAAAGCAAATTTGAACTCCTTCCAGTTATGGAAACTAGAAACAGGACAAGGCTTTATCACATGAGATGTTCTCTGTGCAATGCAAATGTTGTGCATACATCATTTGGATTTTTTTGTCTCAAATATTTTATTTAAAGTAATAAACACTTATATAAGCCCTTATTCATGAAAATCTCTATAAGGATGAAGTGGGAAGTCTAAAAAGGGAAGTCTGCATTATGGTACCCACCACAGTCCTCCAGAAAAGGTAATAGGTAAGATTACCGTACGCTTATATTACATAGGAGACAACAGTAAACAACAAAATTATAAAACTACCAACTCTAACATCAAATGTTAGAAACCAAAATGTGCATCACATGGAGTTTTACAAGTGCACTTCTGGTACACTGAACTGGCTACTGTGTATTTGTATACCACTGCCCTTTACTGGATAGACTTTGAACTTCTGAACTGTCATATAGCTGCCTGTTAATGGAGATTCTCCTTTAACTCAGGTGGGAGGAGCCAATGCTTTTGGAAAAGGAGAATTCAAGTTCAAGCTGTGCTTTGGCTGTGAAATTGAATGGCCATTGTATGCATCGTAGTGACAAACAGGACATCTTTGGTTGCCCTAGATTTGTTACACTACATTGGAAGGCAGGTAGGAATCAGGAGTAGAACACACAGACTGGAACCTTCAGTTTAAATATAGAAAAAATATTGTGGTTTGGCAAAAACTGAGTTTTCCATAACAATGATACCAATGTTCTGTATAATCTGAGAATTTGTTCACTCTTTATGTATTCATCTTTATGAAAATCCTGAGATCCAAGATATTTTTAGAGCACTCTATTGTAGACTCAATAGATGTTTTCATAGTTCTAAAATAACATTTATGCTATTATAAAGAAAACAAAGGATTTTTTTTAGAAGATCAACAATGAACAAATTTAATTGAAATTCCTTCCCCCTCCACCCCTCCCACTACAAGGCAACTATTTTAGCAAATTTGGTTGTGACCTTATTTAGACAAAGGTGTGGTTTTAGAACGTTCCTTTTCCTCTCTCTCCTTTGCATCAACAAATATATACAAAAATGTAACTTGTGTTCACAAAAGCATAATTATATAATAATTCTGAAGTGTTTCCAAAGTTAATTTTTAAATCTGTTACAGTGTATGCCTACTTTTATAAAACTTTATGTACTTGATAATACATATTTTGATTATTGAATAATATTCAAAACATTCCACAATTATCTGTAAGCCCACAAGTATTGAGCAGTAAAAACATATGTTGTGCTAGCTTCAAACATTACAACATTGTAAAATCACATTTAAAATACCCTTAATTTATCCTGTTGTAGAAGCTTATCAGTCAAACAAAAAATGCCACCTCTGCACCCTCAAGTTGTGAAGTTGACTAGGAGAGGGAGACCACTTTCAAATAAGCTCTCAAATGTACTATTCCCAGTCTTGCTGAATTCCTTCTCCTGGCCATAACAGATATGAAATTACTTGAATTCCTGATTTGGAAAACCGTTTGTTATAAACACAGGTTAATGGTGAATGGGCTCCTCCCTGATTTGCTTCAACATTACTTTTTAAATAACAAATTAGCATGCTTTGAGAATGGGTGAAGAATCAGAACTCCCCTGATAAGCAATATATAATTTGCCTAGACACTTTTTGGACTGTTCTTGATTCCTATATTGTTTTTCCCTGGCTGACAGATCACTAGCCGTGACCAAATCACTGTCTTTCATCTTTGTTATGATGATAGAGTGGGGTCCGCCTCTTCAGCCCGAGAGCCAAACCTTATTTCAAAAAGTTCAGGGTGCCATATTTAATACTTTGGGTCACATTCTTTGTCCTGTTGTTCCACTCCCTTTGCACCACTCAGCAAGCTCACAGGAGTAGAAACAACCCACGGGTTCCTTGCACACTTCTCTCCTTCCCTGCAGTCCCTGGAGTGAGGGGAGAGAGTGGCATGCTCCACTCTGGCTCTGCCAAGCTGGCATATGGACTCTGGGGCTGGAACAGAGAATCAAAATTGATTTTTGGTTCCCAGCTTTGCCTCTGCTTACTTTCTCATCTACTATGAATGGCTCTGAATGTGTGGTGAAGGAGGAAAGCTTCATTCAATAGGTGCCTGATTCTAGGGGACTTCCCAAAGTCAGAGCTACTCTTTTCCTCCAGTCCCTCTGTTGCAGGAGACAGCCAGCAGGGGACTGCTGAGCAGCTGCAGCAAGGAAGTGACAGCAGCTGCCCAGAGCTGCACTTCCTGCTCAGACCAGAGCTGCTCCTGGGGCTGCAGGAGAAGGGGTAGGAGGTATTTGAAGAGACATTGGCCCATTTCAACAGTGCTGATTTAAACACTTCCCTTTACAAAATACAAGGCACAGCTCAGGGAACATATTTTCAGTCTATACTCACTTTCTTCAGTCTCTCAAGACTCACAAGTGACCTCTGGGTTGCCACAGGTTAGATACTACTATTCTAGGGCATTGAATGCTGCCATTAACTTATACCGATTGTCAAATCCTAACATGGCTGCCAAGTAGGCTTGCCAACTTTGTAATATTTAAAAACCGGACACTTCCAGAAGGAGTGCTGGAACCTCCTGTCCCACCTCTTCCCCTCTGAGGTCCTGCCCCGTCCCAACCCTTCCCCCAGGGCCCCGCCCCCATTTGCTCCTCTTCTCCTCATCCTCCCTCGCTCACTGCTTTTCCCTTCTCCTCTCCCTGCGGTCGAGGTTGGGAGAGACTCGCCTGCACAGCTGGGGGTGGAAGCTGCAGCCGCCCAACACAGGTAGGAAGTGGCTCCAACTGAGTAGGGGCTGACCAGGTGATGACCTGATGCCTCCCCACCCGCAGTAACTGGACTTTGAGTGTCAGGTCAGTAGATCCGATTGGATACTGTCAGGTCCCATTTTTGACCAGACTTTCCGGTCAAAAACTGGACACCTGGACACCCTACTGCCAAGGTAACAAAATGTACATTAGTAGTAATTAGGGGCTCACATGATTTCTATGATGCCTTGTGAAAACAAGCAGCCTCCCATTTTGATTATGTGTAAATATCCTTTCCTCTTGCCTCATGGCATCTCTTCCTCCATGTCATGATTATTTTGTTTTGTTTTATACATGTAAGCATTTTGGGTCAGAGTTCTGTGTAAACCCGGAAGCTTGTCTCTATCACCAACAGAAGTTGGCCCAGTAAAAGATATTACCTCACCCACTTTCACTCTTTATTGAGGTTGTAACTTGTCATGGGTACCTAAGTCCATAATCAGATATTTAATAATTGCAATCATAAAGCCATCCCACCACTGGTTGGGGAGTTAGATGCAAATAAGTAAATAAAATGCTCTCCTAGATAGCACTGCCTAGGTGATTTTTGCAATAGCTCAAGAATAAAGCTTAAGAATGTAGTTGTGATCTCTTTAAAATTCTCTTCTGTCTGCGCAGAGAGCTAGCTGTTCAGCCAGGGTAAAATACACTTCCACTTTAAGAAGTATGGGGTTTTCCCTGAAAACAAACTGGGTAGTAGTTGAGCTGTGTAGAGTCAAGGAGTATACTCTTTCCCCTTTCCAATGTGGGATGACTAAATCAGGCATTTTGCAGCTTCTGAAGCGAGATCCTTGTGTCATGGTTACAGGACAAACTGTGCTTGAGACCCTTTCAGTACCTCTCAAGTGTTCCCCTTTTGAAGTGGTAAGAGAGTGGTCCATTACAGACAGTTGACAAGAAGGTGTGTTATTTTTCCTCCCTTGGTATCCTGCTGTTAATTGATTTAGCTCGTTAGACTGACCTCACACTTGGTAAAGTAACTCCCATCCTTTCATGTATTTATACCTGCTCCTGTATTTTTCACTTCATGCAGCCGATGAAGTGGGTTCTAGCCCACAAAAGCTTATGCCCAAATAAATTTGTTAATCTTTAAGGTGCCACAAGGACTCCTCGTTGTTTTATCTGTGTCACTGTTTTACCTGCCCTGCTTGGCTCCTTTAACAATTCCTTTTGATCTAACTCCATAGCAAAACCCTAGTGAGGTAAATAGAAAGGAGCATAAACGCTGCCAAATTAAGTGTAAAAATATAATAAGAAATGCCAAAAAGGAGTTTGAAGAACAGCTAGCCAAAAACTCAAAAGGTAATAACAAAATGTTTTTTAAGTCCATCAGAAGCAGGAAGCCTGCTAAACAACCAGTGGGGACCCTGGATGATCGAGATACAAAAGGAGCACTTAAAGATGATAAAGTCATTGCGGAGAAACTAAACGAATTCTTTGCTTCAGTCTTCACGGCTGAGGATGTTAGGAAGATTCCCAAACCCGAGTCGTCCTTTGTAGGTGACAAATCTGAGGAATTGTCACAGATTGAAGCGTCACTAGAGGAGGTTTTGGAATTAATTGATAAACTTAACAGTAACAAGTCACCAGGACCAGATGGCATTCACCTAAGAGTTCTGAAAGAACTCAAATGTGAAATTGCGGAACTATTAACTATGGCTTGTAACCTGTCCTTTAAATCTGCTTCTGTACCCAATGACTGGAAGATAGTTAATGTAACGCCAATATTTAAAAAGGGCTGTAGAGGTGATACTGGCAATTACAGACTGGTAAGTCTAACGTCAGTACTGGGCAAATTAGTTGAAACAATAGTAAAAAATAAAATTGTCAGACACATAGAAGAACATAACTTGTTGGGCAAAAGTCAACATGGTTTCTGTAAAGGGAAATCATGCCTTACTAATCTATTAGAGTTCTTTGAAGGGGTCAACAAGCATGTGGACAAGGGGGATCCAGTGGGCATAGCGTACTTACATTTTCAGAAAGCCTTTGACAAGGTCCCTCACCAAAGGCTCTTATGTAAAGTAAGTTGTCATGGGATAAGAGGAAAGAGCCTTTCATGGATTGAGAACTGGTTAAAAGACAGGGAACAAAGGGTAGGAATAAATGGTAGGTTTTCAGAATGGAGAGGGGTAACTAGTGGTCTTCCCCAAGGGTCAGTCCTAGGACCAATCCTATTCAACTTATTCATAAATGATCTAGAGAAAGGGGTAAACAGTGAGGTGGCAAAGTTTGCAGATGATACTACACTGCTCAAGGTAGTTAAGATCAAAGCAGACTATGAAGAACTTCAAAAAGATCTCACAAAACGAAGTGATTGGGCAACAAAATGGCAAATGAAATTTAATGTAGATAAATGTAAAGTAATGCACACTGGAAAAAATAACCTCAACTATACATACAATATGATGGTGGCTAATTTAGCTACAACTAATCAGGGAAAAGATCTTGGAGTCATCGTGGATAGTTCTCTGAAGACGTCCACACAGTGTGCAACGGCAGTCAAAAAAGCAAACAGGATGTTAAGAATCATTAAAAAAGGGATAGAGAATAAGATGGAGAATATCTTATTGCCCTTATATAAATCCATGGTAGGCCCACATCTTGAATACTGCATACAGATGTGGTCTTCTCATCTCAAAAAAGATATACTGGCATTAGAAAAAGTTCAGAAAAGGGTAACTAAAATGATTAGGGGTTTGGATTGGGTCCCATATGAGGAGAGATTAAAGAGGCTAGGACTTTTCAGCTTGGAAAAGAGGAGACAAAGGGGAGATATGATAGAGGTATATAAAATCATGAGTGGTGTGGAGAAAGTGAATAAGGAAAAGTTATTTACTTGTTCCCATAATATAAGAACTAGGGGCCACCAAATGAAATTAATGAGCAGCAGGTTTAAAATAAATTAAAGGAAGTTATTGTTCACACAGCGCACAGTCAACTTGTGGAACTCCTTGCCTAAGGAGGTTGTGAAGGCTAGGACTATAACAGGGTTTAAAAGAGCTAGATAAATTCATGGAGGTTAAGTCCATCAATGGCTATTAGTCAGGATGGGTAAGGAATGGTGTCCCTAGCCTCTGTTTGTCAGAGGGTGGAGATGGATGGCAGGAGAGGGATCACTTGATCATTACCTGTTAGGTTCACTCCCTCTGGGGCACCTGGCATTGGCCACTGTCGGTAGACAGGATACTGGGCTGGATTGACTTTTGGTCTGACCCAGTATGGCCGCTTATGTTCTTATGAATACCCTATCATAAAGAAACACTGACACATGCACAATATTAATAAGAAATAGTACAGAGATTTCCCAGCATGTAACACCTTGTAAGAATTGCCTTTAGAGAGTTTGGATATTAAAAGCAAGCAATCTGTGGAGCTACCATGGACTAGCAATCAGAGAAACCACTTTCTCTGTTTTGAGACTGACATGTTTAAAGAAGTCAGGATTTTTTAAAAGTATGGTGTTTTCCTGGTAGTGTTTAAGGCTCATCAGGAAAAATTCGGAAACAGCTGAAACCATTTATTTCTTTTACTGACTGAAAACTAAAACAGCTTTACAAATTTCAGCAGTTGGTTTGTTTTGTATTAGACAAAACACATATATCCAGCTATTGTACTTTCTATTCCTGCCAGGTAAGAGCATGATGCACAAACTAAAGGAAGTGCATTACATCTGCTTACTATATCAAAGCTTCCGTGCACAGTAGGAGAATCTCATTGTGTATATTATCTTTCATCTAGGTTCTTATACCACACCCATCACTGTGTATGTGGCTTCTGTGCTTCAGTAAACTGCATACCAAAAATCTATCTTCATTGTGCAGTTGCAGGTTTTGTGGCTTATTGAAAAGTAGCTTAGCAAGAATCTGCTGTATTGCACTATGTGGTCACTTTGTGAGTTAGACTTTCTGATGGCTCTTATTGTAACAAGATTTTTTTAAATTTGGTACTATTGAGCAATCTTTGTCAAGACATTCCTGTACCTTCTTAGTCTACATTCAATGGTACACTGTCTATTACAACTGGTACATTTGGAAATATGAAAACTACTTATCTGTACTTTATCTTTGAAGGTAGAATACATGGTTGCAATAGATACTCACTTAGCCACCCACAGTTCCTAAGGGTATGTCTACACTACGGGATTAATCCGAATTTATATAATTCGAATTTTGGAAACAGATTGTATAAAGTTGAATGTATGCGGCCACACTAAGCACATTAATTCGGTGGTATGCGTCCATGTACTGGGGCTAGCATCGATTTCTGGAGCACTGCACTGTGGGTAGCTATCCCATAGCTATCCCATAGTTCCCGCAGTCTCCTCCACCCATTGGAATTCTAGGTTGAGATCCCAATGCCTGATGGGGCCAAAAACATTGTCGCGGGTGGTTCTGGGTATATCCTCCCCCCTCTCCAGGGAAGCAACGGCAGACAACCGTTTCGCGCCTTTTTCCTGGGTGAATAGTGCAGACGCCATACCACAGCAAGCATGGAGCCCGCTCAGCTCAAGACAGCAGTCATGAACATTGTAAATACCTCACGCGTTATCGTGCAGTTTATGCTGAACCAGAACCTGCAAAACCAGGCGGCGAGGAGTAGGCTACGGCAGCGCGGCGGCGAGAGTGATGAGGATATGGACATGGAATTCTATCAAACCGCGGGACCCGGTGCTTTGGAGATCATGCTGTTAATGGGGTAGGTTATAGCCGTGGAACGCCGATTCTGGGCCCGGGAAACAAGCACAGACTGGTGGGACCGCATAGTGTTGCAGGTGTGGGACGATTCCCAGTGGCTGCGAAACTTTCGCATGCGTAAGGGCACTTTCTTGGAACTTTGTGACTTGCTTTCCCCTGCCCTGAAACGCCAGAATACGAAGATGAGAGCAGCCCTCACAGTTGAGAAGCGAGTGGCGATAGCCCTGTGGAAGCTTGCAATGCCAGACAGCTACCGGTCAGTCGGGAATCAATTTGGAGTGGGCAAATCTACTGTGGTGGCTGCTGTGATGCAAGTAGCCAAAGCAATCACTCAGGTGCTGCTACGAAAGGTAGTGACTCTGGGAAATGTGCAGGTCATAGTGGATGGCTTTGCTGCAATGGGATTCCCTAACTGTGGTGGGGCGATAGATGGAACCCATATCCCTATCTTGGCACCGGAGCACCAGGTACCCAGTACATAAACCGCAAGGGGTACTTTTCAATGGTGCTGCAAGCACTTGTGGATCACAAGGGACGTTTCACCAACATCAACGTGGGCTGGCCGGGAAGGGTTCATGACGCTCACGTCTTCAGGAACACTAATCTGTTTAAACAGCTGCAGCAAGGGACTTACTTCCCGGACCAGAAAATAACCGTTGGGGATGTTGCAATGCCAATAGTTATTCTTGGGGACCCAGCCTACCCCTTAATGCCATGGCTCATGAAGCCATACACAGGCAGCCTGGACAGGAGTCAGGAGGTGTTCAACTACAGGCTGAGCAAGTGCAGAATGGTGGTGGAATGTGCATTTGGCCGTTTAAAAGGTCGCTGGCGATCATTACTGACTCGCTCAGACCTCAGCCAAACCAATATCCCCATTGTTATTTCTGCTTGCTGTGTGCTCCACAATCTCTGTGAAAGTAAGGGGGAGACCTTTATGGCGGGGTGGGAGGCTGAGGTGAATCGCCTGACTGCTGATTACGCACAGCCAGACACCAGAGCGATTAGAAGAGCACACCAGGAAGCGCTGTGCATCAGAGAAGCTTTGAAAACCAGTTTCATGACTGGCCAGGCTACAGTGTGAAATTTCTGTTTGTTTCTCCTTCATGAAAACCTGCCCCCTTTATTGACTCATTCTCTGTAAGGAACCCACTCTCCCCCTTCCCCCAGCTTGCTTTCAAAGGAAATAAAGTCACTATCGTTTAAAAATCATGTATTCTTTATTAATTGATTATAAACATAGGGAGAGAACCGACAAGGTAATCTGGGTGAGGTTTGGGAGGAGGATAGGCGGGAAGTAAAAGGCCACTGAAAAAATTCAATATAATGACAGCCTTTTGGTTGGGCTGTCCACTGGGGTGGAGTGGGAGGGTGCATGGAGCCTCCCCCCCCCCACGTTCTTACACGTCTGGGTGAGGAGGATATGGAACATGGTGAGGGGGGAGGGAGGTTATACAGCGGCTGCAGCGGCAGTCTGTTATCCTGCTGCTGTTCCTGAAGCTCCACCAGACGCCGGAGCATGTCCGTTTGATCACGCAGCAGCCCAAGCATTGCAGCCTGCCACCTCTCATCTCGAGCGTCCCTCATGACCTCACGTTCACTGGCATCTTTCCTAAATTTAGATACCATGTCCTTCCACTCATTCAAATGAGCTCTTTCATTTCGGGTGCATTCCATTATTTCCATGAACATCTCGTCTCGCATCCTCTTTCTCCGCCGCCTTATCTGAGATAGCCTTCAGGATGGAGGAGGGAGGCTTGAAAAATTTTCAGCTGCTGGAGGGAGGGTTGAAAAAAAGGAGAGAAGTTTTTAAAATGATACATTTTACAGAACAATGCTTATACTCTTTCATGGTGAACAACACTATTCACATTACATAGCACATGTGATTTCATACAAGGTCACATTTTCCATCTTAATATTGAGTGCCTGTGGCTTTGGTGTTAGAGATCACAGACGCAGGTCCGGGCAACAGAATTCAGCTTGCATGCGGCCATGGTAAGCCATTGTCTTTCGGCTTCTGCGCCCTCCTTTCCCATATAACAAGCAAAGCCTGTTGACTGCTGCGGTTTTCCTGTTAACCTTCAGCAGCAGAAAACAAACTAACCCCCTCCCCCATCCAATTCTCTGGGATGATCGCTTTATCCCTCCCCCCATCGCGTGGCTGGTATCAGGGAAGATCCCTGCAGAAACCAAACTAACCCCCCACCCCTCCCTCCCGCCATGAATTATCTGGGATGATCACTGTACCCCTCCCCACACCGCGTGGCTGGTAACAGGGAAGATCCCTGCTAGCCAAACGTGAAAAGCTCAGGGCCAATTCCACACACCCCCTCCCCCCGCGCTTGGCTAACTGCAGGGAAGGATTTCTTTTCAGCCGCAGGCAAACAGCCCAGTAGGATCGGCCACCTCTGTCCCCTTAATTAAATTCCCGTATTTCAACCAGGTTACCATGAGCGATAACACTCTCCTGAGGATTACACAGCGAGATAAAGAACGGATGTTGCTTGAATGCCAGCAAATACCGGGACCATACGCTGCCAGGCTTTGTCATGCAATGATACCAGATTACTTGCTGCAAGCATGGCGTGGTCAAGTGTCCTACCATGGACAACGGAATAAGGCTGCACTGCCCAGAAACCTTGTGGCAAGGCTTTTGAGTACCTCCAGGAGAGCTTCATGGAGATGTCCCTGGAGGATTTCCGCTCCATCCCCAGACACGTTAACAGACTTTTGCAGTAGCTGTACTGGCCACGAATGCATCCCAAGTCTTCAGGGCAAAGGAATAATTAAAAAACCCTTGCTTTTAAAACAAGTTTTATATTTTAAAAGGTAAACTCACCTGAGGTCCCTTCCATGGGGTCATGGTCTTGGATACTGGCTTGGGAGGGTTGGAAGGGTACTTCAGTCACGCTGAGAAAGAGATCCTGGCTGTTGGGGAGAACGGAGTGCTGGGTGCTCTCCGCAAGCTCGTCCTCCTCCTCCTCCTCCTCCTCTTCCCCGTCCGCAGAATCCTCAGGTGTAGCTGATGAGATTATACCCGCCTCGGAATCCACGGTCAGAGGTGGGGTAGTGGTGGCGGCCCCCCCTAGAACTGCATGCAGCTCGGCCTAGAAGCGGCATGTCCGCAGCTCTGACCTGGAGCGACCGTTTGCCTCCTTTGTTTTTTGATAGGCTTGTCTGAGCTCCTTGACTTTCACGCGGCACTGATCTGTATCCCTATTGTGGCCTCTCTCCATCATGCCCTTGGAGATTTTTTCAAAAGTTTTGGCATTTCGTCTTTTCGAATGAAGTTCTGCTAGCACTGAATCCTCTCCCCATATAGCGATCAGATCCAGTACCTCCCGTACGGTCCATGCTGGTGCTCTTTTTCGATTATCGGCCTGCATGGTTACCTGTGCTGATGAGCTGAGCTATCTGTGGTCACCTGTGCTCTCCATGCTGGGCAAACAGGAAATGAAATTCAAATGTTCCCGGGCTTTTCCTGCCTACCTGGCCAGTGCATCCGAGTTCAGATTGCTGTCCAGAGCGGTCACAATGATGCACTGTGGGATAGCTCCCGGAGGCCAATACCATCGCATTGCGGCCACACTAACCCTAATTTGAAATACTAAAATCGATTTTGGCGCTACTCCGCTCGTCGGAGTGGAGTACAGAAATTGATTTATTTCAAAATAAATGGCTTTGTTGTGTGGACGGGTGCAGGGTTAATTCGATGTAACGCTGCTAAATCCGAATTAAAGTCATAGTGTAGACCAGGCCTAAGAGATAGGGGCATAGTTTTGTCTGAGGTATTTTGGTTTATTATTTTGCAAAGAACTGAGGAGTGGCACTTAATGGCTGTTAGCATGCCCAGGTTGCAGACCTTTGAGCTTTGAGATCTGAATCTGCACAAGGTTCACAGGGTGGTGTCCGTTTATTACAACTGCAAAACCTCATAGAACAAAACATGGATGAATAACTTTTGTTAATGTATCAAAATACTCATTTTAAGTATTAAGAGCTACATAAACATATAATTATTAAATATGCATAGTACACAACACTTTATATGTTCGACATTGAATATCAGAAAAGCATAATGGCCATAGAATGTAGCTCCAGTAATAATGGTTTTATTGTGGCTTTCTTTCTCTTTATACGCATCAATTGATGGGAGCTTTTAAGCAGACCCCTGAATTCTGCCCTTTGCAGCTTCTAGGCAGATTGCTGCTGTGTTGATTCTGTAGTCCTTGTCAGCTATTCGGCAATCTCATTTTTCTTTAGTGTTTTGGCAGAGATGAACTGCGTAGTTTTTAACCTTCTGCTCTCCTGCCACTTATTTAGCTGTTGGAAGTAAAGCTTGAATAGGAGAGTAGGCTTTGAGAATACTGTTTCCTCCATGGTCATATGCTTTTTCTCTCCCAAGAGCTCTTGAAGCACGGAGATGATTTAAATATATTAAAAGACTAAAGTTGCTTTTTAATTAGCATTAACGTTGTTAGTTTCCATAACTACCGTAGAAATTCCCTCCAGGATGACATTTATCTTACAGATAATCTTTAATTTCGAAGAAATTTTAAGATTCTGCAAATATTTGTGGAGACATTGGGACATATTTATTAATTAATGGCCTGGGCCTGCAAGCATTTAAGCACATGAGTATCTTTATTCATCTGACTAGTCCCATTGAACTCAATGACTTGTTGATGATTGTTTAATATTAGTATTGCAGTAATGGCTAGAGGTCTCAGGAATCCATTGTGTTAGGCACTGTATATGCATATAATGAAAAGATAGTCCCTGTCCCAAAGAATTTATAATTTTAGTGTATGAAAAGAGACAATAGGTGGATACAAGAAACTTGAGAGAGCACATGGTAACAGTGAGTCTAACATGATCAGTGTAATAAATAGCGGTCACACCCACTGCTTGTCCTAGCCATTTTCAGTTGTTTTGTTCACAATTGGTATAGCTGAGATTTGAAGGAGCATTATGTAATGGCTTTGTGCATTTTTACAGACCTTTCCTCCCCTCATGGGAGAAAGTGTGAAGGTGCTTGTTGGAAAATTTGAGTAATGGCCTATAAAGGCTGGCACCATTTAGCAGAGCAGAGGTAGTCATCAAATAAAGTTAGTCACATGGTTGTGTTGGCAGGAAATGGTACTTAGGCATGCACTGTGTATGCCTACAACTTTGAGAACCTAGGTGATGTGTAGAAATGCTCACTGTGCATACACAAGCCATGTATCTGCACACATACATGGCCAATTAAACGCATAACAAGCCATGTGTATACACAGGTACACAATTTCTACAAGCATGTTAGATATTTGCATACCTAATTTTGGTGTGTGTTGATTTGGAAAATCTGGTTCAGAATTTTCTAGCGCAAGGGGGTGCAGAACAGGAGAGATTGCTTTTCCCAGTCAGGTACTAGTTCTCAGCATAGAATGGTACCTTGCATTTTTTAGAAGTGGTGTGGTAGAACAATTACAGTTTTAAAACGAAGCTGCCTTTTTTACCAACTGGCTAGTTTTTACAGTATTTTATTCAATCAGGGTTTAATTCCATTAATCACAAAGTAACTACCATAGTGCATCAGCCTGCATTCCTTGAGCCCCCAGCCAAACACCTTCAGAAGTTAATGGGAGTTAGCAATGGGCAAGGAATGCAGGATCAGGCCCATAGTGCAGCAAATCTTTCATATCCCTTTATCTGCAAGCAGGTTATTACAGATGTAAAAACCTCCCTAGGAAACTGCTTAATCTACATTAAATGAATACGGATGTGACTCAAAGCAGCAAAAGAATTGAAATTCACAGCTCTGTGGGTTTAAACTGCCATCTTTGCATACTACCTTAATGCTACCCCGGCGTGCTTCATTGAGCCTGTGTGCAGATGATTTGATCCTAAATTGTGAATTTCCATTCTTATGTGGATGTATGTTTCATCCTTACAATAAGAATTACCACAGAAGACTATTCTGTAAGCTCCTTGGGGCAGCAGAGATTCTGCCTCTCTGTAATAGATAGCTATAGTAAAACTTGCAGAATTAAAGGGCTTTTTTAGTTGATGATGTTCCCTTCAGCCAGTGAAGCATGGGGTTTCTTTAAGCCACCAGCCCTTCTACTTCTGAAGGTAGCAAAACAGATGGTGTTTGTGTCGCTGGTTCTTGTCAATTTTTTTTCATGCCTGGACTGGTAACAGGCTATATCTTCCTACAGAGTGAAAAACTGAAAGCTTGTTCCAGGGCATGACTCTCTAGTCTCCTCTGCAGTATGTAAATCTATGGCAAAGAGTAAGGATGGGGGCGGGGCGGGGGGGGAGACATTTGTTGTACTCGTGATTTTTGAGTGAAGAGTATTACACTGAGCACTCTCAGAATATTGTCTAGGGAGCAATACTTAGCTCTGTTGAAATGTGATTCTCCGATTATACTGATCCATGTTCCATGCATACACTACTAACCTATTTGAGGCATGGGGAATTGAATCTAAAACAGCTGCTTCAAAAACTCAGGCTCTCCAATGACCTAAAGGAACAACTTCAGTGGGAACAGAGATCTATAAAGTAGGAGATCTGACACTTCTCCCGTGGCACATGTATATGTTAGCATGCATATGCATAGTGCACACTCTGACAGTCTTTTAAAAAATTACATGTGGGTTTTTTGTCAGTGATCCCCAAGACTGCTTAGAAAGCTTATTGAGGTAAAAGCTGAACTTAAACATATCAAATACCCAGAGAGAACCTGCTTCAATACAAGAAATAAAACCCCATCCAACTGCATACCCCTAGTTGTCACCTACCACTCCACACTGGAACCCGTGTGGGGTATCATCAAACAACTACAACCCATACTCGATGGAGACTCCATCCTGAAAGAAATCTTTCCTGAACCCCTTCTTCTGGCCTTCAAACAACCCCCTAACCTCTCAAAGCTCATCAAAAGCAAGCCCCCCAGACCAGGACACACCAACTCAAAGCAGTATCAGACCCTGCCAGAAAAACAGATTTAATAGCTGCAGACATATCTCCACTTCTACAATGATCAACATACCCCACAACACACCTTTCAAGATCCATGGATCCTATACATGCCTATCACAACATGTGGTGTACCTCATTCAGTGCGCTAAATGCCCCAATAACTACGTGGGTGAAACCAGACAATCACTTGTGCTCTCAGATGAACTCCCATAGGAAAACTATAAAAGACAAAAACACCCTATCCCCTGTGGGTAAATGCTTTTCACAAAGTGATCACTCTGTATCTGACCTCTCAGTCCTCATCTTGAAAGGAAACCTGCACAACACTTTCAAAAGAGGAGCCTGGGAGCTTAAATTCATAACTTTGCTAGACACTAAAAATCATGGTCTTAAGCCATAATTCCAGTGTCTTTATTTTTACAACAATCTGTAACCCGCCAGTCCCCTTTTTGTCCTATGACTACAAGGTGTTAATGGGCCATTTCATCTTAAATGGTCCCTTAGCACGTATTCTAAGTACTTATGCTAAACAATCTGTGTGACCTTGTATTTAGCTCTGACACTCTGTCTACCTTTCCCAGACCTAAAGAAGAGCTGTGTAAGTTCAAACGCTTGTCTCTTTCACTAACTGAAGTTGGCCCAGTAAAGACACCCACCTTGTCTTTATAATATCCTGGGACTGACACTGCTACAACAACACTGTGTACAACTCATCAGGTAGTTAGTTAGATTATTTTTGGGGTTAAATACTAAGCACTTTTACTGTGGGTTTTTGGCCACTTCCATAGGCCATTTAACTTTGTCTCTCATGCACACTTCTCATTAAGAAGACACAGCTTAACTTCCTTACAAAATCCTACTTTCTCACTAATTGGGAGCAAGTAATTTTTGCTTTGAAAATAAGTAACTTATTGGTTCATTAGCATTGTTCTGGTAAGATGGGGTGAGTAAATTTTGTGTCTGGGCTAGTAAATTTTCATGACTGTTTATCTTGTAAGACTCAGATTCAAAGCAATCTGATCCATGACTTAGCCATAGGGTACATCTATACTTACTTCCTGGTCCGGATGTAAGCGATCGATCTTCTGGGATCGATTTATTGCGTCTTGTCTAGACGCGATAAATCGATCCCGGATCGATCACGGAAGTGCTCGCCGTCGACGCCGGTACTCCAGCTCAGCGAGAGGAGTACATGGCATCGACGGGGGAGCCTGCCTGCCGCGTCCGGACCCGCGGTAAGTTCGGACTAAGGTACTTCGAATTCAGCTATGTTATTAACGTAGCTGAATTTGCGTACCTTAGTCCGAAGTGGGGGGTTAGTGTGGACCAGGCCATAATGTATGTATAGCACAGGGATGAAAAGTGAAAGAGCAACATAGCCAGCCTACTTTAGTTCCCCATTCTGTCTCCTGTTACCTCTTTCTGAGCCTAGGACAAGTCTGCATGACACACTTACTTCTGTATAACTACGTCACTCAGGGTTGAGATGCTCTAAGCCAATGGGAGAGAGCTTCTCCTGCCAACATAGCTACGGCTCTCGCAGAGGTGGAGTTATTAAACTGAAGAAAGAGCTCTCTCCCATCCGGTCTGTTACAGTGGCGCAGGTGCACTGGTGCAGCTGCGCCGATGCATGTTTGTAGCGCATACCTGTCCTGAGGGTTTTTCAGTCAATCTTGCCAGGCCAGGCCCAGGATAAAATAATTCTGAGGGTTGTGCTTCACTGTCAGCCAGCCTCATTTCTGGATGACCACATGTCCATTCTGTGCCTTTGTCTGGTGTCCTTTCAGTGATACCACACCTTTATTAAGTCACACTTTCTCAACCCTGTTTGCTGCTCTTTCTCTTCATTAGCGCTATTGCTGCTTCCCTCCTCCCCCACGATTTTAATCCTTTTGTGACTAAATTTAAATGTTCAAAATCCAGAAATGTATCTAATTAAAGGAATTGGCTGAATGGGTGGGTAATATTTTTGCACTCATCGCTCTCTTCTTCCCCTCCCCTTCCCAAAAAGAAGCCAACAGGCAGGAACTAATATTATCACTTAAAATATGAGTTGGATAACTCTAAGTGTAAAAGAAGGTGTTGTCTGCATTCCTCTTAGGCTGCATTAGGAAGGAATATAATTTGTTTTTATCTAACCTAAGTAAGATGTAATGTAACCTTTCATTATTCATCTTTACAGTAATAATCAAACCATCCTTTCAACATTTACAAGGTTTGTTTAAAAGAAAATGAAATAAATATATTTATCTTGTTATTTTCAACTGAAAACCCATCTCCTCTTTCACATTATATTCCTGCAGCAAAGGGATAAGGACATTTTAATGTTTTCCTGCATCTATTTGTATGTTTTTATTGCATTGCAGGATTAGTAGATACCTGATGCTGCTGTAACAAAAATGTGAGCAAGTGAAGTGAGAGTCTCAGTACAGAGTGAAGTGGGTAATATGAATCAGTTACTTAAGGTGATGGAACTCTGTTTGCTGACCATAAACTCAGCAATGACGCCTCTTCTCCTCAGGATGAGGGGATTCACAGCCAGCAACATTCTGCTGAGTTGTAGGAGCAAATCCTTAAAACTTGAGTAACAGAAGTGTCCACAGGTGAAAAGATTGTAGTAAAGGCTCTGGGGCATCACAGGCTTTCATTTCCTGGTCTGACTGTTATCTAGAGTTATGTGCATTGGTGATACAGGGCACATTCTGTTCACAGCCCAAGAAATATAAGACAGTTTGGTAATTCACAGGCATATTTATTAGGATTTGTAAATTCTTATAACTGAGTATTTTCAGCACTGAGGATAAAAAGGCTGTACATGGCACATTACAGCTATAAACCCAGAGAAACCAAGGTGCATCCAATGACAACAGTTCAGTGTTCCACTGGACTGCTCACTGGGCATATCTTTTATGTATCACCCAACAGATTTGAACAAAGCAGTCTTTCATTTGCATCCTCTGAGTTCCACATTGCTCTTCACGTTAAGGAATACGTTGTGCTTCCAGTCTCAATATTCAATAGTGCTGTGACAAAGGGGGTTGAAGTTCTTTGCTCCCCACATATTTGACAGATACTTTTAAAGCAGAAGTTACTCTCATTCTATCCTGGGGCTGGCAAGATCGGCTGAAAACACTTTGTTCTTCTAACATAATCAAGCTATACTGGTTTAAGAAATTCAAGTATTTGTCCGACTGAAGCGAATTTTGTGCCATTAACTCACAAGTCAAATAGGCTATAAGTCATATAAACAACCAATCTATTGATTTAATTTAGAAATAAATGGAATTGATAGATTACCGGTTCCTATCTGTCTGTTCTTGGGAACACAGCCCAGGCTGAAATAAAAAATCCTATGATCTACTGTGTTTTAATCATACATAATCCACATTTTTGTTGGTTATTGAACTCATCTTATAGGTTATGGACTCAAAGGCTACACTTTGGTTTCAGGTACAAATGCACTCTTTATGGGGCTATCTCACAGAACATTTGTTTTTAAAAGGCACTGACATAAGTGAAGTTTCATGAATACTAATATGCATACTATTGCAACTGGTGGGAAGAAGAACTTCTGATTGTGAGGATATTGAAAACATAAGCCATTTCATGCTCCCCATATCAGTACATTACTCCTGGGGGAATTCTGTACCAGGAAAATAAAAATTCTGCGCACAATATTTCAAAATTCTGCAAATTTTATTTGTCAAAATAACACTACATAATCATGCCAGTTTCAATTATTTTGGTAATTTATTTCAAAATACCTGTCAGCAAGTAGGTCTGTAACAATATAGACACAGAACAAAATTTCCTGAGGAGTAGAGAGTTAAAGAAACTTCTGTGACAACCCAGTTCCCGTTTCTCTGCCCCTTGCCCCCTCCCCCCCAGAGCACAACCAGGGGGCTGGACACCCACAACCCCTCCCTCCCAGAGCCCAGCCATGGCATCCCCCCCCCAGCCCAGATATTTGACCCCTTCACACACACCCCGAGCCCAGTTGCTGACTCCCCCTTGTCCAGATACCTGCACCTCCTTCCCCCCAGAGCCCAGCTGTGTCCCCCCGCTCAGCCCAGACACCTGCACCCCGCAGCCCCCCCAGCCCAGACCTCTGTCTCCTCCCCCTCCAGAGCTCAGCCATGCCCCCCCACCCCAGCCCAGATACTCACCCCCCTACCTCTCAGAGCCCAGGGATGCAGAGGGTGAAACAGCCTGATGCTGGGTCCAGGGCTTGTGTGGAGTTTCCTGTGCGCTGCCGTCTTCTTCCCTCAGGGTGTGCGGGGAACTGCAGCTGCTGGGTACCCTTTAGCTCCCTCTCCCTCCCCCTGGTAGTGTCTTCTATGTGTGGGCTGAGCTGGGCTCTGCTGGTTCCAATGGCCACTAGTGGCAGACAGCAGCACTGCAGTCCATTTCTGTGGGGGAAAGGAAATTGCAAAAAACATTCCTTTTTGCAAAATTTTGCATTCCACCGTGGTGCAGAATTCCCCCAGGAGTGGTACATGCAGCGAACGCTCTGCCAGCAGGTCCTTCTCTGTTACTATAGGAGGGGGTGACCAGATCTTTTTTGATACAATTTTACTTTCTCTCTCAAACATTGGTAGGTTTCACCTTATTCTATTCACTTGTTAGGGTTTGGAAACCTTAATCTGTGCTCTTGAAGATTTGACCTTTTATTGGGTAGCATTTCTGCTCATTTTTACATAATCTCAAGTTTATAGAATTCTGCAGCTAGCAAGTTATAACACAAACTATGGTGTTTCATGTCATTATACATCTAAATACCTAAAATACTGTAGAGAGACCAGGTGGGTCAGGCATTCTTTTATTGGACCAATTTCTGTTGGTGAAAGGAGACAAGCTTACACAGAGCTCTTCTTTATGGGTCCTTGGCTGGCTTTCTGTTTGATAAAGAATTGGTTATGAAGTGTTACTAATTGTATAGAAGTCATTACATAGAGAATGTCACAGATATCTTAGTGATTTGTCCCCTCCATTCCCAGAGCTCCCTGAATTCTGCTTCATAATAGACTTTTAAGAACACCATATGGTTGAAGATCATGTTTGCTTGCCATCTTGCTTACCATATATCCTGCCTGTGGTAGAAATATGGAATTAGTTCATTTTAAATCTCTGTTAAAGTCCTATTTGTTTACTCGTCTGTATTTTACCCTTTGTTTTGTAGTTACTGGATTAAAGCACTCTGAGGTGCTTGCATTGAGGGCACCATTCAAAGTAAAGTGAATGATGGACTGGCTTGAAAACAATAGTACAGAATAGGGAATTTACAGGGATCAAGATAAACGTATCCGTTACTGAATATGTATCTACATTAAATACAAAATTGTTCAGTTCAAGAGATAGGGAGATTGTAGTTGGCAAAGTATTGCAAAACCACTAGTTATTGGAAGACAAGTGTTTGAAATATAAATACACCGTGAGTGGGTGGATGGGTATAATTAAAGGGATATTAAAGGAATTTTAAAATGAGCAGGCAAAAAGAAGTTGTCTTTAGCCTGCAGTCATAACAAAACTTCTTATAGTCAAACTGAAAAGCAGAAGTAAGGAAAATTAAAACTAATAATAACAACATTTATATAACCCTTTACATCTTTGAAGTGCTATACAGACTAACAATTTCATCCCCAAAATACATTCCTGAGGTAAAGAAGTATCAACCCCATTTTACTAAGGGCAGTACAAATACACAGAGAGGTTAAATACTTTGCCCAAGGCAGTACAAGAGTTAGAACTCTGTCATTTTTGGCTCTGAGTCCTGTGCTTAGTCAATGTTGTGTCACGCTAGTATGTATGTTGATAGTGGGCAGGTAGCAATATTTGTGCAAACCCCCAGATTTGTACATAAATGATGAACATCAATAAATATTAAACTCTTTATACTCAATGGTTTAACTCAGTGTATTTGCAGCAACAGCAGAAGTACTGGTCACAGCAAACTGCAATCTTTTACAGTGATACCACCAGCTACTATATTGATCTTTAATTTAATGTTATAATAAAAACTTGTTTGAATAAATTGCTCTGTCATCACCCAGTACCACTGTACCTGTCCTACTTCATATGGAGCCCTGAGATTTTTAACACGTGACGCTTGTTTCCTTTTAGCATTCTTGTTGTTGTTTTGGTTTTGGATGATATGGAGGAAAACTAGTGCTTGTGAAAATACTGGATTACTGGACTGACTACCCTGGAGAATAAAGTCCTCAGGTACATCATAGGCTATAGCAGTCCATACTTCTCCATGCCACCATATCTATTTGCCCTAATTCTTTTATCCACCTATAGAGTTGAAGAGTTCCTGTCTTCATTCAGTTCTTCACTTGTCTGTTGAGATAGCCAGGACCAGTGCCAAGTTTGGAAGTAGTTTTTGTGAAGTGGACATTTGTCTTCTGAGAGCCGAGGAAGAGTGAGGCCACTAGTTCCCTTACTAATACCTTACATATAATAGCACCTTTTTTATCTTGAAGTATTCCGAAATGACCTACAAATGACTGGATACTCCTTCGATATGTAGTCACATCAGGAAGTGAGGTCTGCAGGCAGATTAATAAATTCATAGATTATAAAGCCAGAAGAGACCATTGTGACCATCTAGTCTGACCTCCTGTATTACACAGGTCATAGAATTTCCCTGAATTAACTCCTGTTTGAACTGGATCATATCTTTTAAAAATTTCCAGTAATCAAGAATCTACCACTACCTTGGTAAATTGAACCAAATGGTTAATTAAACTCACTGTTAAAAACTTGCATCTTATTTCCAGTCTGAATTTGTCTAGTTTCAATTTCCAGCCATTGTTATACCTTTGTCTGCTAGACTGAAAAGCTCTCAATTACCAAATTTCTGTTGCCCATGTAGGTACTTATAGACTGTGATCAAGTCATCCCTTAACCTTCTCTTTTTTTAAATTATACAGATTGAGCTCCTTGAGTTTGTCACTATAAGGCATGTTTTCCAGTCATGGCAATCTCATGGCTCTTTTCTGAACCCTCTCCAGGTTTTCAACATCCTTCTTGAATTGTGCTCACCAGAACTGGACACAGTATTCTAGTAGCAGTCACATCAGTGCCGAATACAGAGATAATATAACCTTTCTCCTACTCGAGAGTCCCCTTTTATATATCCAAGCATTGCAGTAGCCTTTTGGCAATAGAATTGTATTGAGAGCTCATGTCCAGCTGATTATCCACCACAATACCCAAGGCCTTTTCAGAGTCACTGCTTCCCACGATAGAGTTGCCCATCCTGTAAGTGTGGACAGTTGGCACAAAACAGTGCCCAACTTGATGTGTGGGTGTTGAGGGAGGAATGGATTTTAGCCAAGAAAATTAGGCAACACCTATCAGAAAGATATAGCTGAATTGTGTCTGTCAGGATTTGAACCTGTGATTCCAAAAAGTCTATATGCTTCAAATACAGTGGTACAAATGGTTAAAATCATTCTTGACAAGCCATGGGTAAGATTCTGCTTTGAATTACACTGTGAAAACGGAAACCATGTGTTCAGGGGAGAGTTACAGAAACAAATGTAAAATGGCAGCAGCAATGCCAATGGCAGATGCAGAATTGGCAGTAAATAGATGTAGGGGCATCAAGATTAGCAATGTTATGGCACTTCTAAATTTATCTGCTAAATAAATTATTAGGGGGTTGAAGATTCACCTCTGTCATTGTTACTTAATCCATCATCTGTTCATTGTGATGCCCTGGGGCAAGAGGCATGCCATTGCTAATTTGTTTTTGTTCAATACAGGTCATTGTCATGGCTCCCTTTCGTAATTATTTTCAAGAATAGCTATCAATGAAATAGTGCTAGAAACATATAAGCAGTGGTGCAAGTAGATTTTAATTCTTACTGGTACACATAGGCAACTCATGGGAAGGACACAAAGGGAGGCACCAGCTAAAGAGGGGGCATGTGACCTCCCCACATGACTTCCCACGTGCATCCTCCCCACCCCGCCCCAGCCCGGGGCCCAAGTGCTCTCCACATCCCCTCCCCATCCCACTTTACCTGGAGAGGGCTCTGTCCTCCTGGTGCACCGGATACCAATTCCTGAACCACAGGGCTCTCCCGGGAACCGCCACGGCTCTATCACCCCATGTCCCTCCCTCAGCCTGTCCTTCAGTGGGCCTGTACAAACCCCAGGCAGGAGATGCAGCTGTGTGGAAGGGCTGGGGGCAGGGCTGGGGGCGGTACAGACACGCCGGAGGAGCTGCTGGTGTGGGGCCTCCGGGTGCCCCCAAGTTGTGCTCCTTTCGCCACTGCGGTTCCTGGGAGAGCCCTGCGGTTCTGAAAATGTCTTTCCGGTACAGCTTACTGGCAATAAATATCTTAATGGTACAGCATGACTAACTGTACCTGCTTACTTGCACCACTGCATATAAGACTCTTCCAGCAGGAGATCTTTAAAACCAAACTACAAAGTATAATAACACTACATTATAGTGATCTCCTGTAGCAGAAAGGTAGGTGCTATTTAATAACACCAAAAATATTCCTTTCACAATAGAGGAGGTAAAAAGTCAATGTAAAAAATGAACAGAGAACTCTCTTTTATTCAGTACAAGAAAATGCTTCATAGTGAGGCGATATTTACTTGTATTTGTATCTTAAAATTGACCCGCCAAATCCCAAACTAATACAAATAGCCTCTTGCTCATCTTTAGTGGAGTCAGTTAGCTTTATAGATCAGTGACCTGTGAATACCTCCCAGCAGCCAGTTTTGTTTAAATAATCCATTTATATTTAAGTATTTCCACTATTCCTCTCCCCAGTGGTTGCTAGCTATGTCCATAGCAACAGATAGTGATGTTTCAAGTGGAGTTCAATAGGTTGATTGTATGATAAACCAGAGAGAGAGAGCAGAAAATAGATATTCTGTTGACACACACATACCTTGATTAGAGTAACAATTTTATAAAAGAAAAAAAGACTTGAAAAGAAAATTGACTTTTTTCCAGAATTTTTGGCTTCCATTCTTGATGGCGTTTTCTAGTTTAGCTTAAAAGTTTGGGATGTGTTCTTATAGTTACACTGTTACAATAGCACGTCCCGAAGAACAGTTATCACTGCACTGTGATTCAGTTAGATACCACTTGCGTGCTGTGATTCAAGCATAGCCATTACAGGGACTGACATCTGCTGGACTGAGCTCTTGTTACTTAATAATAATAAAAAAATTAACAAAAATTTCTTTTCTGGGGGGAGAGGGGCGATTATGTCCCTCTAAAGAAGAACTAAAATCAGTGCAAGCTTGAAAGATAAAGAATATTTAAACAAAACCTAACTTATGTCACTTGCTATTTTCTGTAGTCATTAGTTTATTATAGAAGTATTTGCTGTGAATAGGAGCTTTCTCTTTCCCTGCACAGCATCTCCTTCACAATTCTGCAATGCTGTCATCATCCTGTATTTAAGGTATCACTCTGTGATGTCCCTGAGGATGCTGCCTCTTCTTCACCCACTCTATTTGCAGTGGGAAGGGAGCCCTGCCTCAGTTGTCTATTTCCCCACTTTTTAAAAGGTGGCTACACTCAATTTTATCTTGCCCTTCACTTTTCAAAAAAAGGCAGTATCTGGGGCACTAACTAATATGGGCATAATTTTAAAAATATATTTGAAATAAGTATTTTGGGGAGCACCTCCTGAGAGCCTCCAATCCCAAAGAAGGAATGTTGTAGTACCTGAGAGAGAACTCTTAGGGCTCCTTCCAGGCGGCAGCAGCAGGGAGCAGAGAGGGTCTTTTGTTGTTGCCAACTCTCATGATTTTATCAAAGTTTTGCAATATTTGGTGGCTTTTTTAAAGCCGCAGTGCCTGGAATCATGTGATTACATGAGAATCTCAACTTTCAGGGTATTTTTTAGAAAACCATCCTGCCTGTGAAGGAAAGCTTGAAAACATCTCCCGAGTGCATGCTAAGAACGTTTAAAAAAAAAATCCAACACGTATATTTTTAAGCCAATCCCCTGATTTATGGGGCCTTGTCTCATATTTTATGAATGCTTGGGGTTCATAATACTGGGCTGTCAGTCCAGGAACCCGAATCTCTAGAAATACTTAATAGGGAGTAGAGGGAGAGGAGCAGAAGACACTGGAGATATAGTCATGATTGCTATACCAAGAGGGCTCTGCTATTTCACTAGTAACATTCCCTCTAAAACAGTACTGCCATGGGGAGTGGAGCTCATGATGGGCATAGGGGGAAGTGTAAGTCAAAGCGACAGTCAGGGCTGTCTCTCTGATCCCCTTCCTGCGGAGACAGTCAGAGCTGCCCAGCTTCAACTCTGCATTTGGCAGGTTGGCCCCCTAGGCTAGAAGACAACCAGCTAAAAGGTCTTAAGATGTGTTAGCCTGTACTTCAGTGAGAGTTTTCAATTGTGTTAAACTAACTCAATTTTGCTAACATGATTGAAAAACACACACTCTTTTTATGCATCAACTCATCCTTGGGAGCAGAGCTGCAGACTGGGGAGGGATATGTGCAAGCAGTGCCTCAAAGGAATATCCTGTAGGAGGATAAAGATGAATGGCATAGGAGGGCAGCCAAGTATTGCCTGTCTTCTGTTGCCTTATTTCCTGTATTTTACAGGCTCTGTAAGAACAGACATCAAATAATAGAACAACCAGTGGACAACCAGCTTCTATTTTCTTCCCAGATTATCTCAGTGGTCCCTAATGTGCACTAGAAAATTTTTGGGGAAAACAAACACTGTAAATGATTGGTATATTGCAATTAACCCACTAGCTTATAGGTCTCTCTCTCTCTCTCCTCTGCGTGGGAAAGGTCTTAGGTATGCTGTAAAGGTGGTGGGACACAACTGTAAATAAACTGCACAAGGTGTTGAACCAGCAAAAGGGTCTCCACGTAATTTGTGGACTGAGACAGTGGCAGGACCAAGGCAGACCTGTTACAGGGGGGAGGAGCTACGTAGACTGAAGAAGTCTCCATCTCACTGTGTTTACAGCTAGTCTGTCCCCATTGGCCACTAGTATCCTACCAAAGCCCGCGCTGTTTTTGGTTCCTTTTCTTTACTGTAGGTCAACTAATTGGTTTTGTTTCGACCCTTTTGACTGAGTCTTGGAAATGGCTGTTCCACCATCTACATATGAATTGCATATTTCTTTTGTTAAGTGTGAAAGTAAAAAAGAGGATACTCCTCTCTTTAAAAACAAATCTTCTTGAAAAATCTTGACTGGCTACAAAAACCCTAGAAATAAAAAAACAGGCTGTCAGCTAATGACTGTCCAGCAGGCCTTTAAGCAGAAGTGTCCAGAAGATAGAATTTGGTTTATGTTCTGTTTAGTACACTGCATGAATTGATTTACGCAGTATTCAATGGGTGTGTTTGTGTGTGTACTTAATAAACAGCTGTTTTGCAGTATTAAGTACCTGAAATCTGAATATTTTGTTCCACTCAAGAATGAGATCTGTCCGGGACCCCTCATGCTCTGTTGCTACAGTTATGTTATAATATAGCCAACTTCATAATACTTTAATCTAGGACTGAGTCCTAATGAAGGTGAATTCTAAGTTTTATTTAAACATATTTTTCTTCTGTCATTCATAATTGCCAAAAGTGGCAAGGAAATTTTGGAGGAAAACATGGTGAAATTCTTGCTCCACTGAAATTTGAAAAAAAAATCCCATTGTTTTCAATGGAGCCAGGATTTATATATATTTATAGCCAGATAATGTATATTTATATATGATATTACTGCATATTTGCTGAGGCCAAAAATCCCTCTGGGAATCCTTTAGTAATTACATCATCATTATGCTATAATCTCTGCATTTCTTAGTAAAATCATTGTTACTGGGGGGTATCAGCCTTTGTGGAGAAGGATCAGCTCTGGTTACACGATATAAACAGAAGTTTTAAAAAGAAATACAGATTTTCTGGAATTAATGTCTTGTAAAGAGGGTTTTGATGTTTGTATTAGCTGGATGGTAGCATTGGAAAAGAGGCTTTATCAAAGGCCTTTTTACTAAAATATTGCATTCTGGAGCTTGAACAGATGGCTCTGTTTTAAGCAGAGGCTGAATCAGGTTATTGTGTGGTTTTTGTTTTATTACTGCAATGATTTAGATTTCTAACATCTGTTTATCCACCAATCTGTTAACTAACAGTCTAACGAAATATGCCTTTCTGAAAATTAGTCCCTTATATTAAAAATTACTGTTTCTTTCCATTAGTTGTGATTTTCTGTGCAAAAATCCAAGTTTGGTAATCTGATGATTTCTTTGGGATATTTTGTTAAATGTTTCCACCTATTAAAATCAGATAATTTATTTAGGTGCCTAAATGTGGTCTTAGGTGTGCTGATTTAGGTACCCACTGTTGAAAATGCTAGTCTGTATTTCTCTGATCCAAAACCATCAAGGGGAGTTAAGCATTTAGGAGCTTTGGAAAATCCCACCAGGCACTTATTTGTGTCTTCAGGTGCCTAAATACCTTTATAAATCTGTCCTTTTCTCCTTCTACCCTACGTTGAGCCTTTTGTCCTTCCATTCTGTCAGTCATATCTTTTGGCCAGGCAGTAAGTCATAAGCTCTGGGCTTGACTACATGGTACTTTAAGTCTGCACCAGATGGGTGTACACTTTCATAGAATATCAGGGTTGGAAGGGACCTCAGGAGGTCATCTAGTCCAACCCCCTGCTCAAAGCAGGACCAATCCCCAGACAGATTTTTTTCCCCAGATCCCTAAATGGCCCCCTCAAGGATTGAACTCACAACCTTGGGTTTAACAGGCTAATGCTCAAACCACTGAGCTATCCCTTCCCCCCTTTAAGCCCCACTAACATGTCATGCACTAATTGACCTGTGTGGACCATACTGAGGCACACTAAAAGTTCCCTAGTGCATGTTAATGTAGTTCTGTTTCAAACAGGACTACATTAACACACACTAGGGAACTTTTAGTGTGCACTAGCAGTTAGTGAACAACATGCTAGTGCAGAGTAACATTTATACTCCATTGGTATGGACTGAAACAACATATAGGCCAGCCCACAGCTTCTGATTTCAGCTGTCTTCTGCTTCCCTCTCATTCAGATCACAGTCCTTCAGTCTGTGACTGTTTTTGATGTTAAAGTTGTGACAGAGATTGTATTCAGCCAATGTTACACCAGCAATTCAATTGTAATACTTGGTCAGGTGTACCATCTGGGAGAAATGTACATTATTCTCCGTACAATATCTGTTTCCTTTATCCTTCCATCTAGCTCTAGAGGTGTTTTCCAGCTTCCTTTATTAATACATAACATTTCAAATGCCCCCTTGATTTTTTTCCCTACAAACTAGTCACCCTCAAGGGTCATAGTGACAGCACCCTAGTTCGCATGTCAGTTGTCCCTTTCTGGAGATGTTAATTGAGTTAAATTCAGTCTCGCTCTCAAACAATACACCTCTACCCTGATATAACGCTGTCCTCGGGAGTCAAAAAATCTTACCGCATTATAGGTGAAACCAAGTTATATCGAACTTGCTGTGATCCGCCGGAGCACGCAGCCCCGCCCGCTCCCAGAGCATTGCTTTATTGTGTTACATCCGAATTCGTGTTATATCAGGTCGCGATATATCGGGGTAGAGGTGTAGTTGTATAGTTGCCTTATATAAGCTATGAATTACTAACAGATTAAAGTCCATCTGTAAGAACTGTCAACCTCAAATAGACTATTAAATGAACAGCCTGGAACCAGGTTTGTCCTTAGAATATTAGTTGTGATGCTGAAATAATTAAAAAGTTGTAATTGAAAATGAAACAATAATTGTAATACAAATTTTAAGACAACTTTAGTGTGAAGAGCCACCTCAGTGCAGCCAAAGATCAGGACATATGCTTCAAAGTGATTTAGAAACATTGATTAATGAATCTTCACAATGTAACTAATTAAGCCACCCAATGCAAACAGGCAGTTTAGCTCTTTCCAGATCCAGATCTGAACTCCTAAAGCTTGGGGGCTTCAGATCTTGCTATTCCACCGTAGCCCCTCTCTAACAACTAACAATTATTCAGTGAATTAAAACTGAACATTTTTACTGAAACATTTTTCAGAAAAGAAATCAATAACTTAACTCAGAATGTTTAAGATTAATTGGACACTTTTTAATTAAAGATATAAAATACTGTCTTCAATAATTTCTTATCTTATCTCCTGTTTCCCAACTCTTTTTGTCCTCATATCTCAATTTTTTCATGTCACTGTGATGATGTAATGCAGGGGTGGCCAACCTGTGGTTCCGGAGCCACATGCGGCTCTTCAGAAGTTAATATGCGGCTCCTTGTATAGGCACGGACTCTGGGGCTGGAGCTACAGGCGCCAACTTTTGGGGGGGTACTGGGGGGTGCTCTACCCCTGGCTCTGCCACAGGGCCTGCCCCCTCCCCTAAGCCTGCAGTGCCCTCGCTCTCCCCCACCTGCCCCCCAGCCTCCTGCATGCCACGGAACAGCTGATCAGGAGGTGCGGAGAGGGAGGGGGAGGTGCTGATCGGTGGGGCTGCCAGTGGGCGAAAGGCGCTGGGAGCGGGGGGTGGAGCTGATGGGGGGCTGCTGATGTATTACTGCGGCTCTTTGGCAATGTATAGTGGTAAATTCTGGCTCCTTCTCAGGCTCAGGTTGGCCACCCCTGATGTAATGTATAATGCTGTACAAATTATATATTTATGTTCATATAGTCTTTAAACATCTTCTAAATTTCATCCATATATCTTAATTCACACAGACATTCTAATAAAGTTCATTTTGTATACTGCAATTTTAGGAAATCCTTCATTTTTTTAAAAAATCCTTAGTAAATTTATCTTAAAATTTCCTTTGCCTTTCATTCCTGAACATTGGCTATATGCTTTATTGCCCACTATCTTGGGAATTCCCAACCAATCACTTACAATAGTTAAATCAATAACAGCGAGGTAAGTATGCAGCACTCTTTCCAAAAGTGCTGCATCGCCTCTAAGACTTTTGGCTACACCTGCAGCTGGTATTGGATCTGCCTGAAATGTATTCCAGTATTTAAAAATAATGTTCCTTATTGCTGTATCTTTTTGGAATAACTACAGTAGGAACAAATATAATATGCATCATATTTAAAGCTGCTATCATTATTATTTAATAGGAAATTTCTCTTTATCCTGTTTGCTTTATTAAATGCAGTATTGATTACATTTTAGCTCCTCATTCTATAAATCTATGAAACATTTCCTTTGATCCAATTTCCAAGTCAATTAAGCTAATACAGTTCCATTCAACATGGAAAAATTGACCCACAGGGATAATTTAATATATCTTTTTTGAATAAAAACTTTCAAAATGTGATACTGTGGGCCAGTTATGCAGCTGGTGTAGATTGGTGTAACTCAATTGAATGCAATGACACTGCTCCAAGTTACACCAGCTGAGGATCTGGCCCTCTGTCTTTATCAGGAGGTTGAGCTGTCAATCATTATGGGTATCTTTACAAATGTTTACTGTTATCTGTCTTCTGATTATAAAGTCAAAATGTCATGGATAAAATATAACAAACATAACTGGAAAGATTGTTTAAATAGAAGCTATTTTGTGCCTCATTGTTCAACATATAGGCTAGCATACAGCAGTTGGGAATACATGTTCCTTCCATTGCTGTCCCTTTTATGAAGAGGAACATTTCTCCAAAAATAAAATAATTGTAAGTTAATATTAATGAAACCAGATCATGCAAAAACATTATAAGAGGAAAACTCCTTACTGATCTGTCGGCGTGAGAATAACTCAAAACATTCACACGCTATTTGAGTAATGTTAGTATATAAACTTTTTCCATCTAACATAATCATTTACACCTGCAAATGTTCCTTGAACATATATGGAACAGAATGTATTTTTTGCATTTGTTCATAATTTGTTACATAATCTATAATAAGAAAAATTCAGGTTCCTTGATGGCCACTCGGAGAGTATTTCTAAAATGATAGGTTTCCCCAGGGGGTTCACTGAAAGCATAATATTTTCAAGAGAACATGTTAGATGACACTGTTGGAAACTCAGGCTTGTATCCTTTAAAGACTTTTTTATGTACTTGACTTTCCTAGTCAGTGGGACTACTACCAATACATCAGGTTAAGCACATGCATACATCTCTGCAAACTCAGAGCCTCAGTTGTGAAATCTTTTTCTCTAATAGCAATGTATTCATTATGATAGGTTTCAGTAGTTAGTTCATCAATGCCTTTGAAATATTGGGCGTGTGTTATGAGATAACCATTGATTAAAAAAATCCCATTCATTAACAATTTTAAAATCCCATTTCATATCTTGGCAACTGCTCTTTTGCTAACAATTACATTATAATTTTCTAATTTATTTAAAGCTCTCTCCTAGAGCCAGTTTGGGGGGGTGGACGCCGGGGGGGAGCCACATTCCTCTCTCAGCGCCTGTATATACAACTTCTCAAAAAATCTGTGAAACTGTTAGTGCTAGTCAAATATCAGGGGGTAGCTGTGTTAGTCTGTATCTACAAAAACAATAAGGAGTCTGGTGGCACCTTAAAGACTAACAGATTTATTTGGGCATAAGCTTTCGTGGGCATCTGAAGAAGTGAGGTTTTTACCCATGAAAGCTTATGCCCAAATAAATCTGCTAGTCTTTAAGGTGCCACCAGACTCCTTATTGTTTTTGTTAGTGCTAGTAGGTGTAAATTAAGATTTTTCTCTTAATATGCCCTCTAACTTCCTCAGTCTGTGAACCGTGTGAAGTAGTGAAATAAATATTATTATTCCAATGTTACGAGTGAGGAAATCAAGACACAAAAGGATGAAGTGATTTGGCCAAGATAACAAAGGATTCCATTCAACCACCCTTACTCGTGCTGAATTATACCTTACTCCGCAATGAGCCCCCTTTAATTGAACTAGATTGTGCCTTGTCCTACATAGCTGCACAGGGGAGTAAGCCCCTTCCACACCGACTAAACATACACAACTGTTACATTGCATAGGACCAGTCCAGATAGCAGTTCTACCACAGCTGAAAGAGCAGAAGACTGCATGCATGATACTGCTTTATGACCAAGTGGACAGAGAGGATCAGAAAGAGAGCATAAATATGGATCCCCACCCGTATGGGCTAGCCAGAACTGTTGGGGCACAGTGGGGATCAACAAAATTACTTCCCTCTGAGTCTGGGCAGAAATTGTGCCCCCAACCCATATTCAGCGCTATGATTTAAAGGTACACTTGAGCCTAGTGCACTACTCAGAGAACAGTGACTATAGGTGGTAGATTTGGGCCCAATGTTAGGAGTTTCTTGCTTCAAGTCCTATATTCAGATCACTAGATTGTGCCTGTATCAAAGTCAACATAAAAATGACTGCTGCCTGACCCACAACTCTGCCACTGTAATGCTATGGGGTTCCTATTTAATTTTCATATAATTTTTGAGCTTCTCATGTCCTATTAAACCCTCTATCCCAGTGTTTCTCAACATTTTTGATACCAGGGACCAGCTTGCTGCCTTCCTAAACTGTATCAGGGAGATCTCAGGGATTGGCACTGGTCCACAGACTGGTCGTTGAGAAACACTGCCCTATCCACACTAAGACCTTATCATGTCAGTGCCTCTTAATGGCTCCAACCCTGGAAATCCAAAAAATAACCCAATTCTGAACACAAAGTTTAATCTTCTAGGTGGCAGAATATTGTGCTCTTATTAGATGATCAAATCAGAGTTCCTCATCTTTTATAATTTGTGAATGTGGCATTCTGAATAGTTAATACTGCTGCTTTGCACCATTAGTAATAGCAGTGCTGGTGTTTGGTCTGTGTTGTTATTACAAGCCAGATAAGGAGAACTTAACTTGTGGAAAGGAACAGATTCAGTGGAGAGACTATATTTATTCCAAGCACTTAAATTTTTACATATTTCCCTAGATTTATATTTTATCTAATAGAGTCAAAAGACTATACAGCACTTGTAAAATGCAAACAAACGGATCTTACTGCAGTACAAATGATTAGCACTGTCTTACAAGGGAGTTTATGAAGACAACTGTTATGTAGCAGCTCTAAGAAAGAGTAAATTATATTAGACCATGACATTTATTGACTCCCCTAGGACTACGCCACCACCAACTACAGAATAGTGCTGTGCTTTCATACCTGGTTTAGATTAAATAGTTTTGCTCTTCACTCCCTCTATATACATGATTCTTCAGCTAAGCATGTTAATTAGTCTCTTGCTCTTTTTGTATCTGTAACTGAAATAATTACACAGGCCGTAAATATAGAATATTTATCTCCTGAAATTCTATTGCCTCTGATTTTTAACTGAAGTGTGTGCTCTTATTCCCAGAGTGCTGATCTTCTCACTTTCTGAGAAGATTTTCAGTCAAACTGGATTTGCAGCAAAATGGTGTTTGCCAGGATCATAGAACATGTAACCCATATAGTTATGGTCAAACTCTTTCTCTTGTCATTCTTAAATAACTATTTAATTTTTATATATCATTTATGGTAATCTTCTGTATCACTGGAAGCATCTTAAACAACTTAAAGAAGAGAAAAAGCTCAAACATCACAGACCCAAAAGCTCTTGAATCCTTCCTGTGGTTGTGTTTGAAGATAAAGTCCTGCTATTGAGTTCCACACGTCTCTGTTTGAATGACCTTTGAATATTGTGTAGTCCTGCCAGGGTCTGTACAGCTTATGCTTAGTTCATATCATTGTTCCTGTTTTAACATGATCCTTTGTTTTCCTAAACAGAGCTATAACACTGGAGAATCAGTTGGTGATCCTTGCAGCAGAAGCAACAGATGCAGGAGGTTACTATGTCCAAGCAGTCAATGAAAAAAATGGAGAGAACAAGACGAGTCCATTTCTTTATCTGAGTGTAGCGAGTGAGTATTGAAATCTCACCAATTTGCTTTGGTATTGAGGTCACCGAAAATGTTCCCAAAGATCAGCATGCTGAAAAGAATTTACTAGCAAAGTGATCCTGAAAGGAGCTAAGCTTCTCCTGGGAGGTATGGAGCGCACTCAACTCCCAGTAAAGTCAGTGGGAGTCCAACATTAAATGGTTTTACACAAGATTTGGGGTTTGGTATAGAGAGCCTCAGCCTGCTTGATACCATGGCAAGCACACCATTAATAATCCTTTTTACTGTTTTATTAAAGATTCAGAAAAGAAGGGAAAACAGTTAAAACATTTGACAAATATTAAGTAAGGCTTTCATTTTATTAACATCCCTTGTTCTCTTTCCCTTTAGCTAGAGGGAATTTTTAGAAGGAAACCCTGCGTATTTGACAGCCTCTCAAATGGAATTAAAGATAATTACTGTCCTTTTAGGGAAAAGAGGAGAAGTTAGTTGAGATGGGCTAGACCTGCTGTTGTTGCTGCTGTTAAACTCCAATCCCATTTCCTAGAAGACAAAACCAAGACATAAAGCCACAAAAGGGGAGAGAGAAGAACAGCGAGGATAGTAAATGCAGCCTTTGTCTTTGGTGTTGAGACTCACAGCTGGAGAAACACAGGCATAGAACATGGTCATATTAACCACTCTGAGACCTGGCAACTTGTACCAGTACTAGGCTATTTAGGGCATTGCAGTTAGCAGTTTGGTTATGGCCTGGTGAGGAAATATCTCAGGATTAGGACAAAGAAGGCCTGGGGTCCCAAGAGATGGTGGAGGTAGTTGTCAAGCTGTCAGGAGCATGAGTACCAACTTCAGGTTAGTCTGTTAAGAAGCAGGGCACACACCCCAAATTGGTTGTGAGTTCTATACTTAGATTTCACCAACCATCAAGTGTGAACTCCTCAGGCACTACAACAGCTTTAACAGGGAGTCACAGACAGTCCCCTTGGGAACTCCAGTTGATCCTACCACCTAGGTAAGCTTGCCTTTGTGAAAAATAGTCCTTTGCATCAAAAAGGGTTACTCCCTGTCCCAAAGGACCAGTCACTTACCCCAGGCATGATTTTAACATAGTCCTTGAGTTTTATCAGAAGGCCTTTTTGTTTGGACTAATTCAATTTTTTTGTCTCAACTTTTGTACCTTTTCCCCTCAACATTTGTTGTTGTAGGTTTTTGTGATATTTTGTGAGCTTTGACTCACTTTTCACAGATAAGATCACAATTAGGGTAAACTTGTAGATCCAGTTATCACAACAGGTCCTTCTGAACAATCAGCCAATCGGTTTTGAACCACACCGTACTAATCTGGGGCTAAAGGTTGACCGCTTTCTGGCCTTTCAACAGCAATTGAGAAGGTGTATACTACTATCCAGTCAAGGGTCACACTGCTCCACAGGCTTAAGTAACGGGGGGGGGGGAGGGGGAAAGGGGCAAGAAACTATCTCTGGCATACTTCTAAGGTGTTTCATCTACCCATCAATATTGCTTCTGTCTTGTCTGGGTTAAGTCTCAACTCATTGTTATCAACATCCTGAGGCTGGCCGCACTCTGAAAAGGTTGGCACAGCAACATGTGGATTGGATGAAAAAGAGGAACAGAGCTTTGTGTAATCTGCACCGTGATGATTGTGCAGCCCAAATTGCCGCACTGGATGCCCTATTTGCTTCACACATGTATTAAACAAAAAGGTGAAAACCAATGAGTAGTTTCACCAGCTGTGGAAGGTTAAAGCTCAAGACAAGTTCCATTTTCTCAGTTATTGTTTTCCCAACTTGGAAAAAGTGCTGAATACCTACCCGCTGGAAATCGGGACCCTTTAAAGTGGCAAGTTGACCTCCCAAAAACGGAGACACACAAAATAGATATAATTTAAAATGTAGCATAGAGATCCAATCCAGCTCCCTTTGAAGTCAGTAGAAATATTTCCGTTTATTTCAAGGGCAATTGATCAGGTCTTAGATGACAAAGAAGCAATTTATGAGCTCAGATACCACAGTGGTGAGCGCAATGGAAATATCTATAATAAATTAAACAGAAAAGGGAGAGAATTGTGGAAATAATAGAAAACGTGCATGAAGGGCTAGTGACTGCTGGTCTTTTTGTTCTGAAGAGGTTTCATAGTCTTATTATCTCACGAAAGCTAGAGTGAATCATGATTGTGTCCAACAGACAGCACAGTAAGAAAATGTCAGTTATATGTCAAATGCAACCTGGACCAAGAAGTCATAGATTAGCCATAAATTTAAAATGCCTTATCTTCAACTGAAAAACCTATTTACTGAACTAATAAGTCGTGATTTTTATAAACTATGTATCCCAGCTTCTGTGTAACTCAAGGAGGAATTTTGGCTAGTAAAGCCTGGGAAATAGGAGTTTGAGTTCTGTTACCATTTCTGTCACTTGACTTGCTGTGTAAGTTTGGGTAGATCATTTAAACTCTGAGAAAGATCTTCAGCTGGTGTAAATTGGTGACTTCAACAGAGCTGTGTGTTGGAGTAAGGGTATAGCCCCAGTATGCTGCTGTAGCTATATCAGTTTATACCAGCTATGGGGCCTCCCCAATTAATATAGTGAGCAGTCTGATGGGCTGTTGTGAAGCATAATGTTTGTAAAGCACTGAGCTCGTAAAATGGAAACACTATACTATTTAGATGGAAGAATTATTTTCATCATAAAAACTATGGAACCTTGCATATGCATGACTTCACCAGTGTCACATTTCTGGTCAATATCCCCTGAAGGACATCACTAAGCTGTTGTTTGGACCCACACATTGGGCCCATCGGCTTTTTTAGCTCCTCTGGGTCTCATTGGGCTCCAGCCACCATCTTTGGCCTGTTCGGCCCAGCTGTGCTAGGCCCCCAAGATCAGTGCTGGGCGCTCTAAGATTACCCAGTAACTTAAGCAAATGCTTTCCCCGGAGTACCATTCTTGTGGACACTCTGGTTGATCGTTTACCCCTTCAGGGACATGTGATATTTGAAGCAAATAGACACAAACTTGGCAAAAAGGATTTCTAATATTTACTTTTTATTTTAGATGGCACAAGAGACAAAAAACCCATCCAGACAAAATAAGAAATATCTGCACACCGTTGTCTGTGTCAGTTTCTTCATGACTTGAGTTTTCTTTGGGATTTTGTAGGAGTCCTCTATGGAGTCCAAGGTCCTTCCTCTTCCCATTCCCTTGTAAATGGCTTCTGCTTCAGAACATGGAGTCTCCTGTCTGACCCTGCAGCCAGCATCCTTCAGGTTAGCTTTTCTAGCAATCAAAAAGCTTCCCTGTCCCTCAGGAAACATGACCCTTTATTCTTGTCCCCCAAACTTCTCAGCCTCTGTGGTTTTAACCAACATCTTGGTTCCTTTGTTCCTCTCCTGGGGATTTTCTGCTCTCTCTTCTAGAGATCTGGAGAGAGCTGGTTTCACCTTGGCAACAGCCTCCCCATTGTTCTGCAAGGGCCTGGTATATTCATCTGTTGATAGTCCTTAATGACTCTCATTCAAATATAGGCACCCAGTTGCCACTTCCTGTCTCCTTAGCACAAGGAGTATCTCTGGAAAGAACTTAATTTCTTGAGACTATGTAGGAATTTAACAGTGACTGGGTAAACTGAGTTGCACATAATTTTCATAAAAATAGAGAAATTTCTCACATTCTCCACACCACATTTCCCCACTCCTATCCATATAATGACATATATACGATGTAGTGATATCATCATCAACTGGTTCCAGGTCCTGTTATCTACTCTCTTCCCTCTCACTTACTCTCTTATGTACAGAAATACAGTAATGCTTTAGCACAGATCATCAGATCACTTCCTGAAGACTTTGGTTTGTCAGGGGAATTAAATAACATTCTTTTGATCTTATCAGACTTGGCAGAACAATTACAGATAGAACTGTTTATTAAAGTAAGGGCATCACAAAACTCTGACACTTCCTCCAGGGGCACACACTATGCACCCAAGCATAGTGAAGCTTGAAGCATCTTTCACATGTAACGTAAGCCAGCTGAAAGTACAGTGGTAAACAGGAAATTTCTCTGCAGTTTCTACCACTTATCGATGAAAGTTATTCAGCGCTTATGATGCTTCTTGATGAAATTACAGGTATTTCTAGAACCCAAGCTTCATGAAAGGCAACTATAAGTAACCAGGTTCACAAGAAGGTGTGATCCCCACATATGAAGTTGACTGAGGTTTCAGTATGTAATAAAATGACAAAGATGATAAGGTAGTTCTCTGTGGTATCACTTCAATAAAAAGGTGAGGTTCTGAGAATCCAAGCTATACTGAGACCTAGCTATTAACCTAAATAGAAAACTATAGATAATAAGAAACCCTACACCAATATAACCCTACACCAATATAACCCTACACCAGTCTAGGAACTTTAGCAATGTGCAGTTATATTGTCAATCTCTCTCCAAATATTTTATGAAAAATCAGAAAGAGCATAGCCCTGGTATATGAGTGAAAAAGCAAGATTGCAGAAGGTGGGCATACGTAAACTGTTTTGACAGCATGGACACTGCTGGTTGAATTGCTTTTGCAGCACTAATCATCTGGAACTGCAATTCAGGACCTTGCTGCTGGACCTTCTTGTTAAGCTGTGAAATATTGAGGTGCATGTCGTTTCAGTAGATATATTAGTAAATTAGATATTCTCAAGACCTATTCATACTGCTAGAAAATATAGAGCGTTCTGCAGACTTGGACATCTTTTTCTGATGCAGGCTTTGTAAAAACACAAAACAAGATTGATGAAAATTGTAAAAACCTTGCCAGCTAGCATTTCTGAAGAGTCAAAAGATAATAAAGACAATTATCATTTAATGAAGATAAATTTCCTCCCTGAGCATTGGGAGTGTAAAAAGGAAATGGTTGTGCAATTGGTAAGATTGGAATAGTTGGGGTCTAAAAATTATACTCCTGGTATGGTTGTATTGTAATTAATTTAAAATACAAGGATGTCATATTATCATGCCTAGCTTCCACTTGCAGTAAGAAGGTATTTTATTCTGTGGTGGTAGTCATCTATCAGATGAAGCTAAATAGACCTAATTGTCCCTGGCTGAAACCAATTTAATTATTCAGTTAACTGTTATCAAAACACAAAATTTAAAAGATGAAAAATATTCAACTTCAGAACTGCAGGGTACTGATTTTTCACCAAAAGTATTTGAACAATAAAATAAAGGATCTTATTACAGTACAAGATGTTTAGGTCACTGTCAGGATCCATGGAGGTCAAATAACTATAAAAGGGTTTTTACGCAGTGAGCATAACATTTTAGAAATTAATTGCAACAAACAGAGGCAAAGGATTCATTTAGTTTTGGGGCCATATCTAGATGCTTTTATCACATTCCCATCCACACTTCATGGCACCCGAAACTCATCTTTCCTTATTTTATTTTTATTTATATAACTAAAAAAACCCTCTTATTACTTGTCTTAATTTCCTTGGCAAGAGCTAATTCTGCTTAACTTTTAGCAATTCTCACTTTTTTCCATACGTTTTCTAAGCTCCAGGATGTAGCTTTCTTTGCTGATCAATCCCTTCTTCCATTCCCTGTAGGCATTCTGCTTACTTCTAATAACATTTTTGAGGTGGTTTTTCATCCAGCTGGGTCTGGAGACTTTCCCTACAAGTTTTTTCCCCTTGTTTGGAATGCATTTATTTTCCCCTCTGTCAGTATTGTTAGGAAGATAAATCATCAGCAGGTCCCGAGTAGATATTTTCCTTTCAGGAAGGAAGCATTTCTAAACCATAATTTCTCTTATTCACCACCAAAGTTTACTGCAAACTAGAAGAGAGGATTCACTTTGAGGTTTTAATGTGAAGTAAAGTCAGCAGATGTTGAGGGTATAGAGGTGGGCGTTTGAAACATATTGTTGCATGAATTTTTCATAGCTAACTCCAGCTGCTCAGATGTAGGAAGAAAAAAGGAATTGGCCAGACCCTCCTGAGGACAGACATTTCTATTCTGAGGTCAAACTCAAGCAAGCTCTATGAACTTGTCAAACTGTTTTTAGTCCTTGCCATGGGAATTTTACATTCACTTAGCCTCCATGGATTAGTTCTGCTGAAATAAAATTAATGCTTCAATAAGACATTTTGTCTAAAGAAAAGGTACATGGGATGGAAGCTGAGAGGAGAAAATTACATTTCTGAGCAATGATTGTACTTTATAAGCCGTCAGTTCTGATCAGATGCGAGGAAAGTCCAGTATAGCCCAGCTCTGGGTACTCTATCAGCTGTGCCATTTTTATTTCTTTCTTGAAAATAATGCCATTTCATTTCCCTTCCTTTTCTTCACAATGTTTAAAATTTCTCCTTGTCAAGGAGAATTTCCAGGAAGACTATCATTGTGATTGTTTCATCTTGTCAGGCTGGTCATAAGGTGCCATTCATTCTGAGAAGTGATAGGATACAACTTAAAATAAATTTGCGGGAGGGGGGGCCTAGATATTTTCTTAAAAGTCAAATATATATTTACAGTAATTGAAATTACAACAAAAAGATTCCATTAAAATGTTAAAGGTTTGACTTTTGAATCACAGAAACAAATATTAAAGTTGGATTATAGCTGATCAAAGCTAGGAATTTTAGCTAAGGCTGTTATAATTAATTTAACCCATTATAACTACCTGGAATATTGATTTGATATGTTGATATTGGACTACATCATATACATTAAATTGGAATAATGGTGTGCATTTAGGACATAATGGCAATCTTAAACTCCAAATTTCATGACTCCCTTTAGATTGTCACATCTTTTCCTGTAAGGAAAGCTCCCCCGCTTTTTAACAACGGCTGGAAATAAATTATGAATTACAAAGAATATATCATTAAAATATTAAAATAATAAATAGTAGCTAATAATTATCTCTGGAAATCTCATCTCTTTTCTGGCCTTATATCCTTTTAGTTGCCTTCCTTCCTGCAGACTAGAAGGCAAAGTGACTATCTTATGTCCCTCTGTTCCATTGCACTGTTTTGCCAATGCTTCAACTTCCCAGCAGGTTGCATTCCACACATTTCACATCTGCTGTTCCTCCCTGGCCCAGATTGAAAACATCTCCCCTGCTGATTTGAACTTGAATTCCAGCTGACTTCACACCTGGATACTGGTATTCAAGGTTCTCACAGCATGAGGGGAAGGTGAGATTGAACATCCAGACCAAGGAATGAGGTAATGAGCAGATAAGATCAACTTATAACTACAGTGTTAATATTTTAAAAGCCAATGTCATTATTTTTGATAGTAGATAATATTTCTGCAATAAAAAAGGCAGGTGAAATTTCCTTTAAAATAACAAAACAGAACTCCAAATCTTTGAAGTTTGAGAGTTTTCGATTTCTAAAAAGCAACAGAGGGTCCTGTGGCACCTTTGAGACTAACAGAAGTACTGGGAGCATAAGCTTTCGTGGGTAAGAACCTCACTTCTTCAGATGCAAGTCAGTGAGGTTCTTACCCACGAAAGCTTATGCTCCCAGTACTTCTGTTAGTCTCAAAGGTGCCACAGGACCCTCTGTTGCTTTTTACAGATTCAGACTAACACGGCTACCCCTCTGATATTCGATTTCTAAATCAGCATAACAAAATATTTAAAAATCAGAAGCTGCATGTCTGTGAAATGTATCATTTTAAATATTATTACACTGGCAAATGTGTATCCAAACTGCAAGGTTTTCAAAATGACTACTCTGTTCTTGAACTGGGTGAGCCACTCTGCATGTCTCATTGCTGCTGACTGTACTATGGAAAATAAGTGGGTGGAAGAGGGAACAATCCATCCCTTTTCTCCTAGATACAACTAGAACAATCATCATAAAAGGGGGCAGAGCCTCTCCTATTGTACATTTTCATAGCTCCATTGACTTCAGTGGGGCTATGAAAATTTATACCCACTAGAGATCTGCCCCCTAGTGTGAATATATTAATTACACACATTGCTCAGCCAAAATAACTGGCTTTGTTTTTTGAAAACCTAACCCCTATTTTAACCTAGGTTTATAATATATATTGAACTTTGTGGATGTAGGTCTATATATCTAGCTATATAATACATATGTATAATATATCTAGGCTGTCACTTAAATCTTTTATTTATATCTGACACATGCAATTAATCTCTCCCTCTCTCTAATCAGTTTTGCTATTACATTCATTGGAGTGATTTGTCTCCTATCTTTGCCACTGCTCTGTAAGTGATATGTGAAGATAAGAGATTCTTAGAGGACACAAACAGGGAAAATAGAAAATTGGATTGACCTTGCAATCATTTTATAAAATGTGACATACATCAATTATACATGCCAGCTAAGGTAATGCCATGTTGTACAAAGCATGATGATTTTCTGGAAGACCATCATAGCAGTAGTACCAAAAAACTTTTATATACAGAAAAGTTTTATTATGACAGTGGACCTCTACTTTGCCAACTTACTGATTCACCTAGAAAAAATATTTTAATAATGTTTTGCAAATTATGGTGAAAACATACTAAATGCCAAACGAATTAAGCTTGTGTCTACATCTTAAAAAGTACAGGCACTTCCAGTGAGATATAGCATATACATTTTTATGTCAGTCAGGCTTTGAGAGATAAGTAAATTCATACTACAGTTGTGGGGTTAATTTTTAAGAAGAAATTAAAAGCATGAAGAGTATATGAGTGGGTAGAAGAGATGGGTGATTAATAATCCTGAGTCTCTACAGACATGGGATAAATTTCCTATCAAATAACCAGATCCAGATAGTCCTGTTCAAAGTACTGTACAACTAGCAAAATCTGTTTACATTTGGTTCTTAAATATTTGGGTTAGGATACATAAGTTCAGATTCTCAGCTGTGGCTGAGGAGTGCTTGGCATAGTTGAGGAGGGGGCAAAAAGATGGCTTTAAGCAACATTTGGCTCCCTGATCCCAGAGCCCTCTGGTCCTCAGCATAAATTAGAGTGGCTTTATTAGAGCCTTTTCCTTGGACAATCGCCCTGTACCAGTAGCCAGGGTGTGTGCATAGGAGCTACTTGGGCAGCTATACGCCACTCAAAAATCCCCTTAGTCTGCGGGATATCTTGTGCGGCCTGACTGCTGCATCAGTTTTAGGGCAGCTTGGGATCATTAGAGTGGTGGAGAGCAGCTTGAGAACGCTGGAGAACCAGGGCTATTGACCATTGTAAATCAGTTTTATTTTTCATTCTGATAAAAATTGTTTTCATTTCATTATGCTGATCGGATATTCAGGAAACCACAGATGCTGGAAATGGTAACAGGAAAAGGATTACCTTCTATATCCAAACTCACCCATAAATAGTAATAAAAGATGTATCATAACACCAAGAAAAATACTCTGTACTGCTTTCTTCTGTGTTCTGCTCTGGTTAGATATAATTCAGAGTTAAATATTGCAGTAATAAAGCTAATGACAAATAACTACTTGTCACCTTGCTACATAGGTCCAGCTATACCTCCTTGTAGTGTGAGATCTTACAATAAAGCAGGGTCAAGCCTGGTTATTAGTTGGATACGAGACTTCCAAAAACTTTTGTGTGCTGCAGAAAGTGATAATGATCATTGAACTTTCATGACTACGTCAGTTTTGAACCAGTACACTAGCATGCCATTGGAGGGCATTGAGCTGCTTGAAGATGGCAACTTTTCAATGGGAAATAAAACTAAGATTTTATCCACTTTTGATCATTCAAGCTTTCATGCTAATTTTTTAGAAATCGGGAGCTAACCTTAATATTCTGGACCAATTCCATTTTAAGTGTATTCTGCCTACCAAAAATCCCTTCTGTAGTTTCAGTTGGCTACGTCATTACTTCATTTCCTAAACATTATGTGCTGTTAAAGAGCTGCAATCTTGCATCCCTGAATTGTCTGAATTTTTCCTGTGTAGGAAGTGATAACTGTGTATACTTTAAGTTTGCAAAATACTTTGCGATATTTGAAAAACTCTTTATATGCATTAGTAATAATAATAAATTATATATTATTATTATTTTATTTGTTAGAGTAGAGGAGCCATTAAAACTGAATAACAATATCCCATGCTGACCATTTCCTGGGACTGTATGACTAACAACAAATAATTTAGAACTGTCAGTTTTTCTCAACAATGTATTCCCACCTATATGATCAACCTAAATAGAAAATATTTAAACTCCCAGATAAGAGAACTTTATTAAACACACTTTAGAAGCATTTATAAAATGTTTTTAATCAAGATTTTTATATTCTCACCTCTACCAAAGAGAAAAAGATGTTTTGGTTTATGTTTTTCTAGGTTGTTTGTTTGGTTTTTGTTGTTATTTTTTTCTAAAAAAGAATAGCTTCTGGAGTCCTACATATCGGTTTATCTTCTTCTTTTTCTTCAATGCTTAGCTGAATGGTCTGCCATAGCAATCATTCCCCTTTGGTCTGTTCCTGTGCTGCCACAAGGGCTTAATGGGTCAGGAGTCCAACATCAGAACAGTCTTGATGCACCCATGTGATACGGGGTCTGCCTCTAGGCTGCCTCTATTGCTCAGTTGGTGGAATTTTATCCCGAATGTTACAAGCTGCCCAGAGAATGGCGGTAGCCAGTACGTCTTGTGATATTCTGGTGACATGTCCAAAAAGCAGAAGACATGGACAATGGCCCCAGTAGCCTGTAGCTACCATAACCGTCTGTGTTATAAATGAAGTCGTTCCTCTTTATGCCCAAGATATGACATTGGTGTTTTGTGTGGAAAGCAGTGGCAAAACTGCCACTCAGTTTTGCCCAGTCTGAGTGGCAATAGTGTCCATGTTTCACAACCGTACAGCGGTACAGAGAGGAAACAGCTCGAATAGATCCTGAGCTTGCTTGTCATGCTGAGCTTGTCATGCTGCTGATGCTGTGATGCCAGTTCGGTGAAGAACCTCTGTATCAGAGTTGGAGGAAACAGGTGAGTATAGAACCCAAATAGCAAAAGCTGGAGACTGCTTCAACAGTTTCATTATTTAAAGAGATTGGAGTTGTGGGAGGACCTGACATAGGTTTTTCAGCTTTGTCTTTGACCATGAACCATGGAGCCCAACCTTGGCCAACTCCGGCCTCACGAAACCTGTCAGGGCTCTTTACTAGAAGAACAATGTCATCAGCATAGTCAAAGTCTGAGAGCAAGAGATCATTAATCTTAATGCCTATGGACCTAACGGAATGACACCAGATACTGATTTAAAAGATGCCAACATTCCAATTCCAGTTTACCCCCTTTGGATATTGCCTTCTGAACTTTTGTATGAGTCTTTCTACTAATCCAACTCATTAGAGTATGTAAGCAGCTAAGATGACTGATTTGAAAAATTTCTGTGTGATTTACACATTCTTATAATCTAACCTATCTAAATCGGGAATTTCATCTATCTAAAGTTGCTGGGAAACAATGGAAGGTACCTGCACAATTTCAGATCTCATAGATTTCTAAAGGTACACACCAGGAGCCATGTTTGCCTCTAATGTCAAAAATTCTAGAAGCTGTAACCTTTTCTGTGAGATTTACTGAATGCAGAATTAACTTAGAATAGCTATTTTAAGGAGAGCTAATCACAATTATTTTCTTGTGGTATGAGGCTGCAACAGCTCTACGTGATTTTGTAATAAAATAAGATTATATGCTATCAGTTCTACGAGTTATAGTATGGAACCATATAGGTATCTTGCTCAGCTTCTCAGTGATCTTCATGTCAAAATATAATCATCATGTAATTTCTTACAAATGAAAAGATGTAATTTAAAATGACATGTTCCAAGGATATGAACAGGGCTCACAGGTTCAGTCATCCAAAGTAAACAGTTTAGGAGATATTTGGCAGCAAATAAGTTGAGGTTTTCTTTTTTAACTACCCCTATATCAGAAAAGTTTGCTTATAAGTGTCTCTCTTGTTTTATGCATATTTATTTGTTAGAAGAGTAGCTCAATATAATAAGCAGTCACTGAAAATTTCTGCCGATGGTGTGTTTTACATATATTAAATAGTTCTATTAATGAAGATTATGACATAGCTTAGAAATAGTATATTTTAAAAATCTACTGCTTTCCTCTTGCATTTTTGACAAACATAATCTGAAAAAAATAAACGTGAAAGATCAGGGATTATTATTGTCATAAATGTTCAGGTTAAAGCGTTTCTTTTTAATCTCTTATCAATATAAAACACAGAACTAGAAAACGGAATAAGGCTGGAAGTTCTCTTTGTGTTCTGATGCCAGCACTATCATTCTGTCAGCAGAACTACTTGCTGGGAGTATATTATTATTATTTATTTTATTAACCATCATTATTACAGTAGTGCTTAAAGGCCAACCAAGAATGGGGCCCCAGTGTGCTGGACACTGTACAAGTATATGTACTCAACTCTAAGCTATATATGCAATGACATGCAAAAAGGCCATCTGAACATTTTAATGTTGGAAAGTCAAGCATTCATAAACTAGGAAATGCCAGATTCAAGTTTGCCCATGCAATCTTAATTCTATCGTTTGTGCATATGCATTATGATACCACCTGTAACATGATCACAGCCTATTTTTTTCAGTCAGACCTCTGCTTCATTCAGTTCACAAGATGGACAATGCTTAATGAATTAGCGAGGATTCTGTAACGAGTGAAGTTGTTGTCTGTAGGACTCTTACTGAAGTTGAAAAGTGTACAGTAAATGAGACATGGGTCTATAAAGAGAGAATGGATAGTCTTGTGGTTAAAGCATTTGATTGCAACCCAGGAGGAGAATCATAGAAATGTAGTGCTGGAAGTGACCCTGTGAGGTCATGTAGTCCAGCCCCCTGTGCTGAGGCAGGGCCAAATATATCTAGACCATCCCTGACAAGTGTTCGTCTAACCCATTCTTAAAATCTCTGAAGAGGGGGATTCCACAACCTTCTTCGGTAACGTATTCCAGTGCTTAACTATCCTTATAATTAGAAAGGTTTTCCTAATATTTAACCTAAATCTCTCTTGCTGCAGATTAACCCTTTACTGCTTGTCCTACCTTCAGTGGACATGGAGAAAAATTGATCACCATCATGTTTCTAACAGCCTTTAACATATCTGAAGACTATTATCAGGTCCCCCCTGAGTCGTCTTTTCTCAACATGAAACATACCTGTTTTTTTAATCCTTCCTTATAGGTTAAGTTTTCTAAACCTTTTATCATTTATTTTTTTGCTCTCCTCTGACCTTTCTTCAATTTCTCCACATCTTTCCTAATTATGGCTCACAGACACACTTTAGGAAACAGTACTCATGCTGAGGCCTCACCAGGTGAGTAGAGTAGAACAGAACAATTATCTCCTGTAACATACCTACAATACTTTTGTTAGTACGCCTCAGATGATGTTAGCCTTTTTTGCAACTGCACCACATTGTTGACTCGTATTCAATTTGTGGTCCACTATAACCCAGATCCTTTTCTGCAGTACTACTGCCTAGCTCAGGGGTGGGCAAACTTTTTGGCCTGAAGGCCACATCGGGGTTCCGAAACTGTATGGAAGGCTGGGTAGGGAAGGTTATGCCTCCCCAAACAGCCTGGCCCCCGCCGCCTCCCACTTCCCACCCCCTGACTGCCCCCCTCAGAAGCCCCACCCCATCCAACCCCCCACTCCTTGTCCTCTGACCGCCCCCTCCCGGGGCCCCCTGCCCCAACCGCCCCCCCAGGGCCCTACCCCATATCCAATCCCCCCTGCTCCCTGTCCCCTGACTGCCCCAACCCCTATCCAAACCCCTGCTCCCTGACAGGCCCCCCGGGACTCACACACCTATCCAACCCCCCGATCCCCGTCCCCTGACCACCACCCCCAGAACCTCTGCCCCATCCAACCGCCCCCCCCCCGCTCTCTGTCCCCTGACTGCGCCCCAGGACCCCTGCCCCTTATCCAACCCCCCCCCGCTCAAAGCCCCCTTACCATGCCGCTCAGAGCACCAGGACTGGCAGCCATGCTGCCCGGCCAGAGCCAGCCACGCCGCTGCGCCGTCTAGAACACTGGGGCAGGCCGGTGGCTCTCGCATCCGCACTGCCCGTCAGGAGCTCACAGCCCCGCCTCCCAGAGCACTGGCGGCACGGCGAGCTGAGGCTGCGGGGGAGGAGGGACAGCAGGGGAGGGGCCGGGGGCTAGCATCCCTGGCCGGGAGCTCAAGGGCCAGGCAGGAGAGTCTGGCCTGGGGGCCACAGTTTGCCCACCTCTGGCCTAGCTAGTTATTCTCCATTTTGTAGTTGTGCATTTGATTTTTTTTTCCTTCCTAAGAGAAGTACTTTGCACTTGTCTTTATTAAATTTAATTTTTGTGAATTCAGACCAATTCTCCAATATATTACGGTTATTTTTAATTCTAATCCTTTCCTCCAGCGCACTTGCAATGCTCCCCTCCCCCCCCCAGCTTGGTGTCATCCGCAAATTTTACAAGCATACTCTGCACTTCATTAACCAATATTTTCATTAATAATTTGAATAGTACTAAACCCATGACAGACCCCTGCAGTCCCCACTTGATAGGTCCTCCCAGTTGGATTGTGAACCGTTAATAATTACTCTTTGAAAATGGCCTTTCAACCTGTTATGCACCCACCTTATATTAAAATTTCATCTAGACCACATTTCCCTAGTTTGCTTATGAGAATGTCATGGGGACTGTAGCAAAAGTCTTAATAAAATCAAGATATATTATGTCTACAGCTTCCCCCTATCAACTAAGCCAATAACCCTGTGAAAGAAGGGAATTAGTTAGTTTAGCATACTTTGTTCTTGACAAATCCATGTTGGCTATTACTTATCACCCTACTATCCTCTAGGTGTTTACTTGATGTTTTAAATAATATGTTCCAGTATCTTTCCAGATATTACAGGCTGACTAGTCTGTAATTCCACATGTCCTCTTTGTTCCCCCTTATAAAAGAAAGGTATTATGTTTGCCCTTCTCCAGTCCTCTGAAACCACATCTGTCTTCCACGAGTTATCGAAGATAATCGCTAATTGTTCCAAGATTGCTTCAGCTTCTTGCTTATGTATCCTAGGATGAAGTTCATCAGGCCCTGCCAACTTGAATACTTATCTAAATATTCTTTAACCTGTTCTCGCCCCTTTTTGTTAATATTAATTGTGTTAAGTATCTGGTCACAATTAACCCTTCTTTTAGAGAAGATTGAAACAAAATAGGCATTAAACACCTCGGCCTTCATGATGTCAACCATTATTAGCTCTCTTTCCCTGCCAAGTAGTGGACATATACGTTCCTTCATCTGTCTCTTGCTCCTAATGCATTTAAAGAACCTCTTCTTAGAGCCTCTTATGGACCTTGCTAGACATAACTCATTTTGTCCTTTAACCTTTTTGATATTGTCCTTGTACATGTTTTTGAGGGTGCCTCTGACAGCACGTATCCAGCCGAGCCTTCACCACTGAGTGGGTTTATCATGTATCCCTGTGAGTGATAGTTTCACAGCTATTAAAGAAGGTAATTGGTAGTGAGTGAATAAAGTTGCAGATGGTCTTTTCAAGGTGATTGCGAATATGAAATCAAGTCTTTAACAGATAGGTGAAAGGGTCTGTGAAACTGAGAAAAGAATATTCTGAAGATCATTACAAAAAATTGGAATAGTTGCATTTGCGACTTATCTGGCATGCCACTGGTCATCACAAAAGACTGGGAAGCTTGGCAAATTGCAACAACGTAAGACAAATGGGCCTACTGTGTCTGAAGAGGTGGAACCAACTACATATCTGGGGTTTTTTTAAATCCCTCTGGGCTGGGATTTTTTACTTGTAACAAATTAGCTATGTATTTTGGTGTTTATTATCCCATGCTCATCATTAAGACTGGGCATCTACAGATCTGAATAGCCTGATGCACACCTATGATACTATACAATTAATAACAATCTTGGTTCTCTCTTCCTCTGCTATTTGAATAATAAGTGATTATGACAAATGCTCACTTCCAAATAACCTCTGCTTCTGGACCACAGCCAAGAATTACTATTAAGTGTATTTTAATTTTAATATGGGAAATCTTGTGTCACAATAAGAAAAGGCTATTTGGCCATTTTATTTTAGCTAGGCATGCACTGCCTTTTTTTAGATTTTTAGATTGGAAATTTAGAAGAGACAGAACTTTGATAGAAAGAAGAGAGAGGTTGAAAGGAAATGAATTCCAACATACTGTGTCCTGCACAATTATATATAAGCTACAATGAAAGTCTGCAAAAGAGGCTTCACATTGTGTTTAATGCAGTGGCTTTGGAAAGTTGAAGCCTTATGGCTCCTTTGTTGTGAATGTCGTGACTATCAAGCAGATTCTGATGGATGTCCTGCTTTCAGACAAAAATATTTTGCATGGTTGCGTATACTTCAACCATGTATTATTACAGTATTGATCTCATCTTTATACTGGCCTATCTAATCTGGGGTTGAACTGTAAAAAGCCATGGGATTTAGTGTAAAGACTCACATAAGTGTATTGTGTGTTTATCATTTATGACCTTTTGTTTGACTGGAAGTAATTGGTTTGTTTCATAATTTAAGATTTCTTTTTTTTAGAGAATTCTTCTCCTTATCTAAATTTTGTTGCACATTTTGTGAGTCCATTGTTGTGTTAAAAATCTACAATGTATTGTTTCTTCAACTAAATGAAGTTATAGCAATATCGCTGGTAAATTTGATCCACAATTCTGTTTTTCTATTCAAATAATATTTATTTCTAGTCACTCTGCTTAGAGTTGTGTGTTTGCATTTGCCCTGACAAATTGAAGTATTTGTAGTATACAAGTGTTTAAAAAGCTGTACTAAAAAAAAAAATCAAACATTCATTATTAGTCCAGTCCTAGTGAATGTAACAGGCATGTTTTTGAGGAATGGACTGTTTAAACAGATGATCACCACTCCAATTTAGCTGGGAAAAGGCAAACTCCAACTTTCACTGCAAATGGAAAACAGCCACGAAATAACATAGATTTAAAAGAGAAAGGAGTGAGAATTTGTTTCCTGTTAAAAAAAAACTTTAGCCATAAAAACATGCAAAAGCAATATGTTGATCTTTGACAATATTATGTTCCTTTGCTCTGAAGACATCTGGTAAATTTACAGCTATGAAAATAATTTGAGTAGGATTTTGGAAACTAACCAAACATTTGGTGCCACTCTTAGGATTTAAGATTCTGCTTCTTATGTTCTTCTTTAAAATTAACAGCCTATACCATAAGGTATGTAGGACTTGATGTCTATAGATATGTCTTACAACTATTTCAAAATAATGTACTATCCCTTATATTAGAATGAGAAGTTTCCAAAATTTCTATCTTCCAATCTCCTTAATTGCTTGAATCAATCTTAATAAAATTGTAGTCCTTCCTAAATATTTACATAAGTGCATTCCAATTGTTGTTACTAATGAGTTCTGTAAGAAGGTTAGTGACTTACTTACCAGACTGATATATTATAGGTGGTTGCCATGACTCAACAGTACTATATTAATGTTGTCTTAAGATGGGGCATAATTCCTATATTTTCCAACTGCGTAGATCAGGTTTAGTTTTGCAAAATGCAATTCATCGTAAGTAACAGATACACTCAATTTTGCTTTCAGTTGCATTGGTATAACCTAATCAATTCAGTGGAGTTCAGTATTGTAACTGAGGTTAGCATTTAACAGTGCCTTCTATGGGCTCCGTTACTGGTCTCATGATGTGAAGGACCTAATGATAGTGATGATTTAATTCTCCTTTAAAAAATACATTGAAGTTTTGACATTGCGCTCTTGAACAGATGAGCAAAGTAGCTATCACCCAGAACAAAATGATGGAATAACTATGCCTCATCAATTTGAAAGAGTTGAAATTCAATATGTGGGCCCAGGAAAGTATCTCCTTTTATAAGATCTTTATTTGAATGGAGGATTTGTCTTTTGATCAATATGGTGGAAAATATAATTTGAGCTACGCTCTTTTTAGATTTTTACATTATAGATATTGGGAGACTGGTTCTGCAAACATTTGTGTGAATAGTTCTTTCTTAGGTTAGTGGTTTCTTTGGCTTGGATGGGACTACAGACCTTGGTAAGGACTACTTATATGAGCATTTGCAGGACTTCTAGCATGTAGTCTGATGGAATACTAATGTGTCTCAAGTCAGACAAAAAGGGGACTGTTCTCATTCAGATACAAAAACATAACTCAGATTGATGCTAAATGAAAGTGCACATACTCAGGTGAGAGTACAACCAAGAAAAGGTATTAATTGAACGTTTGAGCTGGAGGAAGAGTATCTTCAATTAATAAATTGATTGTGAAAAGCACTTAGTATGAGGGGCCAATCACAACAATGCAATATGAAAGCTCAGTGGACTCTCTCTGTGTGCATGTGGCTTTGCCTTATATTTATGTGGCTTGTTAAAGAAATCCCAATAAAGGTAAATGTGAATTGGTAAATTCCAGATTTAAGTTTGTGCATAAAACCTTAACCCCGCATAAATTATATTAAATTCTAAACACTGTAAAGGAGGCATGCTAGAACTTTTGATTATCTGCTATCCACTAGTTTTTGTGAAAAGACATTAAATGTTTTCTATTATGTAGTTTAAACTGTTACGTTGGAGCGGTGAAGGGCTTGGATACTTCAGAAACTAAACTAGTGATATTGTCTGTGTTGCCAACAAAACAAACAGTTATATTAGACAAGATGAGAGAAGGTCAGAAACACCACCTTTGATTAAACTGTGGATGAGAAATCAGATATTATGTTCATTGATGGAAAAGGCAATTTGCACTTCACGGGCTAATGCAGAGAAAAATTATGGAATCTGGCAGACCTCTTTGGACTTCATAATGTCTGCTGAATTCCTATTTCAAGTATAATGCAGAATTTATTTTGATAAATTACTCTGGGACAATTATATATTTTAGTTATAGATTGGAATGTTGCTGATATCCTGCCATCACCTGTGTTGCACATATGGTCGATAAAGTAGCTGGGCTATTTATTTCTTCTCGTTGTTTTAAAAATTCCATCTATCAGTGTACATTCATAAATAAATCTTTTCTAAAAGGCTGTTACAAATGCTCTCAAAGGGAGTTTATAATGGAAAAAGTGACAGACCCTTAATTATGGTGGCAATGAAAGGCACGTGTGTGTGTGTGTGTGTGTGTGTATACATGAGTGTGTGCAGAGAAAGGTGGGAAAGGGAATGGAATAATAGCCTGTTGTAGCAGGGTGCTGGGGCAAAACCACCTAATTAGCCCCTGCCTGGTCAGCTCCAATCAAGGGAAGCAGATTGGGGCTGATGGAAAGGCCTGATGCTGGCCTGAGGATTGGCAACACCTGCTGGCCTAACAAGCCAACGGCTATAAAGGCTGGGAGGGAGTCAAGGGCAGGGGGCAGCAACGGAGAAGTCAGTCAGGGAGGGAGCTAGAGGCCTCCTAGCTGAAGGCTGACTCTGCCTGTAAAGCTTGTATATAGATGGACACTGGTGGTGGGACAACCTTAAGTAAATAAAGACATGGGTGTTGCACAACCCTGAAGCCTCTCTGAGCCTTACTGGGGAGAGCAAGCGGGCCCCAGGAAGAGGGTCAGGTCATGAACCCTGTTGCACCTGTTTTCACAAGTCTGGAATGACAACATAACTTCCAAGTGGAGGAGTGACCAGAAGCCACAAGTGAATTGTGTTAGGGCATTTCTAGCAAAATGTAGGTAGATTGTATATTTTGCTCTTCACCTTTCTATTGTAAATGCCTGCTAAGAGAGGGAGTGTTTAATTTTGTCAAAATGTTTTTAAAACTGTTTGTGGTCAGTGAAACTTAAAATACATAGACTATGAACATGCTGCTATTATGGCTCAGGCAATTCTCTTAATGAACCTTTGCAGGCACAATTTATTTCGGGTGACTATAATAATTTCTCGACACTACCATCCAGTAAAGATGCTATCTGAAAAGGGGTACTGTGCCTTTAAAACCGAGAGGTTTATGAAGTCAACTGATAAATCCTTATTGAATTCTTTAAAAGATAGGATTTTAATTAGGTAGTCATCCTGTGTTAGAGTTTCATATGGAACTGATAATTCGTTTCAGTTTCATGTTAATATTGTAAGCAATCTTGGTGATTTTCGGTCTCTGACTGCAGCATTTATACTAGTTTCATGATCTATCAGTAGGGCTGGAAGTTCAAAACTAATCTCTGTATTACAGTTATAGATATTAGATTTGTCAAAAATGGTTATCTTTAATGGGACAATATTCTGAAAATATTCATCACAAGTGAACTACCATTTAGATCAGTAATGTGTGATGTGAACACTTGCCAATCATATTTTAATAAGAGCATTACAAACCAAATCGGATTAACCTGCATGAGTTATGTGGTTTATAGGAAGGTTTATGAATGACTATGCACACCACACAAATAAAACTTTCTGCATAGACCACCTTTGTGACTCTAAAAGTAGTAGTCTTTGAAAAAACACTGAACTGCAGTCAATCACTTCTACAGTTTTGCTCTGTTTAGCACCTTAGAATGATTTCAGGCATGCAGAAGTAGGAAAACTAAGAGTTTTACAGACTAGATATACTATTAAGAATAGTGTATTCTGTGAAACATGGTAGTTTTTGAAAAATCAGATGGGAGCTAGGTTTATTTTATTAGAAGAATGACACAGCAATATGTATTGTGTGGTGTCAGTGCAGACCCGGGTAGTGAAATATCAGTTTTAGACTGGAAATAGAGTTGAATTGAATTGCATGATCAGTGCAGAAAGAAGGGAGGCATTAAAGTAGTTGTGTACTAACTCTGATGTCCACAAATGGAAAGAGTGCTTATGTTTAGTTCTGTAGTTACTCACTTTGATGAGCCTTTAAGAATAACAGTGTAAGGCTCTTCTCCTTTTTATCTTTGATCTCCTTAGGATCTGTGTAATCCATGTTTTAAAAAGGAATCCTGGCTAACTGCCCATGCAGATTTGTAAAGCTGATCAACACTGGATGATAGATGGCATAAAATACCACTGAAGAATTCAGATCTTGTCTGGAGGTGAGGGGATGGAGATGTGCTGCATCAGAGAAGCACTTATAGCTCTGGATGCATTGCTGCTATCAGGCACAGCAATTGTAAACATATCAGCTTTATGAGCCTTGCAAAAGATAGAGAGCAGTAACATTTGTTTAAAGAATACAATGTATGCAGTCCACTCAGAAGCTGTCAGTCATTTCAGGAAAGGATGAGAAGCCTTTGTAAGGAAGCTGACTTTTAAAGGGGTTATTAGAGATAAGTCTCCTCCTAAATCAATCTGCTCTCATGAACAGGGAGGGTCATTTGGAGTATATTGAGTTTTACACTGGTTTGGTTGAGGTAATTGACTGTTGTAAGGTGTTTTCTGTTTCTTGCATGATCCTCAGTTTACCACCTACTGCTATGATTTCACAAAAGTGTAAGTGAATAAGAAATGTGAAAATAATCCTTAAAGAAAGCTAGTATTATTTCAGTGCTTTTCTGGAGAGAATTTGGTCATTTATACAGGGATGGATTTATGCTAACTTGGTGCTCATTCAACATGTGATTATTATTATAACTTTTTGTGAATGCTTCTTTACAAGATGCCATCATGATCCTGAAGTAATTCACAGAGACTGATTTGTAAAACATTCTGAATCAATTAAGGCTTTAATCAGCAAGCAGCAAACTTCAGATGGCTTCTGGACTAATTTTACCATCTCCCATCATCATGAACCTAAGCTGAGAAAAGAAAACAATTAAAGGGGATGTAATTATCTGTCCTGATTAGTGAATTAGAAGAGTTTGTGTTTATTCCGTCCCTGTGTAAAAGGGGAAATCTGCTTTGAAAAAACAGTTCAAGAGAGTTGCTGAAATGCTAAGGTTTTCAGTGAGAAGTTCAGATGCTTGAGAGGAAGATGCAGTCAATAACTGTAACACAAAATGGACAGCAATATACCTAGTTACCAAGCGTGGGAGAGTCTGGCCTCTCAGCAGGTGCTCTACACGATGCTATGCAAGACCTGGGTTTGAGACTGTCTTTGGTGCATCTGCTGTGCAGGATAATTGGTGTCACCACATGTTTGGGCTTTTGAAGCAGGACTTCAGTAACCATTACTTTTCCAAGCTCTCCTTAGATGGGTCACTTCAAATGACCAAACAGTGATAGTCTCACAAAGGCCCACATACTTGTATTTAAGGCTGTGCTTAGCAGTGCTGGGTAAGAAATGGTGGGGCTAAATGCATGTCTCAATGATCAGGTTGGCAACCAGCTGAGACATACCCAGGGTACTATCTTAACTAGTGAGTGCTTATGTCACTCTTGACCTCGGGTGCCCTTTATGCTGCTTTGCCACTGTAGTCTCCAGTTCCGGCCTGCTCACAAACAACCTCCAGCATGCAAGTCACTCTCAGCTTGGTCTATGTGTGAGCTGCAGTCAGCCACACCTAGGATCTTATCTGCTTATACTGCAGGGTGACCTCAACACACCCCAGTCCTAGATTTCCCCCCAGAAATGTGTCTTGTACTGCCCAGCCCTCTCCTGGACAAAACAAGCTTATGCAAAGTCCATCATTTTATTAATAGAAATGATATGCACATATTATTTTATCCCAAGTGGAGTTTCCCAGACACTTCAATTCAAATACACTGGATTAGATAAAACAATAAAGCAAGTTTATTAACCACAAAAAGATAGACTTTAAGTGAATACAGGTAATGAGGTGTAAAAGTCAGAAATGATTACAAGAAAAATAAAGATAAAATGCAACTAGTGCCCAACTTAACGAACTAGGTTAAACTCAAAGCAAAGTTTTTTTTCTCACTGCATGCTATCAATAGTCTTATTGGCCAAACTTCTTGGACCAGGGCCCCTTTCCCAGTTGAAGGGCTGCTCCCTTTGTTCCTTCTGGTACAGTAAATCGATGGACAGAGAGAGAGAGCATGAGGAGGAGGAGTACATTGGTGTGTCTTCCCTTTGAGAAGTATTTCCATCTGGGAGCATGGCAAAGGGCAAATGGTGGCCAGGAATTCCATGCTGTTTCTTTGCTAAGATGTAGATTTTTTTCCTACTGCCCCCTTTCCTTCTAAAGAATAGCCACTTCTCAGGTAATGGCCCTGTGACTTGTTCCCCTTGGGGTATCATCTAGAAGTGGGGTACCACTGAGTTCCCCTGACCCACCAGCCAGGGCTCCCTTTTACACTATGACAAGCCATCAAGCCCTCTCCAGGCTCCAGTCTACACTTTCACCAGCACACATACAGATAGAGACACACCAAGCTGCCATTACATGCAGACACTCTGACCAGCCCCTGCATGGGAAAGCTCCAGCTAGGGCACCTCCCAGTTCCTAAGACACGCATCCCTTCTGGAATATAAGCCCAAAAGTATACCATCTTGCACTGCACAGGGAACTGTACACTGTAAGCTCATGAAATTTGTCCCCTCCCTCAATGTGGAGGGGAATATGCAACAGCTTTCTGCCCCAAGTTATGATTCCCACACACTGGTTTTAGATAAAGCAAAAACAAGTTTATTAACTACAAAAGATAGATTTTAAGTGATTATAAGTGATAGCAAACAGATCAAAGCAGCCATTACTTGGAAGTCTCCCCAGGGGAGATAAGCATGGCCCTTCCCTACCCACTACTAGGCTGAGAACATCTTGTCTAGTGGGTGTTCCCCAGATGTAAACACATTTGAAATACAGATACATAGTCAATATTCCTAACTTCAGATACAAAACTGATACATGCATACAAATAGGATGATCATATTCAGCAAATCATAACCTTTCCAATGACACCTCACATGCCTTGCATAAATACATCATAATTATATCATACTATAATTATATCATACTAATATCACTATGAAGACTATGGGGTGCAGTGTCACAGGCTCATTGACCTTGTTTACACCTGGCTGAGGCGTCAGCTTGCTGTATGTCTTTGAGGAACTGGTTTGGCCACTCCCCAGACCTGGAACATGTTTTAGGGCTAGTCTACACTGCGCTTTAATATGGCTTGTGTAGTCGCGGCGGAGCTCTCCACCAGCACTCTAAAAAAACCACCTCCACGAGGGGCGCAGCTCCCAGCGCTGGGGCACTGTCTACACTGGCACTTTACAGCGCTGAAACTTGCTGCGCTCAGGGGTGTGTTTTTTCACACTCCTGAGCGAGAAAGTTGCAGCGCTGTAAATTGCCAGTGTAGACAAGCCCTTAGTTACACCATATGGTGGAATCTTCTAACTTTACACACAATGTTGCCACATGTCTTTTACCAGGACAATAATGACCAGCAAATTATGAGTTTTCAAATACCTCTCAAGGTCTACTTTGTACAAAGATTATTACAATAGTGGACACGAGTACATTCTGTCACACTTGCCCAACCTGGGATGCCAGGTTCCTCCTGCAACCAAAATTAGTGATTTTTAAACAAAAATTTGGTAGTTTATTTTTGAGAAGGGCTTGGAAATATGATTTGGATAATTGTTTCTTGAAAGAAAAATTCAAGTTTCTCGGTAATAACCATCAGGAAGATCAAGTATCAGAGGGGTAGCCGTGTTAGTCTGGATCTGTAAAAAGCAACAGAGAGTCCTGTGGCACCTTTAAGACTAACAGATGTATTGGAGCATAAGCTTTCGTGGGTGAATGCCCACTTCGTCGGATGCTCCAGTACATCTGTTAGTCTTAAAGGTGCCACAAGACTCTCTGTTGCATCATGAAGATGTGGCTAGAAGAATGGCAACTACATCACTGTGCATCTTGTTCAGCAAATGTGAAGGGTCCCATTAGAGATATGTGGTTAACAATAGCTGGGTTCCTCTAGTCTTGCTTTTTTCATGTTATCTCAGTTCCTGGCAAATTGAATTCTTAAGTTTGGATTGTGGCATTTCAGGAGCCACTTACCTTTTCGGGGCACTCTGCAGCCCATTTTGGTGCAGCCCCAAAAGCTCTGAATTTAAATAATGGGATCATAGTGGACTAGGGAAGCCATCACATCATAGAGTGCATCCCTGCAAGTGCAGGGTATATTTGTAGTCCCTCAGTAGAGGAGATATTGAATTCACACTGTATGCATACCTGTGTACAATGGAAAAATAATACTGAGATTTCCCTCTTACCCTAACTCCCCTCCACATGTCCCACATCTGTAGCTTTTTTTCTTTGTTTTAAGATTTGGGAAAATTAAACTCTCTATTTATCTCTCTTCCCCCTCTCTCTAAAAATCAGAAAAATATCACCCACTTTAAGTGAATCCAGACTGTGGAAATCAAAAATTCTTTATACTTTGTGGCCTGCCTAGACAGGACCCATCTCTGTATTCCTTTTCAGTTCTGTTCCATTTCAAAGGCTTAGCACCCCTGGCCTTTGCACTCCCAACTCTGACACTACCAAAAGGCCTGAGATTTTTTTTTAATGCAGTCCTGAGGGAACAAGACGTCCTTAAAAGCCTTGAAATCAATGAGGCTTTGGCACATATGGAGCAGCTTGCTGGGTAAGGTCCTTAATGTGCAGTCTGATTCCTCCATGCATCTGCCACAAACTCCTATGCCAGACAGCTGCGAAGTATCTAAGGCCAGAAGAGGGGACAAGTAATGAGTCTAGAAATGGTATGTGTATTCATGGAAGGAGTTAGGGGAACAGTGTTGGAGATTTCCTTTAAAATAGGAGAAGAAAAATCTGTGATTCTCTAGGAGACTCAAATTATCACTCCAGAGCTGCTTGTTAATGTGCTGCAGTTGGTACTTGACATCACATGGCACTGGAGCATGAGCAGTAAACATCACACCAACATTTAATCATACCCCTTCTGAAGTGGCAACATTGTCTGAACTGGCCTAATGCAAGAGATGTAGGTAGATTGGTAGGTGGTGGTGTAGAAGTTACGCAAAGGACATTGACCCAGTTATCTACTGTACGAGTCAGTGGATAATCAGGTTGTAGGCATGGTGGGAGAAAGCTTAGGAACATATCAGAGCAAATTCATGGTCTGCTGCCTCCACCAGCAAAATTCCTATGAGTTCAATTGTGGGAGGCAGAAAAAAATGTGAAGATACATATAAAAAGCATTGTTATTTATGAAAGGGGTCTGTAAACGAACAGGAATTAATAAAGAATTAAGCACTGAAGGGACATGGGGTCCAGGCACTAGCAACAAAGATATTTACAGTTCATAAGTTAAACTCCACAAAAAAGTATGTTAGCTATGTGTCAAATGAACTGATAAAACTGAGGTAAAGACGATTTCACTTGTGTGTCACTTCTGTTTTTGCCTTTGTAGAATTTTTCTAACAATTTCAGTTTAAATGAGGACAAAATGTAGAAATTTCAATTTACTGTAAAATTTTCTCTTATACCCTGGTGTTTGTTTCTGTAAAAAGACTTATACTTCTCTTACTGCTTTTCCATGGCATTAGCAAGGTTTTTGCTTAACTGAGAGATAAGTAATAGTCTGCTAGGAGATGATATTTATCCTTTATATCTTCTCAGAGCTGATCAGAATCCACAGATTGCATAAAACCTCTCATAAACCCCCTTTTTACAACTCTAGTGTAATTTCTATTTGAATGTTTAGCAGAATGTTAATCCTGACATATTTAGCTGCCACGATGAAGGATTGCTGCTGCATTCTGTGCAAAGTTCAGAATAAATGCCCAGAAGTCTGGTGAGTTATAGGTCATTTACAGTAATTAGACATAAATGTAATCAAGTAACCTCAGTATTATCCAGCAGGAATGATAACCTTTATTGTTTATTAATGAACAGAACACAAACCTGTCAACAATCACTGATTCTGAAAAATTTGCCACATAATTTATTCCAATAAATGGTATCTGTATAGAGAGGATGAGTCTCTTGATAACACTGGGGTTATTAAATACTATTGAGCAAAATCTTCAGTGTAATGAGATTAAAACTGTCTACATAAGGAAAATACATTTTATTAAAGAAGAGAGAAAGAGAGAGGACTGCATTATCAACGTTGACTTTATAGTGTTGGCGACACCCAATTAATGGCTCACTGTTTTTTTGAGACTTAATTTACATTACTGTTATATGAATTAAAAACTCAATAGATGTACAAATACTAAATAATGTCCTATCTGCCTGCTAGAACACAGCCAGTACAAAGACCCAACAAAGCTCTCATTTATGCAGAATAACACACGTTCAGTTTTAATCATATTGTAATTTATGCTGCTTTAATGAATATATTTGGCTTTCAGAACAATAAAACTGGTTATCACATTATTATAAAGGTAATGATCGATGCTGTTGTCTGCTGCATTTCACTTTTCAATTAGGAGGATCCATAATGATACATATATGTGAGAGAAGTGTATATAGATTCCCTAACAGGGCCGCCCAGAGGATTCAGGGGGCCTGGGGCAAAGCAATTTTGGGGCGCCCTTCCATAAAAAAAGTTGCAATACTATAGAATACTATATTCTCATGGGGGCCCCTGCGGGGCCTGGGGCAAATTGCCTCCCCGGGCGGTCCTGTCCCTAAAGACCTTCAGTTTTGCTATTCACCTAATTCAGTATATTATCTGCAATTGATGGGTTATGCTTCTTCTGGTAGGATCTGGAGTCCTCTTTGAACACCACCTTCTCCTGCAGGAGCAAGAAACAACTGTACCTACATTATTTGCCTCTGTTACCTAATTCAGCAAGATGCAAAAGTAAAGTCTGCAGTGTCAGTGATCTGCAAATAAAAAATAAATTATGCTATCAGGTGCATACGAGTAGCTGGTAGAAAGGGAAATCTGAAGTCTATTGACTTTTGTCATTAGTGAATAGGATCATGCAAATTGTGACTTGTTCTGTTTCTGGAATTCATGCTGTAGAGTAATTTACTTTTTTAAACAAGGGAAATAGAAAGCAATGTGTAACCTTGTGGAACAAAGATTTTCCCTGTTTTTCCTCACTGAGAAGCTCAGATGTGTATGGGCATGTAGAAAACCCTGCCCAAAAGACCGTCTCTCTGCTTAAAGAGAAAGATTGTGGTTTAAGTAAGTTTTCAAGTTAAATTAAAAGCTATAATAGCACAACGCCTGCTGCATTATTTTTAGTTCCTTTTATTCCTAGTGGTAAGAAATGTAAAATGCTATTGACATTGATATTAAAAATGCTAGGCAGGGTTTATTGTCCCCATGATAGTACATTTTCAAAATGTATCTTTTGGATTTGTTTTAGACCATTTAGCGATTGTGGACAGTCCTTTCCTAGTATTCTTGTCACTTGCTTTTCCAACCAGGCATAGCTTGTAAAACTGTGCACTCATTCAGTAGCTCTGTCACTGTTGAGACTTCTATTCTATGAATACATGCTCATGAAGCAAACAAATGTTATTGGTGAGTCTTTTGGGGAGACTGGGGGAAAAGTCATGCTTTCCTTTAGAATGTTTTCTGTGTTTCTCAATGCAGGCATGTTTAGTGTTTGCTGTATGGAGAAGTTTATTGCGTTCTAGAGAGGTAGAGCTCAGATTTCTGAAAAATACCCTAAAATGCTGCAATATAAAATCAGGGCCAGGTAGAGGGCGGCATAGTGGCTAAAGCGGGACACAGTGCCACGCAGGTTTGGCCCTGTAGACAGAAACAGAGAGACAGACAGGCCAAATTTCATTGGCCTTGCGACCTAGCACACAATATTGCAATGCCACTCAATTTGGCCCAGCCACCTCTTCATAGATAGAGATGGAGGGGTGGTTGGGTCTAGGGAATCAAAGCAGGACAGTCCTGCGAAACTTGAAACTGTTGGGAGATCTGGAAAGGGGTTAACTTTCTTGTACAACATTTTACCAGTTTGTTTTGCTCAGTTTTCACTTCCTTGTAGGCTTCCAAGGCTCTGGATGTTACATAAGAACATAAGAAAGGCTGTACGGGATCAGACCAAAGGTCCATCTAGCCCAGTATCCTGTCTACCGACAGTGGCCAATGCCAGGTGCCCCAGAGGGAGTGAACCTAACAAGCAATGATCAAGTGATCTCTCTCCTGCCATCCATCTCCACCCTCTGACAGACAGAGGCTAGGGACACCATTCCTTACCCATCCTGGCTAATAGCCATTAATGGACTTAACCACCATGAATTTATCCAGTTCTCTTTTAAATTCTGTTATAGTCCTAGCCTTCACAACCTCCTCAGGTAAGGAGTTCCACAAGTTGACTGTGCGCTGCGTGAAGAAGAACTTCCTTTTATTTGTTTTAAACCTGCTGCCTATTAATTTCATTTGATGACCCCTAGTTCTTGTATTATGGGAATAAGTAAATAACTTTTCCTTATCCACTATCTCCACATCACTCATGATTTTATATACCTCTATCATATCCCCCCTTAGTCTCCTCTTTTCCAAGCTGAAGAGTCCTAGCGTCTTTAATCTCTCCTCATATGGGACCCATTCCAAACCCTTAATCATTTTAGTTGCCCTTTTCTGAACCTTTTCTAGTGCCAGTATATCTTTTTTGAGATGAGGAGATCACATCTGTACGCAGTATTCGAGATGAGGGCGTACCATCGATTTATATAAGGGCAATAATATAGTCTCAGTCTTATTCTCTATCCCCTTTTTAATGATTCCTAACATCCTGTTTGCTTTTTTGACCGCCTCTGCACACTGCGTGGACATTTTCAGAGAACTATCCACAATGACTCCAAGATCTTTTTCCTGACTTGTTGTAGCTAAATTATCCCCCATCATATTGTATGTATAGTTGGGGTTATTTTTTCCAATGTGTATAACTTTACATTTATCCACATTAAATTTCATTTGCCATTTTGTTGCCTAATCACTTCGTTTTGTGAGATCTTTTTGAAGTTCTTCACAATCTGCTTTGGACTTAACTATCTTTAGCAGTTTAGTTTCATCTGCAAACTTTGCCACCTCACTGTTTACCCCTTTCTCCAGATCACTTATGAATAAGTTGAATAGGATTGGTCCGAGGACTGACCCTTGGGGAACACCACTAGTTACCCCTCTCCATTCAGAGAATTTACCATTAATTCCTACCCTTTGTTCCCTGTCTTTTAACCAGTTCTCAATCCATGAAAGGACCTTCCCTTTTATCCCATGGCAGCTTAATTTACATAAGAGCCTTTGGTGAGGGACCTTGTCAAGGGCTTTCTGGAAATCTAAGTACACTATGTCCACTGTATCCCCCTTGTCCACATGTTTGTTGACCCCTTCAAAGAATTCTAATAGATTAGTAAGACACGATTTCCCTTTACAGAAACCATGTTGACTATTGCTCAACAGTTTATGTTTTTCTATGTGTCGGACAATTTTATTCTTAACTATTGTTTCGACTAATTTGCCCGGTACAGACGTTAGACTTACCGGTCTGTAATTGCCGGGATCACCTCTAGAGCCCTTTTTAAATATTGGCGTTACATTAGCTAACTTGCAGTCATTGGGTACAGAAGCCGATTTAAAGGATAGGTTACAAACCTTAGTTAACAGTTCCGCAACTTCACATTTGAGTTCTTTCAGAACTCTTGGGTGAATGCCATCTGGTCCCGGTGACCTGTTAATGTTAAGTTTATCAATTAATTCCAAAACCTCCTCTCATGACACTTCAATCCATGACAGTTCCTCAGATTTGTCACCTACAAAAGCCAGCTCAGGTTTGGGAATCTCCCTAACATCCTCAGCCGTGAAGACTGAAGCAAAGAATCCATTTAGTTTCTCCACAATGACTTTATCGTCTTTAAGCGCTCCTTTTGTATCTCGATCATCAAGGGGACCCACTGGTTGTTTAGCAGGCTTATTCATAGATTCCTAGATTCTAGGACTGGAAGGGACCTCGAGAGGTCATCGAGTCCAGTCCCCTGCCCGCATGGCAGGACCAAATACTGTCTAGACCATCCCTGATAGACATTTATCTAATCTACTCTTACATATCTCCAGAGATGGAGATTCCACAACCTCCCTAGGCAATTTATTCCAGTGTTTAACCACCCTGACAGTTAGGAACTTTTTCCTAATGTCCAACCTAGACCTCCCTTGCTGCAGTTTAAGCCCATTGCTTCTTGTTCTATCCTTAGAGGCTAAGGTGAACAAGTTTTCTCCCTCCTCCTTATGGCACCCTTTTAGATACCTGAAAACTGCTATCATGTCCCCTCTCAGTCTTCTCTTTTCCAAAGTAAACAAACCCAGTTCTTTCAGCCTTCCTTCATAGGTCATGTTCTCAAGATCTTTAATCATTCTTGTTGCTCTTCTCTGGACCCTTTCCAATTTCTCCACATCTTTCTTGAAATGCGGTGCCCAGAACTGGACACAATACTCCAGCTGAGGCCTAACCAGAGCAGAGTAGAGCGGAAGAATGACTTCTCGTGTCTTGCTCACAACACACCTGTTAATACATCCCAGAATCATGTTTGCTTTTTTTGCAACAGCATCACACTGTTGACTCATATTTAGCTTGTGGTCCACTATAACCCCTAGATCCCTTTCTGCCGTACTCCTTCCTAGACAGTATCTTCCCATTCTGTATGTGTGAAACTGATCTTTTCTTCCTAAGCTTCCTGCTTCTGATGTACTTAAAAACATTTTGTTATGTTATGTTTCTCAGATTGGCTTTCAAAATGCACTTCTAACTTGAGATTTCTAAATTTTGTAATGTCGAGCATTGCATCTCTTTCTCAGAAGTAACATTGTCACCAATCTTTAATGAGTTTTTGGCTTGTAGAGAGAAATCATGGAAGGGATAACACAACACTTAGACATTTATACACATATCTATAATCTATTTGATACTATACCCAGATACACACGCCAGGTATGACGGGAGCATGAATCACTTGTGCAATATGCACACTGATTTCTCCTCTACAAGTGATAGGATTAAATTATGATTTCCATATGTCCCAACATTCCTTCAACTCATTGTCCAGCCAGCATGGAGGGCTAACCTGAGGTGTCAAACATCATCAAGAAGGGCAGCAGTTGTTGGGAGCAGTCCATAGAAGAGTAGGTTAGTGAGAACACACAAATGCAGCCACTCCATTTTTTAAAAAAATGAGTCAAAATTGTTTCTAATACTCCTCAAAACACGTAGAGTAGGCTAAATCATTCGGGTAATAGAAATAATGCCCAAGTGACTTATGAACCAACCACAACCAACCAATCTAGTTTGACATTTAAAAAGTAACGTGATAATTTGCTATCAAATTTTCAGTCATCCTAATATAATTTGTGTGTGTGTATGCATGAAATTTACTCATACATTTCTGACATTTAATAAAATTGCTCTAATTGTTTGGACATTTTGCAAACTTGGGAACATGTAAATTAGGATGCAAAAATTTGCTACAAATATTTCTCCAGTTATAAATTGAGCTGATTCTGGAAAATTAACCATCTCTCCGGTGTATTTTTTTTTCCACCTGGTTTAATGGAGTTTTCAATCAGCCTAAGTAGATCAATGAGTAGGTGCTTTACAAATTTAAATAAATAAGGTTCCCTTATATTTATTTATTTATTCTCTTTCTTGAGGTTTATTGCAGTTATGATTACCATCCAGAGCTCTGAGTGCTTTTACAACAGTGATTAAAATAGTCACCACAGATTATAAAATAATATGCCCATATAATTCTAACTCACCAACCAATAATGAACATTAGATTCCTGTTACACCATATACCCTTCCTCCTCCCCAAATGTTTGATTGAAAAGGGGGTCTTTGAAGTGTGTGTGACGTTACACTCCATATTCTTTATGAATATATGCTTATGAGATGGATATGACATAACTGAGATATACTTTATACAAGATGGCTCATGTAAGATATCATTGGAAAGGTTATGATTTACTGAATGTGATTATCCAATTCGTATGCCTATATCATTTCTGTATATAGAGTTAGGAATATTGACCATGTATCTGTATTTCAAATGTGCTACTTTGGGTGTCACCCACAACTAGTCCTTCAGGCATAACAATGAAAAAGTCAGACTGTGCTGTTGGCCTGTTAGGAAGAAACAACAGGACTGTGAAGATACTCATCTCTCTCCTTTCTGGGAGTCTCTGGGACTAGCTGTGACAATACTAGGTCAGGTGGTCCTGCCACCTGGTACAAAACCCTATCTTGGACTTCCAGTAATTTTCCACTCACAGGAGGGGGAGGTCAAGTTTGGGAAATAAAAGGCTTCCTGCCTTATGTAAATTCTATTTAAGGCTAGGAGGGAAGGCATTCCAGACTCTCCTCCATGGCCTACCCAAAAAGAAGGACTGCTGAGAGAACCTAAAGGGACAAAGAAACCAACCTGAAGGGAAAGGCAGGGGTGAGTCAAGACTGAGACAGGGATCCGGTCTCTAAGAAAATAATTGGAACTCTGAGCTACAGAAACCCTGAATCCTGCCTAAATTCAACATTTAGGGTGAGAAATTACATTTTGTAACCTGTTTCTTTAGTGAATCAAGCTTAGTTTGCGTCTTTTGTTTTATTTGCTTAGTAAGCTGCTTTGTTCTGTTTGCTATCTCTTTAACCACTTAAAATCTGCCTTTTATAGTTAATAAACTTTGTTTTGTTTATTATTAAACCCAGTTTATGTAATTTATAACTGGGAGGGGCAAGAAGTTGTGCATATCTCTCTTCCAATTGAGGAAGAGGTGAAATTTTATGAGTTTGCGTTGTGCAGATTTTTCTATACAGAGCAAAACCATATACTTTTGGGTTTATCTCCCAAATGGGGTGTGCATGTGAGTGCTGGGTGAGACTTTTCACACAGAGCTGACTTCAGTCTGTGTCTGCAGCTGGGTGTGGCCCTATCTGTGTGTGTGTGTGTGTGTGTGTGTGCGCGCGCACACGCTGCAAGAGACCAGAAAGCCTAATTCAGTAAAACAGGGAGAGGGAATCCAGACTGGTGGAGCTGGAGAGGCTCAGTGAAACTCCAGTACATCAGGTGGCATCCTGGATTGGGGGGGCGGGTCCAACCCATCACAGTGTGTCCAAAAGGTTAATGGAGCTGTGTTCTGATGGGGCAGTTGTGGATCTGTTTGAATCACTGCATGAGTTCCAGACCCATGGGCACTCCCAAAGAACTCCTGACTTGCAGTCCTCAGCAGTTATGGGCAGCATGGTGTGGAGGGAAGTTTGACAAGAGTTCTGTTTCTCTTTCTCAATGGCGCTTGTGGGATGGGGAAGGCGGGGCGTGTTTTTCTTGCTTTGTGTCCTATAGTTTAATGAGCTATATCATATACCTGTGGTTGGCAAAAAAGGTGTGGAGGGAAATTACAATAGTACTACTACATGTTTACAGTAGTGTCTAAAGTCCCCAATCAAAATCACAGTCCCATTGTGCTAGGTGCTGTACAAACACATAATAAGAGACAGCCCCGCCTCAAAGAACTTACAATCTAAATAGACCTAGATGTACAAAGGGTGGGAGACGACAAGTCATATTATCCCCATTTTACTGTGACAAAGTGAGGCACCGAGAGATTAAGTGATCTGCTAAGGTCACACAGAGAGCCTGTGGCAGAGTCTTTAATTGAACCTAGATGGATCTCTGGAGTCCCAGGCTAGTGCCTTAAATACTTGGTCAGAAATGCCCTGCTTTTCCAATCTCAAATTTCATTGTGATGTTGTACCTTTGCTCTCCAGTTGCCAACCCTGGTTATTTAAACTGGCTTTCTTATGTGATGTTACCTCATGAAAAGACTGGAATGAACTAGAGAAAGGCCAAAGAGGCAATGTTTGGATCCAGATAAGGTTTAGAGGAGGGTATGGGTTATGAGTCCAGCACAAAGCTGGCACTGAACTAGATTTCAGTTCAGATTTGATAGTGCTGAAGTCTCATGCTCTTATCCTGAGATTTTGCCCCAATGTGATGGAAATCTTGTGAAATGAAGTTCTGCCATCTTGAATGACAGAATCTTACAAGAAGAGTAATATTAATGAGATTTCAGCAATTTCTGAGACAGAAAATAACATTTTCCTGTTTTGGATCCAGAGCAGAAACATAAGATCAAAAATGACCAAGGTTTTGACTTTTAATCCCCCTTCTTCCAATTGTAAAGGGATTCAGATTCAAGGTTCCTGATTTGAATCCTTATCTAGTATTTAATTTCCAAAAAAAAAAAATGTTTATGGGGCTCATATATAAAGAAAAAAGCAGAAATAACAGGAATCAAAATGTAGTTTGGTCACTTATATAGCAACATCCACAGTAAGATTTGGAATTGGCAAAAGCAGGACATTTCAGACCCAGCAATACCTTTAAGAATCAAATTAGGTGGATTGAGTGGGTTTTACTGGATGGAGGAAAAGTCCTCCTTTGGAAGGATTACATATTTTGGGTTTATTATGTAATTCTGGAAATTTGCTCACAGATGGGGTGGATTTAAAAATAAATCAAAAGAAATAAATTCTCTTCACACACTTTTATGTTCTCCTGCTGATAGCCAGTTTGATTCTTCAAACCATGAGGAATTGGTAGATTGAAATGAAATAAAAGGAAACAAATTAATGTTTAAGGTTTCTGCTTGCCTGATAAAACAATGAGAGAGGAGCTTGAGTCCACATCACCTATCCTAGCTTATTTTTTTCTCTTTGCAGTATAGTGCTTATTTAGGGCCAGCTAGTGGTCCTGGAATCCCACTTCTCAATATAAAGGTAAAGCATCCTGAAAATTATATCTTGCAGAGGTATCATCATGCCCTTGCCATGCTGCATTGTGATGTCAATGACCCTTGTGATGAGGATAAATTTGGCCTAGAGAACATACTGTTAGACGTGGCAACACTGCTTTCCAGGGCCGGCTCTAGCTTTTTTGCCACCCCAAGCAAAAAAAAAAAAGAAAAGGGCGGCCAGACTGCCGAAGCAAAAAAAACAAAACGGCAGCCGCAGGGAGCGTGTGGAGGGCGGTCAAGGCGGCTTGCAGGGAGGTGAAGGGCGCGCCTTGCAGCTGGGCAAGAAGGGCTCCCCCCTCTGGCCTTGGGGTGCCTCTCCCGGTCAGGCAGGCGGAGCCCCTTGGGGCTGCAGGAGGTGCTGGCTCAGCCACTCCTTTAAAGGCGGCTCGGCTGGGTCGGGCTTAGAGCGGCGCGGGAGGCGGAGGCCTGTGCAAGTGGCAGGGAGTGGCACATCCTGGGGAGCCCAGCGGCACGGTGAGCGACAGGGATTGCTAGTTCCTGCCCCACCCCGGGCCAGGGTCTGTGCCCCTGTAGGGCTGGGCTGGGACTGGCGGAGCGTGGGGAGCTGCCCGGAGGCTCCAGAGCAGCAGACCGGGCTGCCAAGGAAAAAAAAAAAAAAAAGAACCACGGCAGGGTGGCCGGAATGCCGCCCCTTACAATGTGCCACCTCAGGCACGTGCTTTCTCATCTGGTTCCTGGAGCTGATCCTGCTGCTTTCACACTTCTATGTTGCATCATGTATATCAATTGTTGCTGGGTTTGCCAGGTGTCCGATTTTCAACTGGAAAGTCTGGTTGAAAGGGGACCTGTGCAGCATCTGGTCAGTACTGCTGACCAGATACTAAAAGTCCGGTTACCACAGTAACTGCAATCGGACTCTGCCGCCGAGAGGGTTGGAAGAGCAGCTGCTGCTGCCGGATATGGAGGGATCCTGACAGTGCACGGCGTTTGAGGAGTGGGGCCAGCATCTGGACTCACCACCATAACAGCCCATCCTACCTTTTCAGCCTCTTGGGGCCCCGGCTCTCTCCAGCCCCTTGCTCCAGGGACTGATCTCCCCTCTGCCCTGACATGCCCCCGTTTGGCAGCCAGGCTCTGCATCAGCACCTCCCAGCCCAGCTCTGCAGGCAGCATGTGAGTCTCAAGGGAGGGGAGTGTGAACAACTTTGGGGGGAGGGTGAGTAATGGGGGTGGGGAGAAGTGAGTGACGGGGGAGGGGCACGTAGTGTCTGGTTTTGAAACACTGGAAAGTTGACAACCCTAGTTGCTGCTGAGAACTCTGGATGCTCCCCTCTCCCTAGCCATCTTGAAGATGTTCTGATTAAATCTGAACAATGCTTCCATTTTTTTCTGGGGGAAACTAATGCAGATTTGTCTCTTCCTTCTGTATTCCAAGAATGGCGCTTCCTCCCCTTGTCACAGGGATTAACGTTCTTTAATAAATAAATACTCCTTATTCCTCACTCCAGGAAAACACCCATAAATGAAAGACTTGTCTGAGTAAGATGTGAGCCAGGAATACTGAATAGGGCCTATAATAATCATAGCAGAAGTTTTTAAAAGGAATCCATTGTTCTAATGTCAGATCAGGGGACTCTGACTTTTGTAATATCATAACAGTTAGTTCTCTCTCTTTCTCTGCTACTATGCAATTATTTCCCTTATTCCCCTTATACATTGCTGGAACAAGCAGAATTGGAGGTGGAGAGAAGGCTACTGTTTGTAAAACCCCTTGTTAAGAAGGTGCTTTTGTTTCACATTTTCAGTCAGTGAGCTGCTGTCTGGTTTTAACTCTAAGCTGGAGAAAGACTCTAACCCCTTTTTTGATCACCCGTAGCCATCCTGCCTCCATTCATGGACAGAAGCCTAGGCTTAGTCTTGTTGTTCAGCTGATAGCTTTCACAGTCTCTTTGTTGTCTGTGGTTAATGTACCAAATTTCTTTTCCACCCCCTTAAACAAACATTGCCAGGCTTGAAGTGCTTCCCTTGCTTGTAGAAAAGTTATAGCCTGGGATGGAGCGTAACTGTGCTCTGATTAAAGTGATTAAAACTATATACAGCATGCATAATTAACCTTTGCGCTGGCTGTCATGGGGAGCTGATGCATGGAGCTGATACAGTATCTATCCATGGCAGCAGGCGTATGCTACATGACCATTTTTTTTCCTGGAGAATTTTAATCACTTGAGATAAAGAGCCAGGAGAGAGAGATCAAGGCTGTATTAATCCTCTCAATGGCTTTATAATTTCCCCACTATTCTGCTGCTGGTAATCAAGAAAAATAATGCTGCCTTAATCCTGTATGCCAAGGTCAATCATCCCTGAGCATTTTGATAGTAAGGATGTCATTATGAAAAGTTTTTTTAATGAACATAATTTCCCATGCATGCTTTGGGGGCAGGGATGTGTATGGGGATTTCATACTGGTCGTGCTCTAAAAATCTAATGGAAAGGGTTCCCCTTCATCCCTGTTCCTGGTGAAAAAAGTTAAAAAAAAAATTGGTCTGTTTTGGAAGTAAATTCTTAACGTCTGGTCAAGGCGGCCACATTAGGCAATGAGCATTTGGAAGGTACAGTGGGAGGGCAACACCAGGCAGTCAGCAGGTGAAGAGAGGCAGCAGGAAGGCTGTTGCAGGTGGACATGGAAGTACAAGGATCACAGTAGACAGCCAGCAGGAACATAACACTACTTAACATTAGTTCCCCTTCCTGGAATTCTGCCAAGCTTCTGCACAGACATGCAATGACACTTTAGAGCCACATGCTCCCTTTTAAGAATGTGCAAGCTAACGATCTTTTGGGTCACTGCTGCTGGTATGACCTTGCCAGATGGACATACAAACTGGAGAGAGGCTGCTGGGTCTCAGAATCCTGTTGCCTGGCTTGAATCCATTTTGTCATGACTTTGGAACATAGGAACATTGCAGAGGTCAGGTTTCCGCTGTCTTTAACTGGCACTTAATGAAATGAATAAAGTGCAAAGGGTTTTTAAAATCTGTTTTTCTAAAAGCCTGTATTCTGAATACTTAAAAAGCCTGCAGTGTAAATTATATTATTTACCATGGCATTTAATATAATCCTGCAATAACTTCAAAAATATAAAGGAAAAGAAGTGTCCATCCTTAAGACTGAGTACTCCCATCAATTACAGTAAGTAAAAAGACAGACATGGGGTTAGTGCTGCAATTATTAGTAATATGGAATGCATGCTTTAAGAAAATAAGTCTATTCTCTTGGTTTTGGTTCTGGGTTATTTTTAGACACAAAATATTCAGTTTGGAAAAAGCTATTTTGTCCTTACAGCTCAAATTAATATGAGGTATGATTAGGGTGATTATTCCATACTCCCATGTCTCACACCATTGGTCAAAAAAAATATTCAAGCCCCACCTCTAGAAATATCTGTTGTCACAGATCGCTAGATCCTGGCCTTCTCTCAATTTCACCAAGGTCCTAGCTTAAAGTCAAAGAGATACTAAAAGAAAAAACGGTCAACGTAGAAGGGATCTTTGGATGCAAGTGAGGTAACTTAACCTCTGGCATCCAGACTCGAATGTATCCTTAACAGTACCAACCTCATTTACTGCTAGTCTGAGAATGAAACAACGCTCATCATTGTAGAAAAATATTAAATGCACTGAAAAATATACCCAAGTAAAAGTACTGTTAAGATTTTGACTTAATCCTACAAAAGCCAGGAAATTCAGAGTAAAGGCTTCTCATTCCTCACCTCTCACTGCTATGTCTATTGTTATTGCGGCCCATATATTGTCTATGATCACATATTGTTCTCAGACTCTAGCAATACCTGGGCAGACGAGTTAGCTTCCTCGCAATTGTATGAAATCCTTTATCAGGCCTTTCAAATCCAGGCCATTGGGATTCAGGTGCCATCAATTCCTGGAAATACAGGAATTTTGTAATAATGGCCTTTCGTAATTTAGCACTTTCATAGGAGGATGCAGCAAATTCATGATGAAAGAAGCTACTTGGGATTTAGCCATTGGATTTAGGTAAGATGGTGTCACAGAACTTAGATTCTCTAGAGACAATGCACATTGTTTTATCTTGAGTGTGGAAGTTGTTGGGCTTTTTATGGCAAGATGAGTTATACAATCTAAAACATCATTTTTCCCCCCACAGAGAAATGACAGGGTTTTCTAGGGGCACAGTCAAGAAAGTTTTAATAGCTTTTCTGAATGATAGTTTGGTTTGACCAAAACAAATGGCAGCCTCTCCACACAATACTTTTTGAAACCATAATATCCTATAAGAAGATAGTATATTAAATGAAGCCAATTCTAATCCTTGCTATTCTGTTTGCTGAAGTATTTGTAGAACCAGCCTTTCCCTAAAATATAGCCTGTTTTATTTTTAAATAAGATGCTTTCTGCGTGCATATTGCACAGGAAACCAAATATAATCTTTTTGTATGTCCGCCTAATTGTATTTGTTTCTTTTAGAATACATTTGAGGTGCTCATGACATGAACATAGACATGGATATCCACATTAGCACTGTCTAGGATCACATGTCGTGCATATAGCAATTAATATACAAAGAAACACAACAGGTTGTTGCAGTGGAACCCAAAATGGGCTAGGCACTTTCCAAATTTATAGGAAGACGCAATCCCTGTTCCAAAGAGATTACAGGTTTTTTAGGCTTTTTTATTTTTAACTGAATAACAATTTTTTAAAAACTTACTTTTTTTTTCTTCTAGATGCCTCCTCTTGGTCTCACCTGTAGGAGCACAACTACCACTGAAAATTAGGACACTTATTTAAGTACCTAACTTCTGGAAGAGGTTTGCCTCAGGCCATAAATGCCAGTTGCTCATTAATTCCCCAGAAATGCCGTGGGCTAAGGTTGTTATTGCTAATCTAATTCATTTGTTTTGTTATTAAACAAAACAAAAAAGAACTTGTTACCATTTTCCCATGGAGTCCTCATTTCTTTTGAGAACTTCAAGGATAATAGTCTGAATATAGCACTGCTGTGGTATGAGGATTTTCTAGATAATTAATATACATTCCAATGGCCAGTCAGGTTTCCTTTCCTCAGTTCCAACCTGGAATCTGGGTTATAATTAAGAGCTAATGTCATTGGAATAGAACATTGTCACTGGATAATGGTCTCCTGCTGCTAGATAAATGTCAAGGCAAAGCAAGAGGTATTTCTGAAATAAAAAACATCTACGGCTATGGCATTATTAAACCAAGTAAGTGATATAGCAGGAATTATTTTGTCAGATGAATGCAGATGCAGAATGGTTAGCTATTCATTGTTCCATTACTGACTTGCCTAATTTGGAGCAACTAAAAGAGCCAACTTACTGTATGCTTCAGTAAAGCAGACGGCAGGTGAGCTATACAAAAGTTTTGTTTTTGTTTTGTAAAGGGAAATATTACTTTAATAACCAACCTGGTTTCTGACTGTCTGAAGTTTTTTCTTTTAGTTTCTAGCAGTGAATAACTGTCAGGTGTTCAACATTCTGAGTGTCTGACACACAGAAAGAAATAATGTAACTTGAGTTGAGTTTCTAGTTGTTCTCTCCAGAGCCGCCCAGAGGATTCAGGGGGCCTGAGGTCTTCGGTGGCGGGGGACCCGGCACTTCGGCGGCGGGTCCTGGGGCGGAAGGACCCCCCGCCGCGGGTCTTCAGGGCACTTCGGCGGCGGGTCCCGGAGCAGAAGGACCCCCCGCCGCCGAATTGCCGCCAAAGACCCGGAGCGGAAGAAGCTCCGGGGGCCCGGCCCCCGTGAGAGTTTTCCGGGGCCCCTGGAGTCAGTGAAGGACCCCGCTCCAGGGGCCCCGAAAAACTCTCGTGGGGGCCCCTGCAGGGCCCAGGGCCTGGGGCAAATTGCCCCACTTGCTCCCCCCCCCCCCCCCGGGCGGCCCTGGTCCTCTCTGTGCTGTTTGTTATGAAGCCAGTGGGTGAATCCCTATTCAGAAGAGAATGAGGCCTCTCTAACCCAATATAGTGTTTTCCTATTGACGCTGCACCCAAAAGTCTGCGCTCCAACAGCCCAGATGTTATCTGCAGCAGTCTGTACTAAAAGCAAAAAGGGAAACAAAATGAGACATGCCCTGCAGAGTAGTTATATTGGCTAATTGCACTAATAGATACAGTGGATTTTACAGAGGCTTTTGTGGACCAGAATACAGGGCACAGCACTGAATAAATCAATGGCAATACATTAATAGACTACTGCTCAATTCTTCATTCACTCAATGAAAATCCTTGATAATGACATTTTGTTCAGTATATCATTTCAAAACAATAATTGTTTCACCACAATGGTAATGGCTTTGATAAATTATACATGAATGGGATGCTTGAAGTTAGACTATAGATTTGATTTGGGGATGTCCGTATTCATGGACAGGATGGTTCTATTTGTACTGTATGTTGGTACTAGAGCATGAAAATTTGAGTAAGAGGTTTACAATTTAAGACCCTCAACAATATAGAGTAGTAATTCCAAAAACGACAATGTCAGAGGTACATTTCAAAGATTTGTATCTTTTTTTACATTGATATCTTTGTGTATCTACTGTGAGATAAATTGTGCTTCATTTATCTTCTCAGTATATGTGAAAGTAAAGCTGGAGTAGACAAACTCTGATGTGATCTGAAATCTGAAACAGTTAAAGTTTGCTTTGAACTTATTTAGCACTTTTCATCCAAGGATCCCAAAGCACTTTACTATTACTAATATTAATAATTATAATAATACTTAGTTCTTATATAGAGATTTTTATGAGTGTCTCAAAGCACTTTACAAAAAAGATACATATCATCATCCCAATTATCCTTGTGTTACAAGTGGGGAGATGGAGATACAGAGTGGTGAAATGACTTGCCCAAGGTCGTCCAGTGACCATCAGTGACAGAACCAAGATTAGAACTCAAACTTCCTGATTTCCAGTCCCATGCTCTTACCACTAAATAAAACTGACTCCTAAATACAAAGATAGTTATTTTCTAGACTATCTAATAGTTTGTCCTCAAAAATGAATCTCTACTGTAGAGGACAAGGCAGTGTGAGTGGTGAGAGGGGAGAGAACATATCAGAATTGGTCAGATGAAAGCTCGTGACAAGGATGAGGAAATGGAAATAGAGAAAAAACTTAAAGGCAAGTTCTACTAACATTGAGATCATTTTTAGTGAAAGATGAACAGGTGGTATCTTAGATCACATGAATTGTGTTCTTTCTTTTCCTCTCCCAACCTGTAGCAGGGTGGTCACCCCGCTCCAGCCCTGAAGGGGTTAAAGCAGCCCTGGAGAGGGCCGCAGCTGAGAAAAGGCTGATGGAGAAAGCAGCCACAGCTGTGGCCAGATTAATCAGGGCCCCAGCCAGTCCTTATAAGAGGGCAGTGGGCCTGAAGCTAAGATTCTTTCTCTAGCTTTTTGAGAGAGAAGGACCTGGCTGCCTGAGAGCTGAGAAGGGTACCTGAGGTGGAGCAGTGCTGGGGAAGGGCAGAGGGAGCTGGGGAGCTCCAGCCAGGGAAATCCCCAGGCTGCAGGCCTTGCTTAAAGGGCCAAAAAGGCACTGGGGCTGCAAGGGGACAGCCCAGAGACAAGCAAAGGCAGCAGGTCCTAACCCTCCTTGCTGATGATGAGTGGTTTACAGACTGCAGTCTGCCCCAGTGAGTGGGGGCTAGATGGAGACTGGCAGTAGCCACTGAGGCAAGGTGGGGATAGAGAGTTGGGGGGTTCCCCTGGGTGGGGAGACCCAGATTGTTGGTTATTGCCAGGGGCAGAACTCTGTTGTAGAGGGGCACCGGGGTCCTGGAGGAACACAGGGGCCAGCGGCAGGCGAGACACTGGCCTGCAGAGGGCACTCCGGGCTGGAAGAGCTAATTCCCAGGACAACCAGCAGGAGGCACAGTGCCGGTGCGTCGTCACCCTGCCACACAACCCTTAAAAATTTTTAGTATTTTGAAAGGGGCCTCCCTGCGATTTTTATATTTTTCTTTGTTACGCCAACTCTAACCATACTAAACTTTTCCACAGTGTGTGGAAGGGTTCTTATGGGCATAATCAACTTTGTGTGTTAATGTCACTGGGCCAAATTCCACATTCACTTTCACCTGAACAACGTCATTAATGACCAGTTAAAGGAGTAACTGATGGAAGAATATGGTCACAGACTTGACTGCAGGTGTAAAATATTTTATTGTTGGCATTCAGAGGATCCTTGGCCATGTGACATTCCCTAGTGTCCGCTAGAGCCGCAAACAACAGCACATCTCAGACAGTGCTAAAGAGAAAAAGTGGGATAGATTTTGCCTTATTTTCCTTAATATAGCACAAGAAGCAGGCAAATCTTAATAACAATCCCCTAGCTTTTAGGCTGGGAACAACTATTTTTGTTGTTGATACAGAATCAACCTATTTTAGGTGATTTGTCTGGCAAAGAGAATGTTTATTAAAATCAGCATGTTTTCAACAGATATTAGCAGCAGTTTATTTTTAATGTATTTTGCAATTTTTTCCATCACTGGATTATTTTGATTAGTTCCCAACAAATGTAGGAGAAACAAATATTACTAGTTCATCGTGGCACTCAATTGATCTGAAATGCAGCTAGTGCATAATGAGGCTTTTTTTGGCAGGATCTAAGCAATAAATTGGAATTATAGGGAAGATAACATAAAACTGAAGAATAAAATGTTGGAAATTAGGTAATGGGAAAAGAAAGGAGTCAATGCCCAGAGAATTTATGAATGCAATTCTCAGTAAGGTTAACAGGAACTGTTCACATAAATTTCCCCCACATAACAATGCCAAGAGACACCCCAAACAAATTACAGTTGTGAATAAACAACAGGATCGGTACAGAATGTGATGCAATGTAGGGGAGTATGTTTTCACTTTGACTTGCAGGGATTTATGTGCAGGGTTTTGTGATTATAAAAAAAGGTGAGTGAATGAACAAGAAACTAATAACCATGGTTTGAGCCATGCATCTTGCAGATAGACATTCTTCCCATACATAGCTCTGCCAATGCCCCCGAGTCCTAGCCTGCTGAATTCCCTGTTATTCCACTTGTAGGCCATTCTTAAATAGAGAATGTCTGTTTTGTCAAATTATCACATGGATTGCTGAATGCCCCTTTCACAAGCTTCTTTCTATTGCACCATAACCCCATATCCGTTCCACGGTCACCTGTTAGATGTGGTCATGTAATGGATAAGCGGGGTTACTCCACAGTGGTGCAGACTCCCTAGCCTGTCACAGATTTAAGAGAGGGGGTTATTTTAGTGGGTGGGGCTGCAATTCTAATACTTCCCTTTGTGCCAGCTAAAGAAGAACAAATAGATCCTTCTGTAGAGAATATGCTTCGCTACTGTGCCTTCAAGAGGTGCCTTGAGCAAAGTCCCTGATGATTATATTTGTAATGTTTATATACAGGCCAAACATGATAGCGGAAACAACAAAATAAAAACTGAGAAATGCTGTACTGAAAAATAACTAAAAGGCTTGTGTGAGATAGGCAGGATGCTTCAGGAAGAGGCAACGTGTAGGTGGAGGCATGTGAGGTCATGTACCCCTCCAGATTTGCTTCTTGGTGAGAACTGAGCATGCTCATATGGACTGAGCATGCTCCGTAAGACTGGTAAAGCTGTCTGCCCTCACTCTGCCTCCTCCCTATTGGCAGGCACACGTCATCTCCGGCTAGAGTTGCCAGGTGTCTGGTTCTGGTCAAAAAGGGACCCTGGTGGCTCCGGTCAGCACCGCCAACCAAGCCATTAAAAGTCCGGTTGGGGTGCTGCATGGTTAAGGCAGGCTAGTCCCTACCTCTCCTGCCACTGTGTTGCACCCCAGAAGTGGCCAGCAGCAAGTCTGGCTCCTAAGTAGGGGGACCATGGGGCTCCGCACACTGCCCCCGCCCTGAGCACCAGCTTTGCACTCCTATTGGCTGGGAACCATGCCCAATGTGAGCTGGGGGCGGTGCCTGTGGGCGAGAGCAGCGCACAGAGCCTCCTGGCTCCCCACCTAGGAGCCGGACCTGCTGCTGGCTGCTTCTGGGGCACAACGCGGAGCCAGGAGAAGCAGGGAGCCTGCCTTAGCCCTGCTGTGCTGCTGACCGGGAGCCACCCAAGGTAAGCACGTGCCCCAACCCTGAGCCCCCCCAAACACAGAGCCCCCTCATCCCCGGCCGCATCCCAGAGCCCTTACCCCCTGCCTCAACCTGCAGCCCCTTTCCACATTCCAAATCCCTCAGCCCCACCCCACCCCCAGAATGGAGCTCTCTCCTGCACCCCAACTCCCCGCCCCAGCCTGGAGTTCCCTCCCACACCCTGAACCCCTCATTTCTGGCCCCACCCTGTAGCCCTCACCCCCAGTTAGAGCCCTCACCCCCTCTCGCATCCCATCCCCCTGCCCCAGCCCAGTGACCGTGAGTGAGGGTGGGGGAGAATGAGCCACCGAGGGAGGGGGAATGTAGTGAATTGGAGATGGGGTCTCAGGGAAGGGATGGGAAAGGAGGCGGGGCCTCAGGGAAGAGGCGTGGCTAGGGTGTTTGGTTTTGTGCGATTAGAAAGTTGGCAACCCTATCTCTGGCTTCAGGTGTGTCTATACAGCCCATAACAGCAAGCCTTCTAGCCCAAGTCAACACTCAGGCTAGTGGAGCTCATGCTAGTGCTTAAAAATAAATGTCTAAACAGTGCTTTGAAATTGTGGCTCAGTCTTGAGCTCGTGCTTAATCTCACTTCCTCCCTAGGATTCAGAGCCTTAGCTCCAGCCTGAACCGTAACTTCAAAGCGTGGTCTATGCAGCTATTTTTGGAGCGCTAGCATAAGCCTCACTGGCCTGAGTCTATTGACCTAGGCTGGGAGGTTTTGCCCCTGAGCTGTGTAGAAATACCCCTGATGCCTGATTCTCCTCTCCTTTACACGAGTCTAACTCAGTAGGTTTCAATGCAGTACAATTCTCATTCAACAGAGAATGCCTTTTCACTAGCAACTGACTCTTTGCATGTCTGTCGATTACAGAGAAGTAGTCTTTTTGAAATAACTAGAGCCTGCTGGTTCCTAGCTCTACGGATGAGAACCAACACCTGGATGTGACTCCGCTATTTGCTCAGGAGTGAGTGTAGATTCCAGAGCACCTCTATAATAATCTTTTGGGTCACTACACTCAGGAAGTGTGCTGGACCAGCTGGAGATTTCATATACATTTTCTTCCAACACTTCATAGACCAAATTGAATTAAAGTAAGCAGGCCCACCAACAGAAATTCCAGGCCCCACGTCCAGGGCTGTCCCTAGGGGAGGCGGGGCCTGGGGCAGAAGTGATGAATCTGTCACTTCCGGGACTGCCTGCACTGGCCAATTGCACCAGTGCACGGGGCCAGGAGCAGTCTTAAAACCTAGGAGCCCTGCGGCCCGTCTGGGCGATTTAAAAGGGCCTGGGTTTCCCGGCCGCCGCCGCAGGAGCTCCTGGGCCATTTTAAATTGCCTGGGCCCCTAGACAATTGCCCCTCCCCCCTGGTCAGCGGGCCTGAAAGTAATGAGAAATTGTGGGTAGGTCATCAGCTTAGAGGAAACCTCACAGTCTCTAGATGAAAATAGGAGGATGTTTCTCTGGCTTGTGTGTGTGTACGCATGTGTGCAGGGAGCAGAAGCGATTAATCCAAGAAGACCCAAAGACTTTGTGCTGTTCTGCTCACTACAATACAGATACCTTGGAGGGTGGGTGTTAGCTTCTGCCACTTCATAAGTCCTTTCTTTTTCCTAAATCTCCATCTTCCTCAGGTTTATTTTAAGCTAACTTCCTCCATCCAGGTTCCAAGTTTCCTTAAAAAAAAAAAAGTGGCAAGGCGACAGCATTGACTGTTCTGAGAAAGAAAGAGCTGTGTAGAGCTGGGTGTCACCAACATACTGATGGCACTGTAGTCTGGGCCACTTCAAAATCTCCGCTAGTGATAGTACAGTGTTTAGAAGCTGAATGCAAAGTTTCCAGTCTCACAAGAAGTAATGCAATACAGCACTTAAAATTATAATAGATCTGTTTTTCTTTGTGTTTGGAGAAGGTCGGTTAGTGTTGTTTAAGATGCTAGTAAGAGGGTACAGAAAGTGAACACCAGAGCAGGGGAAAAACCACAGGGTGAGAGACAAAGGGATGAGGACCTTAGGAAGCATGCAGGCTAAATAAACCACAGATCAGAAGTAGAACTGAAGAGCAAAGAACTTTGCTGAGTAAAAATCAAGGCAAGACAGAGATAGAAAAAGACACAGAACTGCAGAAAATATCTGGCTGAAAGGCCTGCACAGATGAGATGGGATAGATTGCAAACCCACAAAGGTCTCTGACCATCTATCACCTTCCTTCATCATTCTGGCCAGCAATCCAGGTGAGGATAATTTCCTTCTAGATAATACGGTGATTTGTGCCTTAGGTAGATTAGATTGGATAGATTTTTGGTCACATTTTTAGAGCTAGGTCACTTTATATGTGAGTGTATATTGTACTTCCCACTGCAGAATGCACAGAAAGCGTGTGGCTATTAAACTAGGGTGGTTTGTAAACAAAAACTATACAGTATATGTATTTGGACACTGAGGAGAAACAAAATGTTTGGGAATTCTCAGATCAGAAAAGCAACAAATGAGAACAGGCCATTGTGTGACAAAACCTACAGATGTCCAGAATCCCAGTTTCAATGAAACCTCAAACCGTCATTGGTGAAGATCCTGCTTACAAATTCTTACACATAGCCCTTGCTATGAACATTCATAGATTAAACTAGACAGCTCCTTTTCTAGTTTTACTTCATCTTTGCTGTGTTTGCTCCTGGGGCAATCCACAGTACATTTTCTAAGATTTAGAGAATGAGTGAAAAATTACAGAACATGAAGCAGCACAGAAATATTCTTTTAAGGTGTTGGTTTTATGAAAAGGAAGAGAGGAGAGATTGAACTTTGGTTCAGTTATAACTGAAACCACAGTGTTCTTCAACCTATAAGCTTTTGAATGCCTTTTTGACCAGGATGTCAAAAACTGGGTTTTTGGAAAAGTTGTTGTTGAAACATTTAAAACATTTTAATATTTCTTATCCTAATTAGGTTTTTCTGTACATGGCAGTTAAAAAAAGGGGTATAGTGAATTACATTAAAGACTAACAGATTTATTTGGGCATAAGCTTTTGTGGGTAAAAAACCCATTTCATCAGATGCATGGAGTGAAAATTACAGACATCTGAAGAAGCGGGTTTTTTACCCACAAAAGCTTATGCCCCTATTAATCAGTTAGTCTTTAAGGTGGCACCGGACTCCTCATTGTTTTTGTGGATACAGACTAACATGGCTACCCCTCTGATACAGAGTGAATTACATTGATGTTAAATGCTACAGCTAAATGCTCTTTTTTGCAATGATATTTGTCAGCTGTTTAACAGTTCATAGCCAACTTCAGGGGAGTCTAGGGAATGAACTGAAAAAGGATTATGTACCCAATAGAACTTACAGGAAGAATTTTAGGTGCATAGCATATAGTTACTGTAACTAGACTGTGGCCAGGACACCAGAGTTAATGTACTCTTGTAAAATGTACAGTGGGATTGAAGTCAGGAGATCTCAGTTTTATATCTCACCTCAAAAATGGTATCTTCTTTACCCTGAATGTCACTAACTCCATTATGGGGCATTAGTTCAGTACAGACTCAGAGGGAAAAGTGCCAAGAATTTTTGACATACATAATTTTATATTAGCATCAAAAGCCTTTAAAAATCATTAGTTTATTTATAATTGAAAAATTGGGATTCTGCTTTTCATGACTTGTACTGATATGTGTAGGGTGTGATCAAGCTATTCTGTAACATTAAACGTTTAATGTTTTTCTTGTTAAAATTAAAATAAATTAAGAAAATGGTTAGGATATCCAAGAGGTATTTATCTAGCAAAAGAAGTGAAACACTGAATTAACCCTCTTGCACTTTCCTTAAATTGAAACACACAAACTAGTAAGCTCAAAAGGTGACCTATCCGCTGTGTTTTGGGTTGACGACATACATGTGAGGTGTGGCTTGGTGTGAATGAATTCTTTCCCCTAACCCAATGACTTTATTCAAAGTTGTTCCTGTTGTTAGATACTACTAAGCATAGAAATGGATAAGAATCTACCTCTTCAAAACATTTCAGGGGAGAGTAATCAATTTCAGAATACTAGCAACTCTGGGGGCACCAGGGGCAGTCACAGGAAAAGAAAGTGCCACATACAGCCCCATGATTGCAGAGAGAAACTGTTGTTGTTTACATATGTGGAGGACCAAGGGGAGTTCAGTTTGTTTTTTGAAAAGCAGGCTTTGCAACCTCTATTTTGAGAAATGCTGTGTGGACATTAAGAGATAATTATTGTTTTGAGGGAGGTCAATTTTTTGTTTTACCAACTTTGACAGTGTCTTTTTAACTCAACTTGTATCTAAACAATGCAGGAGCGTAATAAGAGAGTATAATGTTGCATACTGTGACAGGTTGGATCACAGAAACCCCCTTGGGAGCTGCCACCCGATGTGCAAAGACTACCCCTGCTTCTGTTTTCCCTGCCAGCTCAGGACTCCAGCACCCTGTCTTGCTGAGCCAGACACTCCTGTCTGGATCCAGACACAGACCCAGGGTCTGAATCACTTGTCCCAAAGCTGCAAGTTTACCTGAAAACAGCTCGCAGTAGTGCGCTTGTCTTTAGCACTCAGATGCCCAACTCCCAATGGGGTCTAAACCCAAATAAATCCGTTTTGCCCTGCATAAAGCTTATGCAGGGCAAACTCATAAATTGTTCGCCCTCTATAACACTGATAGAGAGATATGCACAGTTGTTTGCTCCCCCAGGTATTAATACATACTCTGAGTAAATTACTAAATAAAAAGTGATTTTATTAAATACAGACAGTAGGATTTAAGTGGTTCAAAGTAGTAACAGACAGAACAAAGTAAGTCACCAAGCAAAATAAAATAAAATGCGCAAATCTATGCCTAATCAAACTAAATACAGATAATCTCACCCTCAGAGATGTTTCAGTAAGTTTTTCTCAGACTGGACACCTTCCAGGCCTGGGCACAATTCTTTCCCCTGTTACAGCTCTTGTTGCAGCTCAGGTGGTAGCTAGGGGATTCTTCATGATGGCTTCTCCCCTTCTCTGTTCTCTTCCCCGCCTTTATATATCTTTTGCATAAGGTGGGAACTCTTTGTCTCTCTGGGTTTCCACCCCCCCCTCACTGGAAAAGCACCAGGTTAAAGATGGATTCCAGTTCAGGTGACATGATCACATGTCACTGCAAGACTTCATTACTCACTTGCCAGCACACACATATACAGGAAGACTCACAGGTAAATACAGCCATCTGCAGACAATGGGAGTCATCAAGATTCCAAACCATCATTAATGGTCCACACTTTACACAATTACAATAGGCCCTCAGAGTTACATTTTATATTTCTAGTTTTAGATACAAGAGTGGTACATTTATACAAATCAGATGATCACACTCAGTAGATTATAAGCTTTGTAATGATACCTTACAAGAGACCTTTTGCATGAGGCATATCCCAGTTACTTACATTCACTTATTACCGTATTTTCTCTAAAACTATCTCAGTTACATTATATTGAGTTATTATCAATTTTTTATAAAACCATATAGACTGCACAACGTCACACATACCATATGTGCTACTCACTACTAAGGGATGTTACTACCCAGGACAGTGATAGTCTGAAATGCCCTAAATACACTGTAGCAATTGCATTTAGTTGTGGATGTTTTCATGCTCAATAATTGAATTGATGCCATTCCTTGTATCCTGGGATCTAACTTTACTTTTTTCTTTTGCCCTTATGTCTTATTTATTGATGGGAGGCAGAAATTAACTGTATCTTTTTAAGTACTGGTACCCCTAGAAGAATCTGTGATACATGTCTTCTACATATATTACACGGAAAGCATAAATTTACAAATAAATAAGGGCTAGGTGCACAGAAATGAATAAAATGCTTTCACAGACTGAAGAGCGGCTGAGAGGAGTGTTAATTTTTCTTGAAAACAGTGATTGAAGAACTATTTCTTTCTTTGCTGTAATGGAATGACAAACTATATGAATGGTTCTTTGGCACTGTGCTGCATCAGCAAACGGTCTTCATTTGATTTTCTGTGGAGTGTGCAGGGCTTTGTGTGTCTGTTCAGCAGCCCATGTGCAGAATCACAGGGTTATTTTTTTCTTACTTTTTTTTAAAGACAAACAAAACCAAAATAGACTCTCTTGCTATGCTGTTGCCTTACCCTAGCACAATAGTCTATTCATGGCTGTCTCTTATCAAAAATGTTGTTCAAGCAGAATTAGATGCACCCAAATTGCTGTGTGCCTACAAAGGCATTCTGTATTTACCAGTGAATTTGACTGTGCTAGTAATATATCTGCATGTTATAAAAGCCAGACAGGGTCATTAAAATACAAAGCTATGGAAATAAATGTCTGATTCCTTATTTTTTACATAACATAAATGTGTGTATGCCATGTACTGTGTGTATCATGTCACCCTGATCATGTATCACTTTTGATGCCTTGCTCTTAATCATTTTTGCATCCAGTCTGAAATAGCTCTCCTGGTTTTCAGAACTCTCCACAGACTTGCTCTATTGCATCTTTCTGATCTCTTATTAATTTTTCCTCCCAGTTTTTCTGTCTGTGCAGCCAGTCATAGAGAAGGGGGGGAGGGGAGGGGAAATGCTCAGGAATTTTGCAGAAGCCTATGTGCATTAAAAAGCCACCATTACCCATAGGATTTAGTGACACCACAACTAGTAATAAAAAATCTTGACCTGGCTTTCTGACATCTCCTAGTGGATGTCTAGTGGTCAGCTAAAGCTCAGCATGGCTGAAACTGAGCTCTTAATCTTTACTCCCAAGCTCCTTTCTCCCCAACTCCTTTCTCAGGTTACTGTGGTGATAGTCTCTCAATCTCTATAACTATGGACAACACCAACATCCTGCCTGTCACTGAGGCCTGTAAACTGGGCATCATTTTTTACTTGGTCCTCATATCCAGGCTATGTCTAAATCTTGCAGAATTGGTCTGCATCGCATCACATTTTCTATCCATCCACACAGCTAAAATTCTTGTCCAGGTTCTCATAAACTCATGTCTCAATTACTTCAATATCCTTCTCTCTGACCTTAACAAATTCAGTCTTGCCTTACTCATAGCCATCCATTCAGAATGCTGCTGCAAATGTTTTCCTAGCCCATTGCTTTGATCAAGTCACCCTTCTCTTTGCATCTTTCCACTGGCTTCTCCTTCTCTATAGGATCAAACTGCTTGTTTACTTTCAAGGCCCTTCATGGTCTATCTCAACCCTACCTGTACTGTCATTTGCTGTCAAGATGTCGACTCTCCCCTCCAATTGGTCATGATGCCAGCCTCCATTGCTTGCTTGTTTAATTTTCTAACAAGTGCCTTAACGCTTTCTTCCATGCTGTCCCTCACATTTGGGAGGAGCTCTCTGTAAACATCCACAAACCTAACTCATTATCGTCAGGGCCGGCTTCAGGCACCAGCTTCTCAAGCAGGTGCTTGGGGCGGCCGCTCCGGAGAGGGGCGGCAGGTGCAGGTATTCGGCGGCAATTCGGCGGACGGTCCCTCACTCCAGCTTGGAGTGAAGGACGTCCCGCCGAATTGCCGCCGCAGATCGCGATCGCGGCTTTGTTTTTTTTTTTTTTTTGGTTTTGGCTGCTTGGGGCGGCCAAAACCCTGGAGCCGGCCCTGCGGCCCTGATTATCGTCCTCAAAACCCTCCTTAAAATTCTCCTTTGCCATCATGCCTACCAAAACCTTGACAATGGTTAGGTTGCTGGTATGCTAAAAGCACTGCCATCGTGCTGACCTATTGTGTCATTGTTTCCTTGTACTCCCCTGTCTGTCTATCCATCTGTTGGCTTTTGTCTTATACTTAAATGGGCAGAGGAACCATCTTTTTGTTCCGCATTTGTACAGCAGCTACTGCACTGGGGTCCTGGCCCATGACAAGGGCTCCTAAAAATAATAAATATTATCTTTGATCAGCTTTCCTCTGTGCCTCATGTCACATTTTTCCATATTGATAGAGGGAGAAACCCTGATTTATTTATTTATATTTTCATATTGATGTCTTTGAGCAAGATAATAATGGTGAACTAATAACATATGGGTCAAGTTTGCTGGAATATAACACATCTGAAGATCTGGATATCAGTGGGGGCCTACTTCCTCACAGCTGAAATTCTCTTTGGGAGCCTTAAATATTAGCATTCTAGAAATGAAAAAAAAAAATTATTCAATTAATTAAATAGTACTAGATTTTAGTACTGATCCAAAAAGAATGTAATATCAGTATAGTAAGCTATAATGTTTTGGACCATTACTATAGAATAATACCCAAATTATTAACTACTCACAAACTGAGTTACTGACACCAAACGCAAATCTTTGCAAAGATAAGGAGCAACAAAGGTCTAAAATGATTTGCTATGCCCCGTCCATGATGAAGTAATTAGCCCTAATGTTTTGCTGTTTTGTTTTGTTCTTAAACTCTTTGGCAGATCCTTACTAAAATATAAATATTAAAGTTAACATTTCAAGAAGAGAGTTAACATTTCCAAAAATAAATAATTGGCTCTTGAGGGTCTTGCAAATTGCACATGTTTAGTTCTGTGGCACAGGAAAGCACCTGTATTGAAAAGCTTTGTTATTATTTTTTAAACAATCCAGACTTTGATACAACTGCCCTGTATCAGCAAAAAAATCCTAAAATATCAACATTTGATGATGTGAAAACTTTGTATCACAACATGGCAACAGTCTTGTCCCAGAAGGCAAAAGCGGTCACCACATTTTGCGTTTATCCATGGTTTTTCAGCAAAAGTGCAGTTGGTTTAAAAAAAAGTGTTTTGTTGGTTGCACTTAGTTTGAAGTGCATGAAGATTGCAGGATACTATTGAGTATAATAGTTTGTCCCTGGTTATATTTTTTTCTGCGTGATAAGTAAGGGGTTGGAGATTTATTGAGGTCTCACATCTGTGAAAGAGGGAAAGTCTACGAGGAAATGTTTACTATCTTTGGTTCCTTTGCTGTACAACTTACGTATTTTATTTTATTATTCAATCTCAGGACAGATTTTAATATATATATATTTGAAATACTATATATATATATGGTATTTCAAACACCATACAGAGTCTCCCCTGGATTACACAGTGGCTGGTTGTAAATTAACATTTTATATGATAAATAATTATTTTGCTACATTGTAATTATAATTTTCTGATATTGCCACCTTTCTTATGTTTGTAAAAATTGTTTAGAATTTGGCTGCATAGTAGATATTATATAGTCCAACCTCATATACACAGTCTTGAAGTTCAATGTATTCCATTTTTTTATAGGGCATAAATGGATAGAACCAAGTGAAGACTTACATGAGAAGTATCTCTGTAAGTCTGCAATACCATGGAATGATTACAGTCAGCTCTGATTTGATGTCAGAATTATTGATTTCCAAACCTCACAATCTAAGATGAATTTACTTAATTCAGTGAGACGGAAAGAAGGGTGTGTTGGGGGAAGAAAATCACAATGGAGTAAGAGACCAGGAAAATGGCAGAAGTACTATGGACTTGTCATTTATTGTTTTATTTCTTTTTGTAATACTTGTAGTTGTGCATGTGCCTAGAATACAGATACCTCATTTTAAAAATCCATAACAATAAATAATACAGGGAGAAGTATATTGGGAGGGGAGGGAAGCAAGGCTGACATTCACCACCAGCATAAATATGTGTAAAGCCATTGACTTCCAATTAAGCAAGTGATTGATTAGGCCTAGGGAGACGGATATAGAAGGGAGAGGGATGATGGCAGAAAGGGTCAAGGGGAGATATACAAAGATAAGGGGCACAGACTGAGGGAAACAGAACGGTGGTGGGGACATATAGATGTAATAAATGGTTCCATAGGTTGGGATGCACAGGTGAAACAGGGTGTCCTATGTATATGCAACTCTTTCTCCCTCCCTCTGAATCATAAGTCATTGAGTCACTCATTCTCCACAGATCTCACCTATAAAAAGTTCTCATTATTTTAGGCTGTGATTTAGACTAAATCTCATCTACCATTTCCTTCTCACATTCCTATATTCTTCCCTTCGCCTCTGAATGTAATTAGTATCCAAGACAGCTCATCTGCAGTAGTTAATGCTTTGAATTTATCTTTTTATTCTACTCCTATCACCTTGTTGTTTTGGCTTGCAGTGTATATAACTATTTCTCTAAAAGCAGCAGAGAGTCCTGTGGCACCTTATAGACTAACAGACGTATTGGAGCATGAGCTTTCGTGGGTGAATACCGTTGCGGATGCATCCAACGAAGTGGGTATTCACCCACGAAAGCTCATGCTCCAATACGTCTGTTAGTCTATAAGGTGCCACAGGACTCTTTGCTGCTTTTACAGATCCGGACTAACACGGCTACCCCTCTGATATTTCTCTAAAGGGTTTTTACTTTGATCTCTTTCTAAAATATTTTATGATGCTTTATATGAAAGAGCCTATAGAAAAATAACATGCATTGAATGGAGTGTATATATGGACACAGATAAACTAGGAGGTTGTGACAGAGAGTACCAACAGAAGTTTGCCAATTTAAGGGAATTTTCATGCTTCTATAACTCACATTTCTTAGATCTAAAAACGGAAAGATTTTCAATTGCTCCATACCAGCATCCAATTTCTTTGCTGTTTATAAAAAGGAAAATTAAAAAAAAAATTCTAAAGCATAGAAGTTCAAAAACCTGCTGCTGTGAACACCTAGCAACCTTTTACAACAATACTGTAATTTCATAATGATTTTTAGCTAGAGGACGAGTGAGGTGCATTTGTAACAGCCAAATTGACATGATAGAGTGTAACGGCTCCAAAAGAGCTATTATAGTCTTTTGGGTAATTAAAAGCTAGATGGAATATTGACAAATGATCCGTGCAATCTGATTGGCTAATTTCTTTGCTTTTTGTGGATTTAAATCATTTTTGACCATTTTATCATTTTTTCTTGTGGGTTCATGTTGTTTAAACCACCATGAAATCATATTCAGACCCAATATGTGAACTGAGCTGTCAAACTTTTGCTGCTTTTTGTGTATTCTATATGTAATTTTTGCATCTCAAGCCATATGTCACACTTCTTATGGGCAATGGTAATGTTCCACTGAGCTGACAGTGAGAACAGGTGTTTTATTTAGAACTTTCTAAAAAGTATCACACAGATTCTCTGCCCATTCTGCTCCCTTTGCACTGCTCAGGTAGAGCAAAGGGAGCATAGACAGATTGCATAGACTTTCCCCTAGTGTGATGGAGTCCCCCACTGGGCATCGGACTGGCATAACTGCCTCCTATTCCAGTCTTCCCACAGGTCTCAGGGTGTTTCAGCGTGGAGAAGAACTATGGCTAAAGAACACTGGTCTCCACCTGTCCTCAGGTGGTGAATGGTCCCTTGGGGACCATTGCTCTGCTACCCAGGCTCTTCTAACCAGTATCTCACGGCCTGGCTGGACAGAAAATCAGGAAGATGTAACTGGCTCCCTGACTGCCCCTCACCCCTTTACTGTCCTCAGTTTGGCCCTAAGTTACTACCTAAAACTGTGTATTATTTGAGTTTTAGTGAGGCCTCTGGAGTTCTGTGGCACTTCGGAACCAATTTCTGCTGCTGCATTAGTGAGGGTACAGCTGTATTTTATAGGTTCTGCTGCATTACTCCTGCAGTGAGGAAATGTGCCTGCACATTCCACTGTTGCAGAGTACAGGAACTGTTTTTAATCTTTTATTTAAATAGCTTAGATGTATGTTTTCAACTTTCTCAACTCTCAATTAAGCTTTTTAAATAAAAGATGAGAAGACTGAAGAGTGCCAGTGTATGGTACCATGGGCTCCTTAGGGGACATGGGGCTTTTTGGAAGAAAAACGAATGATTTTAAAACATAAAATCTGCTTCTTACCATACTGTTATTATTGCTTATTGAAGCATTAGTGAGCATCTCCAAAACAAACAAAAAGAGGGACAGGGTGCGGTTACGTATGGAGTGGAATTTAAGTAAGGAGGAAGAATTTGCTCATTGATGCCAGATTTAAAGGCATTTCTGCAGTCCTCCATTGATTAGACAGTATTTCCCATGGCCACAGAATCGGGGTACAGTATAGGCCCCGAGGTTTTGTCTCCTTTCATGTATTATTCTGAACATACTTAAACCTTAAAATAAGCTCTGCAATGCTGTGCACAAATTATTTCCGGTATTATTCATTCTGCTGCATCCTAAGGGTAATCCGTTGTGGCACAAATACACTCTTATGGATTTCCACCAGTTTTTCCCCTTTGGACTTCTTCTCCCATGAAGCATGCAGTTGTGGCCAAAATTAGCCCAAGGATGACTCCAGTCAAACAAGATTTTCTTCAAAACCCATCAGACCTGCTCCTAAGCTGCACATTGAGCAACGCTCATATGTGCCAGGTTTCACTCATTTGGAGGAAAAATCCCTAATTTTGAATGACTGTTATTATTTATTGAATACAGTCAATGTGATTAGAGTTGAATAAAGATTAAGGAATACATGGGACCAGATCTTCTGCTGGAGTGAATTGATTTAGCTCTTTTGAAGTCAAAGAAGTTGGGCCTGGCTGAAGATCTGGACCATCAAGTAGTTTGTGGTCTGAAAACCAGATTTTCAAACCTGTTCACATGCACAGATACTGTCTTGTGCTTGAGTACAGGAGTTTGCTCTGTATTCCTAGACTAAATTCCCACTGTTAACTATTTTTCTTTCTTTAAGCCCTCTGACTTGGTTTTGATGCATTCTACAGTGTTTCATTCAGAACCATATTGTGTGTGGCTCCATCTGAACTGCTGAGTCCATAACTTTGTACAGAATTAGTAATGATTTTCCACATACACAGCCATGATATTTTAATTCCAGTAGTTACTCTAATTCCTTCTACATGCTTTATTTCCCCCCTCTCTTGTGTATGTGGCAAAGCTTTTTGTTTGGAGGGGAAGGGCAGTCTCTCCAATACATAGCCCTCTTCTCTTGTATTTCAGGCTTTGGAATCTCGATATATGTAGCAGTTGTAATTTTAAACATCTGGCTGGTGATGCAAAGAAGCCAACTGCATACACTCAAGTAGGTCAAGACCTACAAGTTCCAGCCTCTTAATCTGACCCTTGACAATGCTTCTGTGGGTTGACATTCACTATTTTATTTTTTTCTTATCTTCTTAATTGCAGTGTGAGTGTAAATCTATCTATTAACACAAGGGGTTGAAGTAAAGAAAAGAAATGCAGCTATTCCTGGGTGCTTTGGCTCTCAAAGTAGCTTCTCAGCCCTATGGTTGTGCGGAATCAATGCCACTGATAACTTTTCGGTCATATGTCGTTATAGTGTTGAGTAGGAGCACTGAAAACGTTTTAAAAAACAAAAGCTTCAGAACTGTGATAATGTTGACATATCATTACTATGATTGACATGATAAATAAGTCAGGTCATAAGGAATAATGCAGCAGTAAATCCCTGGCCACATGAACTTCCTGAGGGGAAAAGGGGTCTATTAAATTTTCTGTATAGAAATTGCAGTCAATGGTGTATAAACAATGTATTCTACAGCAACCTGTCCATTGCTTAAGTTATTGGCAGGAGTTGTCACATTTCTATAGTGAGACAGGGCAAGGCCAGATGGCTATAGTAAAGTAGTGAGGAACAGGTATGTTAGCCCCAGGCTAAACAAATCCCTGGTACAATGGTAACCAAATGGCAGTTGCTCCAGGTTAATCAAGACACCTGGGGCCAATAAGATCCTTCTAGAAAGCAATGGAGATAGCTAGGTTGATTGGGACACCTGAAGCCAATCAAGGGCTGGCTGGAACTAGTTAAAAGCCTCCCAGATAGTCAGTGAGGCGCGTGTGTCAGGAGCTGTAGGAGAAAGCTGTGCTGTTGGAGAGACTGAGCAGTACAAACCATATCAGGCACAAGGAAGGAGGCCCTGAAGTAAGGGTGAAGTGGATCTTGAGGAAGTGGGGGCTGCTGTGGGAAAGTGGCCCAGGGAATTGTACACATCCTGTTTCTAAAAAGTCAGCTACCATAGCTGATACTATTAGGGTCCCTGGGCTGGAGCTCGGAGAAGAGGGCGGGCCCGGGCTCCTCCCTTTGCTCCCGATTAATCACTGAGATTGGGAGACAACAGAGACTGTGCAAGGGAGGGTAGCTTCTCCTCACCTCCCTTGCTGGCTTATGATGAAAATGGCTCAGTAGGCTGTGATCCTTGCCTCTAGAGAGAGAAGGGCTACGTGGAGGGTCACAGTGAGCTTCCGAGGCTAGCGAAATCCGCCAGGAAACACGGGACCCACAGAGACAAGGACAGAGTTTTGTCACTAGTTATTAGAAGAAACTATCACTAATAATCTGCAGTCTCTAAGTAAACAGGTGCAATCCTGAAGCAGATCACCAAATAATGGGAACATGCAGTAGTGCTTTATTAAATGCATTATTTCATCACTGGATTGCTATTCTAACAATGTGCTAAGGAGGGGCTGTGGATTTTGGCTTTCATTCTTAAATTCAGTAATTTGATAATGTGAATTAAAGAGTCTTCTACCCCAGAATCAGGAAGGTTCATTAAGGACTGGAGTTTTTCTGAGATTCAGTAGCACACACTGTCTGTATGCAGCTAGGCACCTCATTCAGTGGCTCTCTAACATTCAGGACATCGCTCGTTATCTGTCTATCAGATCAAGGAGACTCAAAAATGCTGTCTAAATGTAAACAGGTGGGAAATCAGTGATGCAAGTCAGGACGGACTAAAACTGTCAGCCAAGGGCCTGGCTAATAAATAACTCAATGGACAGCAGGGCTCTGTGGCTTTAGCCCTGGTTGAAGAGAATCTTGACCAATTTTAGGATAGTATTCCCAGCATTTAACGGAGTTTCAGGGTAGGTTGAATCAAGCCCTCAAAGAGATGTCAGAGAGCCAAATCCTCTCTCTTTCAAATCTAGGGGATTTGAGTCCCATTGAGCCACCCCTACAAACAATACCTCTAGGAGAAGAGGTATATAGTTGGTCTTGTTGAGGCTCTTCCTTCAAAAGATGCTCCTAGCGTGGACCCCAAGAGACTCAAAACTATTTCTGACTCGCCTACATTCATACTTCCCCTTCCTCTAGAAAGGCCTTGGTTTCTTCTGGGACATATGGGAATCGGTCACCAAAGACAAATAGGCAGCTGTGATTCACAGAAGTAACTGAACAGAATTCAGTTTCCTTGATCCCCATTCCCAGGGGGATGCCATCTTCCTTTCCCAAAAATCCCTTCAAGTGCTCCAGGATTTGTGATACCATCTCTCACTTAAGCTCCATAAGCACAGTTGTTCCAGTTCCAAACTCAGTGTAGTGGTATCCAAGTGACTAGGGAGAAACAGACTGATCCTCAGTCTTAAGAAGCCAAACCAGTGCTATATGTCCTCAAAAGCCATTTCCCGATATAAACTAAAAAATCTTTATTCATGATCATCCACTCAGAGACTATGAGCTGTGGTGCAAGTGAAGTATCAGCTGACCTTTCAGACACATGTATTTATCTATGCGACATCTCTAACCACGCATTACCAGCAATGTTTCTATTTCACCAAAGGAGAATCTCCAGCCCTACCAACCTAACTCACAACTGCACCATGAGTACTGACCAAGGGGTTGTTGATAATGGCAGCATTCAGGAGTGAATGAAAGCAATGGCATTTTACCTGGCTGCTCACTTCACCCTAGTTGATAGGTTGATTTGTTATGCCTGGAGACTACTACAAGTTACAATGATCTCTGGGAGCTGAAGCAGCTGGGACGTAGATTGGAGAGCTGTCAAGAGAGCAGCTTGGAGTCTGGTCATTTTCTATGCACAAGTCCTAAGCTAGTGTTTAGAAGAGTTGTCACCGAGGACAAGAGATGTATTTGTCCTTGGCCATTAAGAGCCAAATTGGGCTGCCTTGCAGTGGCTCACTAAGATGTAACTTTTTTTTATTCTCCCATATTGTATTCCACAATCTAACTTTTCATTTAAGAGTCTCTAACCATATAGTTATGAAGATAACTTTCAAACTGTGAACCAAGTATAAATCAATGCAATGTCTGCCTGAGTCTGCAGGCTGCATGAAATAGCTTTGAAAGGTATGAACCACTTCTTTTGTTCTTATTTTGACATCATGTGTGGTGAATCTTGGGGAGAATAACATTGACTTATTTTTTTCCAAACCGATCGTTGTTGGCCAGAGACACCATGAGGAACTGTTCGGCTTAGTGCCTTCAGGAAGCATGCAATTGCATTTAATCCAGACTGCCTTGCAGCATTAATAATTCTTTCAATTCAGCATTGTGGTAAAAAGGGAATCTGGGGAATGTGAAACAACATAGATGCACGGGGCATCTTCAGAGCCACAAAATCAGTATGGATCTTGGTTATCTGCTGATATGAGGGAAAGAAACCCTGCTTCTTCCTCCAATGGGAAAATGTGTAAGAAGCTCAGAGAGGGAAACCTCAGAGTTTCCTGTCCCCTATATGGGTGTGGCCCTGGCAGGGGTAGAGACGACTCAGTAGAGAGGAGAAGGCAGACTTTTATCTGTTGTTGCCTCCTTTACATGTTGCTCACGCTGTATTTTCCAAGAGCATGTTTGACTTCTTATGTTTTCCTCTGGTGATAAATTTAAACTTTCTAATAGTAGGAGCAAAGGTTTTATGCAGAATTAAATTAGCTATTTAAAATGTTTAGCTTCACTTCCTTGCTCCATTTTACATTTTATGTATTCCTACCCATAGATCTAAAGATGAAAGGGCAGAAAAATTCTTGGTGTTTGAAATGTTTGTTGTAAAGGATTTTTCATGACAAAGTAGGCTCTGCCAAGTTCCTATGGGAGCTAAGGGAAATAGGCCTTTTTCAGTTAATAGTGTTGTTTCCTTTTGTCTTTAATATTAGTTACCACTATTAATTGTAAACTTAATATTTTTTGACATTTTGTGGGTAAGAAAAAGGGACACACTGCCTGCAATTCTTTGTCAAATGTACAATTTTTAAACTGAACCTGCCTTTATTAGGTTCAGCTACCCTATCTGATTTCAAAGACACTTGTTGTATGGTCTAATGTCATGTATAGAAGGTTCATAATAATTTCCATCAGGAATGAAGCTAGTGCTACTCTGGCCACTATTCAATTAGTTATGAACCTAAAACGGCTGAAAAACAGGCAGGAACCCCATGTGGGAGGAGCAAAGTGACAGATTTGCTTGGCCTCCCCTGTTTGAGAGGGCATTCAAATCGAGTGGCACTGTGACTTATTGCACAGAGTCACAAGGAGGGGCAGCCAGGCCAAACCTGAATGGTGCTGCAACCCTATGAACCAGGCCTGGAGTGGGGAGCTGGGCCCAGCCCTGCAGAACGAGTGTAGGGAGGGGCTCACTCTCCAGTCCAGTCCCCTCCAGTCTTCCTGAGGCCACCCCTCAGTGGTAATTTTTTGGAAGGATGAGGGGTGGCAGTTTCAGATTTTGTTCAAGGCACCCAAAAACTTCTGTGCACCCCCAAAAATAGGAAGCCCAGAGAAATGCTCAAGGCCTCAGTTCTGCAAATACTTGTGCACATAAGTAGTTCAACTGACTTAAAAAATTAAACGTGTCACTGCTTCCAGGACCAAAGCTTAAGTAGTGAACAAATAAGAACATAAAAAATCAAGTCTACATCAGTACTGGTGAAATAAGGCTATTTTAGTCACCTGGGAAACCAGTAATATGGAATGAAATAGCACAGGAAGGAGAACTTTATATGTACACCGCTATAGGCAACATTGTAAAGCCACCATAAAACAGTAAGATGAAATAGCAAATTTTTTTTTTTTTTAAATAAGAAGTGAGAATTCATTGATTTTTATTTTCTTTTAGGATCAACAGTAGTTCCGGATTATTTCTTGAAAGAACTATTGAGAAAGCAAAACTTTAACATCATCAAAAATACTCCAGACAAACAGTCTTAGGCAGTGTTTCTCAAACTGGGGTCGCTGCTTGTGTAGGGAAAGCCCCTGGTGGGCCGGGCCGGTTTGTTTACCTGCCCCGTCTGCAGGTCCGGCCGATCGCGGCTCCCACTGGCCGCGGTTTGCTGCACCAGGCCAATGGGAGCTGCAGGAAGTGGCGTGGGCCAAGGGACATATTGGCCGCCGCTTCCAGCAGCCCCCATTGGCCCGGAGCAGCGAACCGCGGTCAGTGGGAGCCGCGATTGCAGGGCCGGTTCCAGACACCAGCTCAGCAAGCAGGTGCTTGGGGCAGCCAAGGGGAAGGGACAGCACATCAGGCTTTTCGGCGGCAGGTCCATCAGTCCCTCTCGGAGGGAAGGACCTGCTGCTGAATTGCCGCTGAAGAAGAAAGCGGCGCAGTGGAGCTTTTTTTTTTTTTTTTCTGCCACTTGGGGCGGCAAAAATCCTGGAGCCGGCCCTGCGTGATTGGCCGGACCTGCAGACAGGGCAGGTAAACAAACCGGCCTGGACCGCCTGGGGCTTTCCCTACACAAGTGGCGACCCCAGTTTGAGAAACACTGGTCTTAGGCTTCTTTTATATCACTCTTAGGCCTTGTCTACACTACGAGAGTAGTTCGATTTTACTTGCATCGAATTTTTGTAATCGATATTGCAAAGTCGAACGTGTGTGTCCACACTAAGGACAGTAATTCGACTTTGTGCGTCCACACTAACGGTGATAGCGTCGACATTCGAAGCGGTGCACTGTGGTCAGCTATCCCACAGTTCCCGCAGTCCCCTCTGCCCATTGGAATTCTGGGTGTAGCCGGCAATGCCTTCTGGGTAACAAAATGAGTCGAGGGTGCTTTTGGGAAACTGTCGTCATCCGTCCATCACTCCCGCCCTCCCTCCCTGAAAGCGCCGGCGGGAAAACAGTTCGCGCGCTTTTCCAGTCATTGACAGCGCGGACGCCACTGTACTCCGAGCATGGAGCCCGCTGCGACCATCGCTGCAGTTGTGGCCGCTCTCAACGTCTCGCAGCTTATCATAAAGGTTTCCCTGAGGCAGATGCAGAAAAGTCAGGCAAGGAGGCTACGGCACCGCGGTGATGTCCTGAAGTCTGAGAGTAGCACAGACCTGTCAGAAAGCAGGCGACCCAGCGCCGAGGACATCACAGTGGCAATGGGTCATGTTGATGCCGTGGAACGGCGATTCTGGGCACGGGAGACAAGCACTGAGTGGTGGGACCGCATAGTGCTGCAGGTCTGGGATGAATCCCAGTGGCTGCGAAACTTTCGCATGCGGAAGGGAACTTTCCTGGAACTTTGTGAGTTGCTGTCCCCTGCCCTGAAGCGCAGTGACACCCGGTTGCGAGCTGCACTGAGTGTACAGAAGCGAGTGGCCATAGCCCTGTGGAAGCTTGCAACGCCAGACAGCTACCGGTCAGTCGCGAACCAGTTTGGGGTGGGCAAATCTACCGTGGGGGTTGTTGTGATGCAAGTAGCGAAGGCAATCGTTGATGTACTGCTGCCAAAGGTAGTGACCCTGGGAAACGTGGAGGCGATCATAGATGGCTTCGCAGCGATGGGATTCCCAAACTGCGGTGGGGCCATAGATGGAACTCACATCCCTATCCTGGCACCGGACCACCAGGCCACCCAGTACATTAACCGAAAGGGATACTTTTCCATGGTGCTGCAAGCACTGGTGGACCACAGGGGACGTTTTACCAACATCTACGTGGGATGGCCGGGCAAGGTTCATGACGCTCGTGTTTTCAGGAACTCTGGTCTGTTTAGACGGCTGCAACAAGGTATTTACTTCCCGGACCACAAAATAACTGTTGGGGATGTGGAGATGCCTATAGTCATCCTCGGGGACCCAGCCTACCCGCTAATGCCCTGGCTCATGAAGCCCTATACTGGCGCCCTGGACACTGAAAAAGAACTCTTCAACTACCGGCTGAGCAAGTGCAGAATGGTGGTGGAGTGTGCTTTTGGCCGTCTCAAGGGGAGATGGAGAAGCTTACTGACTCGCTGTGATCTCAGCGAAACCAATATCCCCATTGTTATAGCAGCTTGCTGTGTGCTCCACAATCTCTGTGAGAGCAAGGGGGAGACCTTTATGGCGGGGTGGGAGGTTGAGGAAAATAGCCTGGCTGGTGATTACTCACAGCCAGACAGCCGGGCGATTAGAAGAGACCAGCGGGAAGCGCTGTGCATCCGGGAGGCTTTGAAAGCAAAGTTCCTGAGTGAGCAGGGTAACCTGTGATTTTATAGTTTGTGTACTGAGAAGCTAAACCTGCCCCCGTTTCTTTACCCAGGTAATGTTGACTATCCTATCCAGTTACATACCCCCTTCACCCCCCCTCCAACACACGTGTCGAAATAAAAATAGTTCTACTTTGTTAAAGCACACCGTTTTCTTTAATACTGTTTTAGCGGGAATTTTTTAAAACTGGGACGCAGACTGTGGTGCGGGGCGGGTCTAGTGTTGTGATGCGAATGCAGCTTCTAAACTCAAGGATTGACAGGCTCCGCTGCGGTGGGATGCTTGTTTCAACGGAGCCTGTCACCCCTCCTGATCGGGACTGTGTGTATGGGAGGTCTATTTGACTTTGTGGCAGGGGGAGGACGGTTACAGATCCCATGCTGTGTGGCTCTGTGATCCTGTCTAAGGACCGGGGCTTAAGATCTGTAACTGCCCTCCCCCGCCACAAAGTCACAGAGCAACCCACCCCCCCCAACATTACATCAAAACAACCTCCCAGACTAACCGGGGCAACTAGTCACTGCATCACTGCACTGTGTATGTGCCCTGCTGCTGTGCCTGCCCCCGACTATGTACCCTGCCAAAGGAGACTGTCCTGTCCAATTTCCAACCCCCTTTCCCCTCCTCCTCCAAAAGAACATGATTGAAACAGTAGTTAACAGAAACGAATTTTTTATTATCAACTACACATGGCATTGGGAGGTGAAACTTGGACGTGGGCTTGTGTCAGGCGGGAAGGAAAGAACTTTTCAAATTTTGGGAAATGAGAGCCTTCTGCTACTAGAGCTCTCTGCAGGGGTGGAGTGAGAGTTAGCAGGGACTCTGCCGCCTCTCCTTCTTTGCACTTTGGGTGAGGTGGGTATGGGACTTGGTGGCGGGGGAGGGCGGTTAGAGATGGACTGCAGCGGGGCTCTGTCCTCCTGCCTCCGTTCCTGCAGAACATCCACAAGGCGCCGGAGCGTGTCCGTTTGCTCCCTCAGTAGTCCAAGCAGCGTTTGAGTCGCCTGCTGGTCTTCCTGCCGCCACCTCTCCTCCCGATCCATGTTGGCTTGGTGCATTCGGGTCAAGTTCTCCCGCCACTGGGTCTGCTGTGCTGCCTGGGCTTGGGAAGAGGCCATAAGCTCAGAGAACATGTCCTCCCGTGTCCTCTTCTTCCTACGCCTAATCCGCGCTAGCCTCTGGGAGTGTGATTCCAGGCTAGGTTGTGAGACAGTCGCAGACGGGGCTGTGGAAATGGGAAAAAGGGAGTGAATTCCTCTGAAAGATAAATGTAGTTGTGAACAAAGAACATAGTCTTTCTCTGTGAACAAGACCATGCACAGCACCTTTCACATGCGCACTCAGCACAAGGTCGAATTCTCGGCCTTCGCATTCTGTGCCTGGGGTCTTGAACAGCACATTTGAGAAGCGAGGCAGCACAACGGAATTTCTGTTGCAGGCAGACATGGTAAGCCGTACACTTGTGGCAGTTTAAAACTTTTATATTACCACTGGCCTCATTTCACATTTAAATCAATGTCAGTCCCTGCTGCCAGCAATCCGGCAAGCAGGAACTCTGCCCCTGTCCCACCCCCTCGCGGCTGTCCCCGGGAATGATCCCTTTCGGCTGCCCCTCTCCCGCCTCCACCGCGTGGCTGCAAACCAGCGGTGACAGTTCTGTAAAGGAACGGGAAAGCAGTCCCAACACTAACATTCCCCTACCTAATTAAAAGCAGGTCACCATGGCCGACATCACCCTGATGAGGATCTCCGAGAGCGACAAAGAGAGAATGCTCCGGGAAAGCCTCCAAAGACCAGGGCCGTATGCCGCCCTGCTGTGCAGAGCAATGATCCCCGAGTACCTGATAATCTCGTGGCGCGGCAACGTGTCGTACTTCGGAGGACCCAATAAGGCCGCTCTCCCCAAGAACCTCATGCAACGGCTTTCAAGTTACCTCCAGGAGAGCTTCATCGAGATGTCCCAGGAGGATTACTGCTCTATCCCCGCACATATAGACCGCATTTTACTGTAGCTGCAGTAGCAGGGAATACACAGTAGAGCGGCTTGTGCAGGACAATCACTGAAAACCGGACATTGCTAGATTTCTTTTCAAAACTTGCACTGCCCCTTACTAAACCGTTAAGCGCCTAGGGCACACTAATCATGAACAACCCATTCTTTTAATTGTTAATATTCCTGTTTTGTTAAAAATAAATGTTTAGATGTTTACAACACTTACTGGCTGATCCTTCACCAGATTCTGTGTCCGGGGTAATGGCTGGGGACGCTTCGTAGGGGATCTCTGTAAGGGTGATGAAGAGATCCTGGCTGTCGGGGAAATCAGCGTTGTGAGAGCTGCCAACTGCCTCGCCCTCCTCATCTCCTTCCTCATCTTCCCCGTCCCCTAACATGTCTGAGGAACCGGCCGTGGACAGTATCCCATCCTCAGAGTCCACGGTCACTGGTGGGGTAGTGGTGGCGGCAGCACCGAGGATGGAATGCAGTGCCTCGTAGAAACGGGATGTCTGGGGATGGGATCCGGAGCGTCCGTTTGCCTCTTTGGTCTTCTGGTAGCCTTGTCTCAGCTCCTTGATTTTCACGCGGCACTGCGTTGCATCCCGGCTGTATCCTCTCTCTGCCATGTCTTTAGAGATCTTCTCGTAGATCTTTGCATTCCTTCTTTTGGATCGCAGCTCGGAAAGCACGGACTCATCGCCCCACACAGCGATGAGATCCAAGACTTCACGATCAGTCCATGCTGGGGCTCTCTTTCTATTCCCAGACTGCATGGCCATCACTGCTGGAGAGCTCTGCATCGTTGCCAGTGCTGCTGTGCTCGCCACGATGTCCAGACAGGAAATGAGATTCAAACTGGCCAGACAGGAAAAGGAATTCAAATTCAAATTTTCCCGGGGCTTTTCCTGTGTGGCTGGTCAGAGCATCCGAGCTCGCACTGCTGTCCAGAGCGTCAACAGAGTGGTGCACTGTGGGATAGCTCCCGGAGCTATTAGCGTCGATTTCCATCCACACCTAGCCTAATTCGACATGGCCATGTCGAATTTAGCGCTACTCCCCTCGTCGGGGAGGAGTACAGAAGTCGAATTAAAGAGACCTCTATGTCGAACTAAATAGCATCGCAGTGTGGACGGGTGCAGGGTTAATTCGATTTAACGGCGCTAACTTCGACATAAACGCCTAGTGTAGACCAGGCCTAAGACTTTGTTTTGTTGGATTTTTTTTTCTGGGTTGGTTGGTTTCTGTTTTGTTTTTGTTTGGGCACGGGGGTTGTTTGGATTTTCTGAGGGATTTTTGGCTAAATATATGACACATTTTATTGTCCTAAACCCACCCCATATGAAAAAAAAATTGGGATCTTGAATTAACCAAAATCCCCTGGACCCATTTAAAACTCTCCTTAGTAATCACTTTGGCTTTGCCAGCTTCTGATCAACTGCATCTCTCCCTGTGTGGAGTGCTTCTAAGAATCTGTAAAAATGGCCAGTTTTTCATGTGTGTGATCTATTCACTTAGTGTTTCCTTTTGTCACACAGTTATGGCCGCTCAGAATTTGTAGAACTAACAGCAAAATCAAAAGAGGACAGAAGTCACAAAGCAGAAAGGGGAAAACACTATACAGTGTTGCTGTCTGACAGGCATCCTATAGAGAGAATTCTGTTTGCCAGTCAGCAGAAACCAATTACCTGTTTATTTCTACTTAGGGCTTCAGGTTTCGTTTCAACTACCTGACATAATTTTAATCCATGTCTGAAAGGCATTTTATATGTGTGAAAGTGACTCTCCCTCCTTTCACTAACATGTCTGTCTGTCTATCTATCTAGAATATGTAAACTTAACAATTTATGGATATAGTGGTGGAGGGGTCTGTTTTGTTTTCAGAAGACCCCTGTTACACTTTTCTATTTCTTTTGCTGATGTGAGAAGGTTCTGCCCTAATTTTCCCCCCTAGATAGTAAAATTGTAGTGTTGGTATTAATTCTAAAGCAAATCTAAATGGGGTTATGTTGACTAAAAGAAAAATCTTAGCTGTGTAACAGACTGTCTGACTATAGGACCAGTTAGTTTTAAATAGATAACCTGGGGCAATATCTCAAACTGTCTTGTACTAGCTGAGCACTATGTTTCTACAATCTAGGAGCAAATTTATTCCTTTTTAAGATCGCTGGGGTAGACAGGAAATACATACATTTTCACTTTATTTTGTCTTTCTTTCACTCCTAAGATTTTCCTATTTATCTGCACCTCTGTTGTGACACCCTACAGTCTGTGATATAATAACTTCAAACAAGAAGCAGCACAAAGTAGAGGTTTGCACGGGTGGGTGATGGGTGGGAAGAGACGCGAATTTTTCACAGCCACAAGCTTCCATTTTCTTCTATTGAAGCAACTGTCATATGCAGTGAGGGGTGTTCACCATTCATATTGCTAAAAACAATTACCCATCCGTTCCCTAGAGGGTAAAAAGCCAATATGGGATCCAAGAGACCTTGTGCTCCTGAACCCCAGTCTTATTTGGGAGCACCAGATAGAAGAAAATCAGTACATTAATGCAAGCAGCCACTGGACTGGGCAGGTAAGGTGCATCTAACAATTGATTCGTAACAATGCTGACACTTCCCATGTTACAGAAATAATAACAACAAAGAGCCCTGAGTAATAACTTCCCCTTAGCTTTCTTTTGACTGTACTTGCAGTATTCTTGTAGTATGCATTTATATACGGTATATAAATAGCTACAAAAACCCATTCCATCTTTCAAAAGAGAGAGGCTATTTTATTCTGACTTCAGAAAATTAAATGCTTATCCATCTGTGGAATTATTTTTGAATAAATATATTTGTAGGCTTTGTTTAGCTGGCTTATTGTTTACCATTTTGGAATGTTCTATGTATTCACAGTTGTTTTGTTCTTGCTACAGTGGAAATACAGCACACTATATTTTTCTCCTTGCTGAGGTCTGAGGTGACCTTATAATATAAAATAGCCAAAAGTTTGGTAATCACAAAGGCTGCATAGGGAAAGCATCACATTTGGAAGAACTTCTGTGCTTAAAAATGTGGGGGGCGGGGGCATTTCTTTACATTGGATAAATTATTTCTGATCTGTTTATGGTTCTGGCCTGCTTTTAGGTTTTACAGTACACTAAATATGTAAATGAAATATTTTTATTTGCTTCTGGATCTGTGACCTGCACAACTTATTAAAGATTTTATTTCTTTGTGGAAGAGAAGAGGGAAGTAGACTGGTTTGATGAGGTGAATGGGGAACTTCAAACCATATGGGGTGGACCTCAGGCCCCTAGTAACCTATTTCTTAAAATATTATTCTGACAAGTCATTCCATATGCTTGTTTCAGTTAGTTGTTGGGGGAAGGCTGTGGGGTAGCTCTTGTTTTTCAGTTCTGTTCCCATTATGAAAAGGATCAGAAACAACAGACCTTTTGGGAGCAAGGTAGCAATCTGGATCCCAAAAGATGTTTCACATATAAATAGAATACAGCAAAAGTTGACCTTGAGCTTAAAATGCTGTACATATGTGCCTTTTCTATTGAACAATGTTTTTTTCAGCAAACAAAAGACAGCTATGTTAGTACAATTTTCTAAACATCTTTGCATAATCCTTCCCCTCACCCTTTAATAAATGGATTCATGTTCATAAATTATAGTGTTTGAAGTGGGGTTATGTGACATTTTCATGTATGAAAAGCATTTAGATGTAACTACATTTCTTCAGGGACCTGAGGGTGGGTTTTCTGTGGATGGCTTTGACTGACACATTGCTTATCCAATGACTGATTTTCCTTGGTGAATCACTTATCATGTAAAGTGCAGATGATTTTCAGAAACTTGTAACTAAAGCTGCCTTTTTGTCATCGAAAACGTGGCTTCTTTGATTTTTATTTTTTTTAAAGCATTTAGGACTTTTGACATTTTACTTTTTCTGTCCATGGCAAGTGGATGAAAGAGTAAACAGTTTCAGTGAGACCCTTAGGAAGTTGCCATGTTAAAATCTGGACTATGTGGACGGATAAAACAGATTCTAAACTCTCATAGGCCCTCGTCCTGCAATCAAATCCTCACTGACTTCAGCAAATCTTGCCCTGGGTGCTCAGGGAATAATACCAGTGTCAAGGATCTTCCCTGGGTCTTTTGCAATGTAATATGCTCACCATCTAATCATTGAACCACTAAACTAACCAATCAACATTCTCTTGATTTAGTGCCATTCAGACAACTAAGGAATTTGTTATGGTTCTGAAAAATCTGAGCAAAAATGGCATGTAGAATGTGATCAGTAACAAATGCACTCACAGACATCATGGTGATGTCACTAGTATAAACAGATGAAAAGGGTGGACGTCTTTGATATGGTCTGTGTGAGCTCTAATGGGTTTTCCACAGTGCTTAATTTGTAATGAAATAGGTGCCAGAGCTCAAGCAATTTTTTTACTTTCATAACTGACACGGCAAACCCAGATGTGACGGGGCTATGAACTGCTCAGCCCTGGAAAGCTCTAGCAAAAATTAAGCCCTGGTTTTGTATAAAACTTGATTCAGGAACATTGAGGTGACTCTCCTTGCAGCACACAAATCTGCTCACTTTACACATATGATGAAGTCCCATTAGCTTCAGTAGTACTCAATGTGAGTATTGTAAGAAGGATTTGGCCTAAACATACCATTTAAAAAAAATTCCCTTCCTGAGCAGAAATTTCACAGAGTTTTGGGCAGAGAGGCAGGAATCCCCTACAGATTCTGCTTGAATGACCTGCAGATATCTATTGTTTCTGCTAATATCTTTTGATTAGCATGGATTGACACTAACTGTTCAGGTTTTCCAGATTTGCAAAGAAAGTATGCTCTGATTTTGCACCATTTATTTTCAAAGCTGAAAATCATCTACATTAAAACGAGTTAATTACAAAAAGAAGTCTTTACGTCAGAGAATTGACATTTGGTTACTCATCACCTGGATTCTTCCTTTACACTGTTGCAGACTGCCACTCAAACGTTAAACTGTGAATGCATCGAATTTTATAAACCAGAATTGTTTTAACAGTTAAGGCCCTGATCCACCTCCATGACCCTTCACACCCTCCTAGATTTCCTTTGATTTCAGTGAAACGCTGCACAAATGTAAGGGTCAGCATGGATACTTTGCAGGAACAGGGACCAAACTGAACTAGATATTTCCTTGGCAGCTGTTGTTTCAATTTTTATACCCAGAAATTAAGCTATTATTTAATCTTATCTGATTTCTTAAGTAATTTTATCTGAAAGTGCTTCCTCACCCCTTAAAATGATCCTTTCAAAGTGCAGTCAGCAGAGTTGCTTTTCTTTATCCCTGTCATTTTTCTTAGCCCAAGAAATGGCAGATGAGAACATTTTCCTTGTTACATCTCGTTCATTCGAAATGGAGGTGTGTTCAAATATGTTACAAATGAGGGGGGAAAGAAACAACTAGACAGTTTGTCAAAGTGTCATATTTTATTTATTTTCTCTTGTCAAAGAGAAGAATCCTGAAGTATATAAAATGAGATAAAAATGGTTAGAGAGACAAGGTGGGTGAGGTACTATCTTTTATTGGACCAACTTCTGTTGGTGAGAGAAAAGTTTTGAGCTTACACAGAACTCTTCTTCAGGTCTGGGAAATGTACTCAGAGTGTCATAGCTAAATACAAGGTGGAATAGATTGTTTAGCAGGTATCTAGTGCACTAAATGCCCCAATAGCTACTATGGATGAAAGAGACAATCACTATGCTCTCAAATGAACTCTCATAGAAAAATAATAAGATACAAACATCCTATCACCTATGGGTGAACACTTTTCACAAAGCACTCACTCTATATCTGGCCTCTCAGTCCTCATCCTCAAAGGAAACCCGAACAACACCTTCAAAAGATGAGCCTAGGAGCTTAAATACATAGTTTAGCTAGATACTAAAAAAAAAATGGACTAAATAGAGACACTGTATTTATGGCTTTTTACAACAATCTATAACCCAGTTTCTTCCACCACCCCCGCCTCAGCTTTTTCTCTCCCTTTCTGCCCTGTGACTGGAGAGATATTAATCAGCTACTTCACCTTGAATGGTCTCTTGAAGTATGTTTTAACTACATACGCTGAACATTCTGTTCTACCTTGTATTTATCGTGACACTCATTTCCCAGACCTGAAGAAGAGCTCTGTGTAAGTTCGAAAGCTTGTGTCCTCATCAGCAGAAGTTGGTCCAATAAAAGATATGACCTCACCCACCTTGACTTTCTAATATCTTGGGATCAATATGGCTACAACACTTCATATAAAAATGATTGTGTATATATGGAGATGAAATTGAACATAAAATGTGGCATTATATTTTGTCTCATTTTTCTTCTCTTCCTGCTGTTGGACAGCAAAAAGTAAGAGGTCCCACATCTAGGCTTCCATGAAAACTGTCATTATCTTTGGTAATACAACCACGCCTGGCACCCAGCCCTCCCTCTTTGTTTCTTTCCTCAGCTTTGGTCACTCTACTACTGAACCTCTCTGGTTTGAATTTAATGTTTTAGAACAGATTTTTTGGTTTTCTCATTATCTATTCATCAGATTAATTGGCAATTCTGTTATGCCTTTGTTTAAATTAGAAATGCTAACAGGTAGCACAATAAATTAACTCAAATCCATTGTTGAGAAAGGGGATGATAAATACATGAACTAGGTACATGAAACACATGGGCTAGAAGAAGAAAATGGGGCCCTGTTCCATCAGAAGGTGACTCTTAATGTTTGCCACAGACGTTCATGTGCAGCAAAGCACCATTTTTATAACTTTTGGAGAGCTGTCTGTGTGAACCTCTCAAACCTGTGTTTCCTCCTCCTGAGTGCGTACCTATTTCTCTTATTTTAGAGTATCATAGAAAAATATAATCTCAATTCCACTGATCGGTTATTTTAAAATCTTTTTAAACCCAAGCAGTCATATTGCAGATACAAAAAGGTTCTAGTTGACCATGGAGAGGGAATCAAAGTATCCAGCTCCCCCTGCTGGCTATCTGGAACAGGCTACGGTACCTGTTGCTTTTTGTTTGCTTTAAAGACTAAAGCTAATTGATACCATTGCTGGACCATAGCTTTTGTTCCCTTGTTGAATAAGATTACACATTACATCCAGTTAGATATTTGATATTAAAGCTATTTGAAGAAATGAAAAGCCACCTGAGTGTCCTCTAGATAAAATGTCTTGGGGTATATATTTTCTCGAGTTAAAAGCCCTAATGATGTGTAGGATGATAAGTTTCTTAGCAAAAAGAAACCCCTCACTGTGCATGGGGGAAGGTCAGGTCAGTGACAGAGACTGAACTTCCAAATTGCTCTTTTTGCACACGGAGTTGTGAGAAGGCAAGTTCAGAGTGTAAAACAGAAATTTTGTCTGCTTTTGAGTTCTACTGCTGAGAAATAACAGAGAGCTGTATAACTAAATAGAGTCTTAATTTCCTCAACACTACATGGGACAATGTAAAGAATTTATTTCTGGAATGTTCTTAAAATACAAGCCTGGTTCATGAACTTGCGCAGGAGCAGAGGAGAAAGCAAAGACCCTCTCCCCTCTTTATACAGGCAAGGAGAGGTCACTCACAAGAGCAGTCCCTGTACTCTCTGCATCTGGAGAGCACAAGGACTGTTCACTTCTGCTTTTCCTCAGAGCAGGGGCTCTAAGGAAAAAGAGCTGGGACAGGACTCCATGCCCTCTCCTAGCCTGTAGATACAGGGCTGGTGCACTGTGGGGAATGATGGAGCAGAGTGCTTGCTCCGTGAGTGTAAGGAGCAACCTGGAGAGATTGCGCCAGCATGAGGCCCAGTCACTCTGGTGCCTCTCTTGGGGCAGTGTGACCCTGCACCATCCACCACACAGGGCTCTGGCTTAAAAAGCCAAGATCTTGCCCAAAATGTATTTTCTATAGGTAAATTAAATCACTGTAGAGTCCCATAAATTGTCTCTTATTACTCCTGAGGATTGGGCCCTAGAGAACTCCCTCAAAGATTTCTGAAGCTTCTCAGCTCTGCATTTTAGACTCTGTCATATGTAATATAATATATAACGTGCTTTGTTGCCAGGGTATCTGAGGCAAGTTTCCTTGTGGTTGGAGTTCAGTTCTCCATTAACCTTTCCCTAGGGCTAAAACTAACAGTTCTTTCTGTCTGCATGAAAGTCTTTACAAAGAAAAAAGTACTTTTTAAAAATGTGTAAGGCTGTTAAGTGTTTAAACATTTGGACATATTTATAATGTGGATTTTAGCTTGTTTCATTTTTTCCTGTTTCTGCTAAGCTCTTGTTAGTTTGTATATATCGTCTATAAGTCTTCTTCAAATTTGTCAGACAATGGAAACAGCTCACATAAAATATTTTCTTGCATAAGAGCTACTGGTTTACATGATTAATATATTTTCTGTTTTCGTATAGAAAGCCCTGATCCTGAAAACACTTCTGTTTGTGCTTAACCTCAGGCATGAGTATTCCTATTGAATTCAATGGAACTCGTGACATGCCCGAAGTTAAGCACATGCAGAAGTGTTTGAAGGATCAGAGTCTTACAAAATATTATTGCTTTTATGATTTCAGTATTTGAGGGGTACTTCACTTTTCATTAAAAATGTGCTTTGAGTGTACTTTTGTAACATATATACTGTATCTAACACACGGTGAAAGTGTGATTGTATGGGATGCACTCTTGGTTGCTTCTTTTTTTTAGGTGACTGCATTTCTCATGAGTAGGCTTGGTGTAGGAGTCTACTTTAATCTATAAATGTCTGCAATTGTACATTTCAGCTGACACTGAAATTGACCACACACAAAAAAATCAGTGAGCACTTCTGCAGGCAGTGCCATATTATTGCCTAGGCCGACAAGGCAAATTTGCAGGGGCGGAAGCTCCCCTCCCTGCCCCCCTGCTCCAGCTCACCTCTGCCTCCTCTGCAAGCGCGCCGCCGCATCCTGTTTCTCTCCCCTCCCAGCGCTTGTGCCGCGAAACAGCTGTTTCGCGGGGCAGGGAGGTAGGGGGGAAGAGGGGGAATGCCGCACGCTGGGGGAAGAGACGGGGCCGGGGGTGGGGATTTGGGGAAGGGATCCAATAGGGGAAGGGAGGGGGCGGAGTTGGGGTGGGGACTTTGGGGAGGGGGTTGGAATGGAGGTGGGAAAAGGGCGGAGTCGCGGCGGGGCCAGGGCAGCAATTATTTCCCGGCCTAGGGGCGGCAAAATTATTGATCCACCACTGCCTGCAGGGACTGGGTATCACCAGCCCTGCAGCTGTGAAGTGAGTTCTCTGCAGCTCCGTTGTCACAGGAGTGAGTGAGCAGATCCCTCACGGCAGAGGGCCCTCTATGTTGCTTCAGGCCTGGTGACACCTGATCCCTGCAGACACAAGGTGCGGGAGGAGGCAGATATAGAGTGATCACTTTACTACATGACCCCAGAAGGAGGGACTGAGACCTGGGCCTGCCTGAGCCTGCCGCCCCTAGTAGGGGGCCCAAAGCCAAAGGCTGTTGGGATCAACACTGAAGCCAAAGGACTTCAGTCCCAGGTGTGGGGACCTGTAACCTGAGCCCTGCCATTCAGAGCTGAAGCCCTTGGGCTTTGGCCCCAGCCCTGGGCAGTGGGGCTTGGGTTTGACCCCAGAAACTCTAATGCCAGCCTTGGTGACCCCATGGGGACCCGACCCACAGTTTGAGAACTGCTGGAATAAAGATACTGGATTTATGGCTTACTACAACAATCTGATTTCCCTCCCCCGCCCTTTCCTTTCCTCCCTATGACTGGAGGGTTGTTAATGGGTCACTTTACCTCAAATGGTCCCTTGAAATATGTGTTATTAACTTATGCTAAACAATCTGTTCCATCTTGTATTTAGCAGTGACACTCTGAGTTAGTTTCCCAGACCTGAAAAAGACCTTTAGGTAAGCTCGAAAGGTTGTCTCTCTCACCAACAAAAGTTGGTCCAATAAAAGATATTACCTCACCCATCTTGTCTCTCTATTATTCTGGGACCAACATGGCCACAACAGCAGTGCATAGAAAACCTGAACAGTTTCTGTCTTACCTGACTATCTGAAATTGGTGGTCCACTTCTCCCAGGTTGCATTGAAAAATGGTTTACATGCTGTTTCTATGGTATTATTTCCTTTCTATCTAAATTTAGAAGTTCTGGTACTTTCTGAAATTGTATCTTGTAGGTTTCTACAAAAGGATTTCCCTTAAGGCATGTTATGGGCACATAGGTATCGACTACATGGTTACAGTTGTGTTGAGATTAATACTTTCAGAGGGACTTTAGTCTTGCTTCATCATGTATTGACCACACACAATGAAATGTTATGGATTCCGTCCTGCAAAGGGAACCATGTGGATGCCCCTGCTGAGACCCATTTGCAGGATCAGGGCCATAGTGGATTTCAGCAGGTGACTCTTTGGTTGTGCAAATGGAACTTTTGACTGTTCTTGAGTATGAACTACTACTATGTATGCTGCCTAGTTAATGTTTATACGGTGCTTTGAAAATTTAGTGTTCTATGTATATGCTTACTATTTCTGCAACTGACATTTCTAGGTACAATACTAGCAGCCAAGCACCAAGCATTGTGATGAGCTCCATATAATGTGAGAATACAGCATATTATACTGGATATAGTAACGAGCACATTAGCTTTCCATTAGATAAAAGTTAGAACATTGGCTTTTTATGTCATGATTCAAAAGAAATATACTAGGTCCAGATCTGTGTCTTCTTAACCCCACATGTTCAAAAAACATTATCAGACGGCTAATTCTTCTAATAGATTTATTCTAGGACATTGTATGACTATGGCTCAAATTCTATTCATTAGTATTCTCATTACAATTAGTAATAAAGAAGTAAATGAAGCCTTGCCTATATTACTCTTGTTGCAAGGAAAATAAAGTGTACTTCTAGCTCTTGTGCTTATCTTTTTATTGCACAAAGAGCCTGTTTCATATGGTGAACTCCTGGACGTTAGCACAAAGCCCAATTCTATTCTTTGGTTGTTGTTGGAGTGCTGTGAGCTGTCCTCCAGAGGTGCTGATAAGGAGTGAACATGGTTTCCCTCTTTTATAGATGGAGATAAGTAGTAATTAATGCAAAATTAGTGCCTTGTTCATTGACCTTTTAGCATTTACTGCTGCTAACTTTCACCTCACACAAAACCAGTGGAGAACAGTTGATTTACCACCTGCTAATAGTCAGCCCAGCATTCCCAGTAATTTTGTGAAAAGAGATCTGAATTGAAACAGAAGTAAAAATCACTAACAATTTAAATCTTTAAGGGGTCTTTGGCTCTAACAGTTAGTGATTTGCTGTGGGTGTAAATATATTGAAAAAGAGGAATTACTAAATGCTTACTTCAGAAAGCATCTCTGCTGAGAACGGCACTTTGGCACATGCCCAAAGTTGAACACTTGCTTAAGTGCTGTTGTGAATGGGGATGGACTTAAGTACTTCTGGGGCCTGAGGTTGAACTACATGCTTTCTTCTCTCATACTGTGCCTTCCATTGTCAGCGAGAATGTGTTAAAGAGTAAAAATCTTGTCACTATGAGACTTAGAATATTTGTTTGGCAAAATGCTGCTTTCTTCTCTTCTCACCCACCCTCCCCATTTTAAATGTGCATGAGCCCCTCTACTGAAAGCCTGTTCTGTCCAAAATGTGAAGGAAAGAAAGATTTTTGGAAGTACTAGATAAACACAGAAATTTATTTCCATTTTCTGCTCTTTGTGGATATATCATTGTGGCAGAGATAGCAGAGTTTGGTACCTTTCATTTGCCAGTTTCCCATTGTCATTACCCATAATGATGGATTTTGCATTGGTAAGCCTCCTTAGCAAAAAGCGTTTGAGCCAGTTTGGATTTGCCTCAGTTTAGATGTATTTTCATTTCTTTTCTCTATAATTCCTTTATTGAATTCTTTATTTTTGGAAATCTTTCATTATTCTCTTATTCAAGTTACCTCCCCCCTCTTTCTTCCCCCTCCAAATGAATAGCTAGAAGCAAGGCAATATCACATTGGTATTTTAATTCACTTATTAAATGCATGTACAGAAATTTTTAAAATGAAACCAGTAAGACACCAACCTTTTTATCATTTTTCTAGTGTCTACTGACTGTTGCATAAGCTAAATTATTTACAGTTTGATGCCTCACAAAAGAGAAGCAGATTTGGGTTATTTATTTCTCTGATAAGAAAATGGATTGAAGTTGCTGTGATATGTTCCTTTGTTAATTTCATATTTGTTCCCTGGTGTAAAAAATCTTTTAAAAGAACTAATGCAAGTACTGGCAGGCTCTTTTGAAATGGTATGGAAGCTGTAAGATTAAACAAAACCTGAAAAGTCCTTAAAAATATAAGTCAGCAAGGGTTTGATAAAAATAAGTGCTCAGCAGTTGAAAACCTCTAGGATGCTTAATTTGTTTGCTCTCTATTTGGGAGTAGTCCTTGTGAGTTATGTGTTTTGAATTATTGCAAGCTGGGCAAGTGTGTGTTTGTACAGTATAATGAAAGTAAATGAAAATGACCATACTGAAGATCTCCTTTTAATGAGGAGATTAAGACGCATGATAAGGTTGAAGAGTGAAATTTGCAGCTGTGTCATTTGCTGATATCCTTTCCTGGAATGTTTCAGTCATTGCTGTTTGCATATGTACAGTGTTTTCACAAGGTTTTTTTCTGCCCTTTGTAGATGCCAACAATGTGTCTGACACCACAGCTCCTATCATTGTAGTCCCTCCGCGCAACACCAGTGTGGTAGCAGGGAGCAGTGAAATCACACTGGAATGTGTGGCCAATGCAAGGTATTGTAAATATAGTAGTAGTAATAATAAGGAACTGTCCTCTGCTAAAAATGGAGTGAGAACCTCTTTTTTTTAATTTCATGGTTGTAATAAGCAGAATATAGCATGCAGCTTGCTTTGCACAACTGATAAGGAATCCATATTACTTGTTTAACATATAGATTATTTCTGGGAAAATAAGAAACTAGACATAATTACTGTCCCACCTTTACTCATGCTGCAACAGAGTCAAAAAGAGAAGGCAGAAACATGACATTTGGCCATCAGCAAACACTCTGTAACAGGAGTCCATAACATTAATGATTAACCCTATTACTATTAAGTTGGCTGTTGAAATGCAAGATGACTGTTATAGATTAATATTCTACATTTCCCATTAACTAAATTATGAAGGAGATCCTCCTATTTTCCTCACCCCACATAAATAAAATGGACAAGGCAGAGTACTGCAGTTAACTGTTACAGCTGTCCTCAGTTTACAGTTATTACAATTAACTTTTTGTACACACCATAATGTAGAGTGTACATTAGGAATCTCACTAAAGGCTAGAAATTGTTCCTATTAAAGCCAATTGAGGGTATTGGGAGTAGGATTGAATCCTAAGAGAGGTAAAGGGCTGGGGCCTTTGGATGATAAGAGGTCCAGCTGATTTCCTCTCCCCCTGAAGTCAGATGTTCTTGATACAGTTAGTGCTACCTCGGTAACTGTGCTATTATGAAAGCCTCTCCCATGTAGCTGAGTCCCATGGTAGTATTTATTTTTAATGTTGTTTGCTTAGACAAACCAAATCATTAGCGCTTAAGTTCCATTGCTATAATAATAATAATTAGCCATCTTTGTTCAGTAGTACTTGAGTAGTCTGTACCCTTGATGTGTGATTGTTAAGACATCAGAGTTCTATCTGAATTTATTTTTAAGTGTCTAATGATCAATCTGCCAGGGATATTGGAAGAGTTAGGTGAGTTATATTCTCTGTGTATTATAGGTGATAATATCATTCACTGCAATAATCTGAATGTTTTTTACTCTCACAGACCTGTTGAGAAACTGAGCATGACCTGGAAGAGAAATGGAATAAAAATAAGCAGTGGGGTTAACAGTTTTGGGAGACGTCTTACTATCACCAACCCAACCACTGCTGACATTGGAATGTACTTTTGTGAGGCTGAGTTGAAAGACAGCACTGTTAAGCCGGCAAGAGCAAAGGCCTTCCTCTCTATAATGGGTAATTCTGAAAGCAGTCTCTTTTATAGTAAAGCAGGGTTTGGACTCAGGTATAATAGGAAATAGAATTGATATTTTAATATTTCATCAACCTTACATCTGAACCTCTCCTCAGTGAATGGGATAAACAAGGTGAAGTGGAGTTTTCTTCCAAATTAATTCTGCTGTTCGTCTCCATGAATATAAATTAATTAAACATACTTTTTTTAAGCATTGATGTGACTCTGAATACCCTTTGAAACTTAAATGTAATCGTGAAGCTGGGGAAACCCAGGAGTAAAATCCTTATCATGCAGCTTCCACGTCGTGGCTTTTAGCTACATTAAATCCTGATTAACTCCCAACTTGCTTACTTCTAGCTTTAACATGTCACGTTGCTATTTTTGCAAGAGGATCTTTTAGGAGAGCTTTTGTACATTGCCCTTTGCAAATTCTAGTCCTGGGGTGAAGGACATTCCCAGGCACATGTGCTGGCCAATGTCAAATGAGAGAGAGAAAGTTGAACTTCAGTGTTACAAGCCATGTCTCCAGTGCTTCATTGGTAATGAAAGAGGTGCTGGGGCTCAAGCAATTTTTTTACATTCATAGCTGATGCAGCACGCCCAGTGGTGCTGGGGCTATGAACTACCAAGCCTAGAGGTGCTGGGCTGAGCCCTGGCACAAATTAAGCCCTGCATGTCTCTGCTAGTCTCTGGGCTCTAATATTTAACAGTACATTGTTACGTTCAGGCTAAACTTTTAAACGACAGCAGCTTACTAAACACCCATGAATTTATCATGGACTTTTTTATGTTTCCTTTCCAGTTTTTGCTAATTAGCAACATATGTGTGTGTAAATTAAGCTTTCTCCAGCTGGGGTTGCCCATGTGGCCCTTGACTAATTAATCATGGCTCAATCTTTGAAGCTTTGCTAGGTGCTAAACTCCCGCTGATTCCAGTGGGGGGTGCTCATTACTACACAGGAGGGCCTAAATACCTGGGAGGATCAGGCCTCGACAATATTCATTATCCATCACTTTGGAAGATATTGTGAAGGCTCAAACCAAAAGTGGAACCAGACTGCTGGCACTTAACATTAAAAAGGTTACAGAGCAGTTTTTAAACTAAGAGACGGGGGAAAGCTAATTGCAGCAGCGAAGTACGTGGATCGGACAGAGACTTCTCTTAGAGGAGTGTCTACTGATAGAGATTCTCTAGGCTCTAGTCAGGAGGAGAGCATGGAAGAGGATAAAGTATGGGCCAGATCAGATGAGAAACATTCACATAAAAAAGAATCTGACACATCAGAAAAGGGCAGACAAATAAACAGTGACAAGTTTTTAAAGTGCTTGTACACAAATGCTAGAAGTCTAAATATTAAGATGGGTGAACTAAAGTGCCTCGTGTTAAAGGGGGATATTGATATAATAGGCATCACAGAAACCTGGTGGAGTGGGGACAATCAATGGGACACAATCATTCCGGGGTACAAAATATAACCAACTGGCACTATATGTGAAAGAAAATGTAGAATCAAATGAAGTAAAAATCTTAAATGAATCCACATGTTCCATAGAATCTCTATGGATAGTAATTCCCTGCTCTAATAAGAATATAACAGTATGGATCTATTATTGACCACCTGACCAGGACAGTGATAGTGACGATGAAATGCTAAGGGAGATCATAGAATGATAGAATGTCAGGGTTGGAAGGGACCTCAGGAGGTCATCTAGTTCAACCCCCTACTCAAAGCAGGACCAATCCCCAGACAGATTTTTGCCCAGATCCCTAAGTGGTCCCCTCAAGGATTGAACTCACAACCCTGGGTTTAGCAGGCCAATGCTCAAACCACTGAGGCTATCAAAATAAAGAACTCGATAATAGTGGGCGATTTCAATTATCCCCATATTGACTGGGTACATGTCACCTCAGGATGAAGTGCAGAGACAAAATTTCTCGATACTTTAAATGACTGCTTCTTGGAGCAGCTGGTACAGGAACCCACAAGGGGAGAGGCAATTCTCGATTTTAATCCTGAGTGGAGCACAGGATCTGGTCCAACTGGTAACTATAACAGGACTGCTTGGAAATGGTGACCATAATATAATAACATTTAACATTCCTGTGATGGGAAGAACACCTCAACAGCCCAACACTGTGGCATTTAATTTCAGAAAGGGGAACTATGCAAAAATGAGCGGGTTAGTTAAACAGAAATTAAAATGTACAGTGACGAGAGTGAAATCCCTGCAAGCGGCATGGACACTTTTCAAAGACACCATAATAGAGGCCCAACTTAAATGTATACGCCAAATTAAAAAAACACAGTAAAAGAACTAAAAAAGAGCCACCAGGGCTTAACAACCATGTAAAAGAAGCAGTGAGAGATAAAAAGGCATCTTTTAAAAAGTGGAAGTCAAATCCTAGTGAGGTAAATAGAAAGGAGCATAAACACTGCCAAATTAAGTGTAAAAATGTAATAAGAAATGCCAAAAAGGCATTTGAAGAACAGCTAGCCAAAAACTCAAAAGGTAATAAAATGTTTTTTAAGTCCATCAGAAGCAGGAAGCCTGCTAAACAACCAGTGGGGGCCCTGGACGATTAAGATACAAAAGGAGCACTTAAAGATGATAAAGTCATTGCGGAGAAACTAAACGAATTCTTTGCTTCAGTCTTCACGGCTCAGGATGTTAGGGAGATTCCCAAACCTGAGCTGTCCTTTGTAGGTGACAAATCTGAGAAATTGTCACAGATTGAAGCGTCACTAGAGGAGGTTTTGGAATTAATTGATAAACTTAACAGTAACAAGTCACCAGGACCAGATGGCATTCACCTAAGAGTTCTGAAAGAACTCAAATGTGAAATTGCGGAACTATTAACTATGGTTTGTAACCTGTCCTTTAAATCAGCTTCTGTACCCAATGACTGGAAGATAGTTAATGTAACGCCAATATTTAAAAAGGGCTCTAGAGGTGATCCCGGCAATTACAGACCGGTAAGTCTAACGTCAGTACTGGGCAAATTAGTTGAAACAATAGTAAAAAATAAAATTGTCAGACACATAGAAGAACATAACTTGTTGGGCAAAAGTCAACATGGTTTCTGTAAAGGGAAATCATGTCTTACTAATCTATTACAGTTCTTTGAAGGGGTCAACAAACATTTGGACAAGGGGGATCCAGTGGACATAGCGTACTTAGATTTCCAGAAAGCCTTTGACAAGGTCCCTCACCAAAGGCTCTTATGTAAAGTAAGTTGTCATGGGATAAGAGGGAAGATCCTTTCATGGCTTGAGAACTGGTTAAAAGACAGGGAACAAAGGGTAGGAATAAATGGTAGATTTTCAGAATGGAGAGGGGTAACTAGCGGTGTTCCCTAAGGGTCAGTTCTAGGACCAATCCTATTCAACTTATTCATAAATGGTCTGGAGAAAGGGGTAAACAGTGAAGTAGCAAAATTTGCAGATGATACTACACTGCTCAAGATAGTTAAGACCAAAGCCGACTATGAAGAACTTCAAAAAGATCTCACAAAACGAAGTGATTAGGCAACAAAATGGCAAATGAAATTTAATGTGGATAAATGTAAAGTAATGCACATTGGAAAAAATAATCCCAACTATACATACAATATGATGGGGGGGCTAATTTAGCTACAACTAATCAGGAAAGAGATCTTAGAGTCATTGTGGATAGTTCTCTGAAGACATCCACGCAGTGTGCAGCGGTGGTCAAAAAAGCAAACAGGATGTTAGGAATCATTAAAAAGGGGATAGAGAATAAGATGGAGAATATCTTATTGCCCTTATGTAAATACATGGTATGCCCACATCTTGAATACTGCGTATAGATGTGTTCTCCTCATCTCAAAAAAGATATTCTGGCATTATAAAAATTTCAGAAAAGGGCAACTAAAATGATTAGGGGTTTGGAATGGGTCCCATATGAGGGGAGATTATAGAGGCTGGGACTTTTCAGCTTGGAAAAGAGAGACTAAGAGGGGATATGATGGAGGTCTATAAAATCATGAGTGGTGTGGAGAAAGTGAGAAAGGAAATGTTATTTACTTGTTCCCATAATATAAGAACAAATGAAATTAATGGGCAGCAGGTTTAAAACAAATAAAAGGAAGTTGTTCTTCACACAGTGCACAGTCAACTTGTGGAACTCCTTGCCTGAGGAGGTTGTGAAGGCTAGGACTATAACAGGGTTTAAAAGATAACTAGATAACCTCCATGAATTTAAGTCCATTAATGGCTATTAGCCAGGATGGGTAAGGAATGGTGTCCCTAGCCTCTGTTTGTCAGAGGGTGGAGATGGATGGCAGGAGAGAGATCACTTGATCATTACCTGTTAGGTTCACTCCCTCTGGGGCACCAGCATTGGCCATTGTCGGTAGACAGGATACTGGGCTGGACGGACCTTTGGTCTGACCCCATATGGCCGTTCTTGTGTTCTTATGTTCTCAAGCACTAAACCTGTGGCTTTATTGAATGGATTAGGCAGGAGCAGTCTGGTTACTATTCAGAGAAAATAAAAAGATCTTGCAAATCAAGGTGTAGGGATGCTCATAGAGGAAACAACTAAAGAAATGCAGAAGTGTGTCCTCCGGCTTGATAAGAGAATGCATAGTGTAATAATACACTGGTTTTGCTCCAATCCTTTAAATATGGAGCTTTTTTAAATGTTGGTGACTAAATGAAAGTCTCTCCTAGCATCAGTTTTTTTTTTATGTTGAGCACATTGGACACTTCACCAAGCTTGGTGGGAAATCTTAAAAGAAAAATAAAAGAGAAGCTTTTGAATTACAAGCCAGTGCTGATTTCAGACTCTGGATCTAATCTGATTCTTTATCACATATCACGACAAATGACAGGCATACAAGTATCCTAGATGGGTAGATTATTGCTTTGTTAATGACACCCTGGCTGTTGATGTTGATCAGAATTGATACATATAGTACTGGGTTGCACATTATAGATTAAACGGAAAATGTTATATTGTAAGACTCTAGCATATAGGCTCCATTCTGTAAAAGTGCTTTAAGGCACTTTATGTAAGATGAGAAACAGCTCCTTTCTCTAGCAAGATGTGTTCCAATTTCATTTTGTAGCATTCTTTCCCTTTATATTTAGATCCTATTGTGTGAACTTTAGTTCCAGCTTCTTTCCTCTGTATTCAATTTCTTAGAATTATTACCTTGCAGCCTCTCTTCCTTTAAGGAGCAGGGACACATTTCATTTATTTATGATTTTGATTTAAGCACTTTTTTATTCATAAGATTTTATTGTGACTAGTTTAATTTTGCTGCTATGCTGTCAGATCCTGCCTAGTGTAGCCTCTCAGTGTAAAAGGTACTTAAATATAGTTAAACTAAACCTGAGAAAAAAATCACTGGGGACTCATAGTAAAATGGTGGTGCCACCTTTGATTAGGAGCATGTCTACTCTCTTCTTGTTAGATGTTTTATTTATTTCTGTCCCAGTGTTAGGGGGCCGTCAGTGAATGAAGTTATGAAAAGAGCCGTAGATATGAACAAACAGATGAAAGAAAGCAGAAACAAATTGGTTACCAATTACTTTTATTTCATCCTGATGGAACAAGACACTCTAGTTGCAGGTGTTTACTCAATGTGTCAGCATTGCCTGCTACGTTTCTTTATTTATGAGTTTCTTGAACAGCAGGATGGATGTCTAATTCCAAACAGGAAGCAGAATCAAGGGATTAGTAGTTAATTCATGAAAGAACTGTTCAACCTCAGAGTTCCAAAATGGAACAGAGCCATTATTTAATTAGCAAGGGAATGGATTCTGGAGGAAACTGGAGACATGACTCAAACAGCAGAGGCTCCTTCTGCTAATGGGATGCTCTTTCTCTGAGCTTTATTTAGAGGTGTTTCCCAGATCACTTACATTATTAAAATCTGTTTTAGTAGCACTTACAGGGACTCAAGTATGCCTGTCTATTTACATGTATGAAATATTTGTAGGATGCACAAATTGATACCACATCACATCAAGAGCTGCACTTCTGGGCAGGATAATACGGAATGAATGTAATGAGCGATCTCATGCTTACAACAAAAAATTGTGTTAATGGAACAGTTTTTATTTTTAAGTTGTTATTATGATATATCAAATGCACTTGCTCAGACAATGTAGTGATGAGAGCTGTATAAGTACTGGATGGATTCATACCTGGCTAGGTAGACCCTGCAATTACCATATTGAACAACAACAAGGATAAGATATCAAGAACATTAAACAGATTTAAAATAGACAAAATGTTATAAAACACATGATTCCTTCCATTCCCCAATCAATATGTCATGCAACTAAGAGCCTGTTCCAGAGGTACTGAGCACCTCCAGCTCCTGCCAACTTTTAATAGAAGCCAAAAGAATGCTATGCTGAAGGGACTGTGGTCAATTTAAACCCCTAGTAGAACCTGCAAGAATGTTCTTTTTAAAGTACACTTGAGTTGTATATTAAAATCACACATAGCATTTGCAAAATCTGAATACACAGTGTATTAGAACAGTGCATTCACAAGTATAAAGCTTGCTAGCCTCTTGCTACGCTGCCATTTTCCAATGAAGATGGAAACGCTCCTTCTGACCTCTTCATACTGTTTCAGCAAAGATAAACTGAGGCGGTTCCAAACTCTGGTTTTATTAGCTGCAGTTGTTAGAATTTTTTTAAAGGGTAGCATGTTCCTCAGTTGGCAGAGTAACAGTTTGGGGAAGGTTTCAGAGTAGCAGCCGTGTTAGTCTGTATCCGTAAAAAGAACAGGAGTACTTGTTTGGAGAAGATTTGTTGCAGATTAGATAAGAGCACATTTGTTTCACCACTAACCGTTTGAAGATTAAGTTATTGAAAGAGTCTGCTCATGACCAAACTCATTTAAAAACTGAGCTAATTTTTAAAAATCTTTTACTCCAGTTCTTCAAATTCCTTTAACAGTTATTTTTAAACTGACTTTTTCTATGGGAGATTATGAATTCCAGGACTGAGAAAGTGTGGAAAATGAAAATGAAAATGAAAATGGTTGTGCTTAAAGCAGATAGAGATTGAAAACAAAATCTGAACAAAATGAGAGCGAGAGAAGCAGCAATACAAAGACATCAGAATGGTCTTTTGGGACAGAGTAGCAGTATAAAATTTTGTGCCAAGTATAAGGGAATTGAAGAAAGAGGAAAATTACATGATCGAAGATTAATCTTTCTTCAGTATTCTTTCTGTAGATGGAAGCATTGTCCAGCATTTTCTTTCTTTTATTTTTCTTTTCCTTCTTCGTTTTTCCTTGAGAGAGCTTTTGTATCCTATCTGGGTAAGGTTATTTCCAAGAATAAGTCCCTAGGGGGCAATATGGAACAAAAGATGGGAGAGACATCTAGGCCTTGCCCCTTTTGTGAAGGCTGCATGGAGTTTTATCAGGCACCAAGGGTACAGCATTGCGAGTCCACAGGATTCAGAGGCCAATCCGAAAACAATTATGAAGTTACTAAAGAGGGCTGAACTGATTGGAAGCTGAGATGAACTACAATTTGGTTGGCAGTCACAGGTAGGTGACCCGTCATGACTGCCCCTCAAAGTAAGGAGCAAGGAGTAGGAACCAGAGGAGAGAATTTTAGTTAAGGATTCTGTTTTTGCATAGGGAAAATAAAAATACAACACATGGCCCTTTCAAGGCAGGGAATTCTGGGAGTTACCTTGAATATAAAAGCCACTTGACTTGCCCAGACTTGAGTAAGGGGCTCAGAGAGGGAAAATCTTCGGGGAGATTACCTAAAGCATCTGGAAAGAGTAGACCTGAGTTGTTCCTGGGCTTTGCAGACTGTTGAGCTATATTTAGAATCCATGTGTCATCCTCTTAAGAATCTTTTTTGCTTTCATTAGTTCTTTAGATTTATTCTGTGATTGGTACATCTTTCTCCCTTCTTTATTTTAATTTTTTTACAAAGATCTTTCAGATGTGTATTTATTTTATTTATTCAGGTGTCTGTCATACATTAAAAATGCAATCACATAACAAGCTATTAGGTTCTCCCCACTCTGGGGACAAAATTGTGCTAGTGACAACCATGCTGGAAGACTATTGTTGCTAACATGGAAAGGGATTTTTCCTGAGATTCATATTCTCCAAACCAGACCACCTGGAGGTAGTCCGTGTAGGTCTATAACAGTTCTGTGATTGATTTCAGACAAAGAAAAGTCCTGGTTCAAGGAAACTGTTATTAATATTTGTGTATGGACATGGGTGCATGATATGGTTCTACTCCCAAGATGGACAGATTCTTATCCACCTTCACACTTTGTACTCTAAGTTACTTTAAAGCCGCCAGTCCCATCTTCCTTATAGTATGTTCCGGGACTCATTTAGTTTATATTAATAATGGAGACAGGTTCCAAAGTTTCCACTCAAATATGCAGGGCTGAATTTTTGACTGATAAGGAATATTGGCTTGTGGTGGAACCCGTGGGGCTTTCTGCGCTTTCTGACTTCCATGCATGGATCTTGGATTAAGTCACACATCTCTGATGCAGCTTGAAGGGTGTGTAATGGAGGCTGACTGTTATCTTTAGAATTTTAAAATCACTCTCCATGTAACTCTCTCTATGTAGGAGAGGTTTGAATAGTATCAGATTTTGCAAGCTCCCAAGGGGATTGTGGGGAGACTGTTTACAGAATAATGTCAACAGTACATAAAAAGCCTCAACAACTATTAAAACTACCTATTTATATTCAGATATCCCTTCTTCCTCTTGCTTGTTTTTGGCTCTTTAATTAAGATAGACTCAGTATCTGTAAAACTATAGTATCTGAACCCATATAGTATCTGTTCTTCTGGTCTAATATCTAATCTGCCCTTTCTCGTTAAACATCACCCTGCACTGCCAGGAGGGGTGAACCTGATGATTTCACCTCTTACTTCTGATTCTGTAATTAATGTAAATCAGACAATTGGCTTGATCCCAAGATATCACAGCCATCCTCTTGAAATTGGTGTTTCTGGGTCTCCTGGTATCACAGTGTGTAGTTTGGTGGGCACTATAATTTCACCACACATTTTCCCACCTCATTTTTCCCTAATATGACGAATGTTCAAATTTACATATTGTGTGATTTTTAAACCAGTCATTAATCTATACTCTCTAAATATGTAATAGATTCATAGAGAAATACAGGATACTACTGTAGAATATTATTTTTGACACAATGAAACGTCATTGTAACTACCCTGGGTGTGCTCCCCCTGGTTGAGACTCATCAGGCTGTGATACTCTTAGCTTGCTGGGGCTGGGCAGAGTTCAGGCACTGTTTTACTGGTTCTGGGTGAGATGGGTTGGGTCACAGAAACCCCCCTTGGGACTGCCACCTGATGTTCTGGGACTACCTCTAAGCCCTGGCAGCTTGGGACTTTAGAGCCCTGCCTGGTTGTGCCAAACACACTAGCCAGCTACACACACAGAATCAGGCTTAACTGAAAACAGCTTAAGAAGTGCTCCTGTCTCCAACATCCAGATACCCAGTTCCCAATGGTATCCAAACACCAAATAAATCCATTTTACTCTGTATAAAGCTTATACAGGGGTAAACTCATAAATTGTTTGCCCTCTAGAACACTGATAGAGAGAGATGCACAGCTGTTTGTTCCCCCGGGAATTAGTTGCTTGTTCTGGGTTAATTAATAAGTAAAAAGTGATTTTTATTAAATATAAAAAGTAGGATTTAAGTGGTTCCAAGTAATAACAGACAGAACAGAGTAAATTACCAAGCAAAATAAAATAAAACACGTAAGTCTAAGCCTAATACAGTAAGAAACTAAATGCAGGTAGATCTCACCCTCAGATGTTCCAATAAGCTTCTTTTACAGACTAGACTTCCTCCTAGTCTGGGTCCAGCAATCAGTCACACCGCTGTAGTTACTGTCCTTTGTTCCAGTTTCTTTCAGGCATCCTTTGGGGTGGAGAGGCTATCTCTTGAGCCAGCTGAAGACCAAATGGAGGGATTTCCAGGGGCTTATACAGTCTCTCTCTTGTGGGTGGAAACCCCTCTCTCCTCGTGTAGAATCACAGCTACAAGATGGAGTTTTGGAGTCACATGGGCAAGTCACATGTCCATGCATGACTCAGTTCTCTACAGGACAAGCCATTGCCCACATGTTAGCCTGAACGTTCCCAGGAAAGCTCACATGTGGATTGGTGTCTATCAAGGTCCATTGTTAGCCAAGTACTTCCATTTACCTGAATAACCCCTTGACATTATATTGACCAAATCTGCCTTATGTGCTTTCTACAGCAAACACTTTAAATACAAACATAGAGCCAATGCTCATAACTTCAGATATAAAAATGATACATGCATACGAATAGGATGAATACATGCAGTAGAACATAACCTTTGCAAAGATATGTTACATGGCATATCTAGCATAAAACATATTCCAGTTATGTCATATTTACAGTCATAAGCATATTTCTATAAAGCATTATAGGGTGCAACATCACACTGGGCATCTAGACACACATTCCAGTTGCAGATCCTGTGTCAACACCACTCTTGGCACTACAGACCCTGTGGTCTAGTTGTCTTGACCTTGAAACTAGAACCAGCTCCAAAGCCTCCCCAGTGGCTATCGCATGCTATCAGAGTTCCTCCAAAGCTGTGGATGGACCCTCTAATTTATTGTTTTCCCCTTCCATGGTTATGTGACCATATCAACGAGTGACACCAACTCTTCAAAGGAATTTTTAAACACACCCTTTAATTTTAGGCAGCAGAAGAGAGACGCTGATATAGGGAAAAACATGAGGTCTGCATGAAAACCCCTGCCTGAGTTTCCTCACCACTCCCAAAGGCTCTTTGGGATTTGGTCAGAATCTTGTCAGGGCCCTTGAACCCTCCTTCCTTCCTTCATCTTCTGCCCACTCTTCATCTGCTTTTGTTTCTGGTCTCTCCTCCCAAAATGGCTGGTGAGAGAGAGCCCTTCTTTTATAAAGTTTGTCAGGTAACTACCATAATTGACTTCAAGTCCTTCATCGTGTGATCTCACTTGGAAGAAAAGGTTTATCTGGGCAGTAGCTAACTCATTCTCCAAGGGAGCTTCTATTTGAACAGGACAAGATGGGTCAGGTTAACAATCTGATTACTTTGAATTGCCCTCTCAGTGCCTTTATGAATCCCAGTTCAAGATGGAGGCAAAAAAGACAACAGGGAAGGCACAATGCAGTTTTACAATCAAAATAGTATTCATGAAACAAAATGGAGTTTGTACTTTGATATAGATACATACAGGCATATACTAATTCATGATACTCAAAAAAGCCCATTTCAGAAGGAAATAGAATTTTTTTCCTTTTAGGTTACCAGTTTGAATTTGGTTCTAGATCTATTACCATCTGTTGGCTATTAGTCTCAGTGAACACATTTGTATCACCAAAAAAACCCCCAAAACAAAGCAAGACACCACCACAAAACCCGAAACAAAACACCATCATGACTGGTTGTCATGTTGGCAATTAGCAGCTGGAACTTGCGTTGCACTGGCAAGGAGGCTAAGGCCCCAATCGAGCAAAGCTACTACGCACCTACTTCACTGTTTCAAAGGATTGGAGCCCAAATTACTGTTTTCCATGCTGTACCTGTTCTGTAGATAAGCAGAGTTCACTCTCCAAGGCTGTAAAGCTATAGTACTTCGTATAGTACTAAAAATTCATTTAAGTATGCCTAAAAACACATGTAAATGATTCAGTGTGAGTGGATAGCAATTGCACTGATATATTATGTAGGGTTTTTGGCTGCTTATTGTGGCTTCAGTTGTCCAAGGTATTAAGCACTCTATCCTTAGTCTCGCAAAGCACTTACAAATGTTTTATTTTAAACATGTGAGTAGTCCCGATTAAGCCAATAAACTACTTAAATATCATGCATCAGACCTCCAGAAATCATCAAATTGACTTTAAATTTATGAAATGTTAACAAATAAATTCTGGGTTCCTTTTATTTGCCTTCTGGGTTTTGAGTCTTCAGATTTCACATTTTCAAGCTTTCCTCCACAACCAGGAGGACTAGAAACTTACTCTTTTTCTTTAAGTGAAAGTTGAGATTCTTATGTAATTACTTAATTGCAGGAGTTGGGATCAAATGTAACAAAATTTGCAAAAAAAGTCACAAGAGTTTGCAACTCTGCTACTCTTGTGTTTAAAGTTAAACATGTTCTTTTGCTGGATTGCAGAGTGCTCAGCAACTTGAATCATGATGTCTATGACCTGCACCATAATCCTACAATGAGTTTGAATTTTATGTTCAGCTTTTCAATTTGTAGTTTAGAGTAGTGAACGAGACTTCGTATGCATTATATAAGAACTTATTATGTGTGTTATCAGAAGTCATATAGCTGGGCATTGAGGATCAGTAAGGTTTACACATTTATATTATTAAAATGTAAGAAATCACTTGGATAGTTCAGTTTATTGCAGTGGTTCTCAAACTAGGGCCACTGCTTGTTAACGGAAAGCCCCTGGCGGGCTGGGCTGGTTTGTTTACCTGCCGCGTCTGCAGGTTTGGCCGATCGCGGCTCCCACTGGCTGCGGTTCGCCGCTCCAGGCCAATGGAGGCTGCAGGAAGGGTGGCCAGCATGTCCCTTGGCCCACGCCGCTTCCTGCAGCCCCAATTGGCCTGGAGCGGCGAACCGCGGCTAGCGGGAACCATGATTGGCCGAACCTGTGGACGCGGCAGGTAAACAAACCGGCCTGGCCCGCCAGGGGCTTTCCCTGAACAAGCGGCGGCCCTAGTTTGAGAACCACTGGTTTATTGGTTTTGCCTTGTAGATGAGTTTTCTAGGCAATTTCACACCTTTGCCCCCTCATTCTCTGCACAGACTTTGAAAACTGATTTGTTTGACTTTGTTTAAAAGGAATATAGAAATGTAACATCTGTAATGGGTCCTTAGAGGGATACCTCTTCTCTACGTTGGAGAGAACATTTTCTAGTGGTTAGAGCGGAGGGGGGGGGGGATTGGAGTCCTGAGTTCTAATCGTGGCTCTTTTACTGACTTGCTGTGTGGGTATGGGCATGTCACTTAACCTCTCTGCAAAATGGGGGTAACAACACTTACCATACCACCAGTGAGGTGTTGAGGAATAGTTAATTAATATTGTAATGTAATATACATTGGGATTGTTGTATTATTTTATTCTATTTATGAAAATAAGTAATGCCATACAATTAGTACTAAGTGTACCAGTCTGGACCGGGGAATTATTTATATGTTGTTGGGGTGGGGTTGAGATGTAGATAGCCTAAAGCTACCTTGGGCCATCTTTAACCCACTACACTTTTTCTCAAATATACTTGTATTCTTCAAGAGGAAAATTCACAGCAAAACATATCCCCTTTTCTGTATTTTCCACTCTTTTAAGAGGCAATCAGTGCATGGTGTTTGTGCTTAGTTATGCTATGATAGAATTGTAGTTATAATCAAATAAAATGCTTCTGAAAACAGTACTCAGATGATAATCACATTGAGTAAAGTATGACAGTTTTTAGTTACCATGATAATCACTGCAACCTTAATGCCTGTGGGACTTTGACGTGATACTCCTGAAATTTTATGCTGCATAGATTAAGTAGTTACATGACAGTGTGTTCTACAATTCCCCCAAGTCTAGTCTTTGTTTAATGCAACCTATAATGACTTTTGTTTAGTCCTAATGATAAACTGTCGGTTTTGTTGGTTATTACTGCATGTTCGATTAAAGCATTAAATCTGTTTGCTTTCAACAAATAAAACTGTTAGGGGTTTTTTTTAATATACTGTGCTTACTTTCTGATATAGGGTCACTGGCATGGTATGGCACTTTATTTGACATGCTTCATGACTTCATGAGAAGCTGGTGTTTAGCTTAGATACTGAAGCAAACTATTCTATAAAATATTATGCTGTAAATATAAACCTTTATGAACCTCTTGGGATGGCCCTTCTAAACAGAATTAAAACATTCCATGATTCAAACCTATAAAATGAAAAGTAGCCGCTGCACTGAGTATTAATTTGCAGTGTGAAACCCTAAATATAAATTGGCATCGGCTCAGCTATCTTTGAAATTCATATTCATCATAGCAAAAAACAACAAAAAACCCTCCCATGATCCCCAAACAGGAGATGAACTAGGCAGTTTGTATTATACTATATTAAATACAGCATTTGTGAGGAAACTATATTAAATTCTTTAAATCAACCTCAGTTTTCATTTTGTTGTTTATTTCCTTTCTATTCTAAAGAGCCACCCTATTTCACTGCTGAGCCTGAGAGTCGAATTTTGGCCAAGGTGGAGAAAACAGTGGACCTCTTATGTCAGGCAATGGGTGAGTGCGCAGTACATAAAGTATATGAAGCTGCTTAAAAGGGGTACGAGCTTGGAAAAAATAAATGCACCCTCTGTTGAATAAAGCACCCAATACCAATTCCTAACATTTCGGGGTAGATTTCAGTGAGCTATGACCATTTACAACATCTGAGGAGCTGCCCCTTCACCTTTAGAAAATTGGGCTGTTCTTTTAGTTTTGTTTTGTACGTGTGATGCAAGTAAGTGGAATTTTGGTATAAGAGCTGGGTAACATTAATGCTGCTTGTCTCCTGGGCAAAATAGCCCCTGCTCCTTCCGTTCATGTTCCTTGCTTTAGAGGATACTTTCTACAATTGTAGTTGGCTAAAAAGGATTACGGTCTTGAGCCAGTAAATTAACTGAAGTAAAACAATGGCTTTGGGACTCATAACTTGGGATGCCGCGAAACAATCAATAATTCCAATACTTAAACCTCCTTGTTGAAAATTATGGTGCTTTTACACTGAGTAGAAATGTCAGTTGCACTAATGTTAAAGTGTAGTTACACTTCTACAACAGCACTCTTTCTTTCCGTTTTTAATTGGAAGGTGTTTTAATGCCATAACAACCTTCAAAATACTTATAACTGGACTTAAAATGAAATGCTTTTTTCGATACAATTCCAAAGAAGCAGAAGCATGCCTTCTAATTAAAAAATAGGAAGCATCATAATCTAGTGATTAGAACAGTGAGCTGCAAGTTTCTAACCCTGAATATTATGTTCAACTCTGCCACTGAATTGACTTATGACCTTGGCATGTCATTTAGCCTCTCAATGCCTCAGATTCCCTATCCATAAATGGAGATAATAGTGCACACCCAGTAAAATGCCTTGAGGTCCTGAGATGAAAGGTGCTATAAGTGCAAAATATTGTCATTAAAACAGTTATATACACAAGAGCACTGTGAGAAAAATGTAAATCATTAACTATTTCAAATACTACTTTCCCAACACCAGCTGTTTTTGACAACATGAATGTTCTTTATAGCATGTTGTTGTTTCCATTCCCACTAATTCACCCCACCCCCTGCCTGTGCCAAATAAGGTGCTGCGGAGTGCTATCAGTTCATATTAAGGTAAATATATTGGGATTTTTCTGTTACCCAGATGAGATTCTCACCCAAGTAGCTGTTGTTGTTTTTTAAATCACACCATTAGCAAAACTGGCTATAATAGTATTTTTCTGAGATTTGTCAAGTGTGTGACAAGCAAATAACTCGAGCCTCTGGACTCTCTGCCGTGCCCAATGGGAGAACTATCTAAAACCCCAACTGCTTGTCAGCTATTAAAAGAAAAAACCTCTCCTTGAGAGGTCATGCAGACCTCATGGTGCTTTCTGACTTCTCTTCCAGACCTACTCTTCCTTCCATCTAGCTCCCTGGGGAACTAGCAGGGCACACCTAAGCAGTCTTATGGCCTGGATCCTGTTTGTGCAGTGGAACCCTCTTATAGCCAAATCAATTAATATACCTTCAATGTGGATCCAATCCATGGACAGCAAGGCAGTTCTTCTGCCAGAGTCTTGGTTAGCTGCATAACAGGCATGCAGAGGGACTCCTGGCCACACACCAGCTCAATATAAATTAGGAAAGAGTAGGGATTAGAGGCACAGGAGTGATTGGGGAGACACTAGATCTGTAATTACACAGATCAAGCTGCCACAAATCCTTAAAAAGAGGTTGCTGCTTCTGTTCCAGCTCAGCTGCCCTATGCCGTGGCCACAGGTATGAAGGTGGATTTGACTTCACCCAGCTCCTGTGGAAGTCTGTGCACAAAGCCCATTTACTCAGCCTTTGCGCACTGTGAGTGTGAGAGACGGATTAATTTCACAGTATAAGTAGCGATTAACTATAAATAAAATTGCAACCTGCACAGACTAGCTTTTTACTTCCTCATAAATGGAATTTCAGTATATCCAACTGTACTGTAACCAGGCTGGGGTATATATCTCTCAGCAGCCATTGATGCTTTGTACATTTTCAATGCACTTTTTTTATCCTTCCTTATTTACTTATAGAAAGCATGGAGCTGCAGGCCGCATTGGTGGTGTCATGGGAGTGCAGTTAATTGGACAACAGTTCTACCTGTGTAGACAAGTAGATGGAAGGATACTTGTGGGACACGGCAGCCCACTGGGAGATGGTGGTGCTATAAAAAATAAATAACAAAAATAATAATGTAAACTTCTCTAGTCTTTAATCCATGATCTCCATGTACAATTGCTAAAATTCAGGCCATGGCTATAAAATAGTTAAAGATTGTTAGCCCTATTTACAGGTGGGGAAACTGAGCCACAGTATGGTTAAGTTACTTGTCCAAAGTCATATAGTGAGTGGTAAAGCCAGGAATGAAGTCCAACTTTTCTGGCTCCCAGTCTCCTCTCTAACCATTAGATTAATTTTCTAATCTTGGTAGAGTGCTTTGGAAAATGTATGGCACTCTATAAACGCTAAGTATTATGATAATTTTATTTTATGAATCTTTAGATCACACTGCATCCCCTCAAACAGCAAGGTAGGACCAAGGGTTGGCAAAATGCCTACATGGAGGAATAAAGATCTTTAAAATGTTTCCTTCTCTAGATTTTCCGTTAGGACGGATCAGGGAGAAATAAAGACAAAATTCATAATTGTTTTTGCTATTTTTAAAATTTTCATTGCAAAATGAAAAAAGGGAATTTTGTACAATTTTAGAGGCAGTTGTCTCTGGGAAGATCACTAAAAGCCCAAGTGAATGCTATTGACAGGCCCCTAAATGCTTAAATAAGATCTTTGTTTATCCATATGAGATAAGTTTCATAACTGTGGGGTAGGGGAATGTATCCATGGCTGAAACATAGGAAATAAAGAGATGGTAATATTCATTTTATCAGCTGAGTTAGTGATGGAAAGATGTATTTCACGGTGATTATAGGATTAGGATTTTTTTGCTAATATTGTTAGTGGGAAGGGATTTGAGAAATGACTCTAATGTTAAAGGTAGGGGTCAAAGTATTGAATGCCAGGTTTCATTATCTGAATGCCCATCAAATCTAATGTGTGGGAAAATGGAGTTGTTATTATTTAAACTTGAAATCATTTCCAGCCTCTTCCATATCAGGAGGACTATTCCATTCTGTTTCTTCATTACTCAGTGATAACTTGTATTTGCCCAGGGGATTTTCAAAAGATGAATAACACTCTCGCACTGAGAATTCTGAACATTAGAGTTTATACTAATTTTGTATATGGGCTGTTGTATGAAATGGAAATTGTGCTTGTTGCATGGTGGTACACTGCATCTATTCATATCAAACACCACACACTGTGTACAGTGGATTTCTTTCTGAGATGATTATCGGCTTCAGAGGTGATTTTGGCAACGGGTGCATGTTTGTATAAATAACATTAGGATGAATCAAATATTCTTTTTCTGCTACTTCTTATTTTTTTTGTACATTTTTATTTGGGTAAATATAATTTTGTCCACACCCAGAGGATGAGTAAAACTTGAAAGGAGACACAAATTGATATGTTATGTCATATTAGTAACTTTGGGATTTTCAAAATATTGGTAATATTGTGCTCTTCTATAGTGGCTCCCATCTGAGGATTTCAGTCTGCTAACATTAGGGTGAAATTCACTGCCTGCCCAAGGCTCTAGGCATCCTATGGGCTTAAATGAGGCAAAGGGCCTTCACTAGAGTGAATTTCACTCATTAAGGAATTAAACCTCACTGCTGCCCGGTAATGTAGGTAACTACTATCCCCACTTTACAAATGTGAGACACAGAGATTGCTCGGCACCTCTGAAAATCAGGCAACTTCAGTTCCCATTGACTACTTCAGTTGCCTAGATATTATTGTGATGGGTGCATTAGAGATATATAAGGTAGACGGATGGATGACAGACACAGACTGTAATGGGGTCTACAAACCCCATACCGAGTATAGATGGGGGAGTTGTGGGGAGGAGAGTCTCTCCTGTTCACAAGCAAACAGCCTAATCATACCCTCTTGCAGCTGCCAGAGCTGCCAGTCATGGAGGCAGGCACCATAGCTGCTACCAATAGAGAAAACAAGGCCTGCTATAAAGAGGAGAGTGAAGAGCTGGAAGCGGAGGCAGAAGGGTCTGGGGGGTGGCAAAGAGGTGACAATGCCACCTTTAAGAAAACAGCCAGGCAATTGCAGGGCCTAAAATTGAAGGACTGATAGACTTAATTGGCAGTGAGAGTCCAGGAACTGACCTGACCAAGAACAAACTAAGGAGGGCCAGTCAGGAGATGCAGAGATCCATCGAAAGACCACACCAGGAGACAGTGACTCTTACCTTACAATCAGTCAGTGGTTCAGATCCTGGGCTGAGTTCCAGCTGTGCCTGTAAGCTCAACACAGCTTGTGGTGGAGACTAGGGGTGGGTCAATGTCGTTTAAGCATTTATGCCCTCCCAATCTTGGGGTCATCCAGTTCCATCATAAATTAAAGCAACTTTATGGCTGCTTTACTTTAGGCCCTTGGGGGCTGTTCAGGAAGAGCCAGGGACTGCTGGAGTGGGAGGACAATGCAGGGATCATGATGGGTGGCATAGGAGCTTCTATGGCTACCCTACACCACTGAATAACTCCACTAGGAAGGGAAAATTCTCCACTGGCCCGAACTGCTGAATTTACAGTCCCTTTTGTGCAGCAGACTGGTGTGAAGTGGCTACAGCGTAAGTGAAAACCTGTGCCAGTATTTCTATATATGTGCATGCAAGAATAGAGTAATACAAAGTATGAGATGTTATTTTTAAGGTAGGATTTCTGTTTACATTTTGGTTTGCATTAATGCACAAATGTTTCAACCACCGGTGAAGTAGAAAATGAATCAAAATACAAATTTTAAAACAGGTTTACTGAATACAATATGCTGCTTGTACATTATCGCTTAAAGATACACTGCCAGTTATCATGAAAAGGATTGTTAAATTAAGAATTAAAATACCTATTACAGTCACTTCAGCATTTCATTGCTAATGTGTAATTTGCCATTTTCTTTTAATTTTGACAACTTGACTGTAGCGGGATATAAGATTTTTATTCAGGATGAAACTACACTATAGGAATTTCTATGTCACAGTGTTGCTATGGTTCACATTTACAGGACTTTGGTTTTAATCTAAAATTTTGTTTTAAAACGTTTTTCCCAAAGTGTGGTATGAAGTATGATTATGAGGAAGAAAACATGATAGGGTTATCTCCACACACTATCATTATTTGCTGTTGTTGTCATCACGCTTTCTACAGTATCTTATTGTCGTTGATAACATGATCTGTATTCACCATTGATCAAACAGTGCTTTTGTACAAATATCTATATATTTATATAGATTTTGGGTGGGGCAAGTTAGGCTACGTAGGGCTCAAATTTGTGCTCAGATATTTGACTATAACATTGCTGTGTACTTTGATTGTACAGAGTATTCGGTGGTCGGCAAAGAATAATAGTGAATTGGCTTTGTTTGATATGTAGGAGTTCCCGTTCCCACTCTAGCCTGGTATAAGGACTCTGTTCCTATCAACGAGCTACAGAATCCTCGTTACAAAGTGCTAACGAACGGGGGGCTGCAAATCCAGGGATTGCATCCTGATGATTCCGGAATCTTTCAGTGTTTTGCCAGTAATAAAGCTGGAGAAATACAGACCCACACCTACCTGGATGTAACCAGTGAGTACGGAACTATGGTAATGATTAATGAGAGCAATGTTCCCATTTCAGATAGAAGGGCCACAATCATTTGTATAGTCTTCTGGACAGCTTTGTGGGTGCAGTGGATTGATTCAGATTGATTGAATTAAATCTATAGAGGCAACACCTGCACTTCCATAACCTTGTAAGTGTTCTAGAGCTAATGCATTCACTTGAGGCTTGATCCAAAGCACGTTGAAGTCTATGGAAAGACTGTCATTAATTTCAACGGCCTTTGGATCAGGCCGTTATTGATACATTTAAAAAAAAAATTGGGGGGGAAAAAATTGGGCTCGCTCTCTTCCTTTTAGTTCTATAGTTGAGTTTTCCTTTTCTATTGCTTTATATAATTCATGCTACTGTTTTATGATTGTGTAGGATGACACTTTAGGTAGATTTTGCTTGGGGGGAATAAACACACATAAAGTCAGAAGTTCCAAGTTAAACATATTTTTCAACAGTAAAAACCAAGTTAAATGTTGTAGTTATTGAATCACTCTGCCGTCTTATTTGTTGGAAAAATTCCATGGTTGCCAATGTAATGATTTTTTTAAGCTCAAGGACAATATACAAGTACTGACCAGAATTCTTTGGGCTTTAGAAAACAGATCTGTAACAGTTCGATATCTATGTGGGAAGTGGCAGTAAAAAAAAGTAATAGAGTGCAACTGGGGGAAAATAAGAAAGAAAAAACTTAGACAATGTATTGAATGAGAATCAGATTCTAACTATTTTTGGCTGACATTTAACTTTCAAAGTTAATGTCATTCTCAAGTTGCTTTTCATCTTAAAGAACTCTGTATTATGAAGATGAAAGCAAATAGTTTTGTTTATCTAGATTTCTGTATTCCCCAAAACACTAATTTTACACCTTTCCACTTTTATCATTAAGACCTCTTGCTTGTACTTATACAAGCACTGATAGATTTTATTTTCCGTTTAGGTAATAAAGTGTGTTAGATCATTCCTAGGAGATGAATAATGAAAGGTTACAGTCACTGCTGAAAGGTTTTTATTTATTAGTGTCATGTCCTTCTCCATGATCCGCTCTATAAAAGTGGAAGTAAACCACTCCAGGATGGTATTTAAGGGATTGTTTTGATAGGTGATCCCATGATTTTTTTTACTTTTTTGATTCCAGATATTACACCAACATTTACCCGACCTCCAATGGACATTACTGTTACAGAAGGGATGACTGCAGTATTAAGCTGTGAGGTTACTGGGGCTCCAAAACCTGCCATCACATGGAAAAGAGGTAAACACTTATTCTGTTGTGAAACCATAGTGAATTCCTGCTCTGTTCTCCCCTTGAATACTTTGGGAGAGTCCATTCAGCAGGTACGTCTCTATTTTCTCTAGTTTGTTCTGTGCAAGAAGAGGATGGCTGTGTGTGTGTGTGTGTGTGTGTGTGTTCGTGCACGCGAGTGAGTGAGTGAGTGTGTGAGCACCTTGTGTGGTTTTGTTACTTAATCTTTTGGAATTTCATCGCTTAATTCATGCATTGCAAATAACAAGAGTCATGCCATTTCCTCCTCCTATGTTTCAGGGAACCAGATCTTAGCCAGTGGCTCTGTTCAGATTCCCAGGTTCATTCTTCTTGAATCTGGTGGGCTCCAGATTACTCCCGTCTTCCTCCAGGATGCTGGCAATTATACCTGCTATGCAGTCAACTCTGAAGGAGCCCTGAATGCTTTTGCTATCCTGACTGTCTGGAGTAAGGACAATGCTTTGTTTTAAATCTAACATTAATCAAGGATTAATCCGTTTTTGGTGTGCTCTCAGGAAATTGTCAAACTATTATACAGCTCCATTTAATAGAAAAACTTGTATAAATTAATAGGAATAATGTGTCTATTTAAATAAATCTATCAAATTATCCATTTTTGTGAAAGGATGAATATAAATTTTGTATATTTGGATAGCTATTCAAGATGTTTTTGCAAAAGAAACTAATTTAATAAAAAATTAGAGTGAGTATGATCTCACTTACACAGGTTTTACACTGGTGTAATTTCATTGGCGCTGATTCTCTGGCAGGGAAAAGCAGCCCTAAAGCTGGCAGAGCTGGCCACTTAAGGATTCCCCCTACCTAAAGGAACCTTCCAATGGTATAGAACCAGGGCAGGTTCCAGGTTTTTCCAAGCAAAAAAAACCCCAAAAAACAGAGTGCCGCCCCTTGAAAAGAGCCGCCCCAAAGGGCCGGAATGCCGCCCCTTAAAAAGTGCCGCCCCAAGCACATGCTTGGAACGCTGGTGCCTAGAGCCGGCCCTGTATAGAACAACCCTCATAGCTTCTGTGCCACCAGCTCCCTGACTGCTGCCACGGGGTGTGTGGCCATAAGGTCATACGTGATCCCTTGCTTACGTAGTTACCTCTGACAGTTGTTGACAGCCAATGCAAAATACATCAGGCTTCAGCTGCTCTAAATTGATTTAGGGATCAGCCTGGTACCGATCAGACTCAGGTTTGGCTTGCCCTCCACCACTACCTGGATTTGTACTGAGTATCCTCTTAGCTGGTCTACAGAGTCTGACCCATTGACTTCATCTGAGTTACTCCTGGTGTATGGGAGGTGAGATACATTCCCAGTGTGGGAAATCCAAGCTACAAGTTAAAAAAGGGAAGGTTTAACATGTTGCCATTAACAGCAGGAAAAAAAAATCCTGAGTTGAGAATAAAAATCCTTTTTATAAAAAGTATATTGCTCTCCTCTCCTTCCCTCTCTTTGAAGTGCAGCTTAGGGACTGATTATCCTTGGGGCGGATAGTGCACATTTTACATCTATTCATCCCCAAAAGAATGTAAACATTCCACCTTATGATCTTGAGGGTATCTGTGGAATATACTGGCAATAAATGTAATGTAAGACACACTTGTCATATATGGATGGCATATTGATATTACTGGCTATGCATATGGTTTAAGTATTAGAAGAATGTGTACTGCTTTATATTCAGATATATTTAATGGAGCACAGCAGGGGGTCTCCATTATAATTCATTTCTCAATGGATCAAATACCTGTAATAGATAGGGTCCCTGTTCATTTTTTCTCTCTTGCTAAACTTTTATGATTGAATATAACCACACACTACATGTACATCAATGAGAACTCCATTACAGAACTAACCAGCTTACACAGGTACAGTAGAAATAATACTGACATAGTACATGGTATTAGTAATATTAGACATAGTGCATAATGATTGTAATGTTGTTGTAGCTGTGTTTGGTCCTAGACTATTAGAGAGACAAGGTGGATGAGGTATGTTGGTGAGAGAGACAATAGAGCATACATAGAGCTTTTCTTTTTTGTGTAAGCTGAAAAGCTTGTCTCTCTCACCAACGGAAGATGGTCCAGTATAAGATATTACCTCACCCACATTGTCTCTAATAGTATGATATCTCTACTTGTACAGATCTGATTCAGTTGGTCATCTCTTGTACACCTGTGATTTCTCATTTGTTATGGGTTATCATCTCTACGGTAATTTGGGACTGCATTCCTTTTATCCACCCATCTTCCACACTTTACTGTCTGTCTGCCTGTTTTAGCTGATGATATGAGCTGCCACCACCTCTTTGCTGAACATAATAGAGATCTTTCACATTTGATCTAGTTGCTATAGTTACAAGCAATTATTGTGTTCTATGTCTCCAGCGGTGTTTGAATGAAGATAGTTTTGCAACATTTAGGAAAACACCTCTTTCTTATGAGGAACATTCACTCTCCTTGAAACTGCTCCTCTTCCACCCTCATTGCATAGGTTTGATGGGATAAGGTGCCATTTACATTTTCCTGTTTCTGAATAATTTTCAGAGTATCTTCTTCCCTTGCACAGTTTTTGACTCCAAATAGCATGCCTGGGCTCCTGAATAACAATATATTATTGTTGACTTATAGGCACCATAGATGTTCTTGGAACTTTATGACTTTGGGGTTGCCAGTAACTGGTTGCAGCAAAGACAACAAATAACATTTAGTACTCCTCTAGCGCTTTTCATATTCAAAGCACTGCCCGCAGATTAACTAACTAAAAGCTGCACATGCTGGTGTCCTCTGCTGCTTCTCTAAAGTCTCTTCATCACATACTTAGGACCTCAGCTTTACATAGTTAAATTAGACCAGGGGGTGCGGCGGGATCCACATAAAATAGTGGTAAGAGTGTCCTGCCTGTTAGATTTAACTACTGGGCAACCTTCCATATGCCAGTCAGGGAGCTTCACGCTCACACTCCCATTGCCAGAGTGAAAGAGAGCTTCTTGCCCAGAGTGACGAATAACTCGTTCATTGCCCTTTGAGAGAGACCAGATAAAAGTCTGCAATTTTACCTGAACACTGACTTCTGTTCTTTTCAGATCGCACTTTTATTGTTCACCCTCCTGAAGACAGCACTGTTATTAAGGGAACCACAGCCACTCTACAATGTGAAGCGACTCATGACCCTAGAATTTCAATCAGGTTGGTGGTATCCATTATTGTTTGTGTGGCTTATCTGAACTTAATTTTACAAACTATCAGAGTGTCATTAGGTGAGAAGTTTCAGGATCCCAGATTTCAGCATCAGACCCTTGATTACCTCATCATAAGATTGTAGACTGCATCATTAATCACATAAATTCCATTTTCTACTTCAGTCTTATGTATTATTTGCAATGAGCTATGTTCCACTTCATGACTTCAATACAGCCTTCCATGATTTTACTGTCAAGGTTAATACACTATCAATAAAACCAACTTGTCAGAAGCTGCTACTTAATGAGAGTAAAGCCCAAAGGGATCAAATAGGACTTCAGAAGTGTTTATGTTGGGAGTGCTGAAACTCTAGGAGGGGGGCTGTCCGCACTCTCTGAAACACTTTAATAACTAAGGGATAAATTCTCATTTAATTGAACCCTGTGTAATGGAGAGCAGAACTTGCCTCTAAACTGGTAGATCTGCACACAGAATTCAGAGGTAGCTCACCACTTTTAACAAAATGACAGCATTGAAATATGCACAATTTAAAGGCACCACACATGAATGAAAAAAGTTATTTGTGGCTTTGAGGATTGTTTTCAAAACGTTAGAAAATGACAGTGCAGAGAACCTATACAATTATGTAAACATTTTTAGACCATACTGGATTGTAGGGCTGTGTATACACATGTTGTGTAGCTGTATACATGTATCTAAATCTACACACACAAGGCTCGATCCTCTGGCATGGCAGCCACTTTGCATTGTGTTACTGGTGTAATCTGGCAATATACCTGGCGTAACTAGCTCAGGGAGGATCAGTCCGTGTACGTGAGAGCCTGAAATCCATACACCAAACAGGGCAGCTCTTATGCCACATTCCTTCCCTTCTGCTGTCATAAGAGTATGGGGGTGTAGCTGGAGAAAAGGGGAAGTCAAGGTGGTTCTATTTTACACTGATACTGGGCTGCATTTTTGGCCCCTTTTGGTTAGAACAATAGGGTGAATGGTCTGCACCAAATATCAGCTGCATCAGGAGAGTGCAAAGGAGAGCTTTAATTAACCTTTGCACATATACCACCTCCTGACTGTCACTTTGTGCATTTTGGCCACACCCAAGGATCTGGCCCATAAACACATATAGTATAAAAATCAGAGTTGGGTAAATACTTGTGGAACATTTTTGCAGTATTTGCTTACATTGAAAAAATGAGTTCACTTGGGCCATAACTTCCTTGCACCGCTTTTGTGTTCACTTTTTGCAAATATTTATGTTACTGAGTATTTTTGTATGGAATGGGCTAGTGTTTGATATCACAGAGATAATGAGATGAGCCAGATGAAGATTCAATCACACTGCTTTTACCTAAGAATGTGTATTAAGTTACTTGCAGTACGGTACTTCATAAAGGCTTTACCCGCACCTGTTAAAGATGGCCTACAAAATTCACTCATAATTTTGCCACTCATGAGTAATGTACTCATTCCATATATCTATATGGAATATAGATATATTCCATCATCTATACATTGTTTGTGTGTATCAAATTTTCTTTCTAGTCACTAGTCTAAGATCGAGGTCAGAAAAGTTTAAATGTCCTGAAAATATTTGTAGTGGTTTATCGGTTTAGTGCCATTTTGACTGTAGAATTTTAACAGCTGATATCACCTTGTTGTACAAATCTTTCTGAGCTTTCTTAGTTGTACTTGTTAACATTTTGAAACATTGTGACATCCAGGTATGTTTGGAAGAAGGACAGCATTGCAATAAACCCATCTAGCAGTTCCAGAGTTACAGTAGAGAAAGGTGGTACCCTCCTTATTAGCCAGACCTGGTCAGGTGACATCGGTGACTACACCTGTGAGGTTATTTCTTTTGGAGGAAATGATTCGAGAAAGGCTCGACTAGAAGTGATGTAAGTATTGCAGCTGTCTGGCTTTTGATGGCACATTATATTTGATTTTTAATTCTCTTGAGCATTTTTGTACTGTTTCTTTCTATTACTTTTTAAAGAAAAAAGTTAAGCCAGTTCTTTTTGCTAATGACACTGCCTTAAGAGCTCCTCAGTTTTAAATAGGTATATCTCCATATATTTATTTATCTATCTTATAGAGCTGGAAGGGACCCTGAAAGGTCATTGAGTCCAGTCCAGTCCAGTCTGCTGCCTTCACTAGCAGGACCAAGTACTGGTTTTGCCCCAGATCCCTAAGTGGCCCCCTCAAGGATTGAACTCTCAACCCTGGGTTTAACGGGCCAATGCTCAAACCACTGAGCTATCCCAGTCCCTTTTTGTATTTGTATGCCGCAGTGAATGGACTTCCAAATGGCAGAAGCCAGTTAGCCCTCCTGGGAGACTGTGAGCCACCACGTATAGACATGTGTGCATATTGTAGATGTTTTGAGAAATAGCAATAATAATAACTCAGCTCCAGGGACTCGAGGTTATAAAAATACATCTCCCAGTTGTTTTGCTTTCCTCAGAACTCAACAGATCTCAGAACTGTTGGTCTCTGAGGCATTTTTTTATTCTCCTGCTTGCTTTGCATTTCTAAATAAAGTTTCCTCAACCATATGCATGTCTCTGCTCTTAATGATAGTTTTTAAAGACCTTTAAAGTGCAGTATTCTGGAAAAAGACTGTTTTTTTTAAGGCATTGTGGGATTCTGTATCTTCTGTCTCTATCCCTTTAGATCAAATATGATCAGTTTACAAGTAAGATGTCTTTTTCTGTCTGCCAACTCAGCATATTCAGGCTATGGTCTGAAAATCAAACTGTTTTCTGGCTTGTGCATCATCAGCAATAATAGATAAATATTCTGCAGGCCAAATTCTGCCTTCAGTTTTACCAGTGGACCAAATTTTGCTTTCACTCACACTGATCTAAATCCAGAGTAACTTCATTGAAGTCAGTGTAGTGCAGAGAGCAGAATTTAGCCCATTATCTTAATTTAGGACAGAATTTGGTCCTGACATTGGTATTTAATTAACAATTCTGATGATGATGTGTGAGCCATAACAAAACGTCCTTCATTCACCCTTAGCTGTGTTGACTCTGTCTAACAGGAGTAAAATGCAATAGAATTGTATTGGTATCATGCAAGTCATAAGCTATGACACTGATGTATGTATGGAGCATATCTGTTGAGTATGAAGGTAATGTTTTTATATAGTCATTTTTCTGAGTTAAACTGCACTTTAGTGTAACTAAAATAGCATCTGTTTCTGCTGGTCACTCCTGATCGTCTCTTAGAGAAGATTCCTTTGACCGCCTGGCAGTGTAATGTGCTCCCCTCTGAGATTTGCTACACGGAACTCAGTTTTATAAAGCATTAGGCACAGTTCCATGGCTAGATCAGATGCCCATTTTGAGAGAGCTGTCAACTTTCTCTTGTTAAATAAGCATTCTTCCGCTCTCCTCCTGGAGTGCATTTCTACTGCTGGGTAGTCTCCAAGAGTGGGAATTTTTGAGGACCATTTGAAATATTCCCTCCACTCAACCATCTTCACTTTCCATTTATCCAGACTTCTCTGGAGCCTTTGTGGGCTTTGGCAATGTGTATGGTATTTTTTTGAAAGGTGGACAGATGTGAGGGAGGAAAGCTGCCACATCTTTATAACCAAGGCTTTGAAGCCGAGCTACAAAGCTATGTTGACACATGTCACATTCCTGTGTCTTAAGTAATCTGAATAGTTCTCAAGTCTGCTCAGCAAAAGGCAGCCTTTTATATTGTGTTCTGGAGCAGCTGCACCATCAGATGCATTCATCCCCAGAGGACGGTAGGTGGTGTTAATGTCACTGCTCACCTCTGGGGGGTTTATCAATAGGGAACAGTGTTACACCCTATAGAACTCCTGCCAGTGGAAGTTACTTGAAAGGGGCACATCTCTCAAGTGTCCTGGGCCTGTCCCTCCCTGCAACCCTGCCCACTTCCTACTCTGCTGGCTAGTTTTGGGTCCCCCTGCAGAGTGGAGCCCGTTGGCACTCTGTCCTCACTCCCTGAGGATATTCTGCTGATAGCCTATACCTCGGCTTCTGCCACAAGAATCCAGGGAATGGATCAGACCCAGTCTGTTTAGAGAACTCCAGTAACTGACAAGTTACTCAGTTATACTTTTGAATTGTAATATTTTGATCTCACTGAGATAAAGTACTGCAAGAATGCTGTTTTTTGACAACTTGCATTAATATTATTTGGCTAAGTAGCACAAATCCACAAAAAATAGAGACCTATTTTCTGCACATGTCTTCTCCTCCTAATGATGAAGTGTGTCTCTCTCTCTCCTGTCAGAATGTTTCCTTCTCCTCACTTCCAAAATGGCTAGTGAGAGATCCTGCCTTTTATAACCTCCCATCCCCTTTGTCAGATGACCCTTTGCTCAGCCTTATCAGATGATCAGAGTACCTCATCAGGTGATCCGTTGCTTAGTAACCTCTCCCCTGGAATTCAGACCAGAAAACTGGTGTGCCCTGAGTAGCAGCCAACTCTTTGTCCAACGATTTGCCATTTGAATGGATGATTGTCAAAGTTAAATGTCCTTCTGTTATTAGCCTTGTGCCAGGTGCATGAATTTCTCCTTTGCAAATTTTGGATTTTAGCTCAATATGGAGACAAAAGATAGCAGACAAGACAACCAAGTTCCGCTTTCAGAGTGGATTTTGAAGTCTGGTACAGATATACAGAAAATCCCCAATATCAACCACAATTCATAAGCTGCACATAGACAGATTCCCTGAATCGTCACAAGGAATAAAAAAGCTTCCTTCTCCAGCCCTTTGTCGGTCTTGTCTATTTAGAATATAAGCTCTTCTAGACAGGAGCTATATGTATATGTGGTGCCGAACATAATTGGTCCCCTACTGTGATACAAATAATAGATAACATTAATTGGTGCAAACAGTACAGAGTGTCTTCCCTGATGCAGATATCTCAGAAGCAAAAAGGTGTGAAAAGGGAGGTCCTAGAAAAACCTTGCTAAAGTTCAGCCAGAGATCACAGATCACCCATCAGTCCTGTGCTGGTGGTACTGGGGCACAGAAAGGAATTGCTATGTAGTGTATTCTCCATTCATTCATTTGCATGCTGGACTTCTATTTCTGTTGCATCCAAACTCATAATGTCTGATCCTGAAAGTAATTGCGAGTAATAGAGCATGCCAGCTTCATTCATCTTATCTTTATAGTCCTGCCCAATAAGAAGATATACACAAAGGAAACATCCCATTTTCCCATAGCTGAATAAACTCAGGGAGATCAGGCTGTATTTCTCCAGACATTAAGGTTTGCTGATTCCAACTCAAAAGTATCCTAAAGGTTCTTGATACATTTAAAGTATTCTATGTTAGTAATATCTATATCTGACATGACCTGCTGCACCATACCCTCCTCCCTCACCATTCATTTGAGGAATATTTTTTTGTTGAATGAATAAATGAATGTGACTGAGAATCATGGTAATACCCTACACTGTTGGGAAAATAAAATCTCCCCAAAGACCAAAATCTTTTCATTCCCCCTCCCCACTACAAAGAAAATTACTTGTTAAAAATTTAGGAGGGGTAGAAATACCTGTAATACAAAATAGACAATTTATATTTGGCAGCCAGTTCATCTTGCTAGCTTTAGTCCTTTCTCCAGAGTTTTCCACTTCCATTGTTCTTCCCCAAAATTGGAAAGCAAGGGACTGGAGCTAACCACTTACAGCAGATATCATCCTATGGACTTCAAAGTACTCCTAAGTATTTTCATTAGGAGTCACCTGTCGGGGAATTTTGGTACCAGATAAATAATGGTAGTTCTTAACAATGTGCAATAACAAAAATCAAAATGACACCTAATTAAAAAGCCATTTGCTATGGATTCCATATCCCATGTCCTCTAATAGCTTGGCAATCCCTTGCCTTTTCAGTCTGTGTGTGATGGAGCAGAAAACCTCACACCAGCAGAGAAGAGGTTAAAGGGAGCCAATAGGCCAAGCTAGCCCCACCCTGCTATTCCTGCAGCCAATGCCAGGCCTGGAGGGGGAAAGGAAGGAGAAAACTCTCAGCTCAGGGCTGACTGGCGAAGACACAGGATGCAGTTCCGAGTCTCTGCAGCCACGACAACCAATGAGAGAGGAGTGCTGCATCCCTGACTGGAAAAGACTGTTGAGGAAACTGGGGAATGCCCAGTAGTGATTGGACTCTATTTTCTTGAAGGACATTGTAGGGCCACAAAGATCATAAAGGGCTGAAGAGCATAGAAACACCCAGCGAACATAGGAAATAGAGACTTCCTCCCCCCACTGAGCTGGCTTCCTGCCACAGCTGCAGGTAGAAGGGTCAACCAGGGGATGTTACTCCAGGCAAGCCATTAGAGAATTGGTGGAGAAGGTGCACGTCGACCTAAACCCTGTGTAAGGGAGTTGATCGAGCCTAAAAACCAAAAACACAAAAAGCCCCCAAAGACACACACTTCAAAAAAACGTGTCCCTACACTGCTACAGTGGATATGGATCAGTTGCTAAAATGAATGGCCAAGCAGAAGGCACAACAACAGCAACTCTTTCAACAAATGGCCAACCAGGGGTTTCTCTGCTCCACCACACTCTGTATTTCACAGTTTCATGGGAACAGGAAAGAAGTCAGGCAGAAAGCCTCTTCCTCTCTAAGGAGAAGGTTTTAGTTGTTTTCGAGCTCTCTATTGGGCCGTTACCCAGGATATAAAAATTACTGACAAATCCAAATTGAAAAAAACAAATAGAAAACTATTTTTAACTATTTACCATCAAATATAAGGTAGCAATAATGATGATTAATTTTTTTAAGTATTTGCTTTTTTAGACCAAGAAGAAAGAGTAAGATAAGAAAACTCTCCCTTAGTCATCTGTGGATTTGACCTCCATGGAGGTAAATCCAGTGTTGGCTCCAGGAATGAAATCAGAAATAAATCTGTCTGATTTGACTCTGGCCAAACTTGTAATTTCTCAATACAGCCATGATATAGGCTTTCAAGAAGGCACACTCACCTGACTGTCTGTTCTCTGTATGGAGTACAGTAATCATTCCTGTGTTAGGAGTTTGGTGAGACAAATGGGAAAGCTCTGAACAGAAAACAGGCTCTTCATTTAATATGTTAGAAACATTTATGACAATGCCATCAAGGCAGTGTGTTTTGTTAGATTTCCTACCTCGAATTCCTAGCAAGTTGTTGGGTCCATCAGCTGAGGCTTGGTCTACACTAAACCCCCAAATCGAACTAAGGTACGCAACTTCAGCTACGTGAATAACGTAGCTGAAGTTCGAAGTACCTTAGTTCAAACTTACCTCGGTCCACACGCGGCAGGCAGGCTCCCCCGTCGACTCCGCGGTACTCCTCTCGTCTAGCTGGAGTACCGCAGTCGACGGCGAGCACTTCCTGGTTCGACTTATCGCGTCCAGACAAGACGCGATAAGTCGAACCCAGAACTTCGATTGCCAGCCGCCGAATTAGCGGCTGGGTGTAGACATACCCTGAGTCACCTGCTCCAGAGTTTAACCGGTGTATGGTGGATCTGACTTAGGAAATCATTCATGAGTTAGGAGCAAAGCTTTTTTATAAATTGACAAGAAGGCTTGTTTAATCTCCCTTGCCTCCTTAGTAATCCCCTTTTCAGTCCCAATCTCTCTAATTACCTGCTCGTGGGCCATTCTTCTTAGAAATCTCGCCAACAACATGTCTGGTTTAGTTCCCTTAGCAAGTAGTTTTCTTCTAACTAATTTTATAAGACACACTGTGTGTTTGCTGTGTAAATTTTTCAGTTGCCCTCTGGCAGTTATGAGCTGACTCAAAATATTACAGTATTTGTTTCTAATATGTATCATCTGCAACTCTCTAACATTATTCGCTAGCCCTATCACCAGGACTGCACATTCATTCTTGTTTACATAACCCCTATTTTAATTGCTTTGTCAGTCCCATCAGATGACCTCAGTGGCTGTCTCATTAACCTCAGACATGACAGTATGAGGCAGATACAAAACTATATCACCATAGAAAGTCTTCTTGTGGAAGTTATGGAGAAAAGTGACCACACCTGACTCCTTAGCGTGAGAGGTGCATGGTCTGAGCTCAAGATATTTCTTATGTGAGATCTTCATATGTGGTTTGAGCATTGGCCTGCTAAACCCAGGGTTGTGAGTTCAATCCTTAAGGGAGCCATTTAGGGAACTGGGGTAAAAATCTGTCTGGGGATTGGTCCTGCTTTGAGCAGGGGGTCTAGATGACCTCCTGAGGTCCCTTCTAACCCTGATATTCTATGACTCTATATTTCTATTTGTAGTTTGGGAGAGTGAGAAAAAAATCAGTTCTTGAATTAGACTGATGACAACTGTTCCATGCCCCATACATCATTGTCCCAAGTCTTGTTCTCTTCCTTGGTTTGTTAGAGGCAGAACAGTCCTAGGTGGAAGTTCCTCTCAATCTAAAACAGTTAAAATTATCATGCACGCACATGACTTTCAGTATGTTTAAGCAGCAAGGGAAAGCAATTTCTTAGAGAAGAAAAAAGCAGCACTCTTTGGGGGCATGAATATTCATGACTGTGATGGGGGATTCATTTATCATTGCCTTGCACGCTCTCCTCCTCCTTTGCCACCATCTCTTATGTACAAAGTGTAAGTGTTTTATAAAGTGGGAAATTAATATTTGTTAATCACCACTTTTGTGCATTTGAGAGCGAGCAATACCCTTCCCCACTCCAATTTCTTTTTAATTTTATATGTTCATTTCTGGTCAGGTGTGTTTCTTACACACACTCTGTATCCGCCCCCAGGGGCTTAAATCTGTGCACACCATCTGTTGCTAGACAAGGTAGACCCTTAAGATTAAAGGAAGTTATATTAGTGGTGCTAGGTGTATTGCATGAAAGTTACAGTTCATGGTGTTAGTGCTCTCTGGGAACAGAGCACACCACCCATTTCCTTCATGCTGCTAACTTATTGTCCCGCATATTAGCATTATCATTTGGTGTGAATCTGACAGAATCATCAACTAAACCAAATCCTAAGCAAAAATATGTTTAAACTCAGTTTATGCTTAAAAAAAACTTTAACTCATGTATATCACTACTCCAACAAGTCTCCTGACTGCTTCCTTAATGGGTCTCTAGACAAGCTTGACAGTCTCCTTTTCAGCTGTCAGAAAGCCATTTTAGGTCCCTGGACAAATTTCACCACAGAATTGAGAGTGAAAAAAGATATGTCCATTTTCCTCTGTAAAATCATTCAATACATACCCTAAAGAAAAACGCTATCCTGCAAACTCTTCCCCAATAATATAGCTTCTTATGTCCCCGGATGAACTTAAATGCAACTCTCTATATTTACAAGAAAACAGGATTAACCCATCAATATAAATACTGGCAACATCCTTAATACGTTCAAATAATTGTTTATTAAGTGCTTAATAAAACACTTATTTGGGTGGAGATTGTTGCAACCCCACCCCAACCCCAGCCACTGCTCCTATGCAATGTCCTGTGCTAGTGTCTTCTTCTGGAAGAGGCTGTGGCTGCAGCACATCTCGGCCCCATTCCCCACAAGGCCTTGTGATAGATGAAGGAGGGCTGTGACATCACTGAGCAGCTACGCAACCAGCCATTTCACTCTCCTCCCTTCACTCTCCTCCCTTCAGCAGGTTCCTTTGCCAGCTTAATTGCACAGGTTGATCTGGGGTTAGGATGAAATACAGCACAGGACCCTTAATGTGGTTTAATGTTTAATTCAAAAATAAATAACTCACCTTCTTCCTCCCACAAGAAATCTGAAATTCAGAGTATGGTTTGCACTTGCTCTGATTTAAAGATACGGTCTGCATTGGAATCATTTGTATGTTTAGATGTGCAGATGAAGGAGTTGGTTGTGCTTTTTAGAGAGCGGTAACTATCCAGCAGTTTAATGAATTAAGAAAATAAATGAGTACATTTGCTAATTCAAGAATGTCAAGTACAATTATGGCTTTTTGCTCTGACCGGCATGGGTCAGCAATAATGGATGTTGAGGAAGAATTTACAGTCAGCTCTGACCGTGGGAGGAGAGGTAGATCCAATGGGTGATAACCAGCACTCCCTCTTCTTCTGCTTTCCCTGACCGGGAGTTCTTGGCCCGTAGGGACTGAGATAGCAAGAAATAGAACTCAAGTTTATAAAATATAATGGCTATCCCTGTTTTGTATGTGTTGTAGATCAGCATTCAATGAATGCAGCAGAATTTGGTTTCCGCACCTCATTGTACAGCCTCCATCGCTTTCAGCCAGTGAATCCAAATGAAGTATTTTTCATGGCACATGTATTTTTAGGAATTGCACTTTTTAATTGAGGTTGTGGGTTTTTTTTTTTTTTTAATGTTTCATTTAGCATTTCCATGGAGTTTCTGCAGGCATTTTCACGACATTTTCTGCTTGGATGCTTCCAAAAATTCCTTTAATATGAGGGAAAGATTCTACCAAAGACAGTTAAAAGCTTTCATCCACTGCTAATCAAGCTGTTTTGTAGCCTAAAAATATATATGCTAATTTTGATTACTAACTCTGTTTGGATAGTGTCAATGAGTATGAAAAATTCCATGTTAAATAATGTCTCCCGTGTGTTTTACTTTTTAGATGTTTTACTTCTGTGCATTGCTAGGATAGCCTAGGGTTTTTTTAAAACAAGAAAAGGGGGGGGGGGATGTATTAACCAAGTTGTCTCAATTAAAAAAAAAAGAAGTTTGAATTTGGCTTTTTCCACAATAAGTCAGTCACAGTTCCATTCGCTGTTGCACTGTCAGCCATAGGAATCTCGGCATAAATTACATTTTAGAAACAGGACAAAACTGTGAAAAATTTAGAGATCTATTTTATTTATTTTCCAGTGGCTACTGGTACATATACAACTATCGAACTGCACGGTCTCAATGTGTGGATGAGACGATGGCATAGGGAGGAGGGCTTAGATTCATTAGGAACTGGGGAAACTTTTGGGAAAGGGGGAGCTTATATAGGACGGATAGATTCCACCTAAACCAAAATGGAACCAGGTTGCTGGCACTTAAAATTAAAAAGATCATAGGGCAGTTTTTAAACTAAGGGCTGGGGGAAAGCCAACAGGTGCGGAGGAGCATGGGGTTCGGACAGAGACATCCCTTAGGGGAGAATCTATTAGTGGAGATTCACTACGTCCTAGTAAGGAGGAGAGGATGGAAGATGATAAAATACAGGTAGGATCTGATGAGAAACAGTCAAATGAAAAAAATCCCATTCAATTACATCATGTAATGGCAGACAGCGAAAAAGAGACAAGTTTTTAAAGTTTTTTTTTTTTTTTTGGCTATTACTTTTTGAGTACATCAGAAGCAGGAAGCCTGCTAAACAACCAGTGGGGCCACTGGACGATCAAGATCAGGGCCGGCTTTAGGAAGTGTGGGGCCCGATTCGAATACCCGGCGGTGGTCCGGGTCTTCAGCAGCACTTCGGCAGCAGGTCCTTCACTCGCTCCGGGTCTTTCGGTCAGCCGCTGCCGAAATGCTGCCGAAGATCCGGAGCGAGTGAAGGACCCGCCGCCGAAGTGCAACCAAAGATCCAGACTGCCTCCGGGTGAGTAAAAATTAAAAAGTTAGGCGCTCTTCTTTAGGTCAGGGGGCCTGATTCAGGGGAATCGGCCTAAAGCCGGCCCTGATGGAGATGCTAAAGGAACACTCAAGGACGGTAAGGCCATTGTGGAGAAACTAAATGAATTCTTTGCATTGGTCTTCATGGCTGAGGATGTGAGGGAGATTCCCAAACCTGAGCCATTCTTTTTAGGTGACAAATCTGAGGAACTGTCCCAGATTAAGGTGTCATTGGAGGAGGTTTTGGAACAAATTGATAAACTAAGCAGTAATAAATCACCAGGACCAGATGGTATTCACCCAAGAGTTCTGAAGGAACTCAAATGTGAAATTGCAGAACTATTAATTGTTGTCTGTAACCTATCATTTAAATCAGCTTCTGTGCCAAATGACTGGAGGATAGCTAATGTGACACCAATTTTTAAAAAGGGCTCCAGAGGTGATCCCAGCAATTACAGGCCGGTAAGCCTGACTTCGGTACCTGGCAAACTGGTTGAAATTATAGTAAAGAATGAAATTGTCAGACACATAGATGAACATAATTTGTTGGGGAAGAGTAAACATGATTTTTGTAAAGGGAAATCATGCCTCACCAATCTACTAGGATTCTTTGAGGGGGTCAACAAGCATGTGGACTAGGGGGATCCAGTGGATATAGTGTATTTGACAAGGTCTCTCAAACAAAGTAAGCTGTCATGGGATAAGAGGGAAGGTCCTCTTATGGATCAATAGCTGGTTAAAAGATAGGAAACAAAGGGTAGGAATAAATGGTCAGTTTTCAGAATGGAGAGAGGTAAATAGTGGTGTCCCACAGGGGTCTGTACTGGGACCAGTCCTATTCAACATACACCTCTACCCCAATATAACACGACCTGATATAACACAAATTCGGATATAACACGGTAAAGCAGCGCTCCGGGGGAGGGGAGGCTGCGCACTCCGGCGGATCAAAGCAAGTTTGTTATAACATGGTTTCACCTATAACACGGTAAGATTTTTTGGCTCCCGAGGTCAGCGTTATATCGGGGTAGAGGTGTATTCACAAATGATCTGGGAAAAGGGGTAGGCAGTGAGGTGGCAAAATTTGCAGATGATACAAAACTATTCAAGATAGTTAAGTCCCAGGCAGCCTGTGAAGAGCTACTAAAGGATCTCTCAAAACTTGGTAACTGGGCAACAAAATGGCAGATGAAATTCAATGTCGATAAATGCAAAATAACGCACATTGGAAAACATAATCCCAACTATACCTATAAAATGATGGGGTCTAAATTAGCTGTTAAAACTCAAGAAAGAGATCTTGGAGTCATTGTAAATAGTTCTCTGAAAACATCCACTCAATATGCAGCAGTAATCAAAAAAGCGAACAGATTGTTGGGAATCATTAAGAAAGGGATAGATAATAAAACAGAAAATATCATATTGCCTGTATATAAATCCATGGTACACCCACATCTTGAAGACTGCATGCAGATGTGGTCGCCCCATCTCAAAAAAGATATATTGGACTTGGAAAAGGTTCAAAAAAGGGCAACAAAAATGATTAGGGGGTATAGAACAGCTTCCGTATGAAGAGAGATTAATAAGACTGGGACTTTTCAGCTTGGAATAGAGACGACTAAGGGGGGATATGATAGAGGTCTAAAATCACAACTAGTGTGCAGAAAGCAAATAGGGAAGTGCTATTTACTCCTTCTCATAACACAAGAACTAGGGGTCACCAAATGAAATTAATAGGGAGCAGGTTTAAAACAAACAAAGAAAGTATTTTTTCACACAACGCACAATCAATCTGTGGAACTCTTTGCCAGAGTATGTTGTGAAGGCCAAGACTATAACAGAGTTCAAAAAAGAACTAGGTAAATTCATGGAGGATAGGTCCATCAATGGCTATTAGCCAGGATGAGCAGGGATGTTGTCCCTAACCTCTGTTTGCCAGAAGCTAGGAATGGGAGACAGGGAATGGATCACTTGATGATTACATGTTCTGTTCATTCCCTCTGGTGCACCTGGCATTGGCCACAGATGGAAGACAGGATACTGGGCTAGATGGACCTTTGGTCTGACCCAGTATAGCTGTTCTTATATACAAGTCTGATATTATATGAATGTCTAACCTTCTACAAGCATTGGGCCAAATGAAGTGTAGATTGATTTTTCTGTGGGATTTATCCCTTCATTTTTTCTTTTATTTTCTTTTTAAATAGAGAGCTGCCTCACTCCCCTCAGAATCTTCTGGCCATCCTAAATTCTTCATACAGCCGCAGTGTGATGCTTTCCTGGGTGCGTCCCTTTGATGGAAACAGCCCTGTTCTCTACTATATAGTAGAGTTGTCTGAGAACAGTAAGTGGAGTCAATACATTGCAACCTCTTGTGTTTCTTAACTATTCAACCTTCATTTCAGGCTTAGCTTTTACCAGAGCTAGTGACAAAATATTCGTACTATTTGCATATTCAGAAAGAAGTATGGTTTCTGCACAGGACTGGGAACAAGAACTCCTGAGATTTAATCTAGATTAACATCACATCAGAAAGGTTATGAAGAGAAAAAGGTGATTAAAGTAATCAGCAAACCTGGACTCCATCCCCAACTCTGCTAGTGAATTGCTGTATGATCTCAAGCAAGTCACTTAACCTTTCTACGCCTCAGTTCCCCATCTGTAAAATGGGGATAGCAATACTTTTTCTCTCACCCTCTGTCTGTTTTGTCTGTGTATTGGAAAAGGAATTCTCTCTTGCTAGGTGTTCATATGGCTCCTAACACAATGGGGCCCCAATCTCAGATGGAGCCTCTAGACACCATGGCAATGTTAAAAATTATTTTAATGGCTTACTAAAGATGCTGGAAATGGAGGTAACGATGCACTCTGCCTTCAAGACTCCCATCCTTAATGTACATACAGTTTCATATGTTAACTCCTGCTTTCCCTTTTCTGCTATTTTAACACTCTTCCTCTAAGTTGGCAATTGAGGCTAGTGCCTAGACGGATACCTAGCTTCATAGGTTGCAAAGCTGGACATTCTGAACTGTCACTCCTTACAATTTCCTTCCTGCCAGGCTGCCACTTCCTGGCACTTGGTTTGCAATGTTATCCAGGGACATAGCTAATGCCTCTTTAGAATTTGGCTGAGGGGTGAGGTGCACAAAGGGCAGTTATTTTGCTCCTCTTTCCCGTTTTGGGGATCAGTTGCCTTAGCGAGACTTTCTTGTCTCATCTACCCTGGGAAGCAGAAAAGCAGGCCCCAAAAATGGATTTCCCATGGCGAAGCAAAAAGCGCTGCTTTTCTACCATCTGAAAGTTAGCTAGTGCAAATCTAAAAGGTAAATTGTGATGATTTCAGATCTAGTGAATAGCAACTTGTTTTGCTACATGGAGAACCTGGGGTTGGGATCGCTCTTAAGACTCACTTTCTAGGTTGGAGTGTATGGATCTTCAGACTTAAGGTTTCAGAATTGATGATTTTGACATCAACCAGGCAGAGTGCAATTATTCAATCCTAGCATAGCTTTGAAGTGCTACTCATAGCCAGGGCCGGCGCAACCCATTAGGCGATCTAGGCGGTCACCTAGGGCGCTACAATTTCGGGGCGGCGACCGTGGCGGTATTTCGGCGGCAGGACCTTCCGCCGCCTTTGTGGGGGGCGGCATTTCGGGGCGGGACCTTCCGCCGCCTAGGGCAGCAGAAAAGCTGGCGGCTCTCCTGCTCATAGCTATTGTCATGGAAGCAACTCTTGAGAAGATTCTTAATGGCTGATTCCCAGTCTATTTAGTATGGAGCTCCTTAGAACATGCTGGAACAATGTGCAGGTGCAATGTGATGCTTGCTAATTAGGTGGTCAGCCTCCTTCTTCACCAGCTGAAGTTTCTTAGTGGCCTTAAGGTGTAGCCTTGCAGTATTCCAGTCTGGTGTTCTGAAAGGCACAATCAGCTAGAAAACACAATAATTCGCCTTATAAAATATGTAAGAAGTTCAGCAAAGGTCTGAGCGAGTTCTACAGAAGTCATGTGACTAATGTCTCAGAACTCCACAGGATCCTCTGAACTCTTACACACGGTGAGATAGCTCCAATAATTTTTATCTGAAGGCATTTTAATCTACCACTAAGTGAATCTCATCACAAATCATAGATGTGTGCTTGAGTAAGATGGATAACTGCAAAAAAACCCAACCCCCTTGCGTTCTATGAACTGAGTACCTTCTCTTCACTGAAAATTCTCTCTCTTCCAGGACCATTCTATACTGTACTGTACTTTGAATTTTCACTGTTTGTTTCATCTACATTGCTTTTATTGTTCTCACTTCATAATCATTTGTTTACACAGGGCAGAGGGGACTCTGAGTTCCTGAATGTCCGTGCCCTTGTTTCAGTCCTCTCCTTTTATGTATTAATACTCATTTGCTATCGATTCCAAAAGGACCATAAGCAATGTCAGCAGCGAGTTTGGTTTGTATCACTGAGTTTAATTAGTGCACAGCTTCACTATCTCCATTTCATTTCTTTTTTTAAATCTCGGAATGTATTGATTGTGAGTCATTTTCATCTGATGAGTATATGGTTTAGCCTTAGTTGGCACCTACCGATTTCCTACTTGAGGTAACCTTGGCATCATGTCTCGTCTGTCTTTTTTCAGCAGTGTTCCTGATCGATGCTGAATTGTGATACTATACTGTTGACATAGCTTTGTCTCATACATGTTTGTAAACAAATTCTCTCTTCGTTTTTCATAGAAAATTCTTTACTTTTTTTTCTGCCTGTTCTTTTTGGGCCACAGGTGCCTTTTCATATACAGAAAATATTGGGGATTTTTTGCATATGCTCTCCATGACCTCATTTGCTTGTATCTGTAGCTCTTTTACTGTCAGCAGCAATACAATATGTTAGGTATCCTATTTCCCATTTGTTGTTATATAGATGAAGATTGGTTGGGTTATTACTTTTCAGTTCCCAGTGATGCACAGAAGTCTTCGTTCTTGATTCGGTGCAATTTTAATACACAGATTTCATTTTGCAGTGTTATAGTTGCTAAAATGTGTCCTGGATTTTGTTGATTTTTCTTTTGACTGTTGTGGTTTGAATACATTTCTAATAGCTTTAACATCCATTACACATTTTAAAGTACATACAGTGAGCAAATACATAATAAAGGTATCTGTTATAAAAAACTAGCTGAAGAAGGCTCAAAATAATGAGTGAAACTTTCAGGGGACTAATTACTAGCTCCACTGAAGAATGGCATATTGCTCCACCTGGCATGGATGAAAGCTCTTTTCCATTGGTATTGGTGCAGTAAAGAGATGTAAACAACTGATTTTAATTAGGGGGGGGAAATAGCAGCAGCTTGTATAGATGGATTGCAGGAAAAGCATCTGATTTCATTCACCTTGTTCACCTAATCTTTAAAACGAAGTGTATGTACCTTGCAGGATACAGCAGTTTTCAAACTAATTAGTCACAATAGACCACTACCATGGGTGATTTGAGTCATAGGGCCTCAAACATGTTGCATTTGAGGAAAATGTATAGTTTGATTCATAAAAAATACATTTTCTGGGAAACGTTCCTTAAGCATTCAAACTACATGCATACAAGGGTAAGAACCCACATTCACAATAGACATTCCAAACAAGTGATTGTGTGGCTTACTGTGGATTTGTACTGGTATCATTCTGTATGCCTTCATAACATGGTTAGCCACTGCTATGGTGTACCTAGGAATTCTGTGTTGTATATATCTTTGAAGAGATCCATTCACTTTATTGCCAGGGTGTCAATGTTTCTGGAGTTAATCAAAAGTTACTTCTACTTGGTAGCTATCTGAGCAAGTGTCTATGGAGCTTTGTTGGACACAACTTAGGTGAAAGCCTATTTCTCTTTTACTGAATTCTTGAAGATTTGGGCCTTGAGATATAATAGGATAACCCAGAGCCACTTGTTAATGAGGTAAGGACCATATTAAATCCCTGCTCCTAAAAAAAAAAAATATGCACATGCTTAACATTAAGTCTGTGTATAGTTCTACTATCTCAGTAGAATTACTCGAATGATTAAAGATAAGTAGTTGCATAAGCCTTTGCAGGATCAGGGCTTAAATATATATGTCTTGAAGGCTATTTGTTACGACCAAGACTCATTTCTACATAAGGCTTAGAGGATGGTAGTCCGTAAGGCCTTCGAGCAGGGGTGGGCAAACTACAGCCCATGGGCTGGATCCGGCCTGCCAGCAGTTTTAAGCTGGCCCTCGAGCTCCCGCTGGGGAGCGGAGTCTGGGGCCGCTCCACGCAATTCCTGGAAGCCATGGCATGGCCCTCCTCCGGCACTTCAGCTGGGGTGCAGGGTCGGGGTCTGCTCCACACGGCTCTTGGAAGCAGCAGCTTGGCCCCCATCTGATTCCAATGGGAGCTGCAGGGGCGGTGCCTGCAGACGGGTCAGCATGCAGAGCAGCCTGGCCACGCCTCCGCGTAGGAGCCGGAGAAGGGACATGCCGCTGCTTCCAGGAGCTGCTTGAAATAAGTGCCGCCCGAGCCTCTCCTCGCGTCCCAGCTGCCTGCCCCAGCCTTGATCCCAGCCTGGAGCACCCTCCTAGACCCCAAACTCCCCATCCTCAGCCCCACCCCGGAACCCTCAACCCCCTCCCCGCACCCCACTCCCCCCCAGCCCAAAGCCCCCTCCTGCACCCTGAACTCATTTCTGGCCCCACCCCAGAGCACACACCACCAACTAAAGCCCTCATCCCCTCCTGCACCCCAACCCCAATTTTTTGAGCATTCATGGCCCACCATACAAGTTTCTATTCCCAGATGTGGCCCTTGGGCCAAAAAGTTTGCCCACCCCTGCCTTAGAAGATATTGATCTCGGACCAAATGAAATCCTTAAAATTACATTTGAATAATTGGACCCTATTGGATTCCTGCAGACTGTTGGAAGCCTTGAACTTGAATATTTCACATTCTCAAATTGTTATGAACACAGATGTATTTGGGGAGACAAGAGAAACTTCAGCACTTTCCAGTAGTGCAGGCTATACGATAGCATCTTGGAAAGGGGCGGCATCTGAAATATATTCCAGAGCTATGGAAATCAGCTTTCTGCTAAGAAAACAATGGTTCTGTATCGACAAACAGGAAGGACTAGGACATCCATCTTGAGTTAGGAAGTCTTTCAACTCAGTTGATATCCCCTAAGAACAGCAGGCAGACTTCAAATGTGTAGAAGAAATTCCTCTTGGTGAGTCACTTGTCTTAGGAAGGAATGTCACTGGTGTCAAATAAGAGCCTCCAAAACAGAAATTCTTTGACAATCAAAACAGAAGTTCTTTACCATTTGATTTCTTGACCTGTCAAGTATAGAGTCACTTTCTTATTTTCATGCAGCTTAATTTGAAAAAAGGTAAGACAGCACTAATTCAAAATAGCCAGCATGTTTGAGCAGATTGATAACTAAACGAGAAACTTTTTCAGCCAACAACAATTAAATTGGAAGACCGAGTGAGCGGAACCCAGAGTATGTTCCGGGCAGCTTAAGTTAAATGAAAGATTAGCACTGTCTGCTCAATATAATGGAGGTTTATTTAATAGATTGACCTGGTAAGTCTTTTGTCATCGTGGAACTTCTCCAGGCTTTCTGGGTCAGGAGACTGACAGTAATCCCTGAAGGAAGGGAAAGTGGATGTTGAAATTTTTATTGAAGGTTTCCTATGTCAAAATTGTTCTTCTACATGGTGAAACAAGTTTCTTTGTAATTCTGTTTTGGTTGTGCATTTAAGCTGGAAGGGCAGCCTTTCAACGGGTTTAGTTTATTGATTGTCAAGAGAAGACTTGCTATTTAAATTTTAAAGATACTCTGCAAACCTGCTGTATCCGCTGCTCCATGAGCAAGCAAATTCTCCCCAAACCACTTTTCCTGTACAAATCAGAGTGCCCAGGAGATGAATAGGGTTCGTTTATATTAGTTTTCAGTTTAATCTCTCTTCCTGCCAGATCTTTTATCTTCCACCAGGAGAGGAAAAAGAATAAATAAAGTATTCTACAGATGCAGTATATAAACAGAGCAGAGTCCCAAGGTGCTGAGGAGATTAATAGGCTCCATTGTTGAATCAAACTGTTCACTAGATCGAACTGTTTGGGTTAAGCACACTCAAGTGGTGTTTACACTAGCAGTAAACAAATGAAACTGAATTGTTGCAGGAAATGGACCAGTGCGGATTAGCTCATTTAAGGGCATTCAGCATTCTTGTTTGTGTGTGCTTTTCCATTTTCTTGATTAAGTGGCTTCAGGGAACTTACTAAAGTCAGCCATACCTTAACTCCTGCTTCCCATTAATTTTCATTGTGCACTTGGGTGTAGTGAGGTGAATAGTTGTTTGGCCACGGTCATAGGATAAGTTCTATGAAAGGCAAAGTAAAGAGTGCAAAGAGAAAACTTAGCCTATGGTTTTCATAGTAAATATATTCTCAATGTAGATTGCTATTGAGCTCTTGTAGTCAAGATCACTGTTAGCAAGCCTTTGCCAAACAAACCCCAACTGGTGTGAGAAATCTACTGTTCTGCAGGTATCTATCCAGGATTCCTATGACTTGCTGTGTCAGGGGTCACATTAAGATGACTTTGCTCTCAGAAAGCTATTACTATAATAAATATATTTTGAATAATTAAAAGATGCAGCCTTTATAGCCCAACTGGCATCAAGCCTGAGAGGGTTTTAACTTGTTAAAGAACCAGCCAGCAAAGCACTGAATTAGTGATTTGTATGTTGGTGACATTTAACACATTTGGGACATCTCATCTTCATTTGCAGGCAGTGTATGGCTTCATCTAGGTGATCTGTTAGGGACTGCAGTGCAGTTCTGAACCATATGCACAGATATGTTGCCAAAATCTCTGGCTAGGTCCTCAGTTGTTTTCAGAAATGTTTGTAATTTTAAGCGTGGAATGTGAAAACAGCTGGTATTATTAAAAACTGAACAAGTCTTTAAATCCACTGACAAGACCCAAATGTCACCTCTTCTTGACTGCCCCAGTCATGACTTGGGGGAGAATATATGACACCATGCTATGTAATAGAATGCTAAACTATATATATGTTCAGCCACTAGTTGGCACTGTAATATACATTATTTAAGCTACCCTCAGCCATACCTGGCAGAGCATTAAAGGAACTTTTAGTGAACAGCTGGTATGTCCCTCTGAGAAGAAAGCTCTGTGGCCATTTCATATCTAGTACAGAAGCATGACCTGCTAGTAGCAGCCCTGCAACCTACTATGTACAAGAAATACATGATGTGGTGTCAGAAGTAAACTAGTGCCAGAGGAAAACAGAAGGAACAAAAGTAACAGAGGTTGCAGACTGGAAAAAAGCAACAAAGGATCTCATCAACATGCCACTCTTCAATGCCTCAGAGTTTCAGCTTTGACACACCTTCACAATGGACAGACGGGAAGCAGTATTTTGCATGATTATCAGTTGCTACAAAACTCTATAAGGAAAATGAAGAATTTATGCTATTGGGAAGCAGGAAGAGCATATCTTTAAATCCTTTGCCTTTACTGAAGACCGTCACAAAGATGATTATGAAGCGTTCTGGCTATGTTTGATGCAAACTTTGTCTCAGAAACAAGTGGTTTATGAAGGAGCATGTTTTCATCAGAGATTTCAAGGACCAGGGGAAAACGTTGAATATTTTTTTAGGCGCTCTGCATGCATTGGCTGAAAACTGATTTTGGAACTGCAAAACATGAAAATATCAGAGACAGGCTTGTTAGTGGGTTAAAAGATAAAAATTTATCACAGCAGGTGCTATTTAAAATAGACTTAACTGTACACAGCTATTCAAATAGCAAAGCAATCTGAGCTGGTGAGACAGCAAAACCAAAAGCAAGTTATCAAACTTGAAAATAATAAACTATCTTGGATGCTATTAACAGATGCAGCATGATTGCTACAAGTCATTACCATAAGAACCCTGAGGCAAGGGAAAAAAACTCCCAGGCTACTAGGGACAAATTCCAGTCAAACACCAAAGCCTTACACCCAAAATGTACAAAATGTGGAAAATCATATCCCATGAGATGAGGCATGTCCAGCCAAAGATGCAAGGTGTAATGAATGTGCAAAATATGGATATTTTGCAGCTGTTTGCCACACTAAAACAATCAAGGAGCTTCATATTACAGACAATGAAGAGCCATTATTTCTGTGGATCTATCATGTGTGATGACTAATGCTTAGATTTTGTCATGGATATTTTTAGTAAAAGTCATGGACAGGTCACAGGCAATAAAGAAAAATTCATGGACGCCAGTGACCTGTCCATGACTTTTACTAAAAATATCCATGACAAAATGGGGAGTTCAGCTGTGGGGTCCCCACATGGCCCGGCAGTGGCTAGGCAGCTGCAGGGGCCTGCTCAAAGCTCTAGGGTCCCCTACCAGCCGTGGTGGGCTCGGAGCTCTGGGGTCCCCCCACCACCTGTGGTAGCCAGGAGCTCTGTGGGGGGGGGGGCCTGTACCTCACAGCTGTTGTAGTCTGAAGTCACGGAGGTTGCCGGAAGTCAGATTTTGTGACTTCCGCGACCTCTGAAAAAATCGTAGCCTTAGTAATGACAAAGCCTGTCTAGAGAGTGAAACTTAATATTAATAGAAAGACTTTAAAATTGACTCAGGAGTAGATGTCAGAGTTATCTTTGAAGGGACTTATAATAACCTTCAACCCCACCCCACTCCCGGAGCTGAAGTTACCTGACAGTTCTGACTTGTCCTGGAGGTATTTTGAACTGCATGGGTCAGTTCACCACAGAAACAATAGCTTTGCATTCAGAGTGCATGTGATCAAAGACTAGAGTTACCATAATTCAGATTCCCAAAAGGAGGACATTGCCGGAGGGGAGGGATGGCATAGGGGGTACAGTTGGGGGTGCTAGAGGGAGAACCTGTGGTGGGGGTCCTCACAGGTGTTGCTTCCTATCATGGTGTGAGGGCAGCTGGTGCAAGCAGTGACAGCTGTCAGTCAGCACTTCCCTGTGGGACCTCCTCCCCAGGGCTGGGAGTTGGGACCTGGGTGGGTGGGATTCAGCCTTGGCTTTCGGGGGAATGGACCAATTAGCTGCAGGTAGAGGGGAGGGACCAATTAGGAAGCGGACCAATCAGGGCTCTTTCTGAGCAGCCGTTTGTCTGCTCTGCAAAAACCCCAGACATTTCCTGATATTTGAAAAGTCACCTGAACAGAGAAAGGAGGCTCAAAAAAAAAGAGGCTACGTCCAGGAAAACCCAGACATATGGTAATCCTATCAAAGACCAACAATCTTCTTAGGCATGATAGCCATGATGGGCCTAGTGAAAACGGTGGAAGAACTCGACAGAGAATTTGAAGATATTGGACTTTTGAAAGGAGATCCAGTACAAATAAACTAGAGACAATGCTGAACGATGTAATGTACAAACACTTCTACCAGACAGACTTTGGAAGAGACTAGCTCCAGATTTATGCTAATTCAGAAGACATCATTACCTGATCGTACTGGTCTATTTTCCAAATGCATGGAAATAATTAACTTGAAAGACAAAGCATGATGCAGTGTTATTAAGCTCAAGTGCACTTTTGCTCACTTTGGTATTCCAGAACAACTAGTGACACACAATGGACTACAATTCAGTGCAGCATAATTTAAGTCATTCCAAACTAAATATGATTGATCATATTACTAACAGCCCACATTACTCACAAGAGAATGGAGAGGCTGAGAGAGCAGTAAAAACAGTCAAGAAAATCGTATGCTGGAAGAGCCATTTCTTGCTCCGAGTTACAGATAACAGCACGAGCATCTGGTGGGTCTAGTTCTACACAACTTCTGCTGGGAAGATCACTCAGTACTGCTGTTCCAACTTGAGATAGTCTTTTCCAAAGTGGCCAGACATGAAGAGAGTTGCCAAATTGGATAAAAAGGAAAAAAAGAGTATGAACACTGTTACAACAGACACCACTCAGAACTGCCACGTCTAGGATCTGGTGACCGAGTTCATGTCAAATTGGAAAGAAAAACTTCAGCTGTCATAAAGAAAAAGAATTCGGTGTTCAGAACATATGTGATGGAGGCCAACAGAGGAGAGTTCAACAGAAACCGTCAACATCTACAGTTTGTTCAGAACTGAACAATCAGAGAAAATTCTACAGATGGCAGACAGAGAACAAAAAGATGACGATTCAAAGATTCCAAACTGAACACAGCCAATTGATGCAGCAAATGGACAGCCAGATGACAAAGTTGCTATGCATTCGGGTTATGTAATTAGAAAACCAGTATGATTCAGTGACACTTAACAGATCGATCTGTTCTGAACTTCAAAGACAGCATGAGAGTGTAAATTTTGTAAATGGTAGGAATGTAGAAGAGATATAATGGAATGCTAATCTGTATTATACTAATCTATCACTAGGTGGCACAGTGTATACCATACCTTATTTAAGTTAACCTCAGCCACATCTGTTCACTATAAGAAGGAAGCTCTATGGCCACTTCATATCTGGTACAGAAGTGTGACCTGCTAGTAACAGCCCTGCAACCTACTGTGTACAAGAAATATATGACATGCTAAGGTGAAAAGAAGACAGAATATTTAATTTCCAACATATTTCATTTTTCACCTCTCTGAAACTTGGGACTGTAATTCAGACAGCAGAGAAGCTCAGTGTGTGAACTGACAGTGGAGGTTTTACACTACCGCTGGAGCAGTTTATTCCAAGGAGCCATCCTAAGAAATTATTAGACTGAATATAAGACAATACATCTGTAGGAAACATCCAGACATGTAGAAGGTCTTGCAGCAAAGAGCTAATCTGGCTGACAGAGTCACTCTTCCACACCTGCTAGAAAGCTGGGTAGAAAAATGTTGCAGACTAGCTGCGAATTTCATTACAGCCCTTCAGCCAGAGACACTCATAGGTGCGGTGTGTAATGGACTGCTAAACAGATGGGGTGCGAAATACACAGCCCATCTGTCTTTATTATGCTCATTTCCTCTTTTATTAAACTGTTAATGAATACAGTTTTTAGTTATTAAACAGTGACAAGGGTAGCATCCCTTTCCAGTAGACACATGTGCAATCTACCTAACCATGGGGGTAGACAGGAAGGTTTCTTTTGTTCCTCTGAGGAAAGAAGTTAAAGGAAGCATATTGTAGTCATAGACATTCACTCACTTCTTAAGGGCTTTTAACAAGCACCTCAATATTATTAACATGTGTGTGTTCCTCCACCAGACTCTCCCTGGAAAGTGCATCTATCAAATGTTAACCCTAAAATGACCAGCATCACTGTGAGTGGATTAACTCCAGCCCGTACCTACCAATTTAGGGTGTGTGCTGTTAACCAGGTGGGCAAGGGCCAGTATAGCACTGAGACCAGCAGGTAAAGTAAAAGTAGATCCCTATGTAAAGCATGTGAAGTAACCCCTAATCTGTTCAGAATTGTTAAAATGAAGTTACCTTTTGTACCACAGTGTGGGGATGTGGGCAGTCAGCGGACAGCCCTGGTTATATGAAGTGCCTAAGAACTTTGAGCAGTATTTAGCCATACTGGCAGTTAGCACCAGCAGCAGCACATTCTGCATGCATTGGGGACAGAGGTGCATCCATCTTTGCAGAGTAACAATCAAACAGGATCATAGAAGAAGATGAAGTGAATGCATGTAGGGCCAAAAAATGTTTTCCTGTTGTTTAAGACTCAGTGGTTAACTCTGGCCTGGGCAGAGCACTCACCCAGGCACTGCGTGTCACTTCTATAATTACTTCAGTTGTGACATAGAAAGATGGCTTCATCAAGATTAGTTTCAGATGTATCCCCCTACCTTTATAAACCAAAGCTTGCTATGAGCATGAATTGTAGAACAGCTGAGGTTTAAATGGCTTTTTCAACATGCAGGTGTTTGATATGAAAAATATTGAAAGAGTCAAAAGGAGTCACAGATTCTGATCTGAGCTCTAACTCATTCAGGCTTGTAATGTTTTCATATAGTTGAAGCAGCATGGGGGATTCAGACAGAATAAGGTAACCTCAGCTGTCCTCCTTGTTGCTTGCTTAACTGATTTTCTATTATGTTGATTTGTTGTAACTATTTCATGAAAAGTCATCAGTAGTTTGATCAGCATTATGCTTCTTTCTAGTCTTTGGACTTAAGTAAATAAAGCTGGTTCACATTTAGTGGAGACATAAAATAAAATGCTAGAGCTTTTTCTCCCAATGCCCACATCCCATCACATTCTTTTGTGCTTAGATTGATGTTACCTGAAGAACCTCCCAGCGCTCCTCCTAAAAACATAGTAGCGAGTGGACGTACCAATCAGTCTATCATGGTTCAGTGGCAGCCTCCTCCTGAAAGTGAACATAATGGGGTTCTCCATGGGTACATCCTAAGGTAAGTGACGTATGCTCTGGCCTAGAGGGATCTTAATATAAAGTCTGGCGCTAAATGTCTTAGTGTCTTAGAGGTGGACATCCTAGCGGTGTGATACAAATAAAAAAGAAAGAGTGTTTAAAAGACAATGTCTAATTCTGTTCTAATTTATCATTAGATATTATTTGCACAGTGCCATGCGTGCATAGTGCTTTGCAGACAAATAAGACTCCCTACTGCAAGGAGCTCATAATTTAAGTCAGACATATCACACAAGTGGAACAGTGGCATTCTGGGTTCTGGAGGAACAAGGATATTGCCAATAAAGTAGAGAGGATGTGATGGATCAGGTGAGCCATGGCAAGATTAGGGTTTGGAGTTGAAAATAAATTAAGTAAATAGTCTTTCTGCAGCCCAGCTATACTGTTAATGTAAAGGGACTTCAAATGGGTAACTGAAAAACACTTATTTCATCCAATCTTTCCACTTATGTATGGAGAGGGTGTGGCTCCTAAAACAGGGTATGATCAGATTGAGAGATTTCCCAGACCACATTCATTTTCTAGTCTCTTTGGGAGTCAGTAACCAGTCCAGCTGGACTCGGCGATTGCATGGTTCCCAGTTGGCTCCCTAATTGTCCCTGCAGTGAGAGCAGGCAGCTGTGGCATTCCCTCTGCTCAGGAAGGCCTTGTCTACACTCGATTCTTTTCTGGGAAATCTAACATTGTACAACCACTGGTATAGTGCCAAGCAAGGTTGGAGCCCCAGTTTAGACAGACTACAGATGGCTGGTGGCATTTTTACCAGTCCTCTAGATCTGCTAAAGGATATGGTGATAAAAATTCTAGTGCCCTTTTTACACTAGTGTTATCACTTTGCTACCATTGATGGAGCTGCTTTGGTGGTATTACTGAGGGTGGAAATTTCCTGCCAAGCCTAGTGCAGACACAGCTGGCGAATGTTAACCATTTCCCTGTCACCCAAGCAATGAGGTCTGTATGTCCAATCAGAAGATACAACAATGTGGTTTATATAACTCTTGACTATATTCCTGCACCCCAGCCTTCTTACCTGGCAGTTTTTCAAATGTCAATTTGTAAAAAAAATATTTTTTAAAGTGAAAAGATGTGTACACAGCACATACCGTATTTGGCGAGCTCTCACTATGGTATGCTTTCTCCACCACCCCTTTTTATTGTCATTTTTGTGTGTGTTATATCTATTTTATAGACTATCTGCTCCTCTGGGCAGGGATTTGTCTGCAGCAACTATGGTGTCATGCACATCTATGGGTCCGTCTATAAATAACAAACAGTAACTGTAGGCAACACTGTTTGCACGCCATCAATCTTGGCCAGTTTACTACATTTCTTGGTGAAAGCCTGTGAATCAAAATTGCAATATGCCAAAGACTAAAGCTGAAGCTTTGAGTTCAGATGGATTGCTGGGGAAAGCCGCAGGACCTTATTCGCTACTGGGCACAGATATAATGGGGAGCTGGTTGCAGCTCACTGATTCAGGGCTCTGGTTGTGGTGGAACAGGAGGTATCCTGCTCTTTGCTTACACTGCTGAGGTTCCTAATGGCAGCATAGTGTCACGTTTGGTGGAACTCAGCTCTGCCACGCTTCTGCCCCTATTATGTCCCTTCCTCCCCATTTACTCAAGGGTTGATGAGGGAGGTTATTTTAGAAGATTTCCCCCTACGGAGGAAGATGTCTTCACTGGGAATTTCTGGTTGGTAAGCAACCTGGGTGGATCAGAGAATCTGTTGCCATTTTCTCTGGTGCTGATATACTGTTGAATGAGTGGGATCAAAAGGCACTCTAGTGGGTCAGCTAGTCCATTCCCTTGCTTTGTCACAGGATTGGTTTTGATATTCCTAAACCAGCCCTAATAGATTGGTAGTTAGTCTGCCCTTAAATACCTCTGGAGATAGCAATTTTGCAGCCTCCCTACCCTTTGCAGCCTGTTCTACTGTCTGACTGTTTCATATAACATGTTGACTAATTTTTAGGTTAAACATTTCCTTCTGCAGCTCATGCAAAATTAGCATAATTGATCCCTGTCCTCTCTTTAACATCCCTTTTCATATTAGTAGAAAGTTATCCAGTCCATTGTCATCAGTCTGTACGAGTTTGTTGAAAACATTCTTTAGACGTTTAAATTATTGTGTCTAGGCTCCTGAGTAGGGAAACAAACCATTCAACAGGAATTTAAAATTGTAATAAAACTTTCCCCTCTAATATTCCAGGGTTGTTCTTGGGATTCAAAATGTGAGGGTTACAGGAAGGTATCTGCTGTTGAAGGGTTTTTCTGTACTAGTTTCAGCTGAGTTAGACTACAGTTGCTCTGTATTAAATTTTGAAATTAAGGATGTGAAAGACCCACTATAACATCAGGTCCATTGCGCTGTCTTTGCAGCATAGAATGATAATCCCACCGTAGAGGATGTATTGGACTTAAACTGACAGAATGCCTGATCTTAAAAGTGAAGGTGCACTGCACAAGGCCTATCCAATATACAGCAAAGTATATATATGGTGAGAAAAATCACTAGGACATGACATTTCTGAACTGGCCTTTTTCCTCTGCTCTCTTTCTCACCAGCAGAGTGTTGTTTTTATAGGGGTGTCACACTAAGAGCACAATAGATTAGACCACAGGAGCACTCCACATTTTGACTGCTACCTGTGAGAGAAAACAGAGTGCTGAGCAAAGAATTGACATTGCCAAGATTCATACAACCTTCCTATCATCCCATAAGTAGAGGAAGGGGCGGTCTTGTATTGAATGGAGGCAGAGAGAGCCACCTAATAATCCCAGGGAGAGATTCTGACATTGCTTTGCTATATTTGCCTTCTGATTTTGTGTTAATATTTCATGGAGCTATGCTGATGTAGTCTCAATACAAAACATGCCCAAGTCAGGAAGCCACACTGCTCTTCCAACTCTTTGGGGTTGTCTGTATCACTGCTATTGGGTGATCAAGAGCTGCACTGAGATCTCTCTAGGAACAACAAAATCTCTAAGAATTAGGCCTTGTCTAAACACAGGGATTGCACTGATTAAATTTATATTGGTTTAAAATCACACCGTAAATGAACCAATGAAACTTTGTCATGTAGGTAAGCCTTTAGTTATTGTTAAGCAGGGGCTGACTTAAAACAGCATAAACACAGTACGATGGATAAAATTCCAAACCTTCCCATAGTTGCCTTTTCACAGAATAGCAATGCTTCATTTGCAAGTCATAATGCCATTTGCTCTACTTATTTCTGATATGTTGATTAGCATATTGTAAGTATCTACTACACAGCTTGTTTCCTAAAGGGAAAAAAGCAAACAGTCTCACTTGAAGTGTTCAAATTTCCAAGGGTGGTTTGAGAGGAAATGGTAATTATAGAAAACAGTGGATTCTCAGAGTGCAAAAGAACACACCAATAAAAAAAAGGCATCCAAATCTGTTCTGTTTTCCATAACTCCTCCTACAGGGAAATGTATTCAATTGTTCCACCTCTTTGGCAGAGGTTCATCACTATATAGCTATGATATATTACTAATCCTTATTTGGCAAACTGTTTCATCTATGTATTACCATTCTTCTGATTCCCACTCTTTAGCAAGCTCTTCAGTCCCTAGGCAACCCCTGTTTCAGGCCTTGTTATAATCATTCTGTGAATGTGGATTCCTGATGCAGGCTTGAGCTGACAGTCCCTTAGACCAGAAGGCCTGAACGCTACTGAGATCTTCTTGCTTTTCAGGTTGAGGCTGAGGAAGAAAACATTTCTCAAACTGATTTACATCAGCACCCTGATAAAAATCCTGTCCATGATATTTTTTATAGTAAATCACAGCTTTTACTAGACAAGCCACATTTAAAAAGCTATAATTTTTCTACAGCCATAAAACAAGATAAAATGCCAGTTTTGTTTAGCCCTGAGCATGTAATTTCAGTGAAATCAGATTATAAATACTATAGCAGTCAAGCAGGGTATGATCTTATCAGGGGTTAGTCTGTTGTTTTTGAGGACGTTCTATTATCCTTTGTATAATTCTGCAGTAAAAGTTTGAATATTGCATCTTCAGAGAGGAAGCTGTTTTGCTAGTCAGTGCATTTGCTATAATTGATGCCTTTTAACTGACTGCATTGAATTTTCCTTTTCTGTATGCAGGTATCGCCTGGCAGGCCTCCCTGGGGAATATCACTATAAGAACATCACCAGTGCAGAGATTAACTACTGTTTGGTGAAAGACCTGATCATCTGGACTCAGTATGAAATCCAGGTGGCATCTTATAATGGAGCCGGGCTGGGAGCATTCAGCAGAGCAGTGACAGAGTACACTTTACAGGGAGGTGAGCTCCGCTCTGCAGGCTAAACTGCAAATCCTTTGCAGTCACTAATTTTTAGACCGAGTGAACAAATAGTGCAAGGGTTTGTCGTATGTTTCCCTTTATGAAGGGAAACATACTCTGGAGACAGAGGATTCTACAGGAGAGGTTCAAGTGAGATAGAGGCATTTACCAAGAGGAAAAGGGAGCCGTAAGTCTTATTTACGCTAAAGGTCCTTTACACCTCTCTGGCAATATACAGGTGCCCTGAAGTGGGTGGAAATGACATCTATAACAAAAGGGTTTGTAATTACTTTTACACGTACTGAAAGGCGTGTTTACAGTACTGGATCAGTATGAAGAATCCTTAGCATAATTGAGAGTCAGGCCCTTAAGATTTCCATTGATTTCCATGATTGCAGGACTGAATTTTGAGCAAGAGACAGTCTCATGATCTCTGCTTTAGTAGGTCATAAAAACAATTAAACTATTTGAAAAAAACTTACACTTTTACAGGGCATGTTAGTTTTTAATCAGGGAAGTATATATAATGGTTTGCTAATTGTTGATAGGAGTACATTATGATGTGAATACATGTATTGAGAGTTGTAGAGAGATTTTAAAAATAGACTATCCAAGTGCAGCACCAGTTTACCAAGACAGTTAAAGAGCAAGAAAACAGTCCAAGTTATATCTCAGAGAATCTAAAGTCTTGCAATATAGAAATAAGTAGACAGCCTCCAGTCCTTTAAAAACTTTGTATCGGAGCTGGAAATGCATTTCTTAAAGCCTTCTGCTATTAGATGAGAGTAATATTATATATCCCAGTTCTCTACCGAGAATTGATTTCTAAATGGAAAATCTAAAATTACTTTCATACATTGGTTTCCATTCTCTTTTTGTGCTCAGTTTTGTTTAGTTGGACATTTCAAGCTATCACAGCACCTTAACCTTCCCTCTGCTAAGACCCCGGTTTCTGACTTCCGACTCTTTTTGTTTAACCCCGCAATTGACTCTAATGTTCCTTGATATGATAGTTGCTGTTATCATCTTTCATTAGTTCGCTGTCTGTTATTTGTAAGGATATAAATCCTCTGTTACAAACAAAGTGCAGTGAGTCCTGCGTTCAGTATGACTGGTAGAAGCATTTATAATGCAGGACAATCTATAATGCCCTATTCATCTTTATGTAATTCTTACTTAGTACAGATGAAAAAGCTAGGTGTTCCCTTTTTAAGTAATTCACAATAGCAATAAATAGCTCCATAATGGATGTTGCCATCCCCTAATGTTCTTGCGGATATCCTCGGGCTTTCAACCCACTTTAAAAACAGTTTGAATCCTTTTCCCATTTGGAGTTGAGCAGAGGGGAGGCTGCGCAGCAGAGTTAGTATCAGGTCTCCGTATGTTAAGAAATGTATCATGTCCTATGCCACTCTCCCTGCAATTGGAGAATGTACAGACACCTGTTGTTTGTGACCATTTCTCACTGCTGACTGTGCCTCCTAAACCAGCAGGCGATTAGGAATGTAAATCAGAGCATGGGTGGAAACTATGTCTTGTAATACATAATATAGTTTAAAGATGAGCCTAAGAAACCTGCATCTATGCACCTTGCCCACCTCTCCACACACACCCCACTTCACACATATTAGCGATTCGGATTGCACTGGCAAAAACCTGCCTGTCTGTGGCTAGAAAAATTACCTTAAATACCTGGTATGTGCCATGCAATCAAAACCCTGGCAGCAAATGAGTGCTAAGAGCAGATCAACACATTAATATTGAATTCCCCTCCACCTCATTGGCCACGTGAGCTGTGGCCTCACACCTGAATGCATATGATTGGACTTTTATTAGTCTTTTTGGCATTTAGTAGTGGCAGCCCAAGAACCCATAGTTGACTATCAGCTGCTCAGAGCTCTTTTAAAATAACTCGTGGCCAGTGTCTAAGACAGAACATAACTTGCAAGATGCCTGAAGACCTGAACTCTCACAGAAACTGAGTTATAATGTCAATATAATGAGAGATATTGGCAAAGCATGCAACATCCTGAGGTCTGAGGGTTTGACTGTTTTAAAACCCCCAAAGTCTTTTTAGTGGGATATTCAGTATAACCCTTTGATGCTCTGTGTGTGTGTGTGTGTGTGTGTGTGTGTGTGTGTGTGTGTGTGTGTGTGTGTGTGTATATATATGCCTTTCTTCATCAGGGTTTCTCCAGCTGTTCCTTACTTCTTTGATGTTATCTTTGACAGGGATTTGTGCCAACTTTCTGCACAGAGTAGCTGTTGCTCATTTGAACAGAGTCCTTCAGGACTTTTCATCACTGTGTGAAAAGTTGAGGCTTCCAAGTATCTCTGCACAGAAGAGTTATTTCATATACATAAAAAGCCTTTTGGAGGATGATGCAAGTTGTCTCCCTTGCTGTGTTTGGTCCAGGAGAGAGACAATTTTTCTTCCCTTCACTCTGGGATCTAGCACTTCGATCTCAATCTTATTGACTTCTGAGGTGCTCTCCCTTTGAACAGCTCCTCCCAAAGTTAAATGCCAGTCCATGGATGTACATTAGCCTTCAAGTAACTTACATAGTAGATAGACATCAATTCCCCACCCATTTTCATAGCCCTCGAGGGTCACCTTTGTGATGTGTCTGAGAGACTGTGGCTCCACACTGAGGAGAACTATACCTGAGTCTCCAGTGCTCAAAAGGTGCTGCCAAACCCCAAGGAGAAAGTTATAATTTCAATATACATCTCTCTGATTTCGTGAGGAAACAGTCTGTAACATCGATCCCATTTCATACCGTTTTACTCAAGCTAGTTCTTCAACAAGTGCGGCAATGAGAAAGAAAGAATTGTTGTTGTTTTAAATACTTGGGAAGTGTTCAAATGCTATGGTAATGGGAGTAAGGGGGCAAAATAGGTTCTTAGTGGCCTACTGTACTTAGACTCTGAAATATGGAAAATGCCCTCCAGTTACAATAGGGCAAACTCAAAACTACATACACTCAAAACCTTCAGACATTATGAACACGAGCCATACTACCAGGCAAATTGACTCAGAGGAGATCAATGAGATTAGTAAAGACAGAGGGCCAATGACAATGCCAACAGGTTGAAGAACCATGGTTGCCCAGTGCAACCCAGAACTACTGAACCCTGCTCTATTTTATTTTCTGCAAGAACTGAAGTACCAAAGGGACCAGGAGAAAAGGCCCCCATCCCCCCCCAAAAAGTGCCTTTATGACCCACTCTCAAAATAAATTTGGGCACTTTACATTGCTTCAGGAAACCAATAGGTCTACTCTAAATGAGCCAACTAGAAAAGAGAGAGGTCATTCGTGCTGGTCCTGAAACCTGAGGTTTAAGTTGTTCTCCGAGGAATTCTTTTTGACTGGAAAGTGTAGAGTAAAAGGAAATGCATCTCTTAGAGTCATAGCATTTAGGCCAGAGGAGACCACCAGATCATCTAGTCTAACCTCCTGTGTATTGCAGGTGGTCAACACCACCCAGCACCTACACACTAAACCCAACAACCAAAATTAGACCGAAGTATTCCATCAGCACACCCTGCTCCTGTGAGAGGGAAGAAGGAGAGAATGAAACCCACTGGCCAGTTCAGCAGCCCTCTTGGTATTCATGTTGTATGTGACAATTCAACCTTCTTTCCTCCAACTGATAGCAGGCCAATCTTGTAGCCCAGAGTTCCAAGACATGGATATGTAGTCTGATCTCTTCTTTTTTGCTTCCAAAGCAGTGCAGTTTAGAGACATCCTCTATTGGGTGTACCTGTGCCTATCATAAAGGTTAGGAACAGTTGAGTGAATGGTGCTTCTTGAACTCATGAGAGGTTGGAACCACCAGATTAGTGAATCCTTGATAGACATGATAGGGAGAGACAGAAGAGCAAGGTGAGTATTCTGATGATGTTTCCTCCTTAGCAATATGAAGGGAGTCACAAAGGAAATCTTGTTCCCTTTTCATTGAAAACTTGCCAGCAGGGCTGCCTTCTGTGTGTAGAAAATAGTTCTGAGGAAGAAATGTAGCTGCTATCCTTGAATCAAGAGTATCATCTCCAAGTGTTGAGTCCTTTGTTAGTTAAAAAATAGATTTCTCCCTGTTATTCCTTTAGGCCAAGTGGTTGAAACAAAGAGCAAGAGACTTGCAGAGGGGAATCTGCTTAGAGCAACCAGTTGTCTACGGTCAGATTGTGAACTGCTGCTTTATGATTATCAAAATGGGAGGGAACAAGGAGCTCACTTCCCCTTCATGCCCCTACACAGAAGGGGCACAGAATTAAAGTCCTGGATCTCAGGCCAGGTGCTTAGGGAGAAAATGCTTTATTCCCTAAGGGGGTGTGTCAGCAGCTACACAATAAGAATTATGTGCTTTTGAGGCAAAATTATTTCCAGAGCTCCCACTGGGGCTCCACAGCTTAGCACCTGAAACCACTGCATGAAAGGAACAACCAAATTCTCAGATGGAGAAAAATCTGTGAGCCTGCCTTATTGAGATGTGAAAGTTGGCATCCTGAAAGTCAGGAGCTTGGGATCTTTCTGCACGCCTTTGTTGAAGATTTATATTTAAAACTAGTAGTCTGTCTATCTGAATCTGTGTGAGAATTAAATGCCTATTCACACATAGCTAGAGACATGGACATGTGCTTATCCTTAATTCCTTCTTATTCCCATAATCTTGTTGGCGAACCCCATTTAATGGCTTTTATCTACAGTGCCTCCATGACCTTTTCTGCTAAGAGTCGTTTTAGAATGTTTTACAATTCAAGCAGTTGAATTCTAATACATTTTTAGCCAGATTAACTTTACCTGGAAGAATATAAAGGTTTGTTTCTGTCATACCAACTATGCTCTGAAATTCAGGGACATTTCAAAGGTGTCACACAAAGTTTGGAGCTGTACTCCAATGTGAGAGCTTCAATATAATCACAAACATTACCAAAATTAGGTTTAAAAAAGTCCAACATGCAATTACATAAGGATTTCTTTGTAAATACTTGTTGAAAGGAAGTTTTGTGTTCCTTGATAATAAATATATAACACAGATCTGCGTAGCTAAATACTGTGTATAATTAGAGATACCTTTGTATCCAATTTCAGCTCTCGCTACTTACTGATGATTTAATTTGGAGCATTGTTTGAGAGGTCAGCTCTGATGGAAATGTAGCACAACCCAAGTTCATGTTTTAATATACACTTGTTCAGATAACCATGGAGGTCAACTTTAACTTCAGCTCATAAAGAGAGAATTTAGCGTTATGTTTTGAAGTACATTCAGGATTATATTGCCACATTTTAACAGATAAAAATTGATTGTATTATGCTTATGCAATAAAATTAAGCTTATGCCCATTAGCCAGCCTTGTTCTCTCCATGTTTAAAATGCATTAATTAAGATGTAGATGTTGATTTTCTATAAAGAATTCCAAAGATAAATTATACCATAAATCATGATTTCCAGCATACCAAAGGTTTTATTTTTTTCTGGTCAAGTTTCCCCCCTCCCCCCCCCTCCCCCGCATCATTTTTCTTCTTGTAATAGGTATTTTTGGACTAGAATGATTTATTCTAGTTTCAGAACATTCATAAAAAGAAATGAAAAAAAAATTGGTTATCCACATTTCTAAAACTTTTGTAAATACTCCTAAGTGTTTGCTTGGGTTTCTTAGAAGTTTACTAGAGTGAGAATTATAAATGAAACCCTGTGTTTGTAGTGTCCATGCTCCTTTTCTGTTAGTAAATTCTCAATGCTGTAGCAAGTGACAGTTCCCACAAGGCAGATTTCCCAGTTCCTAAAAGGCCCTCTGAACTCAGGATGAAATCCTGGCATCACTGAAATCAATGGCACCAGGATTTCACCATTAAAGAAAAAGATGATGTCCAACAAAATCCAAAATAGGAGTATGCTGGCAATGTGCAGGATACAGAAAATGTTTTACAACAACTTTTGTTGTTAGGAATGTGCTGTTAGGAATGGCTTGATATTTAACTATCACGTATCCTGCAGAACAATATTCGGTCACCTTCACATATATTCATTGTACTCTATGAACAACAAACTATTCCTAGTGGTATTGTACACACACACACATATATATATATATATATATATATATATATATATATATATACACACGCACACACACACACCAATATAATACCAATAAGATTGAAGTGTCAAAATTAAGGAGAAGAAAAAAGGGGAGAGGATGATGCTTGATTTACCCCTCATGTCAAAATACCATGCAGGAGGGTATTATAATCCGTCAATGAGTTGTTCATAACTTTCTAACATCAAACTAAGTGTAAAAGATGTTTCAAACACTTTTCTCCTATAATAGGAAATCTCTGACAAATATATTATAAAAATAATAAGGAAATATACCGGAAGGCAGGAATTTTAATTTAAGAAATAAACTTTTCTAATGTAGGGTGACCAGATATCCTGATTTTATAGGGACAGCCCCGATATTTGGGGCTTTTTCTTATATAGGCTCCTATTACCCACCACCCCCGTCCCGATTTTTCACACTTGCTATCTGGTCAGCCTATTTTAATGTGAGCCATAAATATGCAAATCACTACACAGGGAAGCTATGAATAGGACTATACATATATCACAGGACTCCAGTGACATGACAGGTTTCATCAGAGTTTTTGATAAGAGGTTTATGAGTTTGTAACAGGGTGGGACTCATCACCGTGGCACCGCCTGCTGGTCATCCTGGGAATTATCTCTCGGTTCTTCCAGTCCACCTTCAGCTAGTGGTGTCATGCCTGCCATCACTGTTGTTGCCACTCTTTGGACCCACATCGCTCCCCGGACCACAGCGTCTCCCATTCTGCTTTCTCCCTCCTTCTAGGGGGGCCAACAGTCCTTAGTCCCACCCCTTGCCTCAGCGGCCAACTGCACTCCCTCACTTCAGGGGCAAACTGCAATCTGGATACTGGCCACTCTCCTCATTGGCAAGTGGAGTGCAAGGGAAGGGGACCCAGGCCTGCCCGCTACTCTGTGTCCCAACCAGGGAACCTATAGCCGGCAGCCACCTACTGCCCTCCTCCAATCTGCTGCCTATTTTCCCTGGGCCACTTCCCCCGTAGCCCTAGCACCCTCTCAGCCCTTGTAGCAAGGCCCCAGCCTGGCAGTGGTCAGCCAGCAGCTCACCCTCACACTCTGCTGCCCCTGCCCAGCACTGCTTTATCTAGGGTGCTTCTTCAGGTAGCCAGTCCTCCTCCCTTACTTTCCAGAGAGAAACTCCCCTCTGCTCCCCTCAGCCCTTTATATATGGCCCTCACGGCACTGATTGGCGGCTCCAGCTTCCCCCTATTGGTGGGCTCAGTAAGCCCTTTCCTGATGACTGGATTCTGCTCAGCTTCCCTGGTGCTGCTTTTAACCCCTTCTTCTCCCTGTGTGGGGCAGCCGCCCCACCACAATGAGGAATAATATTTCCTAAGCAATGTGTTATACAGCTGTAATGCTATCAAAACATTCTCATGAATCTCTAAACCAGAGGTGGGCAAACTACGACTCGCGGGCCGGACCCTCCTTCCCGGCCCCTGAGCTCCTGCCCCGGGAGGCTAGCCCCCGGCCCCTCACCTGCTGTTTCCGCTCCCCTGCAGCCTCAGCTCACTGCGCAGCGGGCGCAATGCTCTGGGCGGTGGGCTGTGAGCTCCTGCGGCAGTGCAGCTGCAGAGCCGCGGCCTGACCTGGTGCTCTGTGCTGTGCAGTGGCGACGGCGTGGCTGGCTCCAGCGGGGCGGCGTGCTCCAGGCAGCGTGGTAGGGGGCAGGGAGTGGGGGGGGGGGGTTGGATAGAGGGCAGGGAAGTTCGAGGGGTGGTCAGGGGGTGGGGGTGTGAATAGGGGTCGGGGCAGTCAGAGGGTGGGGAACAGGGGGATTGAATGGGGGAAGGGATCCTGGGGGGGCAGTCAGGAAGGAGAGGGGTGGTTGGATGGGGCAGCAGGGGGGCAGTCAGGGGACAGGGAGTGGGGGAGGTAGATAGGGCAGGGGTTCTGGGGGGGTTGGATGGGGCAGGAGTCCTGGGGGGGAGGGGGGAAAGGGGTGCGGGCTGGGCCATGACCTCCTCCCCAACCGGCCCTCCATACAATTTCCGAAACCCAATGCGGCCCTCAGGCCAAAAAGTTTGCCCGCCCCTGCTCTAAACCATAAGAACTTTATAATGGCAAGAGATAGCATTGTAAGCCTTATAATGCATACTGGGGATTCTAATATATGGTAGGAATAATGTTCTACTTTCAGTGATAATTTAGAGCACCTCCGCATACATTCTGACTCCGAACTTGCTGATTATGTATAATCCATGAGTAATGACATCAGAAGTCAGTTTACGGGTATAGAATTCTGGTGACATACAGTTACAGTGTATATAGAAGGGCGAAAAAGGGTAGTAAATGTGTAACAGAAATTTCAGGCCATACAGTCATCAAGGAATTTCAGTGACATAAGACTAAACAGAAGTGTGATGCTTGAATAGTTTATAATGTCATTCCTGAAATGCTTGGTTTATACCTTAATTTTCCTTTGTAGGGCCCTTCAGAGGAAATCCTCAGCTGGTATAAATTTGTCATAGCTCCACTGGCTTCTATGCAGCTGGGACTGTGTATACCAGCTGAAGATCTGCTCCCTTATAGTTAGCTGATTGTGAGTTTTATTAGTTTGGTGTGGGTCGGTTTCCACTAATGTTTTTATCTCCACTGAGTGTAGCTTCTGGTGGACAAATAATCGTTTGTGCTTTTTCAAATTTTCTGGTGGCTTGTCTTGCTTATGACATGATTTTGAAAAGCAGGGAGCAACCATAACTCTCATTGGACGTAGGGAATTGGGGATATTTCTCAGACTCGGGTTATTAATTTTCACTAGAAAATTCCCATTTGAACGTAATGAAAACAGTACTTTTAAAGCATCAAAAACAGTGGTGAAGAATTCCTCTCTTTATGGAATATAAACAAACATGGCCACCAATGGATAGATCTCTGAAAACATCTATTATTTGTGACATATATTATTTTTGCTAACTTTCAACGGGTTTTGGCAAATCTTGGTTGAATATGCATGTATTGGATGAATAGATACCGTAATGGGATGGAAAAAGCAAATGAGAAAAAATACTTTATTCCAGGGGATAATCTGTATTCCACAGGAGATTTCTTCATCATATATTTTTCAGAACAGTAAATTATATACAGAGGCAGTCACTGTATTATGATTCCTCAATTAGAATTCCTATATATTCACATTATATCTTTGCTTGTCTACTTAGAGGGCTTGTTTGATTTTAAAGGGCTTAGGGAATTTCTTGGTGAAACCATTGATTGCCCTTACAGCCTTGGATAATTGAAAGAGATGTATTCACCTATCATCATCTAAGCTTCTGTCTCGGGTCTCTAGGAGAAGCTCATCAGTGGAATAATAAGCCACAAGAACTATTTCATACCCATTAAAGGAATCTCCACTAGAAAATGAGAAATAACCCAATTACCTTTCTCTTTAAGTCGCTGCTGGGCACCAAAATCATAAATCACACGTCCCTTTTCTCAGCACTGTTGTTATTTTCTGTGAATCATGAATGGCAACTAAAGGTTTCTAAATTCATCTCGTCTTCTCCTCCCCATCATTCCACCCCACCCTCAATCTATCTTCCCTGCTGACTTCGAACAGTGCCTACAGCTCCACCACAGAATGTGCAAGCTGAAGCTGTGAACTCCACGACCATCCAGTTCCTATGGAATCCTCCACCACAGCAATTTATCAATGGTATCAATCAGGGATACAAGGTAAACCAAAGTTTGGATCTAGGCAGTCTAACTTTCTTGATACTGCATATAATTTTCTTGGGGCCAGATTGGAGAATTCCATGTATCTCCAGAGCCCTGCTGTATATCATAAGAGACAATGTCTTACATCAGAAGGAAGCTTATGTTAAACTAAGCGAGCTGTTGTCACTGCTAACATAACATCTGCTGACTATGTAAGCTCTCACTGAGAGGACAGGAACATTCGATCGGTTGCAAATCCTAATTCATTTGATGCTAGGGTAGAGATTTTCAAAGGCATAAATGGGAGTTAGGTGCCCAATAACTTGGACAGTCAGTGGGAATTGGGTGCATAAATGACCTTTGTGCCTTTGAAAGTCAACCCCTATATTTCTATCTGCTCTAAGGCAAAATTCCCACTGACCTCAGTGGGGCCAGGATTTCACCCTTAATATTTTTTTTCAGTTTCGCATATTTTATATTTTCTCTTTTGTTCAGTCAGAAGCACTTAACACACTTAGTTCCAACTTTCAGTCCATCAATTTTGGAGACTTTTCTTGCATAGCTATTTATGTAAGTTGAAAATTCCTTAGCAACTGTATAAAATGACTAAAAGCCTGATATATACCTATCAACAGATAGTAAAAACTTTATTGAAACTGTCAAAACCCTATTTGCTTGGATTTCTTTAATTTCATTAGATTGCAACAGCTTTATAGTTCCTGCTTCTCCTGGGAATTCTGAATTGTATTATGTCGGGCACGGGGACAACATTTCTGCCACATTTACATCTACCACATAATTTTTTTCATGACTTATAAATTATTAATTGAAGTCAGGTATCTTTTCTTTTCAAAAGGGTTCCACCAATTACATCTTTCCCTGGCACTTTATAGGTCTGTTTCTTAAAGAAATATTTAAGGCACCTAAATATAAATGTCCTGATTTTCAAAGGTGCTAAGTACCCAAAAACCCAGTGAAATCAGTGGGAGCCACAAGTGCTGAGTACCTATGTGAAAAAGGCTAATGCAGTCCTAGGATACATCAGGAGAGGTATTTCCAGTAGAGACAGGGAAGAGTTATACAAGGCACTGGTGAGACCTCATCTGGAATACTGTGTTAAATTCTGGTCTCCCATGTTTAAAAAAGATTAATTCAATTGGAACAGGTGCAAAGAAGGGCTACTAGGATAATTGAAGGGCTGGAAAACCTACCTTATGAGAGGAGACTCAAAGAGCTTGGCTTGCTTAACCTAACCAAAAGAAGGCTGAGGGGAGATATGATTGCTCTCTACAGATATATCAGAGGGATAAATACCTGGGAGGGAGAGGGGTTATTTAAGTTAAGTGCCAATGTGAACACAAGAAAATTTACTATTAACAAGTTTAGGCTCGAAATTAGGCAAAGGTTTCTAACCATCAGAGGGGGGAAGCTGCGGAACAGCCTTCCAAGGAGAGCAGTGGGGCAAAATACCTAACTGGTTTCAAGACTGAACTTGATAAATTTATGGAAGGGATGGTATGATGGGACTGCCTATGATGGCATGTGGCCCATCAACGAATGCCAGTAGCAAAAATCCTCAACTGCCAGAGACAGGACACTAGATGGGGAGGGCTCTGAGTTATTACAGAGAATTCTTTCCCAGGTATCTTCCTAGTGGGTCTTGCCCGCAAGCTCAGCATCTAACTGATCACCATATTTGGGGTCAGGAAGGAATTTTCCTTTAGGTCAGATTGGCAGAGACACTGAGTGGTTTTCGCCTTTCTCTGCAGCATGACTCACTTGCAGGTTTAAACTAGTGCAAATGGTGAATTCTCTGTAACTTGAAGTCTTTAAACCATAATATGAGGACTTCAGCAACTCAGCCAGAGGTTATGGGTCTATTGCAGGAGTTGGTGGGTAAGGTTCTATGGCCTGTAATCTACAGGAGGACAGATTAGATGATCAGGATGGTCCCTTCTGACCTTAAAGTCTATGAGTCTATCAACAGGTTACTTTAAGTGCTTAAATATGGATATAGTAACCTAACTTTTGGCACCCAACTTGGAAAAACTGTGACTATTTATTTTCAAAATATGCTTTTTATTCTCTGTCGAGAGTTGATAGTAATGTACAAACCCATCCAGTGAACCCAATAACAGGATTATCTCAAGTTGCACAATGATAGAGTTTACAATTGTTTTCACTGTATTGTTTTTTGTAATTGGACTAACAAGGTCTTGGCAATGAAGTGTATTGTGAATAGAAACAACTTTTCATGAATTTTAATCTATATTTAAATTTTCTCTATTCCAGCTCCTGGCATGGCCAGTGGCTGCACCGGAGTCTGTGACTGTGGTCACCATTGCTCCTGATTTTCATGGAGTTCACAGTGGCTGCATTACCAACTTGAAGAAATTCACTGCTTATTACACATCAGTTCTATGTTTCACCACACCAGGGGATGGACCACAAAGCCCACCAGAGCTGCTGTGCACTCATGAAGATAGTGAGTATAGCGAAATCCAGCCAGAAATCACCGGCCGTGCCTGAAAACAGTTCTGCTAAAGGTGATGGCCAAAATTTTCAAACCTTGGTTCCTAAGATTAGGCTCCTAAATCCATATCTATTCACATAAAAGAAAGTGACCTGATTTTCAGAGGTGCCGAGCACCTGTAGCACCCACTGAAATCAATGGGAGCTGCAATTGCTTGGCACTTCAGAAAATCAGGCCACTAGAAATTAAAATATTTAAATACCCAAATATGGATTTAGGAGCCTAAATTTGTGAGGGTTTTTTTTTTGTCAGTAAGTACATTGAAAATGTAATTACTTTATTTATTTGCATGCTGCAAACGTTTTATACAAATATTTTTTATGTTCAAGTATTTGGAAGGTGAGTTCATTATTCTGATCCTGTCCACCAAACCAGGCTCAAATCTGTACCAAGGGATGAAAATGAGTCTGGTAGTTCAGTGCAGAGATTATTTGCTGTGTCTCAAAACCCATACATTTTAGGCCAATTTGGTTCATGTAGAGGTGTCTATTCAAGAGAGGTTTAGGATTGATATGTCTGGAGGGGTGGGGGGGAGTTGTTGCAGGTCAAGATTAAATTGCAGTGGCAAAGCTGTGTGAAGGAAGCTTGCACAATTGTCTGTCATCACTAATCTTAGCTCTGGGCAGTGTTTTTAATCCTCTTCCCCTCACTGAGCACTATACTGACAGCCCAAAATTCAAAAGTAAGTTAGAAAAAACTGCTTAATGTATCCAGGTTAGCTAGTGGTTTTAGAAATATTGTTTTGTCTTAATAACTGTTGGTTAGGCTAGTCATTGTTCCTTCAAAGAAGAGTCTGATCAAGAAGTAAGACTTCAAATGCTGGTCCAGTTGTCCATGAGAGAGTGTTGAAAGAACATAAAAGAAACTAGCTATTTATCCAGAGATTTTTTCGTTCATAGTCCATCTCCTCCGGGTGCTAGGAAGTGTGATATCTCTGTGCTCAAAGAGCAGATTTCCTGCTGCTAGAATTTAAAAACATTAGCAGATCACTGAAACAGCATTATAACCATCAGGAATCTATGAGCCAATAATTTAACCTCGTACGTGTTTACTGAAGCATTAAAGCTGGAAGACAAGGCAGAAAGAAGAACAGTTATTGTATTTGGCTAATACTGAATAGGTGGTGTGACTTTTTAAAGACTCTTCAGAAAATAACTTCCTTGGAGTTGCAATGGCTAAAAGGAGACCTAGCGTTAGGATATTTGTACATACTGTAGATCTGTGCCTTCAGAGGACACACCAAATCCTCCAGGACGACAGCTTGGTTTATTTATGTGGATTTCATTTCATATTTCACTGGACAGATCTGCATTGTGAAAAAAGATGTAGACTTTAAATCTAAAGAGAACATGATCCTTCCAGGCCTCTGCTCACAGTTGGGTTACTTTCTGCCTTTCTTGACAACAATGCTTGGTGATTCTGAAAAGGAATTTTGTTTGCTGATCAGTTGTAGATCAAACATGAACTGACATCCAATGAGAGACAGTCTTCGGTGGCTTAATGTAACCCATGCCATCTTTTCAGAATTGTACAACAAAATTAAAATTGGACTGTAACTGCAGCGGCAAATTGGATGGCAACTTTGTGGATAGGGAGATCCAGGCTAGGGATATAGATACCCACTCCTGAATACTGCATACTTGCTATTGTTAGATATTCCTGGGATTCGTACCAGAGTAGCAGTTTTTTCTATAATGCTTTGACTACTGGCTATTGGAGAACAGTCTCAGAGGTTTCCCTCTCTGGGATTGCACAATTGCAAATGTGGCTATAGCCAGCCTACTGGCAGGCTTTCTTTTTTCGTAGCGGGAAGGGAATGAGAAACTGCACAAAAGTGAAGAGGAAATAAAATAGAAATTTGTAGCCCAGAAATTGCCAATTGGTGTCAGCAGAGCTGGAGGACAGCATATTTGGGCAGGAATCCAGGTAACAAAAAGCACAGTGAATATAAAGTAAGCCAAAAGCTCCCTTTTCCAGTGCATCGATTGAAGAGAGAACAGCAAGTTGGATCAAAAATCAGTCAGGTTGTCTTCCTTGAAGATCAAAATTGAGGGAGGATGGCGTATTCTTGACAGTCATTCCAATTTATAGTCTCATTGCACACCAGGGAACTGAACATTTCAAGAGCCCTTGAGCTACACCATAAAAATCCTTTAAAAGTTTCACGGAGTTGTATACACTTTACAGACGATAGCTACCATTATACTGGAGATTTTTTAGAGCTGTTTTGCAAGAATTTATCCAAGTGCTGATTGGATAACACTGACCTTGATTTGTGAAGTTAAAAGACCCTGCCCAAATTCTGCTGATGCTGTTTCTGCAGATACAAGGGCTGAAAACTCAATCCCTGCAAAGACACAGGAAAAGACTATAGTCTGCATGATATTGTTGAGGGATAACAGCAAACACAGTTGCTTTTCTGGATCCAGCTAGCCTGATTGTTCTAATTAGGTTAGACCAAGAAGAGAGACAGAGAACAAGGTGTGTGTGAATCGCCTGCTGCCTCTTTAGTTCTCTGCACAGTGAGGATGAAGACTGGATAAAATAATGTATCTGATGATAGCCAGATTGATTCTTAACACCTTGCATTCCCCCTCTCCCCTGCAGCTCTTACAGACGTCTCCTGCTGGTTTCCACTGACCCTGGCTCACTGTTTTATTTCTTCAGTGCTAACCTTGCCGCATGAATCATATCAAAAGAAAATGGGGATCTCCTGTTAACAGATTTCCCTTTCTGATTACCAGAGCCAGGAGCTGTGGGACACCTGAGTTTCACTGAGATTCTGGACACGTCTCTCAAGGTCAGCTGGCAGGAACCTGTAGAGAAAAATGGCATAATTACAGGCAAGTATCAGATGTTATCCTTTAAAATAAGGTGTTGGAATGTATCGTTGCAGTGTAAAAAATGGCTGGATAATAGAAGATTTAGAGAGAGCTGCCATCAAGAATGCACGCTTCCCACTTCCTCTTTAGGGTAATTGAAATGTCAACTAGGGCATGTTAGAGAAGGCACAGGTCCAGTTACCGCCAGTCCATGATTGTGGCCACTGAAAATTGTGGGCTCTCTGTATTAGAAATCAACTCCCCACAGAGTCTTCAAGCTTGTTAAATCTCCTGCCGGTTCCACCTGTGGTAATAGATTTCTGAAACTCTTTTGAGACTCTGTTTGACCCTTGCTGCTAAGGATCAGGACCTCCTGATGCTGAATTTACAGCTGGGAAATCCTGATTGGCGGTGCTAAGAGGTTACAATTAAGATGACATAACAAGTTAACAGAGTTCACACTCTGATCAAGCAGTCTGGCTATGGGTCATTTGACAGAAAGACTGGAACAGTATTGCTAAATATAGAATATATTATAACAGCACAGATTTCATACTCACATGCTACTTCACCCTTTCCTGCTATATAGCCATATACTGTACGTCAACTTGGTTGGGACAAGCAGCCACTCATTTTTCTGTCAAGGGGAATACTTACCTGGGAAAGTTCATGCGACTTATCCACATCGGTAATATTGTCATCAGATGGAAAGCCTTAGAGAAAACAAACCGTGTAGAGGTCTGTTTCTCAAAGGAGTATTAATTTGGCTTCATTCCAATTTTGAAAAAGCCTGAAAATTTCAAAATTCTCCTGTGACAGGGTATATAAACCCTACATTTGCGTGGAAGGAGATAAGGCTGCTTTGGGCTGGAGTGGCCCTGCCTCTCCGCATTGGCAAATGATGCCAGGACTGGAGCAGGAGTTAAAAGGAGGGGGCTCCACTCAGAAGGGGGCGACCTGGGGAAAGGAATAGGCTGTTGAGCTTTTCCAGTCTCAAAAAGAGGGTGAAAAGCCAATAGAGCCTCTGCCCTTTCTGAAGGAGGCACGGATCTCTTGAGCTAAAAGGGGGGAAAGACTGAGACTTGCATTGAAGACCCAGTAAATGCTGAAGGAGACTATAATGTTCCCAGGGCCCTGTGAAGTAAGGAAGGCTCATATCCTGAAGAGAGCTGCCTACGGGGCTATTTCCCTGTTCTTTTCCTTCATACCTTTACTTGACCTCGTTTGCTTACTGCAGGCTGTTTTGTTGTTTCTCCTGAGGGGGGGGAGACAGCCAAGAGGCTTTGTCTGGTGGGTTGAATGCTGGCCCGCTAAAAGGACATACCCTTGCGGCCAAAATCTTCAAACCTGGGTGCCTAAAATTAGGCACCTGAATCCACATTTAAACACCCAAATAAGTGGCCTGGTATTCAGAGCTGCTAAACGCAATCAGCTCCCACTGAAGTCACTGGGAACTATAGGTAGGTTTGACACACATCGGGTTTTCGACAGAAATACCCGGTCAAAAAAAGGACCCTGGCGGCTCCGGTCGGCACTGCTGACAGGGCAGTTAAAAGTCCGGTTGGTGGCACAGTGGGGGACCGGGGCTAAGGCAGGCTCCCTGCCTGCCCTAGCTCCTCGCGACTCCCGGAAGCAGCCGCCATGTCCCTGCAGCCTCTCGATGCATGGGCGGCCATGGAGGCTCTGTACGCTGACCTCGCCCTGAGGACCATCTCCGCAGCTCCCATTGGCCGGGAACCATGAGCAATAGGAGCTGCGGGGGCAACGCCTGTGGTTACGAGGGCAGCGCACAGAGCCCACCCCCCCCCAACCGCCCAGCACCCTGCCCTAGCCCCCTCCTTTACCCCCAAACCCCTCATCCCTGGCCCCACCCCAGAGCCCATGCCCCCAGCTGGAGCCCTCACCCCCCTGCACCCCAATACCCTGCCCCAGCCCTGAGACCTCTCCCACACCCTGAACCCCTCATCCGCGACCCCACCCCAGAGCTCTCACCCCCATCACGCACTCCAGCCCTGAGGGCACGAGCACAGCGCACAGAGCCTCCCCAGCTGCCCATGTGTCTAGGGGCTGCAGGGACCTGGCGGCCGCTTCCCAGGAGCCACGGTAAGCACCACCAGGACCTGCACCCCAAACCCTCTCCCGCATCCCAACCCCCTACCCCAGCCCAGAGTCCCCTTCCGCACCCAAACTCCCTCCCAGAGCCCACACCCCCACAACTGCCCAACACCCTGCCCTAGCCCCCTCCTTCACTCCAAACCCCTCATCCCTGGCCCCACCCCAGCGCCCATGCTCCCAGCCGGAGCCCTCACACCCCCTGCACCCCAATACCCTGCCCCAGCCCTGAGACCTCTCCCACACCCTGAACCCCTCATCCCTGGTCCCACCCCAGAGCCCTCACCCCCATCCCGCACCCCAGCCCCCGTCCCAGCCCAGTGAATGTGAGTGAGGGTGGGGGAGAGTGAACAACAGGGGGGGATGATGGAATGAGCAGGAGCAGGGCCTTGGGGAAGGGCTGGGACGGGGTGTTCGGTTTTGTGCAATTAGAAAGTTGGCAACCCTAGCTGTAGGGTCTCAGCACATCTTAATAGAAGGGCACTTATTTAGGAAACTAAATATGGGTTTTGGTGCTTAATTTTAGGCACCCAGATTTGAAAATTTTGGACCATGACATTCTTTGAGGATAAACTTTAAAGATAAATATTTTCTCAAATATTTACCAGTTACATGTATTCAGTTGTATACATGAATTCAAGTGAAGTATAAAAATAAAATGTGTAAAGAAACACATTAGCCATATCATTTTCAACTGTAATCTCCTCACCTCTCATAAGGGTCGGCCACTTTCGCCAGTTTGAGTAGCTATGTTCAGTTTATCTAATTGCTCCAGTACTTTGAAGTGAATATGAGATTCTTCTTTAGTTCCTGTCATAAATGCTTCTGTGATAGTGGGGATTATTTCAAACAGCTGCCCTATTCTATCCCAGAGGTGAGTGCATTTTGGTATTGGGACAGGGGAGTGATTCCTGGTTGTCCTAATCTGATGTAGCCTGTCATTTCTGTTGCTGCTGTCACTGTAATATCTACCATAACATGCTAACTATGTGAAGTTTGTAAAGCGTTCTGAGTTCTTTTGGGGTGAAAGGTGCTATACAAATATAAGATAATATTATTATTACTATTGAATGGTTTCAGTGTTGCTTTGAAAATTCCCCCCAAATTAACACTGCAATTAGCAATCTGCCCTCTGCATAGCAGATCACAATACATTTGCTGCTTCAGAACTGCTCTGCTGGAAACAAGCTGCCATCTCCCAGAATGATTTGGAAACCTGATGGAGCGAGATGATAGGCTGTTTCATATACAGGGTAAATTGTTTTAGAAGAAAAGAACTGGGAAAAAAAAGCACTATTGTTTATGAGGAAATACAGGCAGGAAAACACATGCCAGCCAAGGTTTATAACTTCCCCTTTTAGTGGTGTACATTGTGTTAAGGCTGGGAGAAAGGGATGGCAAAACCATTCATTTCCCTGAATAGCTCAAGGCCTTTATACAGCGCTGCTTGGAAATGTAAGAGTGCTTAGAAAGCCACTGCTTCATCACTTCTGCTCATTGATATCATTTACTATGGCTCCTTTTTAATTCTAGTGCAAGGAATGAGAGGAAAACACACGGGGCATTGCAAGGCAGGCAGCCAGCCTGCTCTGCTAAACTGCCCATTGCTCTCCTTGTAAATTTCAGTATCTTCCTCTCTCCCTCAGTAAACTCTGATTTATGAGAGCCTGTATGTAGATGGACAGTTTGTGATTGGATGTACTGGTCTCTTGTAGAGAATTTACTCCAGATCAACAGAAAATTATTTCTGAAACTCCTCTGGTTGTTAGTTTTGGTTAGGCAGCAGTTTAGGGAGAAGGTGTAGTGCCAAGGCGTAAGGAAAACTCCGTGTTACCTATTGTCTTCTCGCTTACACTCAAACCAGATGAAACAATTGCTGCCCAGGCCCGTTGGACTCCACTGCCCACATCCCTGGCCTAGATTATGTCTGTAAAACAGAGAGGGCATTTTTTCCAGCCACAAGTCCCAAAGTTCTGCCCATCTGTCAGTCACTGGTGCTTAAGTGCTATGTCTTTTGGATACTGTTTTTGGAGTTCCTTTCCTTCATTGCTGTGTTTGTTTGTTTTTATCTTGCCTGGTTTCACTAGGCTTTATTTGTGTGTGTGTATGTATTTTGGTTTGTGTTTTTATATGGATAGACTCTAATCATTTTATTATTGGAATTGCTGCCTCTGTTTTTGCTCTAGATTGGCATTGTAAATGATACATCTTGGTGTATTTTTCCTGGTGACTCTCTTTTCAGTAAATAAAAGCATCAATAATACATGCCTGATATGCAGCAAAACTGGATCTCTTTCCAAATACAGTATGGCTTTGGAGTAGTGATGGGCAACCCATAATATGTACCCAGGTGAATCCTCAAAATTTGGTGATTAGCCAAAGCTGCTCCTAAACCTACTACATCAGCAGAGGAAAGTTCACATTGTTTAACTTAGGACAGGATATTGTCACTTGTCCTTTGGGCACAGATGGAGAGGAAAAACATTGCAAATACCTTATTTATCTTTTAGTTTAAAAAAAATCTTCAAATGTTTTATTTTGTTTGTGCATTATGGGTGAAATTCCCCCTTCCCCACACACAGCCTCAATAATCAGGATACTGAGCAGGAAGGGAGAAAATATCAGCCCTCTCCACAAATCATGGGCAGGTTGTAGGTCTGCAGTGCAACTCCTCTCTGACCACTACCCCAGCTGTGAACTGCCCTTTGGCAGCTTCTAGGCTAAGAGTGGCTACTGATTGTGTGCCCCCATGCAGGAGTTTTGAGTCACAAGATCCTGCATAGCTGCAGTTTTCCTAGTTCACCTCCCAATCCTTCCCCAACACATACTGGTGTCTTTGGAGCAGCACAGAGTGCTCTCCTCTGAGGGGTGCAAGGGATGAAGAGGTTCCCTGTGAGATCACACTGCCCATAACCCCAACATTGGGCAGCAAAGAGTGGGGAGAGCCTTGCTCTTACTCTGTGTTGCTGTGACCTTCACCCTTTATTGATAGGTCAATAGACCCCTTGTTCAAAGTCTGCATACTCATAGACTTTAAGGTCAGAAGGGACCATCATGATCATCTAGTCTGATCTCCTGCACATTGCCAGCCGCAGAACAACACCCACCCACTACTGCTCTTAATGATTTTTTTTTCCAATAACCATCTGTGCTACACAAAGTATGATTTCTCTGGGAAATAATACTGCTCGCTTCGTGAACGTTAATGAAACCCCACAACACCTCTGAGATAGAAGTAGATTATTATCATTCCCATTTTACTGATGGGGGAAACTCAGGCACTGAGTGTTTAAATCGCTGATCCAGGGTTAGCATTCAGGAATTCCTGGTTCCCTCTCCAGTATCTAATTTGCTAGATCATGTTGCTTCTCTGAAGTAAACATTTCTGATTAAAATCACTGCACATTTTGTTATTTTAACTTGTAGGTATTAATCACTTATGTCGTTATCACTGAAAACAATGTGAGTTGTCCGAGTTCAGCATTGGGAGATGTTGAGGAAGGCACGTGGTTGGAAGGCCTGCCTGTCCCTTGCCAGTGTGTGCCCAGTACAGTCAGAGGGGTTCCTTTCTTATACTCATTTGAATCACATCCATTTCCTTTGATTTCGAGAGCTGCATGTATTTTTTTGCCCTGAGCCAAATCACAGGGGCTGACACAGTAAGGTTCAAATGGGCTCAAGGGAGAATAAAGTTGTGATAGGTGTAGGAAGGGGCAGAGCAAGCAAAGAGAATGAGGAGGAGAACGAACACATTCAGAGACAAAACTGAACAAATCAGGCTGTAGAAACTTTTGAAAGTTCCTGGAAGGCAAATGGATATAAAAGAGATAAGAAGGAAAAGATTTAACAGGCCAGTTCCAATAGAAGAATGAGGTGGAGGGTCAGGCTTTGTAGGGATTAGGATGATAGGTCGGCTACACTAAGTTTTAAAGGACAGGGTAATGATTCACCTTGCTAAAAAGTCTGTGCAGCAGGAAGATCTGGGGAGTAGAGGTTTTTGTGTTTCTGTAAGAGTCCCACCGTGTTCCTGCAAGATCATTATCATCTGATTTGTAAGTATTTCTAGATCCTCGGCCTAGGTAAGGCGTCACCGTTGTAGCTGTGCATAGATTTTTCACTGAATTTTCCAACTACTTACTGGTGAGAAGAGTTTGAGTTTTTCAGTGTCTCTTCCTATTCATTTTTTAGAGTTCATAAATTGAAATCCCATCCTTCGGCGAAAGATTATTCCTGGGGTTCCTCAACCTTTTTATTGTGTATGCTACATACTGATAGAAGGCTCTTCCATGTAAGCCACCTCTCTTCTCCTTTGCCATTTCATGGTCACATGATATCCCAGTGACATCCACAATAATTTCTCATGTGGAAAAGTAGTACTGGAAAAGTATTTAAGTATTTTTAATTGGCCTTAATGCATTAAGTGTGTTTTCCTTTCTGTAAAAAGGTATCCATGGTGGAGGAGAGCCAGCAACATAACCCCCAGCTAACTCTCCACCGTCCACCAGTAGCAAGTGTTCCACCATAGTTTGTGAACTTCTGGATTATCATTCAAAGGAAGACAAAGAACACACCATTGTTACAACTCCTTGACTTCTGTGTAATTGTTTTCTAGGCTACCAGATCTCCTGGGAGGTGTACAGCAGGAATGAATCTCGTCTAGCTCGCACTCTAGCCAACACAACCCTTGAATACAAAATCACTGGGCTGTCGTCTCTCACCACCTACACTATTGAGGTGGCAGCTATGACTGCAAAAGGCACTGGGTTGGTCACCTCCTCTACCATTTCCTCTGGAGTGCCCCCAGGTTGGTAAAACTACAGAGAATGACCCAAAGTATACTGATTCCTGTGTGCGGCCGTATTCCAGGAAACACTGGTTTCCTGAGTACGGTAATAATAATGCTTTTATTTCTAACGACGAAGGCACAGTACAACATAATTAAAGAAGTATAGAAGGGATGGAGAAATGAGAGGGAAAGGTAATAGATATTTATTATAGTATCTTTCTGCATTTATAAAGTAACATCAGATATGGGGCGAGCAGTGACCATTATTAAAAAAATCCCCAAACCCCACAACTTTTGGGGCAAGGGAGTTTAGATGCTTTTTAAAAACAAAGAAAGATGTTTCTATTTGTAAGGATTAGAACTGCAGTGCACTTGGACTGTAAGATATTTGTGTGATGCAAATAAAAAAATATTTACAGAAGTGGGGAGTGTTGGCATGCGAGAGATCTTATAAAAGAAGTAGTTCCACATCCTAGAGCTTAAGTTGCAATAGTGGGACCGCTAAAATGGGAGTGGCAATGTACAGCTACTTGTCAAGATGAGATTCAGGGGAGGTCTCAAATGCAGTAACACAGTTTGACTTAGATCTGCTTTGAAAATCTAAATCACCTTGGCTATTTACTCCAAGGGGTCAGGTCTCCCTCTGGTGTTACCTAAGATTTTCATTTCCTCTAGAGGAGTGCATGCCCTGACTCCTTTTGTGCATTCCAATGTAGATGTGTCAGTAGGTTTAAACCAGTTCAGTGCAGTTCGCCTTCTTGCCAATCCTACAAATATATACCTATACATTTTGTCCCATTTTGGCAAGGTCATTTTACCAATCATACTTCCTGTGAGTGTGAAATATGAGTCAAGAAATGTTGTGTGTTCCTGTATCCTCACAACACATGCCATAAAAGTCTCCTGTTTTAATTTTGCAGTTTTTTTACATAGTGCAACATTATGAATGATTACTTATTATAATAATAATATTTAGTACTTTGGTAGTGCAGTTGGAGTTTCCGTGCTGCTTGAAATACAATCTACAAAAAAATATATTTGGTCCAATTTTATCACCTTCTTGGGGTTTGGTAACTCAAATACCAACATAAAAAAACAAACTTCAGGCTAAGCTTTCTGCTTAAGCTTGGCTGATCATGGGATTTCTCTACAGAGACCTCTCTGTCCTATACCCCCATTTCTTCTGCCTAAAGAGTCACTCCCACCTAACTTATATCCAGCATGTAGTTAACAAACAGGATCTGCCACACTGAGTCAGCAGATACTGGTCAACATTTCTCTGCAGAGTTCCAACACCTGCTAACTAGATAGGTTCTCAGAAATCCTTGCTACCCTATTCCAAGAACCTTCCATCTCATAGACTTGTAGACATTAAGGTCAGAAGGGACCATCATGATCATCTAGTCTGGCTTGCACCTTGCAGGCTGCAGAATCTCACCCACCCACTCCTGTAATAGGCCCATAACCTCTGGCTGAGTACTGAAGTCCTCAAATCTTGATTTAAAGATTTCAAGTTACAGAGAATCCACCATTTACTCTAGTTCAAACCAGAAAGTGCCCCATGTCCCGCAGTGCAGAAAAAGGCAGAGATCTTGTGGGTTTTTTGTCTATCTGACCCAGGGAAAAATTCCTTCTTGACCCCAAATATGGTGATCAGTTAGACCCTGAGCATGTGACCAAGACCCAACAGTCAGACACGAGGATCTCAGTCTCTTACTATCATTTATATATTAAACCTCTATACATCTCATGAGGTAGGTAAATATTATCTCCATTTTATAGATGGGAAACTGAAGCACAGAGAGTTTAAGTGATTTCCTTGAGGTCCCACAGCAATTCGCTAGCAGAGCTGGGAATGGAGCCCAGATTTCCAGACCACCTTAACCATAGACCATGCCTCTTTTTTCTTATGTAACCTTTGTGATGTGGTGTTAATCTAGATTCTAGGGTCCTCAAGACAGGGATATGTCATTTTATTTGTCTGTAAAATGCCATGCATACATATGGTGCAGTATAAATAATAATATAATTATATATGTCTGTGTGCAAAATTAAAGTATTCGCTCTATTATAAGTGATATACTGTACTACCTGCTGAAATATTGAATGTCTACTTTTTGATCTGCCTACTTGTACCCTAAATCCCAAAGTATTTCTACCCTTTTTAATTTGTTTTAATTTCTACAGAACTCCCCGGTGCTCCATCTAATCTGGTTATTTCTAACATCAGTCCTCGCTCTGCCACGCTTCAGTTCTGGCCCGGGTATGATGGGAAAACCTCCATCTCCAAGTGGATAGTAGAGGGGCAGGTATGTACATGACAGAAATCTGTTGAGGTTTCTGATCAGTAAGAGATCATCTGACTCTTCCACTGCTACTCAAATCACATTTTTGATCAGGTTCAGATACAAGGTCTTGAACAAGTGACCAGTGGACTGATTGTTTTGGTGATGTTTCGTCTCTTGGAAGAGAAAGTAGAGGTTAAAACCCAAGAGAATTCAGAAGGGTTAACCAAGAAATGGCAATTGAACAACCAGAGAAAGAAAGGGGACATCTGTATGTTTTAATTTTTTGCACAGGCAGAACAAAAAGATCAAAGGAAACACAGGAGCAAACTGAAGGTTTCTTGAACAGTAAATATCTTAAGACCAACACATAATATATATCTGAGAGGTCTCATCCTTTGAATAATTCAGATGGACCTATATAAGAAGCTTTGTATGTGTTTTCAGGAAAACATAAGATGGAACCTAAACTAAGCAAACTCTCTCTGTTTGAAGTCCAACATTTTTGAAAAATTTTAGTAAAGGAAACCTGATTTTAGATTCCTTTAGGTGAGTTTACAGACAAAATACTATACCTTGGGTATTAGTTTATAGGCTACAAAGGGTAAGAACAGGATGAATTGCTTTATATAGTAAACTTCCAAACATTAATGAGGTTGTGTTATCATGTAATGAAATATGCCTGTGTTTCCTATCCAGGTCTTTAGATATGTATCAGGTGAATTCTCTTCCTCATTAGTTTTAAACAATATTCCTCCTGGTTTCTGTCATTATGGCTTGGAGGAAATGTACGTTTCTCAGTTCTCCTGACAGCTGAGTTGTGCTTCTTCTTTTCTGCCGACGAATCTTTATAAACAATATAATCTGTTTTTAAAACCAAATGTTGGCTTTCTTCAATCAGCGTCACCACTTTCGATATGTTGATACAATTCATTCACTTGGTAATGAGATCATTGTGAATTAATTGGTACATTTTGGTCCATTGACATACACTTTATTGCATATTACAAAGTGAAATGGTGAAACCTACAGTCTGATGGTTTGGCACATTCTGAGCAGCGTCTCTATCATGGAACGCCACACGGATGTTGCTGGGAACTTGTTAATTCGTGAGCTACATTGGATCACAAAACATCATTGAAATAAAATGAATCTCAAAATCTTAAATCAGCTTAATAACAATTAAGGGCAAAATCCTCTCCTCCACATCCATGGAGGGTCTCAGCTGCAACAGAGCTTAGAGGCCTTCTGTTGTGCTAGGTAAGGGGATTCTTGGAACCCCAACAGGAATCCCCACAGTATGCGTGCTCTGAAGCCAAGCTCTGTGTATGCTCCCTCACAAAGAGGGATTTTGTGGCCAGGGGAGATGCAGGACCTGGATGAGGAGTGGGACTAGTGTCTGCGAAATCACAGATCCACCAGCCATATCGTCTTCTGTGGAAAGGGGCTCACCAGTAGTGACTGTGGATTAGCACTCATACTGCTGTGCAGCCTGGGAGTGAGGAAGGATTCCTTCTGCCATTGCTCTCTCAGAATGTCTCCTCTGCACCAAACCCAGCTATTTGGACTTGATATGGTGGGAGGACTTTCCCATTAAGGCTTTAAAACTATGTTACAGCCCACAGTAATGATTTATAGTCTTTCTGATCTTTTCCCTTCACTGACCTAACTGCATTTTTTAATAGCATTATATCTGTGGACAAGGTCCCCTTTTAATTGTAGCATTCTATGAAAAAGAACCCAGCTAAATCAGGCTTTGAGCCCGAGATTTATCATTCATGAATTACTGAAGGAATGTTTCCAGTCACTGGTGCATCTGCTGAAAGCCCCTGATGCCATGACACGGAAACAACTGCGAGTTTAAAAATAGAAACTGCTGGTCTGAGCAAGCCTTTCTTCATGCCTCTGGCAATAGAGTGAGCTGAACAGCTTCTTTTGCTTCTCATGTTGTTATATTTTACTTTTCAGAGGCTCTGTTTTAGGGTAGTGTTTTTCCTTTGTCATTTCTACTTACATTTGAACGTTACAGTTAAAGCATACATGGAAACAGCCTGTGGTTTTCAAATCTAAAGCTTTTACTGTTTCTATCAACTAGAATCAAATTTAAACATCTGATTTTTACAATATCACAAAACTGTTTTAAACTGTCATCTCTGCAGCCGTCATGATGGTGGTAATAGCTGCCGTACCAATACAATTACATTCCATTCCTAAATTTAAAATAAAAAAAACACTTAATGCTTCTTTGTGCATTATAGCAACATAATAGTTGCTGTGCCCAGAGGCTCCAGCTTCCAAATGATTCCCCTATTGTAGGGGGATGATCAGTGGCATTGCCAGGGGAAATGGGGTGTGGCTATTGGTAGCTAAAGCAGATTTGAGTAGCCTTTAGGTTGCTCTGATGTATGTCTTAGCTCCAGCCTTTGAACAGAATGCTCCAGGATCAGAGGATTGCAAAGGCTGCTGTGCTGCCACACCTGAGGATCTGGCCTTCAACCTGTTATAAATGCAGTATTGTGCCTTAGGTTGTACACTGGTCCTGGATTCCATCACCTCTGGGATGACTGAGGGCACTTGAGGAATCACTGCTGATTTACTCTCGTGTAATTTTGATCAGAATCGGAAGTCAATATCCATAATGTGAACAGGAAGTAGTTTTACTGCTTTCCAATACCTGGGTTCAAACTTCTGTATTTCTGCTGCCAGTGGAATCTTTGTCACCTGAGAAGTTGTGGCGGATTGAGTTCTCTATGCCGCTTTACATTGATAGTGATGTCCTCAGCTTTTCCAGGAGAAATACAGAACTCGGAATGGAGGTATTGGCATATAAGCAAGGATGAAATTGATTTTGCAATGCATTGTTTGGTTTGAAACTGTCTTCATTAGTCTGCGCATGAACAAGGCTAGATTACTGATTAGGGTAGCTCTTAAACTTATTACTTATAATTTTTTGGAAAACATAAAATTCTCCAACACAATTCAAGGACTTAATTCTGCAATCCTTACTTATGGGAGTAATCTTACTCATTATAAATAGTTTGATGGTCTTTAGTGAGACCGCTTGTGTCAGTCAGAATTATTGGACTGGTCCCAGCCATATCACATCACAATATCTGGTATAAAAAAAAAAAGAAATACAAGCAGTAGGACTCTAATAGTAGCTACTTAGTTACATTTAGGAACTTAAATAATTTGGGAGGGTTTTTTTCATCTTTTTAAAGTCTTTGGAGTTCCCCTTAAGCTTCATACCTGACAAACCCATCTCAGCTGTGTGGGTATCCAGTGTACATACATACCATGGAGTGCTATCGCCTGCTGTATATTTGGATCACTAACTTTCTCTTGTGCAGTATTAAAAGTGCTCTTTAAGTTTCAGTTTTCAGTGAGGGAGGTCATTGTTTTTATATTCTAATGTAGTGGTTTTCAACCTTGTTTCATTTGTGAACCCCTAAAAAATGTCAAATGGAGGTGCGGACCTCTTTGGATATCTTGGACATAGTCTGCGGACCCCCACAGGTTGAAAACCACTGTTGTAATGAATGAAACCAGATTGGATGTGTGTAACTCTTATAATCAGGGAACAGATGTAAAACCAGAGGACTTATGTGAGCAATCACAACCAGCTAGCACGGAACAAGTTTCAAATATTGAGAATTAATTGCTTGCAGTGAATTGTGTGCAGCCAAGCTATACAGTAAAAAGACTGGATGAAAAAAGTGCTGATTAATTTAGAATAAAGCGTCAGTCTGAGGAAACTGCAATACAGACGCTCCCTGGGTTATGCAAACCCGACTTACAGAAATCCGGATTTACGGAAAAAGTTCTGTAAGTTCCGTAAGCTTTTTTTTTTCTTTTTGGCATAGTTGTCGGAGATACGTTCCCGACTTCTGTAAAATTCGACTTACGCAAGGCGTAAATCGGGGCGCTTCTGTAAGCTCATGAACATCTCAGGAATAGAGAGAGAAGCTGATTTTGTCAAATAAATTATTCACTGTGAATAATTCATTTAGGGCCAAATTGTGACCTGGCTAATGCAGTGCAATAAAGGGGTACCCCCTTGCAAACCCACACTGACCATTTGCATCATGGGTAACAGATACAAAGCCACTATTCCCCCCACCCCCATGTAGGTGGGCCATTATGGTGTGGAAGAGGGTGGGACTGCATTGTATTAAGTATAGACATTGTACTATTCACTCTCTCTCCAGAGGTGCAGGGGAACAATCTCCCTCTCAGGCTGTAGCTCCGGGGGCAGCACAACAATGTGGGCTCATGACAAAGCATGACTGAGGTCTCAGCAGACCTAAGTATGCTATTGTACGCTCACACTCCATGTGTTCTATGGGAACTTGATAACCAGGAGATTATTTTCCTTTATTTCTGCTGCTGCAACCATGGAATAAGTTTAATTTACTTTGAACTTTTGACTTCCTCCCCTGCTCTTGGCCCACTATTCCATCTCTACTGGGTCTCCTTCCAATATTCCAAATCTCTGAGCCTCTACAAACAACTTCCATCTGTTGTTTGTAGGGCTGTCAATTAATCGCAGTTAATGCATGTGATTAACCCAAAACAAATTAACTAGATAAAAAAACAGTTGCGATTAATCGCACTGTAAAAAAGATAAACAAAAGAAATCGTATTTTTCAATTCGCCTCGTATAAGTTCACTCAGTCCTACTTCTTGTTCAGCCAATTGCTAAAACAAACAAGTTTGTTTATATTTACGGGAGATAATGCTGCCCGGTTCTTATTTACAATCTCCCCTGAAAGTGAGAACAGGCATTCGCATGGCACTGTTGTAGCCGGCGTTGCAAGTTATTTACATGCCAGATATGCTAAACCAGGGGTAGGCAACCTATGGCATGCGTGCCGAAGGCGGCAAACGAGCTGATTTCAGTGGCACTCATGCTGCCTGGATCCTGGCCACCAGTCCAGAGGGCTCTGCATTCTAATTTAATTTTAAATGAAGCTTCTTAAACATTTTAAAAACCTTATTTACTTTACATACAACAATAGTTTAGTTACATATTATAGACTTATAGAAAGAGACCTTTTAAAAACATTAAAATGTATTACTGGCACGCAGAACCTTAAATTAGAGTGAATAAATGAAGACTCGGCACACCACTTCTGAAAGGTTGCCGACCCCTGTGCTAAACATTCGTATGCCCCGGCCTGCTTAAACTTATGGGCTCTAAATTTTTACATTGTTTTGTTTTTGAGTGCAGTTATATAAAAAAAATTCTACATTTTGTAAGTTGCACTTTCACAATAAAGAGATTGCACTACAGTACTTGTATGAGGTGAATTGAAAAATACTATTTCTTTTGCTTATCTTTTTACAGTGCAAATATTTGTAGTCAAAGAAATAATATACTGTTAAATAAACTGTGCACTTTCCATTCTGTGTTGTAATTAAAATCAATATATTTGAAAATGTAGAAAACATCCAAAAATTACAATAAATTTTAATTGGTATTCTATTATTGTTTAACAGTATGATTAAAACTGTGATTAATTGCAACTGTTTTTTATCTCACAATCAATTGTGATTATTTTTTTAATCATTTGACAGTCCTAGTTGTCTGTATATATAACAACACCCTGCCACCAAAATGTTTCCTTCTTTCTTCCCATATGTGGTAGGAGGCTGAGTCAGATAGGAGCAGGTGCAAAACATGTTATATTTGATTTTTGGATGAGTGACCTTTTTAATGTCTAATACTGCATAAACTCTTTGAGCTAAAAAACACTTGTTTCATAACATTGGGGAGCTTGGAATTCCAGCTGGCAAGTAATATGCTGATTCCCTCCTCTTGTCCACTGGTTTATCTCCACTGAGGTCAATGGAGTTACTCCTGGTTTACACCAAGGAAAATGAAAGGAGAACCGGGACCTTTCATTCTAACTTTGGCTGGTATTGCGATATCAAACATTAAAATCTCATCACCCTGATTTATAGTAAATCGACATGGCATATTTCTTAAGAGGTTTATTAAAATTTATTAGCAGTAGTTTTCCTCTCTTTCATTTTGTACAGTTAAACCCATAGTACTGAAGCAAATTGGATTTCCAAACCAGAAGTACAAAAAATAGTCAGAAGACCATTTAAAAACATTTTTAAAATTGGTTTTCCGTGAAACAACCAGCATTGGCAAAGTAGAGAAGTGTGTGTTGTGGGCATGAAGGCTTTATTGACATCTATTCGGAATAACTGACTTGTGGCTTTGCCACTGATGAGTAATGTGGTCATCGCAAACTCATGTCAATAAATCCTTCATATTGCCACACACCACCATGTACTCCAAGATACATTCAGTGCCTAATATAAAGGGCATGTATGCTACTGATTTTGGGGGGGGGGGCAGTTCCCCACAAATAATATGTTTTAGATCCTGGCTGTTTTTCCTCATTGTTTCATGTTTGGATTCTCTCCATGCTGCAGCCTAGTTTCATCCTGTTTCTCTCTTGCTAGATTTCCTGGGACTCTGACACGAGTCATGTGTAAATGACACCACAGTGAGAGTGTCTTGCTGGGTGTTTTGCCCATCCCATCAAAAATTTAGTAGATTATTATTACATTAACAGCTGCCAAGTTTGATTGACCGTGGGTATCAATAATGCTGTCACAAAGTGATTAGAAGACTTGTGGCAAAGTACGAGGCAAAGTACGAGGTCCCACTGGGATTAGGTATTGCAGGATGTCGTGGTGTAACTGTCCCCTTTAAGGGGAGAAGGGGCCAGTCATAAATAATTAGCTGCTTCCCTGGCTGAGGGGATGGGACTAAGGGGGTCAGGTGATAGGCTGGTCCTCATAAAAGAGTTGAAAGAGCTCAGTTTGGGGAGGAATCATTCCTGCCAAAGCCCTGAGCTGGGATCTGCAGGAAGTTGGGTACTCCAAAGGAACCAGCCTGGGGGCCAGTGCTCTATCGTGGAGCAGGGAAGGATGCAAGAGCTCAACGGGGGCTGAGAACAGTACTTCAGGTGAACTAGCCCGGAAGGCTGAATGTTCTATATTGGAGCAGGGGAAGGGTAGAAAGATAGTGTAGAGGAACAGGGGCTCGCATGTCAAGCTGAAGAAAAGCCCACCACGGCGGAAGAACCTTTTTGTTTGTTGAGCCTTTTCTTACCCCAGAAGGGGTTAAATATGTTTGTGACTTGGCTGGAGGGCCAAGCTACATCTCCTAACTGACCGATGTGTGGAAGGCTGAGGAGACCTACCTCAAGGAAGGAAACCAAGGCAGGAAACACTGGGTCTCAGAACTGGGGGAGTATGTACCATAGGTACTGAGCGAGAGAGAGAGCACACACAAAGTATTTCTGCTGGTTTGAGAGAGATTTCCTGTACATAGAATGGAAAATAATGTCAGAACTGGAAAACAGATTTTCAACCCAGGAAAATATTTAAGGGCTACTACAATGTGGAGCCATAACCTCAGTGAGTTAAGAATGAAGTGGTAACTTTAACTGAGAATTATTCTTATTTCATGGGATAAATCAAAGCCTCAGTGTCAATGGAGCTATTCAGATTCATCCATTGTATAAGGTACTTCTCTTGAGGTCATTTTCACTTTAGAGCTTGGTAAATAAAGTGTCTGGAACTCTGACAGTTTTATACCTTTGCCAATCTTTAAATCAAAAATGGCTGAATCAATTTTAAGTATTCTTTTGTAAGGAAAATATTGCATCTGGGCTGACAACCTGTGTACCAAATTTCCTCCCAAAGTGACTTCAAATGCCTGTTTATAAACCTCTACAATGAAAACTCTGACATACCCTGAACTATAGCAGAACACAAGTTGCCTCTATAACATATACAGTATGTCTACATTACAGACAGACACCCACGGCTGGCCTGTGCTTGCTGACTCCGGCTCAGGCTACAGAGCTGTTTAATTGCAGTGCAGACGTTTGGGCTAGGGCTGCAGCCCGAGCTCTGGGACTCTCCTACCTCGCAGGGTCCGACCCTGAATATCTACACAGCAATTAAACAGCCCCTTAGCCCCACAAGCACAATTCAGCTGGTACGGGCCAGCCAGGGGTTTTTAATTTCAGTGTAGATATACCCATGGAAACATGTTCCATTTACAGCGGTTAGTACTTGATAACCATTCTCAGGTTTGGACCCATTTCCACTCTTTGTATTAGCATTTCTTGTAAAAGTGCAGAGGCGAACACCTCTGATTTTTCACTCCAATATTTAATGATGGTTGGTTGGAATTATAAATCTGGTACTGTTCTATATTGTCTGGTTTCTAAAAGCATTACCCTCTCAGTGATAATTCCCTTGGCAAAGGGACTGGATGGCTGAAGAGTTTGGCAATAGAATGAAGCCTTAAGCAGTTAGGGCATCAGTCAAAAGCAGCCCTGGTTGGAAATGAACAATAGCTATCGTTATGTGATGGCTGATATTTAGTGGCTTAAAAGGAATGAGTTTGATGGGCATTATTATATTTGTAATGCTGTAGCACCTGCAAGCCCCAGTCAGGATTGTGGACCTTTTGTGCTGGGCACTGTTCAGAGGCAAACTACAAGACAGTCCCCTGCATTGAAGAGTTTACATTCAGATAGCAACCGAAAGGTCTGCAAAGGGCATTATAAGCAGGGGGCATTCCAATGATGCTTCTAACACAGTACACACATGTATCTGTGTGAGTTTTTTCCAGTCTTAATCCTTTCCTAGAGTTGCTTTTATTGTTATCAGAAACAACAACAACAAAATATAAGCCTTAACCTAAACTTCCTCCTGTTCCAAAAGAATTGTTTTTGCTGAAGGACCTCTCTGTCCCTGCCCTCACTTCTCTCTACCTGAGGAAGCTCCTTTTATACTCATTCATTTGAAGCTGATAGGACACTTCTAAACTGACATCAGAGTGATTTAGCAAAAATAACTGCATCTTTGTGCAAGGTTGGTCTTAGAACCACGTATCAGGATGAGTCACCAAAAAAGTTCTGCAACTCTGTGCGTGGAACCTGGGACCCTGTTAGAGACATCAAAACAGTTAAAACAAAAGCCCACCTTTACACATTCTGTTGTAAGCCTGATTCCTAACATTACTGCTAAATTCATACATTTTTACCTAATTAACAGTGGCCTACAACAGTATTTATGTCTGTCCAGTCATCCACAACACCCTCCAGTTGTCTTAATTTGGCTTTATACGGGGGAAGTGCACTCAGAGTCCTACTGTTATCTTCAGTGGAGGTAGGATGAGGCCCTATATGTGGAAGTTGCCCTCCTGCTGGCACCAGGATACTGGAAGATGGGTGGGATGTTGGCAGGTTTCCACAAAAGGAGTTCTCTGAGTCTGTATTCTATTTTTCTTCTAAGTTCTGCTGAGAGACCTGAGCATCTCCTGCAGTTGTTTGCTTCTACTACTCCTCCTTTCATCCCCCTCCCTGTTTTTATCTTTCACCAGCACACAGGTCTAAGCAAGGTTAATAATTACTGTCTGTAAAGCCATTCTGCCCATAGCCTCCAAGGCCCTGAAGCAGGTAATATGCCACCTGTTACCCAGCTGGCTTTAGAGTGAGGAAACTTCCAATGTGCCAGACTGGTCCTGGGTCTGCTTTTTCTCAGAGACTGCACCAGTCATCCTTATCTGATAGAGAAAGCTTTGTTCTGATACGGGGTCTCACGTGGGACATCCTTTCTGAGTCTCGCCAAGATCTTAAACACACAGAAACTTCACTGTTATCCAATCAGTGAAAGATCCTTAATGTCTCCAGTTTCACAGCCAGCTGGTAAATGCATACCTGCAATACAGGCAGGGAATTGGACACCTCTCAAGCTTGATTCAGTGTCAATTGTTTACAAAGTCTCATGGGCCTCTGTGGTTGAACCATGTGGTCCTTAATGTGTATTAATGACCTGCCTGCTGCTGCATATGGATTGAAACCTGTGGTGTGTTTTGCTGTGCAATAAATATTCCAAAGGGCTATTATTGTTCTTAAGGTTTGAAAAAAAAAAGAATCTAAATCTCTGCAGGAGACAGAAAAAGAAATTTTGCTGTCTTTGAAACATTGTGGATTGTTACTACATACTTACTGCGGCACTTTGAGGTGATGTCATTCAGAGCCAGGAGCCTTGCAAAAATAACCATTTACCAAAGATTTCCTACAAAATTAATCAAAAACTCCTTTTAGAAAGTATTCTCTGCTTCTGTCCTAAAAATTCCGCACCCTCCCCATTTGGAGTTGTTAAAGAAAACGTTTCCTTTTATCAGATATTTATTCCTTGGGCTCGGTCTGGGGCTGCTCATTTTTGGAGTGGAGATCTGACTTGCAATGCCTTCTCTATGCTTCTGTGCCCTGGTGCTTGGCAAAAATCTCTGTAATATAAAGAATTGGGATCTTCGCACAGAGTGTTCAAAATTTCCCAGACTTTATTTTTTCTGTAAGAAGTTTCTAGTTCTTTTCTGTGAAGTTATCATTGACATCCTTGAGGCTGGCCCTAGGTATCTGAGAGGCCTCCTCTCCATCCATGACCATGACTCTCCATGAAAGCTGTTGTCTGCCAGAATGATGACAAAACCAAACACTTTCTGAATCAAGTGCTAAGCTCATTTCTTCAGTTTAATTTTCTCTCGATTTCTGCATGCACAAGCTCATAGACACACAATACACCAACTCAGACCCAAACAAACAATAAACCTATAAATTAATCAAGCTACTTCTCCTATAGGAAGAAAGAGAGAATGAGGTAGAAATTTATTTCTATTTTAAATAGTTAGCAGTGCTAGATACTACAGTGATGAGGCCACATGATAGACAGTGTACATGAGTACACAGAGTCTATTGCCATAAAGAGTAAACCACATGAGTGCTCACTTCCGCTCTACTCTGCTCTGGTTAGGCTTCAGCTGGAGTATTGTGTCCAGTTCTGGGCACCGCATTTCAAGAAAGATGTGGAGAAATTGGAGTGGGTCCAGAGAAGAGCAACAAGAATGATTGAAGGTCTTGAGAACATGACCTATGAAGGAAGGCTGAAAGAATTGGGTTTGTTTAGTTTGGAAAAGAGAAGACTGAGAGGGGACATGATAACAGTTTTCAGGTATCTAAAAGGGTGTCATAAGGAGGAGGGAGAAAACTTTTTCACCTTAGCCTCTAAGGATTGAACAAGAAGCAATGGGCTTAAACTGCAGCAAGGGAGGTCTAGGTTGGACATTAGGAAAAAGTTCCTAACTGTCAGGGTGGTTAAACACTGGAATAAATTGCCTAGGGAGGTTGTGGAATCTCCATCTCTGGAGATATTTAAGAGTAGGTTAGATAAATGTCTATCAGGGATGGTCTAGACAGTATTTGGTCCTGCCATGCGGGCAGGGGACTGGACTCGATGACCTCTCGAGGTCCCTTCCAGTCCTAGAAAAAAAAAAGAAGGGTAAGTGGAATGCAGAGTTCCAATGTGTTGTTAGCAGGTATAAGATTATATTAGAGGGCTCTATCTGAGACCCTCTCTGCTGCACTCCTGAGTCACCAAGCTAATAACTAATCCTCCTCACTCGCTTTTCCAGCTCCCTCCTACGATCCTTGCTACCACTCTATCAGGCCTGACCCAGTCTTCAGCCTACTGTTGCTGTCAGCTTCTGATACCCAGTGAAAGACCCTGGCTCGCCTCTTATCCATTGGTGTCTCTCTTTTAAGTCCTGACTGTTCCTACTTCAGTTTTAACCTGGAGATGGCATGTGGATTGTAATGCTTTAAATTCCCATGACTGTTCTGCCCCTGCTAGCAGTACCCTAGCTGAGGGGCTGTGCCGAGCTGGCTCTTGGCCACAGTCAGTGGTTAATTAATACAGAGCACTGTGTATAGAGGAGCATGGTCTCAGCGCAGCACAAAGCTCCTTTGTTCTTTGTCTTCTTTTGTTCTCTGTCTTCATTACTGAGGGGCCCTTGCTTTGCCTCCACTCAGACCTGGTTAATCTGCATCAGTTACTGAAACTTATTCTGATGAAGTCAACTCTTCATTTTTGTTATAACACTAGCCAACACTTTTGCCTTTTAGATACTAACATGCAGATGAATCAAACATGGCTTTAGCCCTCTTTACTCTGGGTTGTTATGATGTGTCTTTGCAATAGGCCTCACCAGTGAATCAAAAGTGAAATCCCACCAGTAGATAAGGCAGGCTGGAAGTGCCACTGTTTCATATTTACCATTGTTGAGTGCCACAGCACATAAAACAAATGTTAGCTAGTTACTCTTGATTTAAAGGTATCCGTCCTTCCACTGCAGCAATTACACGTGTCGCCAGGTGTGGACATTGTGTTGTCTGGTTAACATTTGTTCCTGCACTTCTCAACTATAGGTTGGTGTTCTAGGAGAGGAGGAGGAGTGGGTGAATCTATATGAGGTGGAGAATGAACCTGATGCCCAGATGCTGGAGATACCAAACCTCATTCCATACACTCATTACAGGTGAGAAGAGCTGGTAATTAAATGCAGTATCAACATCCTAGAAAACTGTAGCATGGAGAAGCTTTTCTATTCATAAGCAGCTGACTGTAGTTTGCAATATGAATGAAAGGCAAAAGTTCACACCCCACAATGTATACAACGTGTTTAATACATTTAAATTCTAACCTATGCATAGTAAAATAACCAATCGTGATGCAAAGGGGAATAAACCAGCTAAATGGGACTATTGAGTAACTTCTTAGATCATGAGGCTGAGGCCTTGTCTATACAGAAAGGATGCACCAGTTTAACTAAAACTGATTACAAATCGGTCTAGTTAAACCGTCACGATCTCCTATCTACACACTTACATCAGTTTAAAGATGCTTCTATTGATTTAGCTTAATTTGGTAATTTAAATTAGTTTAAAGGTTTGCTTACAGAAATTCACCAAATTAAGATAAATCAATATATGTAAAGTTTAAACCGATTTTAGTACATCCAATTTAATTAAACTGATGCAGTTTTCTAGTATAAACAAGGACTGAGAATGGGGATGCCCAATCCTAATGGAAAATGCCTATATTAAATAGTGTCCTAATAAAAGACTTAGTAATCAGGGACTTCTGGGAGCCAGGGCAAAGCAATTTGCTACAGACACTGTCTACTTTCACACCACTGAAAGGCCTGTTACTTGGGTCACATGATACTGTGAATTGCTAAGCAATAAGATACATATGATAAGATCTTCACCTTGTTTGTAATTAGTTCAGTACCTGTGCACTAATTTTCTTAATTTTAGTAAAAAACCACCAGAGCATATTGGACTCTTCCTTCCCAGTAGAGCATATTGCCACTCAGTTGTATCTGATATATACGGACCTGTGAAGAATTTCTAAAAGCTATTTCCGGATGTGGGAGATTTCTAAAAAGGCAATTTTAGAAAAAAAAAATGTATTATCAGGATGTCTTTGTAGACTTTCATGATGACAATGGATAGTCATTGGGCCAAAGAAAAAGAATGAGAAGGATTCCATGGCCTGGTAGTTAAGGCACTCATGTAAGATGTGGGAGGCACAAGTTCAAGTCCCTTCTCCAGTGACTCTTTAATTGTTTATATAAAAGGGGCAGCTTCAAAAGGAGAGACTGGGAAAGCCTCATATCAGAATATCCCCTAGCCCAGTGGCTAGGCCCCTCTCTGGAAATGGGGGAGATCCATGTTCCATTCCTGTCCCTAGGTTAGGTAGAGGGGGTAACTGAGCCCAGGTTGCCCCCATCCCAGCTGAAGGCTAAAGTTAATAAGGAATGCAGCAGTACCACCACCTCCTCCTCTGTGAATCTCATCCTCCTTTTGTTGTGTCAAAATTCCCGAAAAGCGAAACAGAAACTTTCAGGGCTAAGACTTTTCAACATTACCAAAATGTTTCATGGAGGTTCAACTCAGTCTTTTCAAATTTGCCGAAAATTTTCAAAAAACATCATTTTCAGTTTGGCCCCAAACCATTTTTTCCCCAAATTGCCTGCAAAGTAAATATTCACTCAGCTCTCTTCATAGGATCATTGAAAGAGATGAATTTCCCAGCTGTCACCAGATCCTTGAGGTTATCAATGGTATCAATGGTCAGGAGAGTGCTAGAGCTGGGAAGGGGGGACTCTCTTGCACTCCTTAGCCTGGTGGTTAGGGTCCTGGCCTGGATGTGGAAGACTCAGATTTAAGTCCCTGCCCTGTCTGAAGCAGAGTGGTCTGAGATAAAAAAAACTCTGCTTTGAATAAGAGAGAGTAGGGATTTAAATCTGGGTCTCCCACATCCTTGGCCAGTGCCCTGCTACCAGGCTATCTACACGCGCTCTCTCTGACATTTCAACACAATTCTGTTTTCATGAAAAAATTTGCAAATTTCAAAACCTCAAAAATTGCTGCAAAACAGAGTGATCATCCTGCCAGCTCTAGTTACAGCACGCTGAAAGGATAAATCATGAGCACTAATTATCAGTTAGACAGTCTTTGTCAGTTGAGCTTCTTTCCTACACTCTTTGCCAATGTTTGAGTGTGAAATTAAGGATGATGTTTGTTTGATGTATTGCCTTTAATGCACCTCCTAAAGTGATCAAAGCAGATAGATAAATGGTGCTACGTAGTGTAGCTCGACCCTCATCTAAGTCCAATCATGAGAGCCAGATTTCCACTGTTTAATATAAACAAATTGAACAGTTACAAGCTAGCCTCAAATATTTGGAACTGCAAGACCCTCCTGTGTTTATGTCACCTGTGGGTATCTGAAGCCTACAACAAGTCTTAACTTTTTTGTGATTCCTTATGAAGTTGAAAAAGGCTTTCATGCCCCTATAGGGACTCCTGCTGTAGAAGAGATCATTTGGAGCAAACAGGATGGCTTTTAAACTGTGTATCCATATTAAATGACTTAATCATTCTTGTGTAGGAAAGGAGACAAGGCTGTCCACAGAGATATATCAGCCCTCATTGAATTGACCATTGAAAGGAAATATAACTGATGCATTTCTGATATTTGCAAGGGACTATGATATCCAGATACCGATATTTGTAACACCCTTTCTGAATGTAACACAAAGGCATCTCAAGGGAAAATCAGTTAATGCTGGCATAATCTCCTCAAATGTGGTATAATTACCGTAATCTCCTCATATTGCCCATCTGTTTCTAATAGACACTAAATTAGTCTAATTTTGAGGATCTTGCCATTGTTGCAGTAGTCAACAGGGCGATGAATTTAATGGGCATTCATGAGCAATGGCATTTATGTCTCAAACTGATGACAGCCTGGTTTTCTTTCTTTCTATTGGTGTAGTCCTGGGCAAGAAATAGCATTTGTTCAGTTTTCAGGTTAGCTTTGCTTTGGAACATGTTTGCCTTATGCTTTCTTTATGCTTTAGATTCCGGATGAGACAGGTGAATATTGTCGGCCAAAGCCCACTCAGCCAACCATCTCGTGTCATCCAGACACTGCAGGCACCACCAGATGTTGCACCAGGGAGCGTTACCGTGCGCACTGCCAGTGAGACTAGCTTGTGGATCCGATGGATGGTGAGTTAGTGTAAATTGAGGAGTCTGGGGGAGATGTCGACATCTGAGGTGTCAGTTTCCCCAGAGAATTTGTCCAAAGTTCATGAATTACTTTTTCATGCATTTGACCCAAAGAGGAACAGCAAAAATATTCCCTTTCCCAAATTGTCTGAAATCTGAGATTTATCTAAGCGCTTTACTAATCACCTCAATTCCCCACTGCCCTCGCTTACAAGGGAAATATACGCCTTGTGTAAAAGGCCAGAGATGTTAGTGCCTTAGCTTTTGAGGCTCTCCATGTCCTCAGCTTCAGTCAGCACATACAGGCAATATGAATACTTGAGCTAATTTGCTGCTTCTTTCCGCAGAGTTCTTTATTGAGTTCTGATCACTAAAATATGGTGATCTTGCAGATACTGATATCAAGAGATGTTCGCTAGGTTGGAAGTAGGGTGACCAGACAGCAAATGTGAAAAATCGGGATGGAGGTGGGGGTGGGGGTGGGGGGGTAATAGGAGCCTATATAAGAAAAAGACCCAAAAATCAGGACTGTCCCTATAAAATTGGGACATCTGGTCACCCTTGTTGGGAGCTGGCCTTTTGAGATCATTTAAAAAAAAAAAAGGATTGATCACATGATGGTGAGGAGACGATGAAATTGGTTGTCCATAGGAAAAAAACAGAAGTATGTTGTAATGATAAATTGTGAATGAACTAAAATTGTAATAAGTTAAATGCTGCTTCTGCATTACACTGGTATATATCTAGAGTAAGACCCTTTATATTTAGAGAGTTACTCTGGTTTTATGCCAGTGTAACTGAGAGCAGAGTATTTCCATATATACCTACACATCACTTAGGTAGAAACTGTATCCAGGTGATCGATTGCAGAGCTATGTGATAAATTGTGGAGCCAGATGATTAATTGCAGAGCCATTCACAAATTAATTTATCATGCACCTTTGACTGCCTCAGTTGCCCATGAAAATATCTCACTGGGATTTACTCTAATATTCTAGCTCCCTTCAAATAGTCTCAATTCTGCATTATAAATCTGACCCCAAAATAGTTCCCCCTGCTGCAGCTCCCTCCTCCTCCACAAATGTGACTAGATAGGAGCAGTATTTCATTGGAAAGGCGATATTCCAGCTTCCAAGTGGCACCCAGAACTTGCCTAGACCTTGAAGGGCTGAGACGTCAGACTTATAAATGGGACATTAGTATGTATAGAAAAGCTATTACAGTTCATTTGGTCATTGAGCTGCATAACTCACTCGTGGCTTCACATATGAGTAACATGCTCATCCCTAAAACCTGCAGTCACACTTTAATGGCATATCACACCTTCATATCAGTGGCCTGTACTCTGGTTCATTCAAGAGCATTTTAGGGGATTTTTAAAACTTTCATTAGGACTGTTTTATATTCATCCACCTGTAAAGCGAGATGTCATATTTACCATGAGACCAACAGTGCAGGGGTCAGAGGGAGCCACAAACACATCTGAAAATGACCCAGTTTAGCTTTTCTACACAGCATAATGTCAGCATTTTAAAGTGTGACCTCGCTGCCCTTCAAGGCCGACTAGTGAGTTTTGTGACCCTTTGGGAACTTCTTTCCAACTGAATGAAGTTTACATTTCTAGTCCTACTGGGCCGCAGGATAGAATACTTTAAAGCTATGAAATGTTAATATACAACAAAACCTGTTACTGAAGCAGTGTTGAATCTTGCTCATACTTGGGCTCATACAGATGTAGTTTTAAGGGGGGAAATCCACACTCGGGTGGAGCAGGTGATGACATTTCTGGGGCAGGTTAATTTTTCTTTTAAGTGTCTGATGCTGCTCAGGGAGTTGGAATGTTAGAAAAAATCCTAGTTAGATGGATTAATAGGCAGAGGGCCAGTGAAACAGTCTGAGGTGCATGATATATTTATCCCACGGCTCTGCAATTTATCACTAGTTTCCACAGTTTATCCCATGGTTCTGCAATTTACCACATTGGTATTACCTCCACGTATATGGAGTGAGGGGTGTATGTAGGTGTGGGAGGGGCAGAGAGAGGTGTTGTTTGCTATACAATATTTAGGTAGGGTGGCATAGAAAAAAATTAAAAATATTACATGCAAAATAAAAAAAATATTATAAATGGTCAACAAAGGTAAACAAAATGTATAATAAACCCTCAACCTCTCACCCCCCTGAACTTCTCTCACCTTCTTGCAGTATTTATTAAGTATATGAGTACAAAAGGCAATGACATATGATTTGAAAAGCATAGTCCACCCATTCTGCGCAATAATTTTGTGCTCTTATTAATGGCCAGCCTCTCCTGGATGCTCAATATAATGGCAACCCAGAGATGGTGGGTTACAGGATAAAATTGTGGCGTGTGGATCTGCAGTCTCCAGTGCTCATGAAGGTTATCAGTGACCGGCTGGAGAGGGAATATACTGTTGAGGATCTGGAGGAGTGGGTAGAATATGAACTGCAGATTCAGGCCTTCAATGCCATCGGGGCAGGACCATGGAGTGAAGTGGTGAGAAGTTGCACCCGGGAGTCTGGTAAGTAACAGTATATGTGCTTCTGTGAAGAATGGGCTCAGTGCATTTCAGTATCTTCAGCCCTTTCCCTCAACCTCTCTTTCTTGCAGATCTACTAAACCTAAAAGTGCAATCTACGGATCCATTGGTGGTAAAAAAAAGACACATTTGCTAGCCAGGCAGCTGGTGGGGGAAGATTTTAAATGGAGTAGATAGTAACCAAAGAGGAAACTAATGATCTGAGCTATCAGTGCCACCTTCCAAAATTGTGCCTGTAGATCTGCATAAATGTAACCCACATGTGCGCATTCTAACAAGCACTTAGAGATTGTTCTGTCCACCTGTTCTGAGTATGCAGATATTATACTAGTTTAGAGACTTCTAGTGGCCAGAAGAAAGCAGTCTCTACAATATCAAGACAGCAATAAATAACTGGTAACTCTGTAACAACAGCAGAAGCTAGATCTTGCAAAGCTATTAGCGAGGGGACTTCAAACCGAGCTTCTTTCTCAGACCCAGCTTGCACGCCTCTGATGTAATTTGCTTTTATTGCAGGTGAATAATTAGATGGAGTGACCCTACTAGGATAAAATAGTCAATAGTAAAAGTGAATTACTGTTGCATGTGACTTGTATTTAAGCAAGGATCATGCTTGTTACTTTTCTTCAAAATCATTTGAACTTGAGTGCTTTGAAAGTTAATACTGTACATACTGTGTGTGTATGTGCACATCTGCGTATATGTAAATATAGACAATGTGCCAAAACTACCAATGGAAGCAACAGGTGGTCAGCACCTTGCATGATTTGGTCTACTGGTTCAGGCAACTAACCGTTGAACTCACTGAAGGTAAAAGGCTAAACAAAATCTTGGAGCCCCTTCCTGTTAAAGTGTTGGGTTTTCCCTAGTAACTGGAATGCTATTGCTAGAGGTATTTTAAACAAAACATGTTTGTAATGGACTTTGAGATAGTATGTCCCAGAATAAAATAGTTTTGGAGAGCTCTGTATCATTATAAGGAGATAACTGCATTTCCTCTTTTCTCTATTGCTGTTCAAACAATTCCTCTGAAAATTAACAGATACTGAGATTAAGTGATTTCATAAAACCTTGGGATAATAGTGGTCCAGATCAGCCGTTAAAGATCAAAAGTTCCATGTGTATATGTCAGCATTTTCTCTCCCAGTATTAAAAAAAATATATTTAATTTGGCAAGAGATTCTAGAGGGGAAAGAATGAAAACTGGAATCAAAATGATGCTGAGCACTGATTTGGGCCGTAAGGACTAGTTTATTTGTTTGTTTTCCATGTATTTTCTTGGTGCACAGTTAAGGATCATACATTAGGCTGCATCTTTTCAGATTAAGTGGCACAAGAAAACAAATGTTGGTGGAGCAACCTGCTGTGTTGAAAACAAAATCTTAATCAAGACTGAAATTAACCTGACAGGCCTTGCATTCATGCTCATGGCTGGGCTAAAGTGTGGGTAGGGTACACCTAAAGCCAGAGGTGGGGGGGAAAGGGAGGGTGGTCATTCAAGGCAAACACAAGTCCCATCAGCCACTTTCAGGAAGTGAGCACAATAGTAATACTTAACATTTATACAGAGGTGTATATGTTCACAATGCCTTACAAAAATTCTCCCAACATTCCTGTGAGGCTGGTCGAAAGTGGGTAAGAATTGATATCTGATATTACAGATGGGGAGACGTAGAAAAGTTGATTTTAACTGGAATTGTGGGTGCTCAGCGCTCTTGACAGTCAGACCAAAGTTGACTCGTCCAAGGCCACGCAGTGACAGAGCCAAGACTGGAGCCTCTATTTCTCAACTACCAGTGCAGAGCTCTAACCACTAGCCCAGGGTGGTAGCCTGAGAAGTGAGTTCAGGCACTAAACTCGCTCTTGGTATCCTATAGGTCAGTGCAGCTGGATGAGTCCATAATCTTTATTAAAAAGAAAAATTGCATCTGGATGACTGTTTATTCTAAGATGTGTGATTATGTCACTGTTAACTGAGCACACATGCTAACAATAAGTTGCATGTCACTGCAGCTACTCTGTCTTTTAATGCATTTCATTATAAAGAAGGCTAGAGGCAACCAAACAGACAGAGCATGGAGAAGCAATACTGGGATAGCTTGGGGGGATGGCTTAAGTGTAGACAGCAGGAAGGATGAACATGAAGGGAAGATCGACATCCTGGTTACAGTAACAGGTTGTTGAAGAGGGGAGAGAGATTAATTTGGGCTTCAAAAAGGACAGATTTTATTGATCCAAAATGTTTTCATACTCCGGGAACTTAAATAATTCAGTTAATTTCACTGTGTAATATAATCATAGAATGACAATTTACAAACTCTGTTTCCACTCATTGTGATGGGAATTGGTTTTCAGGATTACATATTTCAACTACAGAAATGCTAACTAGACCTTGATAGTGTTCATACAACCTTGATTCGAATGTTTCTTTCTTGATCCATAACCTCATGTTTTCATATAATTCATCTCGAATGCGCCAATCCAATGCCCTAGTATTTGTGGGCTCATAATGCTTCCTGATTACGTGGATGTGCATAGCCACTTGTCTTACAAAATCACCTGTTGCACGGGCACAGTCACGTATCTGTGGGAGGTTCAAGCTCTTAGTGTTTCAGACATTGACCTTCATGAAGCAGTTAAGATGCTGAGATAAAGCATTGCTTTATTGCAGAAATAGGGCCAAACCCTCCGTTGGTGTAAAGAAGCATTGCTCCATTGTAGCTGATGGAGCTATATCAATTTACACTGGCTGAGGATCTGGCCTATAATGTCTAACTCACTTTATAGACAAAGGGTTTTATGGTGCAACACTATTATTTTTACCATAGCCATAGGTCTGAACCATCACCTCTAACTAACATAAGAGGTATAAATTATCAGCTTTATTTTTACTTTCAAAATGGGACAATGATTCAGTTAACTTAAATGAGCGAATACAAGGAACCAGTGGACCACTCCACGGTGTGGCATCTTTTAAGACAGTTGAACTTTCCTGGTAAAATCCAAAATAGAGATCAATGGATTGTAAGGATTGTCACTGACACTGATAAAGAGATTGTGACGGGTTGGATCACAGAAACCCCCTTGGGAGCTGCCACCCAGTGTACCAAGACTACCCCTGCTTCTGCTTTCCCTGCCAGCTCAGGACTCCAGCACCCTGTCTTGCTGAGCCAGACATTCCCATCTGCCCCAACACAGACCCAGGGTCTGAATCACTTGCCCCAAAGCTGCAAGTTTACCTGAAAACAGCTCACAGAAGTGTGCTTGTCTTTAGCACTCAGATGCCCAACTCCCAATGGGGTCTAAACCCAGATAAATCCGTTTTACCCTGCATAAAGCTTATGCAGGGCAAACTCATAAATTGTTCACCCTCTGTAACACTCATAGAGAGATATGCACAGTTGTTTGCTCCCCCAGGTATTAATACATACTCTGAGTTAATAAGTAAAAAGTGATTTTATTAAATACAGACAGTAGGATTTAAGTGGTTCCAAGTAGTAACAGACAGAACAAAGTAAGTCACCAAGCAAAATAAAACAAAATGCGCAAATCTATGTCTAATCAATCTAAATACAGATAATTTCCTCACCAGTTCCAGAGCACTCCCTTTTACAGGCTAATCTCCTTTTAGCCTGGGTCCAGCAATCACTCACACCCCCTGTAGTTACTGTCCTTTGTTTCAGTCTCCTTCAAGTATCCTGGTGGGGTGGAGAGGCTCCTTCTTTAGCCAGCTGAAGACAAAATGGAGGGGTCTCCCACAGGTTTAAATAGACTCTCTTGTGGGTGGAGACCCCCCTCCTCCCTCCTATGCAAAGATGGAGTTCTGGAGTCACCTGGGCAAGTCACATGCCCCTGCATGACTCAGTCTTTACAGGCCGACGCCATTGTCTACATGGCATCCAGGAAGACTTCTCATGTGGATTGGAGCATTCCAAGATGTATTGTTCCCCAAGCGTTTCCTGATCAGGTACTTAACCTGGCGAATTCCTTCCTAAAGAAGCTGACCAAATGCCTCCCAAAGCTTACTTAGAAACCAAGCAAGCATACAGCTCATAGTCTTACCCTTAAGTAGAAAATGATATATATGTACAAATAGGATGAATAGATATAGTAGACCATAACCTTTACGGAGATATGTTACATGGCACAAGCAGCACAAAACATATTCCAGTTATGTCATACATACATTTATAAGCACCCCCTCCCCATAAAGCCTTATGGGGTACACTGTCACAGAGATGAACTATGAACCTTTGTTGCATTTACAATATGAGAATGTTTGAGTCAGGACAGGGATGTATGGTCCTACCTCAGTGAGGCACTCCAGGTATAATGGACAGAATGAGGCTATGGTGATGGTGAACGAACTGCAAAACCATGAGCTTCTGCTAAGGTCCAGTGGAAAATACCAGTAGATCCTCTGTAGTTTCCCATGTCTGATCACGCAAAGTACCCCATGCAGTTGGCATTACTTCTAACTACCTCATGGAGAACAGTAGATTGTCTCAACATTTAGCTTCAACTTTTCGTGTCTTTCACTTTATCCTTTTGAGATTTTTCAACATTGTATTCTGGTTGTGGCACCCGGTGAAAAACAACCATAAATTCAACCACCTTATCACTAAACACAATACACAAACACACACATTAACAGCCTCTGTCTAATGATCATCTTGAATCTGGTCCCCCCTTGGAATAGAAACATGACCATCAGAAAAAGATTTGCAGTATAGTGCCAGAACAGAGACAAACTAAAGATTTGGTAAGCACTTGACCCACAAAAAAAGAGTTGCCATTTAGGTATTGTGCTTACATTCCCAAGGTAATATTTGGGGGAATATTTGCCCTGTCCATTACTGAGAGGTGAGAGAGAGCATCAAGAGGCTGGGGTAGCAAATCTTCAGAAAGCTCCACTTCCTGCATTGTTAGACTTAGACTCTTGCTAGCAGGAGTAAGTGATCATATGCACAACCTAAAGATGTATGCACACACTGTGAGCACAGCTTCAACAGCGACCGTCTGTGAACTCTGGAGAACTTATGGCAGCTGACCAAAAAGCAAAAGATTATTCATAAAAATAAAGTCTTCTCTTGTAAAAAGGGAAATTCAAAGCAAAGAAAATATGAATAAATGTGGCTGGCAAAGGACTGCTTTCCTTTACAAAAAGAACAGGAGGACTTGTGGCACCTTAGAGACTAACAAATTTATTAGAGCATAAGCTTTCGTGGACTATAGCCCACTTCTTCGGATGCATATAGAATGGAACATATATTGAGGAGATATATATACACACATACAGAGAGCATAAACAGGTGGGAGTTGTCTTACCACCTCTGAGAGGCCAATTAATTAAGAGAAAAAAACTTTTGAAGTGATAATCAAGCTAGCCCAGCACAGACAGACAGTGTTATCTAACTGTCTGTCTGTGCTGGGCTAGCTTGATTATCACTTCAAAAGTTTTTTTCTCTTAATTAATTGGCCTCTCAGAGGTGGTAAGACAACTCCCACCTGTTTATGCTCTCTGTATGTGTGTATATATATCTCCTCAATATATGTTCCATTCTATATGCATCCGAAGAAGTGGGCTATAGTCCACGAAAGCTTATGCTCTAATAAATTTGTTAGTCTCTAAGGTGCCACAAGTCCTCCTGTTCTTCTTTTTGCGGATACAGACTAACACGGCTGCTACTCTGAAACCTTTCCTTTACACTTACTCTGATTCCTTTCCCTCTCCCGCCAAAGTAATTCATGTGGGAGTAGCTCTTTGTGAAGATCTACAGATAAAGTTATGGCAGGGATCCAAAGACATTCATGGCTCCTGGCAATCTGTTTTCCTTTAACATAATTATATCCTTGTGGGGGATAAATCTAGAAGAAGATAAAAAACACTTCAGCATAGAGAGGGGAAAAAAATCTGATTTCAGTCTGCTGCATTGTCGTGTGACGGTGCTGTTTTTCTCATGTCCCAGGTAATTGTTAACAGGGAAATTGTTTCAGAAATGACTGTATATGCGGTTAACCTTCAGTGCACCGGGATGTGGGTTGGTGAATTTTTTTTCCCAATATATATTCTTGTGTCATACTCATTATACTGTTCTTGCTGCTTGCAGCCTCAGGAGCTAGCCCTCCATAACAGCTTTTCTTCTGCTTTCAGTTTGGACGGCAAGGAGAGTACTGGCTTTTTCAGGGGCATTGCGCTCCCTTGGTGATGCACTCAGAACCTTATTCAAGCCTTCTTTTCCACGTGTGCTTGTGTAACATTCTCTGCCTTGGCAAATGAATCTTCTCTGAAGCTTGGCAGGTTTTATTGTGCTTTAAGAAGGATTATGCCCTTCAGACATTAGAAATGCACAGAAAAAAAGACGAAAGGGACAAAATAAAATCGTGTTTGTTGGACCCTTAAAAGCAGCCTCCAAATTTAATTGCATAACTGCATGGTGTTAAAGTTGTGGTTGTGTGGTTCTTCTGTGATGCCTGGAGAGGTAATATAGTCAGAGGATGCAGATTCCCTCTGCTTTCAGGTCAGTGAGGAGTCAGTAATTTCAGCTCCAGTCGTATTTCTAGTTTCATAAGGCCCAATAATCACATTTTATAATTTAAATGAAATAGACATGTCTTTCTTTTATACCCTGCTGATCCAAGCTGAGCTCCTCAGTGATAGATCTACATTGTCATTTTGTATACTACACCGTAATCAAAAGGCTTGGAGGTTGGAGCAGTCCTCAGTGAATTGGGAGGTCTGGGCTCAATCCAGAGGCTGGAATTATTGCCAATTCTACACAAGATGCTATAATTTCCTTTCAGATAGCATAGGAAGCAGGGCAGATGTAAAACTTCTTGTTGGAACAGATTTGCACCTTCAGATAAATTCCCAGTATATAAGGATCTCTGGCTTTCAACACAGGGAAATAAAACGTGTGACAGAGATATTGAGAAAAATATTTACATTAGTCCAATGCTAACTTGATTCTAATTATTACAAAGTATATAGAATGCTGAGCGTTTAAATCCCAATTTCCATCTTTATTATTATTTCATAAAAATAAAACAAATGAGCACCCAGAAATGCACTGTCCGTAATTTAGAATCTTTGGTTGTTCACAAATGTCATGGAAGAATTAGTGAGAAATTAGGGTAGAAGGAGGGATAGAGCTAGGAAAAATAGGATGAGATTTAAGAGTGGGAAATATAGGGTGAATATCAGAGAAAAATGGATTTTCATCTGTTTTAGGCTGTGGAGAAGTCTTGCAACGGATACTGAAAACTAGACTAAACAAGACAGAAGCAAATGCTCTGTGGGGAACAATCCTGAGCTGGCAGGGCGATGAAGAGGTGACGTAATAGGAAAGACCTGTCTCTAATGTCTGTGATTCTATATTATTGCAGTTCCTTCTGCTCCCCCTGAGAATGTGTCAGCTGAAGCAGTAAGCTCCACTCAGATCCTACTGACATGGACATCAGTACCTGAACCAGAGCAAAATGGACTTATCCTGGGCTACAAGGTACACAATCGAGCTTTTAATACATTTGCTAGGCTGTTTTTCCATTTGATAGTTATCTAACAGATGCATATTAATTTACCCATTTCTCTTTTGAGAAGGGTCAGGAAATAGTCTCTTTCTTCGGAGGAGTGATCTGATTTGTTTTAGGTATGTCTACACCTGGAGCTGGAGTTATAAACTACACTAGCTCTGGTCAAGCTAGCATGCTAAAAATAGAGTGTTGCCACGGTGACGTGAACAGCAGGAGTGGGCTAGGTACCCCAACTTCATGCCTAGTGTCTCAGATGGGTATGTACTAGCTTCTCCTGTTGTTCACATCGCACGTCTACATTCTGTTTAAAGCATGCTAACTCAATCAGAACTAGCATGGGTATGTCTCCTTGGATTGGAATTTACACCTGCAGCTCGAAGTGGAGACCACAGAAAGGGATACCAGTCAAGATGCTGGAATAGGCCTGCTCATACTCACCTCATCATCCCAGATCATTGCAGTTCAGTCACCAGAGATGAGGGCAAAGTATCCAACAGAGTTGCATTGTTTCTAACAATGCCCTCTGACTTCTAAAGTCATAATCTCTCAGGTTCAAGCATGCAGTATCACTGATTTCCCTTCACATGTCCAGCAGTTCATGGCTTACCTTCTGTGTTATATACAGCCAGTGCTCATGTCTATGGGATTACCTGTTTGCTCTGTGCAAAAGAGTGCAGTTGAGTCTGTTGCTTTATATTTTAAGATCAGGAAGAACCCAAAATACATACAATCTTTCTTGCAATCCTTTTGGATAATGATTGATAATCATACTTTTTCTGTTGTGTTTATTCTTGCAGATTCTGTTTAAAGCAAAAGATTTGGACTCTGAACCAAAGACCCAAATAGTGAGAGGTAACCACACCCAGAGTGTCCTGCTGGCCAGCTTGAGGAAATATGTTCTTTATGAGATTCAGGTGCTGGCATTCACACGTATTGGAGATGGGGTCCCTAACTTCCCTCCAGTCATAGAGAGAACCAAGGATGATGGTGAGTTTATGGGTCGCTCAAGTGTTCTTCCCATTCATTCTAGCATTTCTTTTTAAAACAAAAGCTGTTTTCATTATGCAAACTTAAAAATATAGCCTAGATTTGCTTACAATTTTAAACATAAAGAATCTGATCTTTGGCTAGTGTCAATTAGCACAGCATTGGGGGCAAGCTGAGGTTCTGGGCCCAAAAACTAAAAACATTTCCCCCCGTAATTGACAAAAGAAAAAAACTCCATTTCTCACTCATTCAAACCTCATAGAGCTAGTTCCAGGCTGCAGTGAAGTTTGACAGCCCAATTATGAACTTCTACAGAACTGCAATCTTAGCACTAAAACAAGAAATGCTATAATAGGACACAATAAACAAATCTAGCCCTGACTGGGCCTGAAGGAGATATGGAGTTTGGCATTCCAGTAAGAATGTTCTGCAAAAGAATAGCCTGTGCTGCTTTTACCGGGGAAGGTACTTTGAGTAGGCATCAGGGAATGAGAGAAGTCTAAATGCATGCACAACAGGGAGGGGGTTCCCCCCCTTCAGTTCTCTGCTTAGCCATTGGCTGAGTAAGGGAGGATGGGGACAGTTGACTGGCTGCTGTGTTTCTCTCCCCCCCCCTCCTTTGCTTGGACGACCCTGGCTCAGCCATGCTGGCCGCTGCAGAAATCACAGAGGTCACAGAGGTCACAGAAAGTCACGGAATCCATGACTTCCTCAACTTCCATGACAGACACTGAGCCCTACTTATACTGTTACGATTACTGACTCGTCACAACTTGCAGCTGGTGTCCGGGGGTAAAGGCAAGAAGAGCCAGCTTCCAGAGGTCAACAAGACCTCCAGGATTGTACAGCTGTACCTTGCTCTCATGAAGTAGAAGAACTTTGAAGTCTTTGAGTACTGAGGTTCCCCTCTCATGCCTTTGTGGCCTCTGTCACTCCACCCTCCTTATGCGGAGAACCACAGCAAAGAGGTTTCACAGCTGAACTGAGTGCTTGAGTAGATGAGGAAGGATGTACCTCAAGTTATTTTTTGGTTTGTGGTAAAAGCCCTGGAACCCTCACTGGAACAAATTAATTAAATGCCTCATATGTGAGCGCTGGGGCAGGCAATGAAGTGCCCCTCCACAAGGTAACATTAATAAAGTTGCAGCCTGCTGTTTAAACCCAACCCACAAGTCTGTCAATCATTCACCTGCTTGATCTGGTCAATAAGAGACCGGCATTTGAAAAGTGACCATATAGGCTTCCCTTTGTAATCCCCTCCAATGCTTCCTATGATCTCAGAGATTCCTCTGTGCAGTTTGACCTGCTGAAAGGACTAGAGCCACCCCCTGTTTCTGCTTTAATTTGTCTTTGTGGTCAGAGTATTCCTGGTGTATTTTCACTGAAGTTTACGTCAGCAGTAAAAATATTTTTCAGCTTTACAGATGTCAAACACTTAAAGGTGACCATTTTCTCTGCATTTTCAGTAAGGTATAAGCAAGTATAAAGAATGTGTCAGTTGAAAACTCTTTTTTTGTATTCTTCCTAATAAAAATAAATAAAAATAAAACCCCCAAATCCTTTTGGATCTAAAGCTCCCAACAGAAATTAAATAACTGTAGATTTCCATAAGCAACTTTATTGAAGTAATTACATTGGACTGAGAACATGTTCAGACTTCTGATTTAGTACAATATTTTCTGCTGTCTCCAGCAAAGCACTAAGGATGTGCCTTGCAGAGAGGAAGAGCGCAATTACCCCCAATCATTGCTTTAGTCATTCTCCTAACACACTAGCTGTGTGGTAACTTAGCCTTTTTCTAAGAGATGAGGCAGAGTGCAGATTATTGTAGCAAAACTCTACAGGGAGATTTTCTGAATTCCATAAACCAGAATGTAATGAGAAGTGTTTAAGGTTGTTTGTCAAAGACAAGCTCATTATAACAGTTCCCTCCTAAAGTATATGTTGGCAAATGACACAAATTGTTCTTCCATCTCCAAACTCCTGACATAAACATGTTGTGTCTTCTTTCAGTTCAATTTAATTAAAAGTATCATCAGTGAGAGTGCAGGTGAGATTTGTGCTTACGGAGAATTTCAGAGCCTGCGTATTTGTGAATTCGCATAAACTCACCTTGTGAACCTGAGATGGACAACCTGGGTGCCAGCCATCTGTGTTAATGAGCTTCTGACCTCACGAAGGTTCTCGAGCCTAGACACACGTACAAAATGCATATGTAAAATCAGAAGGGAGTTCAAAGCTAGTGCTGCCAGCAGAGTTAGATGATATTATTCAATTTCAACAGGCATGAAGGGAATTAAGCTGACACATTCTCTCTCTCTCTGGAAAGGTAGCTCAGTGCCTCACACCCTAGAATGTAATCAGCTATGTAGTGACTTAGATGAAGTGTGTAATCTGATTGGCTCACAGGGATTCCCAGCTATGCTGTTATGAGATCATTCTCACATAGGTCAGAACTCATTTGTCAAAGCATCCTTGTAACACACTTTTATAGGTGCAGCAAAACATTCTAGGGTGTGTGGTTGCGGTATTATATTTACTCTTCTGTGGTACTGGAGGCACTCAGCCTTTCACAGAATTCCTCACAATAAAACCAGTGTGTGCATGTACAGCATCGTAAGCTCACAGCTATCTCTGGAGTTCTGGTTAGATACTGCTTGGCCTGACTTCTGTATAAAGCAGACAGAGAAGTGTTTAAACAAGCAGCTGCCACAGAACTAGCAGTTCCTTTGGTACGTAATATCCACTTTTGTGATTTCTGTTGTTCTTTTCAGCCCCCGGACCTCCTGTGAGGCTGGTGTTCCCTGAAGTGAGACTGACATCAGTACGAATTGTGTGGCAACCACCAGAGGAACCCAATGGAATTATTCTGGGTAAGAGAGGCAACATTTAAATTTCCAAACACAATGGTTAGGAAGAGGTGGAGAGAAAATAGAAGGAGAACTATGAATATGTGCTTATTCTTCTTGCTTTCAGTACTAGAAAGCACATCCAAGCCACTTCATAGATGAACAAATTAAAATATTACATTGCTGTCAGCTGAGAAGTGTGGTACCCCTTGCTGGGGTTTGAAAGGGCTGGTCTACACTAGGGGGGGGATCGATCTAAGATACGCAACTTCAGCTATGTGAATAGAGTAGCTGAAGTCGAAGTATCTTAGATCGATTTCCCTTGGGTCCTCACGGTGCGGGATCGACGGCCGCGGCTCCCCCATCAACTCCGCTACCACTGCTCGCTCCAGTGGAGTTCCGGAGTCGAGGGGGAGCGCGTTCGGGGATCGATATATCACGTCTAAACGAGATGTGATATATCGATCCCTGATAAATCGATCACTACCCGCCAATACGGCGGGTAGTCTGGACGTACACGAAGGGTCAGTGAGATTCTGTATAACTATTGTAATACTCTTCTGATCCCCATGAGTCAGATGCACATGTCATTTCATGGCACTATATTTAAATTGTCTCACATTTTTCTGTTTTGTATCCTTTTTGGATGAGTGTTTGGGGAGTTGCCTACTACTCTATGGCAGGGGAAGAGTTGGTTTTTCCCTTCTGATGCCAGGACCACCTAAGCTCTTAGTTGTATGTGTTCTTGTGTTTTGCTTTATCACTTTTCTTTGGAGAATACCATCTGTCAGGTCACAAGGAGTTAACTCACAATTAGCTTTTCATCAAGAGCAATAGTAGTAGCTAACTCAATTACAAGAATCTGTGAAATATCTTATCACCTTTTCTTTACCCTGACCTCTCAAGATGGCTTTCCAGTGCACAAACTTTTACAAAAACAATGGGATCTGTATGAAGATGTTTACAATATATTAATCCATTCCTGCCTCTAATAATAAAGTACTGAGTAGTGAAATAGCACTTTTGTCTTCAAAGCTCTGGACTAACATTAATAATCCTCCCACCAGCCCTGGTAGGTAGGAAGGGATGCTAATTCCCATTTTAAAAATGGGGAATTTAAGACCCTCACTTCTCATCTTGTGCTCATTCTTTTAGACTCTGCTGCCTCTGTTCTGTCTCTAGTGTTACCTGGCATTGCTGTAGTTTGGGTTTATATTTAGAATTATGAGATTATTTCCCATAGCATTAGGATAATTTTATGGTAGACCCATAGTTTGGGTTTTACTAGATTGAAAGTGTCCCTTTAAATTACAGGCTGTTTTTTTACATTTTGTTCAAATCTTGGGTCAATAGCTGTAGAAAGTGCTCAGGTTCACGGCCTCCAAAAGTACTCACGTGAGGAAATCCTGGCACCTGAAGCAAAAGTCATCAAATGTGATTTGAAGGCAGCTGCCGCAGGGATCTCCTGAACACAAGAAAAAAAGTCGTTGCATGAAAGTTGGCACCAGTTAGCTGTCAGAGACAGAATCCTGCAGTTTGTATTGTTGGGTGTGTGGTTTGGGTTTTTTGTTTGTTTTTTAAATAAAGGAGTACCCTCCTATGTGCTTATTTCAATGGAAACTAGGATTTGAAGCACAGAATGTGTCTATTGAAAACTCCAACTGATAAAGAATATTGGGAAAATATAAAAAAATACTTTACTCTATAAACTGTGCCTCCTCTGTCAGACTCTGCCTCATTGCTGATCTTTGCCTTATCTGTTTAGACTGTCAGCTCCTTACGGGCAGGGACTATCTCTTATTCTCTGTTTACACAGTGTCTAGCACACTGCAGCCCCATTCTTGATTGACTCTTAGGCACTATCTCAATAAACGTGATAAATAATAACATGAGGGTCCAAGGAAGGAAGTAATAATTGGCAACGTCAGAATGAAAGGTAAGAATTACCCACGTAGGGTATTTCTGATCCCTTCTAACAAAAGAAGGGTATCTCAAAAATATGTGAAAAACAGAATAGCACTGTAACACTATTGGAAAATGAAGGTTACAATTTACTCTTTTTTCCTGTATTGTTTTTTAAATCTTCTTACTGCAGTGAACTTTTAGAAAGCAATTGTAACCATCACAGCCAAGTGTACTGAACTGGAAATGGTGGTGAAAATAGGTTAATACAGCTCTGGAGGGCGCCCCGCAAACCATCAGTGGTGCTGGAAAGAGAAAATGTCTTTTTTTTTTTTCTTTTCCAAGAGCAACATTAGAATCAAAGGCTTAGAATCAATGTTTCTGCTCTGCTAGTGTGGCCCTCTGAGCATACAAACACCTTTGTAGCTAACATTTTTGTAATCCATATTAAAACATGTTCTAGCATTTCAGAGAGGGATTAGCAGCATGCAACACTGGCAGACACCTAGAGGGAAAAACACTTGTTTGTTTAAATATTTTACTATGGAGAGCTGCAGATATTTCTAACTCCTCTTTTGGGAGTGTTGAAGTAACCACCTGGGCCCCTACTCTTCCTCTTTTTCTGCATTCCACCCACTTGCCATGAGACACAGTTCCTTTACATACCATTTAAACAAAGTGATGCATTACTATGGATATGTGCTCTTCATATCTGTGAGCGGTTCACTGAAAATGAGAGCTCATTCGGCACCCTTCCAGTCCCTGGTTAGTATTCCTCATGGTATCCTTGTGTCTAACATTTACCTGAAGCTTATTGCAAAACTGTGTGTAAGAACTCGTCTGAGAATTAGAACAAAAATTGGATGTAATCCATGTTTGCAAATTCACATTTTAATCCTGTATTGCATTTGCACGCACCCGGGCCCTTAAATAGCAAAAGTGGTAAAATAAACAATCTGGATGGCTTCTGCACCAGGCAGGCTGTAACCTCTCAATATCATTGAGCTTTTCCTAAATTCTATGACAAATTAGTGAGTGTTTATCGGCCATGTGAGCAGTGCTGTCGGTTCTGTATGGTGACGAGCTTGAAAGATGCTTTAGTATTCACTGTCTGTAGTCATTCTCCTGCCTGTTTGCTTTGGGGAATCAAGTGGTTGTGTTACAGTGACCTAACATTTAACAGGCAGTTTAAACTGTTGCCTTTTATTCAGTTCAGAAAGCACAGGCATATGAAACTGATTGCAGACACGCAAAAAGTATTTTAAAAGATACTCATGCAAATGTAAGCACATTTTTAAAAAAAGAAATTCCTAAAGAATGTATCTACTTTTTTGTTATGCACTGGGGGCCTGATCCAAAGCCCACTGAAGTCAATGACAAGGCTCCCCGGGGATGGTAATGGGTTTAGGATCAGGCTCTGTGTGGGAAAAGAGTAAGGAAAAGGCTAAAACACCTTAAAGTTACAGTCACAGCTTCAGGGCAACTGCTGTATTCCTACTCAAGGGTCCTGGCTCCTCAGCCATCACCTCTCTTGGGTAGAGACCTGTGTTCCTCTCCCTTCTGAGGGGTTTCTCCAGGCTGCACAGCTCCCTGCCTACACTGAGATATTTCCAGCAAGCCAGACTACCTAAACAGACCAGCATCTGCACTTTGCGTCTCTCCAGAGGCTATGAACAGCTGTAATTGCAGTCACAAATTACCACAGCTCTTTGTAGGCAAGCACATTTATTCTTAAGGTTAAAGCATTCAGAGAAAACGTTAACAAAAATGAACCTAGACACATGCTAAAAAGCTTGCAAGAAGTCACCCCACCTCCAACCTCAGGCTGTGGTAGGTGTCAGTCCTTCAAAACCCACAACTGTTTTTTTCCAGGGCTACAAGTTCATTACAAAATCAGATTCAGAACCAGAACCACCAGAAATAGTTCAATCTTCCCTTTATACAGCTTGAGCCGTTGATCTTGGCCTCACATATCACTCTCTCCACAGGGCAAAGCTTCAGAAGGCTGGGGCTTTTGCATAACTGGATGTGGGGAATTTTCATTCACCTCTCCCTAGGTATTCTCCGATCAACCTAACTAGTATCTCGTGGGGAAGTGGATGACCTACACGGATGGGAGAAGTTCTCCCATCAACCTAGATAGTGTCTTCACTGAAGCACTACCGCATTTTCAGTGTAGATATTGCAGGAAATCTCTTATCTTTTGTTCCTTTCTGAGCTTCCTTGTTCATCCGCAGGAGCCTTTATAGCTCCTTTCGCAGTTATTGCTCCATTGCTTCTTAATGCCCTGAGGCATGTATTAATTTCACTTTGAACACTTTCCATTTACCTCTATTGATTTGCCTTGTTTGATTTAACCCAACTCTTCCTGCATTCTTCCATCCTTTTGTTGCTAAAATTCATCAACCTAATAATTTTATCGTTTTAATTTCACTTCAGCTTAATTTAACCAAGCTCGACTATGGTTTAGACCTCCATGCTTCAGATATTGTCTCTGTGTCACTCAAAAACAAGACAAGAATTGCTCTTCCATGACTGTCTCCTGAGTACTCTGGAACATCAAAGAATGACATAGGAGAGAGTGACCCAAGAAACCAAAGATGCAGATTCCAACTATCTTTTAGGTGCTTTAGTGATAACAAGAGTGAGTTGGGCTTTAGATGTGGTAGCATATACGCCTTCCACTCAGGGTGGTAGGTGGACTGAAGGGAAGGAACACTGGACTTCTGAAGAAACATCTGCGGGAAGAAGGTTGGAGTCTCTGGTTTCATAAACTCTTTTTGAAACCACCAAGAAGGGGAATGCTTTCCCAGATTGCCAGCCAGCAAAACAAATGTGGGAGAGAATGGTGATAGCTTGTATTTTTTCAGATTGCACTGAAGGAGTTTGCATAGCTGTCAGACACAAGTGAGTCTACATGTTAATCTTCTTAACAGTTAAACGAGCATTAAGAGTAGTAATAATTTGTTTTTCTAAAAACTCAGTTATTATAATTTCCTGTATGTCAATCTACTTCCTTGATTAATTTGTACATCTGTCTATCATTTAGTCTTGGCATTTTGTAATACACTTTTTTCTTTGCATTCATTTCTAATACTTATAACTTTATTTTATAGCTCAGAGGGATTAGAACAGGGAGGAAAGTGCCTAACAATAATTTGCCCTTTAACATACTTACCCTTTAACAACTAGATAGAGTGAAAAGCAACAAAGGGTCCTGTGGCACCTTTAAGACTAACAGAAGTATTGGGAGCATAAGCTTTCGTGGGTAAGAACCTCACTTCTTCAGATGCAAATAATGGAAATTTCCAGAGGCAGGTATAAATCAGTATGGAGATAACGAGGTTAGTTCAATCAGGGAGGGTGAGGTGCTCTGTTAGCAGTTGAGGTGTGAACACCAAGGGAGGAGAAACTGCTTCTGTAGTTGGATAGCCATTCACAGTCTTTGTTTAATCCTGACATAGGAGGGAGTGACCCAAGAAACCAAAGATGCATTTATCCAAAGATGCATTTAATCAGGATTAAACAAAGACTTCCCTGATTGAACTAACCTCGTTATCTCCATACTGATTTATACCTGCCTCTGGAAATTTCCATTATTTGCATCTGAAGAAGCGAGGTTCTTACCCACGAAAGCTTATGCTCCCAATACTTCTGTTAGTCTTAAAGGTGCCACAGGACCCTCTGTTGCTTTTTACAGATTCTGACTAACACGGCTACCCGTCTGATACTAGATAGAGTGAGTTTGCTTTTCTCTTAATATTCCATGTTTTTCCTCTAGGTCCTTGTCTTGCTGTTTTACTACTACTTCTTTTCTTCTCTTGTTGTACTTCTTATCTGCCTCTTTCTTCATAGCTCTTGCTACTGTATAAATTCCGCAATGCATTCTTTCTACTGTTTCCCCCACTCTGGTCACCTGTATCTGTGCTCTCAGTTCTGCTTTCTGTACATGTACAGAAACAAAACGATCACAACATATCCCTTCCTCTTCTTCCTACTGATCTGTCTTTCTCTGGACTTTAAATAAGACAGACTACTCTAGTGTTAAAGATGCTGAAATACCATGGTGATGAGTGCAGGACGGATGGGAGGCTCGGAACTAAAGGTCAAAAGGGATAGATTACATATACTTGCCCGAAAAATGTAAGGCTGGAAAGTTCAAAGTTGGGTACCTCTGAGATATCACTGGGAGTTGTGAGTGCTCAGGACCTATGAAAATCAAATCATTTTTTGTTTAGGTACCTAGTTTTAGTCACCCAACTGTGAAAATGTTAGTCTAAATTTCCTGTTAACACTGCAGACCAGTATAGCTTTGGGAGAGCAAGATGGATTGTCTTCTGGCTCATGGGTCATCAACACACTTGTTAACTGAGCCCTAATTGCACCCTCTTTATTAGCGATGCAGCAGCCAGAAAGTACATAGCTCGATGTTCAGATCTTAGGATGAATTTCAGGGCTATAAGCTTGGAAAACCATCTTTATACTCATCAAATGAAAACATTTGATCGGGAAGTCACGGAGAAATGTAACAGGAGTGCTAGCCAACACCTGGAAGAGATCTATGTGATTACTCCTCTATAAAAAGCAGCCGGAGGTTGCAATGAAGTGGGGAGAGATCAGGAAATTGTAGAGACTACAGCGAGTATGAAGGGCTTCTGTAGGGGAGACCTGAGATCAAGGGGGTGTCAGAGAGAAGCCCGGGCATCAGGAGGCACCTGTGGGAAAACCCAGGTGACATTTAAGTCTCAAAGTCTGGGTCCTAGATACTGCTGCCCAAAGGCTAAGCTCCAGCTAGGAAGAGCTGGGAGAATGGGCTGTGAGAACAGTCTGGGACAGAAGAGCAAGTTGTGCCTGTGAGAGAAGACACCCGCACGAAGTATAGACTTGTAGGGTCATGGTCTTTATTTTGGGACCCTGTGGTCTGTTAAGAACTATTTCTGTTATTAAACTGTGTTAATGACACCCCAGGCAAAGAACTGTTTCTGCTACTAAACCCGCCCATGGCAGGGGTGGTGTTAACCCAGAGGGAAATCTATGTGTCGTTCTTAAGGGACCCTGAAGAGAGGGAAACAGAGGTAGGATGTTGCAAAGCAAGCTCTGGCCATGAAAGGGTGCTTAGGAGATGGCCAACCCTGTTACAAGAGACAGTACATGTAGAGCTTCACCGTGTCATATTACAGTCACTGTTCATAGTAGAACAGCACTTTAAACCACACGCTCAGGTTTCTAATCTGTGCTATCTCAGCTGGGCCTATAATGTTTCTGAGAAACTACCCAAGCTCTTACTATTCAACTTATTTTCCAAAGCCAGAAGTTTCAAACTTGGGTGCCCAAAATTAAGCACCTAAATCCATGTTTATGCACCTAAATAAGTGGCTACATGTACAGAGGTACTGCAAACTCACAGCCCCTAGTGACTTCAATTGGAGCTACAGGTGATCTGAAAAGCAAGCTGGTTATTTAGATGCCTAACTTTATGCACTCGGGTTTGAAAATGTTGGTCTTCCAGTCTATCATCTGTATATGTCATTATTCTTATATGGGCTCAGACCATTGGCTCCCTCTCTGTTTTTCACCTGCTTTAATTTGAATACCAAGGAAGACTGGTCTCCTACCCTTGTGCTTGTGTAGCCACAGGGTCTGAAACTCTGGGTCACAGCAGCATACAGTACCAGCATTCAGATTCCCAGTGCTAACAGTTGCCACAGCTTTCCTTATAGCCTCCAAAGAAAAAGACAGGGAAATACAAGGAAGAGAAATTCAATCAGTAACAACATGGAATAGGGTGGCCCCACCTGGATCACCCTCCTGCAGCAGGCCATGGCAAGACAGTCTCATTTGCCTCAGTTTCCCCGTTCAGAGTCCCCATAACTCCATGCAAACTTAACCTCTAGTCCATCAACTTTACCATTACCAAAACATAGCTCAAATCATCCCCACCAAAAATCCCTAATAGTCTATTTCCCACACCCAGTGTATATAGTCCTTAAAACCCAAGACATCTTGCCCCTAGCTGCCCCGCATACCACAGACTGGTATGCCACAGACAATCATGCCTGGACATTGTCGGTCCTCTCTTTTCCTTGTTCCAGGACAGCCAGTCCAGCCCTTCCAACTGGAGTGTAGCCCCACTCTTCCCAGCAGGAACCCCATGGCCTCTCTGCTGGGAGCATCTTTCACTCCCCCTAGCGCTCTCATAGTTATCTTGAGTTCAACTTTCCAGGCCTGGGATGTCAGCAGGTAAGCTCCGCTGCCACTGCCCTCTCTGGTCCTCGCTCTCCGGCTTGGAGATGCCAGCCAGCAAACCCCTCTTGCTGCTGTCCTTGCCTTCAACTTTTCCCCAGGAAATACCTTCTGCTTCCTTCCAGGACGTCCTCCAGTCCCACTGGTCTTTGGCAGCTCTCACCTGCCTTTCCTAACTGAACCAGTCTGCTCTCTTCTCTGGGTCTCCTGACTAATCCAAGCATCCCTCCTAATTGGCCAAATGGGAGCACCTGCTCTCGTACCCGGGAGCTGTACCTACTTCATTTACTGGGGCCAATCACCCTGTGACATACCATCCCCATCATTACCACTGTCTGCATACACATATAACACCATTTGTATCCCAGGTAAATTCTATGGTTCACAAGATAATACACATACTCATATACAGAATTCACTCTGAAAGGCACACTAATTCTATTTGTAGTTCAGAAGATCAGCAAAGGTTTGGCAGAAATCTGTCACGACTGAGTTCAGCTGTTTTGTTTTGTGGGTTTTTTTTGGCCATTACCCTCTCTCATGTAACTTGATGAAGCATTTAACAGTTCTGACTTGGACAATGGAGCACCACACAAGTTCTAATATGAATTGATTTTGGAACATAGCCGCTGGACTAAAAGTTGCCAATGAGCTCCAGGAGAAAGAGAACCTGGTGCAGTTGCTAGCATTTCCAGAATGGGTTTGAACATTTGGTATTCTCTCTTTGGGGGACAGTTGTTGTTTGTGGTGTGTGAGAATCCTGGACACACTAGTTTGCACAGTTGGATCATTAATAATGTGTGATAAACTGTAAACTCATAACCATCAGAAAGGCTTGAGAGGAGATTAGAGTCGACAGAGCAGAATCTACTAAACAGATGAAGTGCGGTATCAGCTTTTCAGCATAAGGGGTATTTTTCAAGCAGGACCCCACAGTCTCCTGATCTTCTGCAGTGAAGGAGAAGAGCAGGAACACCAGGTGACTAAAAGAAAGAGGCTTGTAGCATCAATTACAGCATGAATTCTAGGTCTACACGTGGGCAGGAAAAATGAAAAAAGATAACTCCAAACAGATGTGAGAATTAACTGTGTGTGAGATAGGAAAGTTGCACTACCAAAGCGATCTGAATGCCCATGTTTTAAAAAATTCTCAATCGGCATGCTCTCCTTTGCAGTAAATGTGTATGTGTCGGGGGGGAGATGAACAGTAGGGGGAGATTAGTTTCAGTTAAATGACTTGGCCTGTCAAAGTCAATTGTGTGGACTCTATTGGTTCCTGTGGCATTCTCTCAGTGTACCAATATGCTCAGGAAAGATTAAACTGTTTTCATATCCCATTCTGGTGAAGGATGAAAAGTGAAACGAGTTTCATGGTGGATTAATACTCAGAAGGCCCTTCCATTCATCACAACGTGTGTAATTTCCCTGATAATGTACTGCATCTGGCTGGGGGAGGGGTTGTTATAAAGCTGAATTACTTTGTTTTGCCTTCAAATAAATAAGTAATTAGGATGAACTAATAGTCTTGGCATTTTTCCCCCACTAAAAGATTGAAAAACAACCCTAACCTCTCTTCGCTCTTCTGCTTTTGTTGCTATGAATTCAGGATATCAAATTGCATACCGCCTGGCAACCAGCAGCCCTAACAAGTTCACCACAGTGGAAGTTGGCTCAACAGTCAGACAGTTCACAGCTACCGATCTCAGCCCTGAGTCTGCATACATCTTCCGGACATCTGCCAAGACCAGACAGGGCTGGGGAGAGCCTCTGGAAGCCACAGTAATCACTACAGAAAAAAGGGGTAATGCCTGTAGTCATCTTGGCTTCACCAGTACAATGAATGTGATGGATTGTTGGAGATTGAACTTGTCCCATCAAGCAGTGTGTTGACCATGTACAACCCCCTCCTGCAGTCAGATATTTTCTTTCAGGTCTATGCTGAACTTCTAAATAAAACATTTAGGCAGCAGTCTCAGGAAAAAAAAGAAGATTAATTGCACTAATTAGGAGAGGCAGCTGTGAGCAGATACTGTGCAGGCTTCCCCCACGCTGCCCTGCCACTGTACCTCAGTTCTGACCTAAGGACTTCCCTGTTATTCCATTCTTTGGCTCTAATGCACACTGCCAGGGCATCCCCAGATTTTAATCTGGCTCAAAATTATTAACTATATTCCAAATCCAGAGTCACCTCTGCCGTCAATTTACACCTGTGGAACCTCATTGGTGACAATGAGGTTGCACAGGTGTAACTGAATCCAGTTAAATACCAAGGAGATGGGTTCCTCAGAAATATTATAGAAAAAATAAGAGATGACAGAATCTGATCTGTAGAATTTTTGGTACTGGTATTTTCACATAAGCAGGAAAGAATCCCACTTGCCTTAGAGATCCTCAATTTAGTCTGAGGATCTGACAGAAAAACGTTTTTTTTTTCACTTGTAAACTAAGAAAAGTTGATTGGCCTGAGAGAAAATAAGCATGGAACTCCAACATACCAATTATACAGAATCACTTTTCAGAGTAGAACCATATTTCATGAGGAGGCAATAACAAGAAAGCCCAACATAAGCAAGCCTGGTAGTTCAACTGGTAGTCAAGCTTGCAGACTTTGGCTCTTGCCTAGTTCTGACATGACCCTGTGCAACACTAGGGGATTTTGCATTTTATTTCTCAGTTCATAAAATATGATTGTCCAACAAGTTCTAGATCTGAACCTGAATCTGAATCCTTCCTGTACCATCGATGTGAGGGGCATGAACAAGGCTCCACCATCCCTATGTATCTCACTATTTTCTGGAATGGCTACTTTATTGTGTTTCTATAACTTTTTTACAAGCATACCATTGTTGGCCTATTGCTCCACCCACAACCTGGAAGACCAGTGGGGCGGGAGGGTTTTGTCTGGTCCCAACCATTTGACCTGTCCAGCTTGGGTGGCCCTACCAGGAGTTAAAACTTCCACTGCCATAGCTCTCAGGGTCAGTGGAACACACAAGTTTTCTTATCGCATCAAGATGCCGTCCCCAGGGAAGGAAAATACCTGTAGAAATTTTTTTAAAATACACATGCTAACAGTCCCATCCATCTTCCAGACTGATAAGCCTGAGATCTCCTCACCCATAACTGCTGTTGCCCAAGTGGAAGGTTAAAAAATGCATGGAACTTTCCAATAAAGTGTAGACGAGAACCCCAATGTCCTGGGAAACATTCTCTTTCTCAAAAATAGCCATTCTAATTTCCAACGCTGCACATTAGCTGTTGCTGAGCACATAATAGCTCACTGCATAATTCCCACTTTCACTGCAATAACAATGTTCTCCATTATCATCAAGCCCGTAGGGATATCTTGAATGTGAGAGTCATTATATAAAGCAAAACCTTTCCCTCTCTAATAGCTGGCTACGTGTCCCTGCATGTATCCCATAAAGTTGAGACCAGCTGTCTGGTCTGTGTGTCTGGGAGAAAAAGAAAAATGGTGACACTCATATCAATAAGATGATAGGAAATGCATAAGGTGCAGCTGTTCCGTTAGGAAACAAACGAATATGAAAGTCTTTATAGTGTGTGCTTTCATGAATGAATATTCACTTCTCCACTAATAAAATTCACTTAATATCAAACAAAGATGGAAGTTTCAAAGGAGTTTAAAACAGATAGGCATCCAAGTCTCATTGAAACTCAGTCAGGATTTGACACCTGACTCCTTTAGGCTAGTGGTAGCCCAGCTGGATTAGAACAGCCCATGCTGTGAGCTCAGCATCAGGCTTGAAATGGTTCAGCAATAAACAAACTCCAAATTTGGCTGTCTGCACCTTTCAACTAACAAGTAAACATAAAAGGTATCTATTTTGTTGCAGTGTTTTAAGCAAAGGCCCTGATCTGGCCCGGGGGTTCTGGGTTAACATTTAGGAGCTCCTCTTCTGTCCCAGCACTCCCCCATTACAAGAGGTGAGGCAGGCACGCCTTCTGAACAGGACTGCTAGCTCCCGATTGGCCAGTGTCTCCTCTTGGCCCTTTCAGGCCCCTGGAGGACTAAGGCTTTTTTGATTGCCCAGCCTGACTGGATTTTCCTTAAGCTGGGGGGCATCAGGCACTGGCATCTCCAGCAGGAGGCAGCGAAGGCATGGTAGACCCCCGCTACAAAGATTCCTATGAAAATCCAAGTCTAAAACTTTATATATATGGTGCTTGTTATGACTTAATTATCACAAGGTGCTTCGTGGCAATAGTTATAGCTAGACAGCATGGTATTTCTTGATCCTTTACACTTTACTATAATGCCCTTCCAGATAGTGACACCTGCTGGTTAGACTGGAGCTGATGAGCCTTGAGATTCTCCATTGTTAAACTTAACAAGAAACTCTTGCCCCTGCCTGTGAAAAAGTTCTGTTGAGTGGGGTGACCTGACAGCAAATGTGAAAAATCGGGACGGGGGTGGGGGGCAATAGGAGTCTATACAAGAAAAAGACCCAAAAATAAGGAATGCCCCTATAAAATCGGGACATCTGGTCACCCTCGTTGAGTCTTGTGAACTGGCTTAGTTACTTCTGTGGGAAAGCTAACCTTTGAGTTTGCTTGTGGCTAAACTCCGGTAATGGGGGACCTCTGTAGGAATAGTTTCCTACTAACAGTCAGGGAATTTTTTTTGACAAAAAAGAAGATGCTAATGGGTCATCAAGACTTTAACAACAGACTAAAACCCTGTCATGGGAAACTGGATAGAAGATGTGATCTGCCCAAAATTGCAAGCTAGTCAAAGTTTACCAAATGAGAGTATTAAAGCCCCACAATACTTTACCAGGTACTCACTTCATCTAATAGAATAACCCTGAAACCGTCTAGTCCTGCCAGTGCAAGACAGTGACCTTTACGTTTAACTCTGCGATGCACACTACTGGCACTTGCGGCCTCTGTATGGCTAATAGCTTACAATTCTTTTGGCATTCATGCGTCAGCAAGAGCGTGCTGCAGAGAAATGCCAAGCCATAAAGGAAATGTTTTGAGTTGGGGTGGGGGAGAGGAAATGAAGTGCTCTTCATACAAAGCTAGGAGAATCATGCAGTCAGAGGTGTGTGTTTATGGAAACAAGTGCTGATTAAGTTGAATCATATCACTTCTTGAAGGCAAGTCACTGTGGTGTCTCCAATCAATTCCTGCTTTATTACATGCCACACATTTTAATCAGAATCAATAAACTTCATGATAAACAATTAAACAATTATTTCTCACTCTATTGAGTTTCTCTATTGAAATCAATGGGGTGAGCAGATACACTGACAAGGGAGAGGAGATCTATATTCAAACTGTTAGGTACTGGCTTTTGCAGCACCTGCATTCCCATTCTTTACCTCATATGAAAGATATTAACCATTAATTGCTCTGGAGAGTTCCCCATCTGCGCTGGGACTAGCTGTCTTGCCTCTGCAGGCTCAAGATCAATAAGTGTGAAGGAAGAAAGAGGGGAGGGACTGACCAGTGAGCTGAATGAGGCACTTAGGCTCCAATTCTCCACTCCGCCAAGCTGTGCTCTGACATTGTGTACAACGGCAGCCACAGGAAGATGGGTGTGGTTTCTAGATCTTTGACCAGCTGGCTCAAGTGAAAGTTAGAGTAACAATGTGGCCTCCTCTACTTCTGCTGCTGGCCCATGAGGGATCAGGCATAGTGAAATTTGACCACCACACTCCAGCGCACCCTGACGCATACCCTCCTCCTATGTATGCTGGGGCAAGGGAGCAGCTCTTTGTCCAAGGAGGTGTGTGTAGAGGGTGAAGGTGTACTCTGGTCTCTAGAGATATAAAATTTATTGATTACAAGATCTGGCTATTTGAGGGCATGGCCAACCAGAGGTGTCTTTTTTTTTCCCTAGAGAGACAAGGATCATTCCTAACACTCCTCTTTGCAACTGAAACGTAAGATATGGTACAGAATGTCTTCTTCACTGTTTCATGCAGCAAATTTAAAAGCAGCAGCTCAGTAATCTGTTGCATTGCATCTGGGAAGTTCCATGAGCATCTCTAGGTTTGTCTAGCTTGAGTTTCTTCCCACAGTAATACCCATTGTTTGCTTAATTGCAGAGCGGCCAGCGCCTCCCAGAGAGCTGAAGATACCCCAGTCTGAGGTGTCATCACAGAGCCTGCAGTTACAATGGGTTCCTGGTAGTGATGGATCTTCACCAATACGGTACTTCACTGTGCAAATGCGGGAGCTACCAAATGGAGAATGGAAAACCTATTCCTCTTCTATCAGTCATGAGGCAACGTCCTGTGTTATTGAGAGGTATTACATAACATCAGAGTGTACAATACATACCATTCCAAATATTTTATCATTTCAAAGCACTAAGCAAACATTAGATAATGAAACCTCGCAGCCCTTCTGTGAGGCTGGTAAGTAATGGTCACTATCCCTGTTTTAGAGGTGGCAAAGCTGAGATACACAGGTTTAGTAACTTGCCTAAGGACGTCCCACAAATCTAATTCAGAGTTGATTCAAATCTAATTCAGAGTTAACCATTTCTAGGCTCCTCCCCCAATGTTTAGTATACTAGACCATAGAATCATAGAATTGTAGGACTGAGAGAGACCTCAAGAGTTTATCTAGTCCAGTCTCCTGCATTCATGGCAGAACTAAGTATTAGGTAGACTATTCCTGGCAGGTGTTTGTCTAACCTGCTCTTAAAAATCTCCAATGATGCAGATTCCACAATCTCCTGGGCAATTTATTCCAGTGCTTAACCACCCTGATATTTAGGAAGTTTTTCCTAATGTCCAACCTAAACCGCTGTTGCTGCAATTCAGTCTCGTTGCTTCTTGTCCTATCCTCAGAGATTAAGGAGGACAATTTGTTACCCTAATCCTTGCAACAACCTTTTATAAACTTGAAAAGTGTTATCACGTCACCTCTCAGTCTTCTCTTCTCCAGACTAAACAAACCCAATTTTTTCAATCTTTCCTCATAGGTCAAGTTTTCTAGACCTCTAGTCATTTTTGTTGCTCTTCTCTGGACTTTCTCCAATTTGTCCACATCTTTCCTGAAATGTGGCGCAGAACTGGACATAATACTTCAGTTGAGGCTGTATTAGTGCGGAGTACAGCGGGAGAATTACTTCTTGTGTCTTGCTTAGCACTCCTGCTAATACATCCCACAATGATGTTTGCCTTTTTTGCAACAGTGTTACACTGTTGACTCATATGTAGCTTGTCATCCACTATGACCCCCAGATCCCTTCCCACAGTACTCCTTCCTAGGCAGTCATTTCCCATTTTGTATGTGTGCAACTGACTGTTCCTTCCTAAGTGGAGTACTTTGCATTTGTCCTTATTGAATTTCATCCTATTTACTTCAGACCATTTCTCCAGTTTGTCCAGATCGTTTTGAATTTTAATCCTATCCCCCAAAGCACTTGCAACCCCTCCCAGCTTGGTATCGTCTGCAAATTTTATAACTATACTCTCTATGCCATTATCTAAATCATTGATGAAGATATTGAACAGAACTGGATCCAGAACTGATCCCCACAATATGCCCTTCCAGCTTGACTGTGAACCATTGATAATTACTCTCTGGGAACCCTATAGTAGCTTCATCTAGGTTGTATTTCCCTAGTTTGTTTATGAGAAGGTCATAGGAGACAGTATTAAAAGACTTAGTAAAGTCAAGATATACCACATCTACCACTTCCCCCCATCCACAAGTCTTGTTCCCTGTCAAAGAAAGCTATTGGGTTGCTTTGATACAATTTGTTCTTGACAAATCCATGCTGACAGTTACTTATCATCTTATTATCTTCTAGGTGTTTGCAAATTGATTGTTTAACTATTTGCTCCATTATCTTTCCAGGTACTGAAGTTAAGATGACTGCTCTGTAATTCCTTGGGTTGTCCTTATTTCCCTTTTTTATAGATGGGCACTATATTAACCCTTTTCCAGTCCTCTGGAATCTCTCCCATCTTCCATGACTTTTAGAAGATAATCGCTGTCGTGGAAGATGGGAGAGATTCCAGAGGACTGGAAAAGGGCAAGTATAGGGCCCATCTATAAAAAGGGGAATAAGGGCAACCCGGGGAACTACAGACCAGTCAGCTTAACATAATGTTTCTCCTTGTAGGTCATCTTTTCCAGCCCTCTGACTCCAGTGCTCTGGAAAATACAAATAATTACAGAACTTTCAATAGAGGCTTATGTTAAAATTCACCCCATCAATGCAATGTGATTATTTCTGTGGGAGCCCTTGACCTTTTTTCAGAGGAAATTAGGGCCATTTTATCTGTATTTTCCATACTGAAATGTATAGATTACATTAGTGTTTAAACTGTGTTATCCAGCCTTAATTAGCTCCTGAGAGATAGTGGGCATGTCTCAGCACTGGGGAGACACTCGCACTAGCTTGATCAGAGCTAGTGGGCTAAAAATAGAATGTAGCTGTGGCAGCGCAACCAGTGGGAGGGGCTGGCTACCCTGAGTACATGGTTAGTGTGTTGGACAAGTAGGGTGGAGAGGGATAGCTCAGTGGTTTGAGCATTGGCCTGTTAAACCTAGGATTGTGAGTTCAATCCTTGAGGGGGCCATTTAGGGATCTGGGGCAAAGATCTTTTGGGGGATTGGCTCTGCTTTGAGCAGGGGGTTGAACTAGATGACCTCCTGAGGTCTCTTCCAACCCTGATATTCTAATGCAGTTGGGGTAGCTAGCCCTTCCTGGCATTCATGCTGATGTGCCAATGTTCTATTTTTAGCATTCTAGTTCTAGCGTGAATCTGATTCCTCAAGCTGGGAATCACACTCACAGCTCAAAGTGTAGACCTACCTGATATGCTGGAATTAAAGTTCTTTTAAAGTTCTACTGAAGCCATTGACAGCCTATGAGAAGTTATTCACATTGCAGTCCTAGTCCCCCACTGATCTGCCAATGTAAGTAAGGTTGTATCTAAAAGGCCATTGGCATGCTGAGAATATGGTGTCCAAGAAGTTAAGATGTAGATTTGTATTGCCTGTTAAAAAAAATATCAAACAGTGGCTTCTGGTGCATAGCAGGAAGACTTACTTATTAGTCATGTGCCCAGGGACATAAACAAATTGCTACTACCCTTTGTCTAATTGTGCAGGAAAAATAAAACCTGAAAATTGTAGGACAAATGCAGACCTGATGCATTGTCCTCAGTGGAGTTACATCAGGCCTGAATTATGCCCGGTGTCTTTCTAGTCAAGGCCTCTAAAATCAAGGAGACCAGCTATGTATTTTGGAATTGACATTATCATTATTGAAAACCAAAGATCTGTATTTCAAAAAAGACTATTTAAGTTGCTGAAGGAGAGTGTCAGTTTTCTAATAGGGTAGAACTAAGGAAAACATTTCTTCTCCACCTCGCTAAAAGCATTTTCCTGGGGGAATCTAGAAAAGCAATATTCTGTGTGCCACTAGACTATTGCCCATCCCTCAATGGTTAATCATCCTGTGAAGGAATGTGCTACCCCTCTAATGGAAAGACTGGGGTCTGCCTCTGGGACAGCCTAGAGGGTAATCAAGGAGGCCCTGCCCTAGGGCTGGGCTTTATAAATAAGAAGAAGAGGTTCAGCTGCAAAGTAGAAGCCATGCAGGGGGCATGAGGTTTTTGCTCAGGCTCCAGCAGACCAGCCTTACGAGACTTAGAGGGTTGGTGTTATGGACTTCAAGTTTTGGGAGCTCTGAATCAGGGTCCAGTGGTGAGGACCTTATGAAATTTGTTGTAATTGCTCCCATCCTGAAGCCTTTTTATAAAGGGAAATGTTGTTTTGTTCATGTGTGTTGGGTTCTCCTTGCCCTGAGCCGATAAAGCAAACCTTTTGCTGCCCAATCGGGACATTAAGGTGGGACACACCTCCAACACCACACTGGGATGCAAAGGAGTGCAGAGGGACTGCTCACCCCTTTACACATTCCTTCCCAATTGTTTTTTTTGATCTGTAGTCACAGTTGCATCTGCTGGCTGGTGGACAGATACTTCCAATTAATTAACTAAACTCCCCATAACTTGTAGCCTGGAAATTGAAGCTTTTGAAGGTGAGTCAAAAGAAAAGCTAGAAGAAGCTTTGCAAAGGTTATATCAGTTGAAAGTTGCATATCTTAAAGCCATGCATATACAGAAGAACTGTAGAGAATCTGCAGTCACTGTCTATACCAAATATTTCAGGGAATAGCATTAGCTTGAAATTGAATAGGAATGAAACATGCCAATCTTGCAGCATGATCTAGAGGATTAACTGGGAGACTGGTGGCCTCAGAGTTAATGCCTGCTGTGCTGTTGACTCACTGGGTGGCCCTGGGGAAATCATCTAACCTCTCTTTAGCTTAGTTTCCCTATCTGTAAAATGAAGATGATAGTCTTTAGCTGCTCCACAGGTGTGTTGTGAGGATATATTACATAAAATATGAACAGTGCTCTGAAGCTCTGAAACACTAATATACATGCTGAATTCTATTATTATTAATAAGACGTGCCCTTTTCCAGAACCAAAAGCTACCATAGATCTATCTGTGAATCATAGCTATGACTATTCTGTAGATCATCAAGAGCACAAAATGCCTGTCTTTAAGAACTCTGTCCAGTCGATATTTGAGAAGCTGATGACAACAGTGGAGAGTTTGAGCAAATCCAGTGCTACTAGGAAGGACAAGGCCAGATAGAAAGGGAGGAGTCTTAAAAGGAGATGAACTATTCTAATAATTTAATTTGCCTTTGGGCAGGTTCTTTGTAAGAAGTTTGGTCTCAGACAGCTTGTGAAGAGAATTTGTCCCTCATCCTCATTATTATGTTTTACAGGCTGAACCCATTTACCTCTTATAAGCTGCGTCTGAAAGCAACCAATGATATTGGAGATAGTGACTTCAGTGCTGAGACAGAAGCAGTCACTACTCTGCAGGATGGTAAGAGAGATGGAGAGGGAATATGATCCTGCCCTTGGCATGAGATGGGGCGTGGGTAGAGCTCGCTATAACCTCTAGAACACACTTTCCAGTGGATTTAATTCCATTGTGTGCCTTAGACTGTGGTACCCACCCAGTTAAAAACAGTTCTGTTCACAAACAATTGATATGGGTGGTAAAGAGCTGAATTAATAACAGGCAGCTTTAAGTGTCCTGGTGTGCCCTCTGAAAATGAACCAAGTTTTCAAGAGTCTCCAAATGGAATTAAACTCTGTTTCATTGGTTTCCAAACTCTGTGCCAACCATTATCTTTGCAGAAATTGAATAATTTACAAGGGATCATTAAAAATAAATGTGGAGCTGTGCCTATGTTTGAAGAAATGTCTTCAATTGTTTTCACTCATGATCCACATTAGGCTGCAGTCCATCCAAATGGCTGAGGTGTGTTTAATTTACTTTGAGTTTAGTTACAGGGAATCCAGAACAGTTTGGCCTCCTTACAATCAAATGGGTAAAAACTGCAAAAATTCTCACCTCCTTAGCAAACTGTAATAGTTTATTCTGCCGAGCAAACCTAGTGCATTACACTGTGGAGAGCTGTGAGCACCTGATAAGCTTTTCCTTCTTTATTTCTGAGCTGATACATACTGGGTGTTAAGAGAGGTAGCCTAGACCAGTGGTTCTCAAACTAGGGCCGCCGCTTGTTCAGGGAAAGCCCCTGGCAGGCTAGGCCAGTTTGTTTACCTGCCACGTCCGCGGGTTTGGCTGATCGCGGCTCCCACTGGCCGTGGTCGGCCACTCCAGGCCAATGGGGGCTGCAGGAAGGGTGGCCAGCACATCCCTCGACCCGCGCCCTTCCCACAGTCCCCATCGGCCTGGAGCGGCGAACCACAGCCAGTAAACAAACCGGCCCACCAGGGGCTTTCCCTGAACAAGCGGCGGCCCTAGTTTGAGAACCACTGGCCTAGACAGAGGGGAAGTATGGTAGGTAACTGACCATGCATAGGAGTACTCTTGTCCACTCTCTTTCCATTGAGCAACATAACACTGAAGCTGGGACAGAAAGATCAGTAGTGAAGGAAGGAGGGGTTGATGGAGTAAGTTTTCTGTGTTTTGCCACAGTATTATAACCTTTTATTGTGTTTTGGATTTTGTTTAGTTCCAGGTGAACCTCCACGTTCTGTGTCAGTAACTCCCCACACTACCTCCTCTGTCCTCGTTCAGTGGCAGGTAGGTAAAATACAAAAATTACTAAAACATTTCTACAGTGACCTAAGATTGATGAACCTTGTTCGCCTAATGGCACAATGCAGTGAATAACTACTCTGCAAAGTGAGTATTAAAGCACACTAGAAAGACTGCAGCCTAGTTCCCTGCTGCTGATCCAGTTATATGTTATGATGAAAGATGTAAATTTCTGGTTCCTGGCTTTTAGTCTAAGGGGGACTGGGTAGTTATGCACCTTGAGGGAGACAGGAGACATAAAGGGGTTTCTACAGATGCCTGAGAATGTTTCTCTTACAAGTAGTACTGTCATCTTGCTGATATTACTAGGTATCACAGTTTGCCTGTACAATACACAGCAGAGTCATTGTCAGAGTTGGTAAGGATCAGGGAACAAAAATCTCATTCAGTTCAGATTGCATATAATCTCCTTCAGTTGATAAAACAGGCAAATGTGCTGTGTCTAAGACAACATTCGGATCTCCAAGGAATTCCATGTACACTTGGGCTCTTCCATTCTTTAGACCTCAAAAAGAAAGTTTCTCCAGAATAATGGATGCTGAGAGTAACCATGCCATATCTGCTTTAGAAATATATGCATTTTCAGTTTCTATTCCTATTTTTTTCAGTCTGGCCTGGGGCTACTTAGATTTCCTGGAACTCTTTGTGTGCTATTACTCGAGACTTCCTCTTGCTAGTGAGCATTAATACAGAAAACCCAATGGGTTAACCCATTGGATCTGTGACCTGTGCCAGAAATTCTGTCCCACCCTATGCCTAAGATAGACTTCTGCCCAAATAAGAAGTGCATCTTTGACAGGTTGCATTCTAGCGGAAAACATACAGTTTACAGTGTAGTCCAGGCTTCCTGCATGGTGGAAGAATTTTCTTTTATATATGAGGGCCTGTTTATTGCCATGCAACAGTACTTAGAAGGTATGTCTGGCTATTCAAAAGAGTAGTGAGCACATGTTCATGCAGCAACGCACTTTGTAACTCTCTCACTTTTACTGCATGTTGACAAATGGAAGACGTATTGAACAACTTTACCAATGGAGCTAGTATAGGTATTAATCAATTGCCCCACCTCCAAATCAATGTAGTCCTTTGCAAGGACAAACAGGGAATGTGAAATGTAGTGTACAATAAAAAAAAATTGTCCAATTGACTGATTATTGGGGGGTAATTAATGTGAAATAGGTGGTTGTTTAGGTAACTGGATCTTTTATACTTCATGAAAATGAAATGGGATAGTTGTGCCAGGCCACGTCAAGGGAGTTGCAGGCAATTACTTGTCATTACGACATGTCTTATATGGGATCACAGTAATTCAGCCGTACTTTATTTTTCAAATAAATACAAATCTCAAATCCCACAGTAGCCTACAACTAACAGGGCATTCTGCATCAGTGTTAAAGAATAATGTAAAACTGAAAACACCAGCCAGTCTAAATGGGAGGAGGGGAAGGAAGACTGTCGAGTTCCAAGCAAACCTGAATTTTTAACTTTGTATGTTGTTAATAACTCACAAAATAAAATCCAAATGCACCATCTCTCTTTGAATCCACTTATAGACTTTAAGGTCAAAAGGGACCAGTGTGATCATCTGGTCTGACCTCCTGCACGCCACAGAACCTCACCCACCCACTCCTGTAATAGACCCCTAACCTTTGGCTGAGTTACTGATGTCCTCAAATCATGGTTTAAAGACTTCAAGTTACAGCAAATTCACCATTTAGATTAGTTTAAACCTGCAAGTGACCTGTGCCCTATGCTGCAGAGGAAGGTGAAAACCACCCAGTGTCTCTGCCAATCTGACCCTGTGGAAAATTCCTTCCCGACCCCAAATATGGCAGTTGGTTACTCCCTGAGCATGTGCACAAGACCCTCCAAGCAGATACCTCAGAAAGAATTCTCTGTAGTAACTCAGAGCTCTCCCCATCTAGTGTCCCATCTCTGGCCATTAGGTATTTTTGCTGCTAGCAGTCACTAATGGGCCACATACCATCGTAGGCAGTCCCATCATACCCTCCCTTCCATAAATTTATCAAGTTCAGTCTTGAAGCCAGTTAGGTTTTTTGCCCTCACTGCTCCCCTTGGAAGGCTGTTCCAGAACTTCACTCCTCTGATGGTTAGAAACCTTTACCGAATTTCAAGCCTAAACTTGTTGGCCTATTTATCCATTTGTTCTTGCGTCCACATTGGCACCTAAGTTAAATAAGTCCTCTCCCTCCCTGGTATTTATCACTCTGATATATTTATGGAGAGCAATCATATCCCCCAGAGCCTTCTCTTGGTTAGGCTAAACAAGCCAAGCACTTTGTCTCTCCTCTCATAAGGTAGGTTTTCCATTCCTTGGATTATCCTACTAGCCCTTCTCTGCACCTGTTCCAGTTTGAATTCATCTTTTTTAGACATGGGAGACCAGAATTGCACACAGTATTCCAGATGAGGTCTCACCAGTGCCTTGTATAATAACACTTTCCTGTCTCTACTGGAAATATCTCTCCTGATGCATCCTAGAACTGCATTAGCCTTTTTCACAGCCACATCACATTGATGGCTCATAGTCATCCTGTGAGCAACTAAGGCACCTAGGTCTTTCTCCTCCTCTGTTGCTTCCAACTGATAAGTCCCTAGTTTATAGCAAAAATTTTTGTTGTTAGTCCCTAAATACATAACCTTGCACTTTGCACTATTAATTTTCATCCCATTTCTATTACTCCAGTTTACAAGGTCATCCAGATCTTCTTGTATGATAATCTGATCCTCCTCCATATTGGCAATACCTCCAAACTTTGAGTCATCTGCAAATTTTAATTAGCGCACACTCACTTTTTGTATCAAGGTCAGAAATAAAACTGTTAAATAAGATTGGTCCCAAGACCGATCCTTGAGGAACTCCACTAGTAACCTCCCTCCAGCCTTTCAGTATGAGCCATTGTAGTCTCCCCTTTAACCAGTTCCTTATCCACCTTTCAATTCTCATATTAATTCCCATCTTCTCCAATTTAACTAATAATTTCCCATGTGGAATTATATCAAATGCCTTACTGAAATCCAGGTAGATTAGATCAACTGCATTTCTTTGGTCCAGTCAGTCCATTATTTTTAAATGTAACTAGTAGAAAACAAGTGCTTTCCATCAAAGCCTATTATAATAATATTCTAAGATTGGTTTTAAAAATTCTAGATGATGTTACTGTTAACTTCAAGATTGTGTATCACTTTACTTCCATTTCAGACACAAGAGTTTCTGTAACTCACATGATGTAAACAAATTGTTCTTATTACTGCTGCACTCCATCCAGGCAGCCACTCATAATCACTTTACCTACCTCAGCAGATCCCTTGGGCCTTTCTCCAGATAGATAAAAATCCTAAATAATCCATTACATCAAAAGCAGAGGTTTACCCATGAAAGACAGATAGGAGTGAAAGACCTGACCTTTCAGCAAAGTACCCTTTTCAAGGAAAAATCATCATTTTCATGGCAAAGAGAGAAAAACATCCTGGGCCATTTATCTTCTGAGTATTTGTGCTAGATTTGAAGGAGGAAAGGACTGGGGAAAACATGAAAGTATAAATACAAGTTGATTGTCAACAGATTCATGTGGAATTAAAGAAATATCCTTTAATTAGATGTATAACATAACATGGAGCATTAGTGTCCCTCATATACTCTTGTTCAATAGTGTTTACCTTTTTTTTTTACATCATATAGGAAATGGTACAGTAAAGTATTTGCAAAAAGAAGAACAGGAGGACTTGTGGCACCTTAGAGACTAACAAATTTATTAGAGCATAAGCTTTCGTGGACTACAGCCCACTTCTTCGGATGCATATAGAATGGAACATATATTGAGGAGATATATATACACACATACAGAGAGCATAAACAGGTGGGAGTTGTCTTACCACCTCTGAGAGGCCAATTAATTAAGAGAAAAAAATCTTTTGAAGTGATAATCAAGCTAGCCCAGTACAAATTGGCCTCTCAGAGGTGGTAAGACAACTCCCACCTGTTTATGCTCTCTGTATGTGTGTATATATATCTCCTCAATATATGTTCCATTCTATATGCATCCGAAGAAGTGGGCTGTAGTCCACGAAAGCTTATGCTCTAATAAATTTGTTAGTCTCTAAGGTGCCACAAGTCCTCCTGTTCTTCTTTTTGCGGATACAGACTAACACGGCTGCTACTCTGAAACCTTTCAGTAAAGTATTTGTCCATAAACAAAGTCTTTCATGTTTTTTTGAAGTGCTTTATGACACTTCTCACTAATTAAAAAGAAGCTGCATATGTTGGATGTAAGAAAGGGCCTTGCTATTCTACTTTGACAGGACTAGACCCCTCACAAATTCCCCAGGCTCTTTGTGGCTTATGGGGAGAGGGCTAGGAGACAAGTAGTGTCCATCTATCCAGATGGATAGCCAAGTGCATCAGATCATGTTATAGATGACAGGGGCACCTCTTCCTGGAAGAGAATTAGCACATTGCACAAGGGCACCGGCTACATTGGTGACTTCTTGTGCATACCCCTCAGAGACATCCGCAGGGCAGTAAGTTGGTCTTTTCTTCACATGTTCACAAAGTGCAAGTGACCAGGGATGATGCTAGGTTTGGCAAGATGCTACTGCAGTCACTCTACGTGTGAATGCCTTGTACCTTCCTCCGGGAAGTTCTACTGCTTACGAGTCACCAGCTGTGGAATGTGATGAGGACTATCACTCGATACAGAAAAGGATTCCTTATCTATTACTTACTATTACTTATCTCTACAGTAATGGATCTTCTTCAAGATATGTAGTCCATATACATATTCCATGGCCCACTCTCCCCTCGTGCTACTGCAGACTCCACAGGCTAGGGGCTCTGAAAGCCGTGGAAGAACTGAGGTGGGGGAGCAGGTCCACCCCTTATACTCTCACGCAGGCCCCTGAGGAAATGAAGGATGCATGTGCTGCCCCTCCCGGCACTGCTAACTAGAAAGTTCTTCAACACATGCACACTGGTGTGGTGCAATCACTAGCTGTGGAATATGTTTATGGACTGCACATCTCGAAGAACGTCTGTTACTGCACAGGTAAGCAATTCCCTTTTCCCTCAGCCTTAGGTTATGCACCAACCCCCCCAAAATATTTTTTGCCCTAATGCAGAGGCATTATTTTTCTGTAGTACAGTCAGTTCTGGTGGGTGTCTTTTTGTTGGTGATGGTATGGAGCCGGGGGTGTTATGTTCTTTTTTTTTTTTTTTTTTTTTTTTTCATAGCAGTATGCTAGACTGTTACCAAATTCTTCTTTAAATTTTCCAGTACTTGCCTCTTTCCCTGTTTTAAATGGTTGAATTATTGGTTTTCACTTTCTTCTTTAAAATTACACAGGGTGTTACCTGGTATTGTCACTGCATTTCACCCCAGTAGTTACAGTGATGGACAAAGTTATTTCTGTAAAGTTTCCAAAGTACATGGAGATCTTTCTGGAATTTAAAAGCAAGATCATTATAGCTACAGGCATTATCATTTACCCTTTCAGTTCCTTGCTGCTTAAATTTGAGAGCATGGATCTTTAGAAAATAATGGCTCAAGGTCACTTTTCTTCTCTGCCACATTAAAACTACAGTGAGCTCCTGAAAAAAAAACACTTTTTTTGCAAACCATCATGACTCCCATATCCCTGTCTATATCTAAGTAAGTCACTCAGATAAAAACTCTCCTCTCAGTATAATGGATTTCTTAGGCTTTTTTATCTCTAGTTGGAGAAGGACCTGCGGGACTGCAGTAGCATTCCACTGCTGAGATATAAGTCCTATTGAGTGGCAGCGTATGTTCTAGAGAAATAACAAGTGTATGGATGGCCAGGCTGGTGGCCCTACATAATTACTATGTAGCTCCGAACTGTTATGCTAGAGATCCATATTTAGTTCTCAAGTTAAATTTCTTGTTCTTCAACATAGCCCAGTATCCAAAGGGGGTACCTTGCTGATGTGAGAACAGCAATGTTGGACTCTATTCACTCCTCCTCAACCAGAAAGAAGATTCTTTGAAGCAGGAGTGAGTGGAACGAGCAGAATCCTGGGGGGTCCCAATTTATTATGTGCAAGACTCCTTGGGGGAAAAGAAAGACAGTCTAAAGGGGAAGGGATAGCTCAGTGGTTTAAGCATTGGCCTGCTAAACCAAGGGTTGTGAGTTCAATCCTTGAAGGGACCATTTAGGGATCTGGGGTAAAAATCTGTCTGGGGATTAGTTCTGCTTTGAGGTCTCTTCCATCCCTGATATTCTAAGGAGTGTTGTAGGTGAGACTTATACTCATGGCACAAAAAGGGAGAGACCGTAACCATCCTTCACTTCCTAAATTGCAGTTATTCTCATGACTTGTGTGTTTCTTTGTTATAGACAGGCACATGTGGCTTGAGGGATGTGTGTTCTGCACTAGCCAAATGTCAATGAGCAGCAGTACCTCATATGGAAGTAGGGCTATTACCAAAATACCTGTTTTTCACCTAATTAGTTAAAACTACTGATCCTTATTCTGCTTCTCATCACCTACTCCTCATCTCCAACCATGCTGAATCCAGAAGCTGTCCTCAAGGAGAACAGCCAGGAGAGAATCGCTGTTTAATAATAACGCTGTTGCAAAAATTTGAATTCCTCTTCTGCTGCTAAATGTCTGAAAAATTGGCTTCCTTTTCTGCTGTTTTTGTGGCAGGCAACATGTAGCCACATCTGTGTTTTTTGCCACTGGTTTGTCCAGACAATTTGTCACACACAAGATCTTGTGCATTCAGGATGTAGAAAGCTCATGTTCTTGTGAATCAAATAAGCCGTGAACTACTAAATCCAGGGCATTTTTTAACTATTGTCTCTGAGTTAAAATAACAATGATGCCTTTAAATGTTGTTTTGTAACTTCCACGAATGTTTTGCTCTTGTATTGTTGAGGGATCTGTTTTCACCATAGAAGTCTGAGTCCCTGTCGCACAGAACCCAGACTCTGGATGAGACTGTCTAAACCAATGTCTTAAGCTGTCTGATGTTTGTTGCATTGAACTTCTTACCAAGCACATTCCTAATGTGAATTTCTTGCAGCCACCAAAGGTTGAGAGTCTGAATGGCTTGCTGTTGGGGTATCGGATTTATTACCGGGAGCTGGAGTATGAAACTGGGCCTGGAACAGAGTCCAAGACTATTAAAATCCCTTCAGCTTTACGAGCTGAACTTACACGTGAGTAGACACACTGCTGTATTACAAGCTGATAATCCACCATTCCATCAGAGCCCGCACCCCTCATTACTCAGTGGAAAGGATGTGCCACAGGTGCTAAATTATTTAACACTTAAGTACATAGGACAGAGATGCTCAGAGATGCTATTAACTATGGTCTAAACTGCATTATATTTAATGGCACTCTCCAGTCCATGCCAGCATGCTTGAAGTGGCATTCTCTCTCCCTCTTTGTTTCTCCTCCCTCCATGCATACTCTGATTTCCTGCTTTCTCCTATTTCCATCTGGTGGTTACTGTGGTACACTATGTTCTGGCTTCATACACAAAAGGTAGCAGATGCGTTTTTGGAAAATGTATTATTTCAATAAAAGGTGTTTTTTTTCTTTCTTTCCAGTATGACCAAAACAGCTGATGTGAATATTTAAAGTTTCTAAGTGTTTGTCGTTATTTAGGGAAGAAATGGAAAGGAAATAAAATAAATAAAAAGCAAGAGTCTCATTGGCGTATCGGTTAATAATAGTCAGCAAACATTTTATTGATGGAAAGAATAGTGAGAAGGAGAAGAGTAAGAGAAAAATGAAGAGGAGATTTAAACAGAAGAAGGAAAGTAGGGGGGGGAAGAATAAGGCCATAAGAACCAGGTGGGAGAGGAGGACCACGTGATGGCTCAGTAGCTTGAGAGATGTGGACTAGCAATAAGATGTCATCATGACGGATAAGGTTCTGCCATGATTGAAATCAATGGGATTACTCTCAGGTTAAAATTCTACTCCCTGTGAGTAAGAGTGGCACAATCTGGCCCTGCAGGGTTTTCATGATGTGATAATGTCGTGCAGCATTTCTCAGTACTGGGAGAACCCATCCAGGCTATCTCCTATAGACGCTGTTATGATGAGATCGATAGAGAGTAGATTTTCTTTAAAATAGCTTATGCATCAAATTCGGTCTTACACTATGTACAATCCCATTGTAAATTAAGTCAGGGCAGAATGTGGCCCTAAAGGTTCCAGAGCTGATTTTCTAATAGTGCTGTAGTATAAATCACCCTCCTGTGCTTTTTCAGGAAAGAGAGAGAGATTTTTAAAGCAAATTCCCTCTTCTCTTAAAGCAATACAGTGTTATTTGTACCCATGCATACCGCTCTTCCACAGTGACCTGCTGTTTTTATACAGTTTATTATTACTGTAAATACCATGAAAATGAAACTGGGGGAAACTTAGTTTATGTTTTAAAGAAATAAATCCCACATCATTTTAAGCGTTAGCTGTTTATGTCCCATATTTGGGGACTTTATCCTATGATGCTCCACATTTAAGCTTGGGTAGGCTGAGAACTAACAATTCAGTGCAGTGCTGGGAGTTTTCCCCATAGAATTTGCCTCCCTTATACGCATTTGTTCTATTTAATGTAAGGAATCAGTACGTTTCCCTGTGCTGTATATTTGTGTGATTCTCTCTGTGGTGATGAAATGAAACAGCCCCTTGTGAGGGAGATGCTTTTGATGTATTACGAGAGAGTGATGTGATTTTATTGCCCTTCAAGGTACAGTCCTAAAGCTCAAACTGTGTACGTGTGTGCTGCATCATTTCCCTCTGTCTCTGCTGTACATCATTTGCAATAACTGTTTCCCTGCACTGTAACAAGCTTTCTGCTTTGCTTACTCTGAATAGCCCAAAGCAGCTTCCAGACAGTGAATAGCCCCTCTGCATTAACGACGTATGAATTAACACGTAAGTGCACGCTGCCTTGACTTTTTGTAATGGTTGGGAATACACTATGGGCAAACTTCTATGGTTCCCTTCACCGAATCATGCAGAAACCAACTCAGATTAATGACTCTGCTTCTTTTTCTTTAAACGCTTCTTTCCAATATATCAAGACATTGATGCTGCAAATAGGTAACAGTTTAAAAATAAGGCTGCTGGAAAGGTGAAGCATTATTGACTCTAACATCTCAGTATTTCTGATGCTAAATGAATTCTGATTTTGTTCGCCTCATATTTCACAGCCCATCTGAGTTTAACTGAATCACATCATTAGTCCTTTGATTCGAACACTGGGATGCTGAGGCACTCCCGCAAGTGGAGGGCTAATTTAGAAAGGGCCCAAAGAATTTGTATGCAGCTCAGAGGTGTGTTCAGTTGGAAATGAATAAAACAGGCTTCGACGGAGTTAAAAGGCAAGTTGCTTTCTGGTGATGATGGTTCACTAGGCAGGTTTGGCCCCAGGCTTTTAAGTTACAGATTGTTAGGGGGGAAAGAAGTGAAGCCCTAGCCCCACACGCATTTGGATGTCTGAACTCGCATATGTTCCGTTTTCCTGGCATTGAAACCCTTCTCGTGATTTTTTTTTTAACAACAAGAGCAATAAAAGTTACTCTGTCCACGCTGACAAGTGCTGCAATTCCTATCAAGATGGCTGTTTCCTACGGTATATCAATGTTTTATTTATAGGCTGGCAAAGCCTTAGTGATGTATCAAAAAATCATCTACTGTGTATCTGAAACGAGTCAGAGATGCTGGACTCTGACTCAGAGATGTGGGCAGAACACTTGTAAATACTTCTGTGAAGCTGAAATTAGAAGGACCCCTGTGATCAGATTTATTGAACCTTTACTGAACTGATGGCCTGCCGGGAGCCACAGAGGTAGGGGTGTAGTGTGATTCACAGATAACCGGGAAAAGGTATTGACAAGGGGAGAAATTCAGACCCATATCCACAAACACACCTGTGTGAATAAACTCAGTGCTGATTAAAGTACAATTTTATTATACTATTGGCCTGTCTTTCGATATACTTTTGCTGTGATACTTTTGCCTGTTAGGTGATAAATATTTACTGTAGAGTAGGTTATTTCATTTTCAGATGCAAATCCTGGAACTCTGGCAGCTGCAGCCAGCCCTCTGTGAGGGTATTTACATGATTCTAGTCTGCCTCTTGTCTTTCCCTTGTTTATTAATTACCCTAATGCCATGGTTTTTGCTAGCTTCTTTTCTCCCTGCTGTCACTCTTTCCACAGCTGTTAGTGTATTTCCTATGGGTCAGCTAAGAAATTTTTGCCCAGTGGCCAAATGGAGCGTAGAAGAAGTTGATCTTAAAAAGGAAGGAGATTTCAATGTTCAAACTGTGATCGCTGCAAGAAAAATAATTCTGTGCAGCCCTTTGAATAGGACTACAAATTCCATCCATGAGTCTCCCTCTGCACCCCACTTCAGCAGCTGCAAACAGTAATGATGCTGCTGTTGATTGTTCCCAAGGTGGAACTCTTTGAGGCTGGGGGAAGGCCTGCAGCTATGACATCTCCCACCAGCAGACATCAGGATGAGTCCAGATCTTGAACTTTCTGGAGCACAGTGCAGAATCCACTCCATGCACATGCTTCCCCCCTGAGTAATGGCAGCTGTGGAATAGCCCAGCAATGTTTCTCTTCTCCCTCCCCCCCCCCCTTCCCTCCCCACTAGTCACCCACCAAGTATTATCCCTTTTATGGAAGCAGCAAAATAAGGAAGCAATAGGAAAGTCAGGTCCTTTCTTGGGGCAGATATGGTGCCTTTCATATTTATGTAAGTACAATGATGATGTGTGAATTAGAGAAGGATATAGCCAGGTAAATACTAACTTTTCAGCGACTTACAGTTTCTAGTATTCTAGCACTGTATCGAGTGAGACACAGAATTCTGGGTATAAAGAGCTGAGGGAGTATGAAGTGGGATGTTAAAAGTGCCCATTTTTTTAATCTGCTGATTTAAATTTCCAGAGCTGAAGAAATACAAGAGATATGAAGTTGTAATAACAGCATATAACATCATTGGGGAGAGCCCTACCAGCACACCTGTGGAAGTATTTGTTGGTGAAGCAGGTAAGCAAATGGAAAATGAATTGATTTAAATAGCACCTGAGTTTTTTCACACTTTCCAGGTGGTTGAGACAGTAACTGGGGTATTGGAGAGATTCCCACACAAGTTTCTGCAGCACCTCCTGCTGGCAGAAGTTGAGACTGGAGTGCCATAGTCATTTGCTGTTCAGAAGCCAACACATCTACAATACCCAGAATAACGAAGGAAAATGCCTCCTGAAGAAAGAGGAGAGCAAATGTTTTGAGCAATTTTCAAAAGATTAACATCTGTACCAAATTAGCTGGGAAAGGGAAACTGGAAGTGTGAGGAAAAGACGACTCAATATAAAGAAGTAAAAATTGGAGATTAGGAAAACTACAAGGGAAAGGAAGAGGGGGGTCATAAAACAGAGACATTGGAAGTAGACCCTTTTTTATTTTACAGCCCTCTTGCATGGCAATGTTTTCTGTGCATGCACCTCCACAAACATAGCTTGAACAGTTGAATCCATGGAGGGGATTGTCTCCAGGTTAGAGGTAGCTCTGGAGCTGAAGTTCCCAGTCACCCACAAGACAATGAATACTCTTTACCTCTGCCTCTAATCTAACCAGCTGCAAATCCTCCCTCAGTACCTAGATATCTGTCTTGCCATGCACCTTTGCATTACTTTGTATGGATCTAGTACAGAAATGTGCACTGTGCTTTACAAAGTGTAACTTGCAGATCAATTTACAGTCCCTATCCTAAAGGGCTCAGAGTCAAGAGGCACAAGTCATCACAGTGCTCATTACCAAATACTTACCATTTGAACGCTTCATGAAACAGGGACCCTGTCCCCCACAGTAATTCTTGCTGGGAGAAGATGGGATTAGAGTAACTGTCATCTTCCCCCACAGCCCATGTCACTACTTCATTCTTTACAAGTGACTCCAGCTGGAAGAGGCTGGCACTGGGGTAGCTGTGAGCTTCCTCAGCTATTACTTCTGTACCATTCCCCATAGCAACTTCTCCCATTAGAGTCTCAGGTAAGATGGGATTCCACCACCACTTGGTCTCTTGCCCAATCAGCTATATGAACCAATCTGATTTCACTTTTACTCTTTTTCTTAAATCTAAGATTTAAAGGTTTGAGTTCGAACTCTAGAGATGGCTTTTTTATTGCTATATTAAATACTGGATTTCTGTGAACTAAGAAAAAGAAATTATTAACTCTGTTTAATCTTTTTTATTTCAGACATAGTTGTAATGTTCACTGTTATATAAAATTTCATCAATTAATCAGAGGTGGCCCTGCTCTCCAGTTCCAGTTGGAGATACTTACATAATTGAGATAGTTAGTTATTTTGCTGGAGTTCTAACTTCTTCCTGCAAAAGATGGCAAAGGAAGCTCCAAATGGAGCCAAGTATGTCTGGCTTCAAAACAATTTTCCTTTCATAACTAAGAGCTCATCTCTACAAGGTGTTTACACACACACACACACACACACACACACACACACACACACACACACACCCTGATAAATACAACAAAAGGAGGCTGCTACATGTCTTTAAAGCCCTCAACCCACATATTGCTCTTAGCAGCCCACATGGGTGGCAGGGGGATGAAGAGCTCATGAATACAGCAAGGCACCTGGAGGGCCTTCTTTCATATGTAGCCAGGGATGGGGTTTCTCAAGCTGCAGCACAGTTTGCTGGGTTTATTAGGCCTTGTGGAGTTTACTCTAATTAGGGACAATACAGATCCGTGCTGTGGAAATTGTGAATTTAGGATCTTCCTGCAGATTTCCCGACCTATTGTGTGATGTTACAGTGCAGTGTTAAGTGGCTGTCATGTTTCAACCCAGAGGTGGCAGCTTTTCTTTAGGGAGTGATGTGTTCCCTCTATATAGCTTGTATGTTATTTTAAGTTTTTGAAGTGATTTTGGAATCCTTTAGGATGAAAGGTGCTGCATAAATAGAAATTGTTTTGTTTTATTGGCATTTCTCAGGGCTTCCTAGCTGCAGTAGCAAAGGCAACTAAACAACAAGCAGGAAGAGATGGGTCTTTGATTTGGTTTTGGCTCTGGAGGGACTCATTTACAAAAGATCACACAATTAAAATGTGAGGGTTACCAACACTGGGGGTGGGAGCTCACTAATCCACTGAAAGATAGAGATTATCATACCATCGCCAGTAGCGCACACATAGACAAAAGTAGACCAACACCAGTTCAGCTTACCCCAGATAGTCTATTGATGACTGCTGTTAAATGGCTGCTGCATTCCATCCCACAGGTTGCAGTATGTGGTGGGTAAAGTGAGTCCTTTTGTAGCTTGTACCGCTCTTCTGGAAGGAAGGTGCCATATAGAGAGAAAGATGCAAGGTATATATTTTGGGGGGGAATATGTCATTCCTAAATTTAGAATCCACTAGTCTCAGAAAGTTAAGATCTTCTGGCATTGTTTTCATCTTTATGTCTTGTGCTGCATGGAGCACAATCAGCACCAAATTACTCCTACCAGGGCCGGCTCCAGGCACCAGCGAAGGAAGCAGGTGCCTGGGGCGGCCAATAGAATGGGGCGGCAGTCCGTCCATTGTTGGGGTGGCACATCCGGGTCTACAGTGGCACTTCGGTGGCCGCTCAATCGGGTTTTCCTTCTTTTTTTTTCCTTCGCCGCTTGGGGCAGCAAAAAAGCTGGAGCTGGCTCCAACTCCTACACACTCATTGATGTGCAGTTCAAATAGTCTGAATTAAGGATTTATCCTTAATCTTTACCCTCTACAGATGGTAGAACCAACTTTCTGCCGGAGGATTACCTGCAGATCTGCCCCTTCCCTCTCTGTTAAATTTAAATTAGTCCTATTTGTTTGGATTTTATGTATTACAGTAATGCAGCTTTTCAGTACTCGGGGCATGCTTGACTATTTTTTTTAAATGCCCTAATAAATAGAGATCTGTGGGTTACCCCAGATCAAATCAAACAACCCAGTAACAACATAACACAACTATAACAAGACAAGAAGGAATCACCAGCACACCAGACTCCTACACTACTACTACTAATCAACCTTACCCAACACCCATCTCCTCAGAGGCAAGGATCCTAGCCATCGGGTACCCATTGTGATGCACTTGGCGTTCAGGGCAAGAAGGAAGATGACAATATTTCTGTGAGAGTGACATGATTGTTGACAAGACTGGGCAGTAATGGTGACACTCTGTCTCCTGACTTGAGCAGTGAAATAGTGGGGTAGATGCAAGCGGCTTTTTCCTAGGGGACGAGCACACCGACCGGCAGATTCCTCTTCTGAGTGGACTAGAAGATGCTTGTAATGGTCTAATGTTGCCGTTTAGATCCAGCCACAGCTCTGCCCTGCTCATTAGTGAACCGTGTGCAGCTCCTCACAAATGACAGAAAAATGGAAAGCTGCTACTTAACAGAAATTAGAAAGGGAGTCACAGCCCCTTCGGCAGGCCCCCTTCTCTCCTTGTTAATTCATTTAACAGTTCAGCTGTCAGGGCTCCAGCTTCGTTGGAAAGCCAGTGAATGTTCAGTGAGAGCCTAGGTACTGATATTAATCCTGGTCCTAAATACAGCTGCTACCAGAGGTGGTGTTCTGCTCGAATGAAATAAAGATTCCTTTACAGCCGCTTCTATGCCAGGAGCATTGGCTTGTTGTCGTTATCTGGCTGCGGGGTGGGATCTGGAGTTTAGGAAGCTTCCACTATCTGCATAATAGTTGAATAGAAATCACAGATTTAGGGTAGTCATGCTTCCCCTAATTTAGGGAGGTGAATAAAATGGAAGGCAGCAGTACAAATCCTTTGCTAACAAGCATGCACACACTGGTGCTTTCTCTCATCCAGCAGAGCTGCCCTGGATGAAATATAATGGAATTTTTAATTTTTTCTAGCAGCTGCTGCTGGAGGTGTATATTTTTGGGGAGGAAAGGGTGAAATATGCCAAGAACTACTTTCCTTTTAAACAGGTGATGAAGGCACTTGTGGGAAGGGGAAAGTGACGTGTGTCATTATAACTGATGGTGACATTGACGACCTTCATGCTTCACGGGAGCTGATGCATCTGATTTTTTTTCTTTTAATTTTTTTAATAATGAGCTCTGACAGCGGACTCGGCACAGGAAGCAAAAAAGACACAGCCAAGGACTCAGAGATGCAGACCCTCTTCCCGGGAGTCCTGTATTGAAATGCTGCCTTGGCTGCTAACATCAACTTTTGGAAAAGTATCTGTCTTGCTTTCACTTGTCTAATGAAAGTTGCAGTCTGGACAGTAATAGGACCATTTCTTCCCCTCCACCGCCTCCTGACTTGAATTTGCCCCCACAGTACAAAGCTTACAGAAGCCAAAGCAAATATCTTTTCCCACTATTACCTGTAATTATTTTCCTCTGCCTCCTTGCTTGCAGCACCACAAATGTCCCTAGAGCTCATAAACTTGTGTATTTTTCATCCCCCTGCCCACCTGCATCTAAAACACTGATAGTGCACCCCAGAAGGCTTTGTTCCTGTCAATTACAGCAGGAAAAGCATTCAAATTCTTCTGGGAAGTGTCTGGACTAGTACAGACAGGCAAGGAATAGAAACAGGCTGGGGAGTGCCAAGGACATGAATAGGAGATCGAGACTAGGAGGAACACAAGGTGCAGTGGGCTGGGGGGGCACTGAATATCTAGGTGGGAGAACTGGGACTGTGCTCAGGAAGGAGGAGCGGATAACAGCATTTTGGGGGCTGAAGGCTAAGTTCTAGACAATGCGGTGAGCTGCTCCCAGCAGGGTGTGTTCTCCCTTTGATTCTTGTTCTGCTATTGGAGGAAGATGTGAGTGCAAGGACTTATCCTCATTGGCTGTTTTCATCCCCTGATGTAAGCCCTCTCCAGTACTTTCAAATGTCCTTCCACAATGGCCAATTTGGCATCATTTCCCCACACCCCCCAATTACTTTGAGGGAGAGGAGAGGGAATCTTCCCCCCGCATCTCAAACCTCCCAGCCCTTACAGAAAAAGGGCTTCCTCTTGTTCGCTTTCCAGAATGTAGTTGAAATGATGCCTCTAGAGCAGAGGTCGGCAACATTCGGCACGCGGCTCGCCAGGGTAAGCACCTTGGCGGGCCGGGCCAGTTTATTTACCTGCTGACGCGGCAGGTTCGGCTGATCGCGGCCCCCACTGGCCGCGGTTTGCCATCCCGGGCCAATGGAGGCGGCGAGAAGCCGCGGCCAGCACATCGCTCGCCCACGCCTCTTCTCGCCGCCCCAGGACGGCAAACCACGGCTGGGGGGGCTGCGAGCGGACGAACCTGCTGCGTCAGCAGGTAAATAAACTGGCCCGGCCCGCCAGGGTGCTTACCCTGGCGAGCCGCATGCCGAACGTTGTCGACCCCTGCTCTAGAGAGAGGTCCCTGGAACCTTCTTGATAAAGGCCCCACAGGAAAACCAACACTTCAACACATTATAGCTGGCAACTTCAGTCACTCTAATTTGGCCCTCTTCGCTGTTTTCCCTCAATCTGTTTGGGGCATGTGTGTTGCAGCCATAGGTGCTGGAACTAGGGGTACTGGGGGTGTCTCAGCGCCCCCTGGCTTGAAGTGGTTTCCATCATATACAGGGTTTACAGTTTTCCTCAATGATTCTCAGCACCCGCCACTCTACAAATTGTTCCCGCGCCCCTGGTTGCAGGTGTGTGTGTGAATGACTGGGCGTCTGCAGGTTAGAATTACAGTGCTGCCAGTGTTGCTGCAAGAGTTAATTGAACATTTCCACTCTAAACCCCATTTTGAGGGAGGTTAAATATCTGGGCCATTTCAAATGGCATCAGTTTAAAATGTAGGATGCAGTTTGTCAGCCTCGCTGCAGTTTTTCCTTCTGTTAAAGAGGTGGGGGTGGGGAACCGGTTTCATTTTGGCCAAGCTTTAAACAAAGTGCAGCTTACCTTAACGCCCCCACTGCCTAAATAAATCGTACTATAATATCTTGTACTGGCAGTGGACCGATCCCTCTGACATGTAGAAGTACCAACCTTTTGAAATGTAGGAAGTATTTTAATTGTAAGAGTTACCTTCTGAACATGAGTAAAAGTCTTCTTTGGGTGAGGGGGCGGGGAATAAGAAGTATGTAAGATGTTGATTTTCTGTTTAAATCTGAAGGGGCTGCATAGCCTTCATGGTGCACAGTGGTACTGGGACATTGCCATTACACAGTGGGGGGGGGGGGGGTGCTGTTCTCCAGCAGAGATGTTAAATCCTTCCCTCAGCTTCTTGAGTATGGAGAGGTTTCAGCTGACTCCTTCCACTTGCTGCCTAGTGTACCCCCCCGCCCCATGCCACTCTGCTTTGCATAGGGGCCTAGCAACAGCAGCAGTACATCTGAAACTGACTAACAGTCTGGTCTCTGAAGCATTGTACTGGGGTTCAGAGTTAAGGATTGCTAGCTAGTTTCCCTGACATTGCTGCTTGAAAGAATGGAGTGAAATCGAAGCAGAACAAGAAAGGGAAAACATAGGAAGGTGGAAAGAGAAAATGGAGGAAAGGTGAGTGTTCTATCTTGATTGGGGTTTTCCGTCACATACCTTTCTCCAACCTCTTGTGCCTTATAAGAAGCCAATAAAATCATGGCTCTTATAGTCAAATGGCATAGCCATCTGTGTGATCAGCCACTGGACTTTACAGGTATTGCCCTGTACCAGCATTTCTCTGATGATCCTGTCAGCTTCTGTGAAATGTTTTGTGGTTCCATAGTCTCATTCTGTACATGGGCATCACTCTGGATTTGCCTGCACTAAGCCCACATGAGACCTATAATTCACCATTGATGCAGCTTCACTTGTGGTAACACGGGTGTGGATAGTGCACAGCATCTCTTTGGACCCTGGAAGGTTGATGAAAACACCTGAGCCTTGCCTATGTTAGAGTTTTCACCACTGCACTGGAGTTGCATTGATGGTATGGATATGAATTGTACTCATCTAGACAAGGCTTATCTCTATTTCCTACTACCGTCACCCACCCAAGCTACTCTGTTAGAGGTAATTTTAGGATCTCACGCTCTTTGTAGGAGATCAAAGAGGTTTATTTATTAAACACCCAAACTGAGTAACTTCAGCTCTGTGGATGTTATAATGGAAAGGGAGAATCTAACCAGGCCAGTGCAAGCCCCTGGAAGAAGTGTCCTAATGTCAATGTGACAAAAAGATATCCCTGCAGGTTGCTGGGGACTTCAATCCATTGTCAAGAGAGGAAGGAAGGAACCAGGAGTCAGACTGCTGTCAAAGCATGTTATTCTGCCATATAGGAAAAGGAATTTCAAAACAATGCATTGAAAAATGTCAGGATTGAGACATAGTTTTGATAGTTTTATCTGACATCTTTAATTCCCCATCAAGAATGCAGAGGCTTACTGAAATCATTTGCTATATTTTCATGCAGCAAGTAAAAGCAGCTGACTGAGCACCTCATTAACAGCTCGTTAAGCTGTTAATATCAGTCATAAGCAGCCCTGGGTACAACACAATGCTTTATACAGTGCAGCAGTTTCTTGTTTAGCTCTGGCTTAATTGCCTCCTTCTATCATGTTGCGATGCAGGAAAGGTGTTAGTGTCCGAGCTAAAGGGATAAGCGTTTTTGATCAACGGAGCTTACCGTCTTTTCCCCTGTTATCATTTATTTATGTCCCATTGTACCATACTTTGCCATGCAACACTTGCCTGGACAATTAACTTACCTCTTACAAACCTGACAGTCCCCTGGCAGCTCACAGCAATGACCAGCCGAAGACATAGACTGTAGCTACTCTAGCGTTTTTAGAAAAACTACCACCGTTGCACTACCACCAATGTAAGCAATTGTAGGAGCACTAGTTAAACCAGCTGACAGCATTCATACTGTTGTGTTGCCCTGATAGGAACTAAGTGCAGGGACAGAGGATGCTGTGGTGAAACTATTTGTGCCCAGTAAAGCTGCATCTGCACTAGGTCTCTTTGTTCTGTTTGTCCAGGGCCTACCACAGTGGGTTCCTGGTCCAGGACTATGGTCCCTATGTCCTACAGTAATACAGTAATAAACAATGGTAGGAAATGTGCTGGTGGATACATGGCCTTAATGAGAAAAGTAGCAAGACTCACTCACTGAAAGCAAAGAAATTAATTTCCCTTAAAAAAACACGAACAATCTCTATTAAAATAAAATGGGCCATGTATTGCACAGATGAGGTTGGGGCTGTGACAAAACCACCTCTGCCTTTGGCTTATAACTCATATTCAAGCTGGGATAGGCTTTAGCGTTTGACTACGGTTGGCTCAAGGGTTAACATTGCAATCAGCTGTGTTTCCTCTCACTCTCCCCTGTCCTGCTCTGAACCTAGGCACAGGGGAATGTTGTTGGTTTTGCTTTCAGATTTCAGCATCCCAGCCATTGTCAGGCACTGAACCGAAGGTATTTATCAGGGATTGAAAGTAAAAAGGCCTCGATTTTCCTCATGAAAATTTGAATTAGCAACCAACTGAAATTATATGGTCATAGCAAGCGCAAATATTCAATTGAGTGCAAGAATGTTACAGTGAAAAAACTCCAACCCCCAGAAAATGCAGAGCTTAGTCTTTCCCCATCTGGACCCCAAACTTCTCCAGTCACATTAGCCTCGTAGCAATCCTGCAGCCTCAAATGAACCATATTTGGCTGCTGAACCCTAAATGAGCCAAAATTGAGACCTCTTGCCTGATTCACTTCTAATTTTGGAGAGAGTCTGCCTTAGCTCCTGATCTTCCCTATTAATTTTGAGACTGATATGATTTTTTTTTATATAGTGCTGTAGCCTCGTTGGTCCTAGGATATTACAGAGAAAAGGTGGGTGAGGTAATATCTTTTACTGGACCAACTTTTGTTGGTGAGCGAGACAAGCTTTCAAGCTACACAGAGCTCTTCTTCAGGTCTGGGAGTGTGGCTGCTAGATACAAAGTGGAACAGATTGTTTAGCATCAGTGGTTAACACATGTTTCAAGGGACTATTCAAGGTGGAGTGGCCTTTTAACACCCCTCCCATCATAGGGAGGAAAGGAAGGGAGGGAGAAGCAGCTGAGGGTGTGTGTGGTTGTTAGTGTGTTACAGATTGTTGTAATATGCCATAAATCCAGTGTCTCTATTCAGTGCATGATTTTTAGTATCTAGCAAAGTTTTGAAATATTTGTGGGTTTTTAAATTAGAGTGTAAGGTGGAGTGTGTAAAATCAGGCTTATAATCAGGGCTGGCTCTAACTTTTTTGCCGCCCCAAGCAAAAAAAAAGAGTGCCGCCCTCCATAGCGCCGCCATACATACCCCCTCAGCACCGTGCTGCCACCCTCCCCCCCGCGCGGAGCGCCGCACCGCCAAACCCCCCCAGCACCGCGCCACCAAACCCCTCTAGCCCCCTGCAGAGCGCCGCGCCAACGAACATGCCAGCCCCCCGCGGAGCGCCGCTGAACCCACCCCAGCCCCCTGCGGAGCACCGCACCACCAAACCCCCCACAGTCCCTCGCGGAGCGCCACCGAACACGTCAGCACCCCGCAGAGCGCAGCCAAACCCCCCCCGCCGAACCCCCCGTGAAGCAACACACACCCCCCGCGGAGCGCCGCACTGCCGAACCCTCCCACCGCCACACACACCTCCCGCGGAGCACCGCCGAACCCCACAGCCCCCCGCGGAGCGCCGCCGAACCCCCCCAGCTCCCCGCGGCGCGCCGCTGAACACCCCCCCCACCGCGGAGTGCCGCCAAACCCCCCAGCCTCTGCGGAGCGCCGCTGAGCACTGCTGAACACCCCTCACACCGCGGAGCGCCACGCCGCCGAACCCTCCCGCCACCACACACACCTCCCGCCGAGCGCCGCTAAACACCCCCACCGCCAAGCCACGCTGCCAAACACACACACATACCCCCGCGGAGCGCCCCGCCACGCCCCTTACCAGGTGCCGCGCCAAGCACGTGCTTGGTCGGCTGGTACCTGGAGCCAGCCCTGCCTATAATGGGAAGAACTAAAGACCATCACAAACCTCACCACTTTTCTTTCACCTGGCATTTGCTAGTATAAACACATAGCAACAGGTATAGATATATTAAAAACAACAATCCACCTCCTGCCCACACACACACACACACACACAACCAAACCAGTACACTCCACTGTGCCTCTCCCTCTGGGGAGAAGAGGAGAGAACAAACAATGCTTGAAAGATGTTAGTCAGACAGCTGAACTCACTTCTGGAAGGTGCTCAGATACTATTGTAATGAGGGTGGCATAAGAACCTACATAGAATGAAATAGAACTCAGCTGCAGCCTTAACGATTTGAGGGGCCAGCAGGGTCAAGGTGAGGAGTAGCTTCATTTGCTGTGAGGATGGAGTTTCCGTGCAGACTAAGTAGTCTTTGTGGCTTAAATATGTACATACATTCTCTCATAGTGCAAAGTACCATAGGGTCACGTCACAATAAATAGTCAGGGCAGCACCAGCCTCTTCCCTGTGTGGGAGCTGGGATGGGCCTTAGCCCCCCTCACCATGATGCCTGCTTCTCTCCATGGGCTCCAGCCCCTGCTCCTCCCCCCTCCCCCCGAGGTCTCTTCCCATGGCCCCATCAGAGGCCAGAAGCCAAAGCCGGGCAGTGCTCGCAGCCAGTAAGAGTTGCCTTGGCAGGGGGATCCCGCTCTGGGGCTGGCAGAGCCCTCAGGGTCCGGGGCTCTCTACAGTTGCTCTCCAGGACTCCGAGGGGCTCTCTCAGCCCCAGAGTTGTGTCCCCCCTGCCGAGGTGACGCTTATCGGGGTCTGGGGAGCAGAAAGTGTAGAGAGCCCTGGACCCTCCACCTGCCCTGGATGGCATGCCCTGGCAGGTGGGGACATAGGCCAGGGGCTGCTCTTGGGCATCCCTGCCCAGACTTACTTCTCCGCTGCTGCTCCACTGCTCTCTCCACTCTGCCTTCAGAGCTGGGTGGCTGGAGAGTGGCAGCTGCTACGGGATGGCGGGGGGGCCTAAGGCAAATTTTGGGGTGGCTACAACTCCCACCACATCCCCACCAGCACTGCCCCTGTGAATAGAACCCAGAACATAAGAATCATTGGCCAGCAAACGTCCTCCGCGTTCCGCCGTCTTCACACAGCCTTGAGAGGCGCGCCATACTGCATCCCGTCCAGTCAGCCACATTGTCAAACCACACTTTCTGTGGGCATCCCCAAGCACCTGGCACCAGATCCTGCAAAACTTACTGTGGCAATCTTCCTCTGCTCATCAGACCCAGTGTCTTGCAAACTCACGTTTTCTTCTTTGGCTTAAATGGAGAAATGCTGTTAGAAGATACTGTACATTACCATTATGTGAAACATGAAGGGCTTCAGATCCAAACCATAACTATGCTTTCCAAAGCCATGAAGGTGGCTAGTCACCCAATTATTGCTAGAGGACATACCATGTTTGTATGTGAGAACAAAGCTATATAGCACACAGTGTCACTGAATAATGCATTCATTTGGTGTGTTCAAGACGAAAAGTCATTACTCTTTCTCCAATCTATGAACCAAAAGGTGCTTGTGGACAGCCCAATACTCTGTTAATAGCACCATATTTGAGACTCTGGTTTGGCCCTTTATTCCTAAGGTGTCAGGAAATGAGACTGCTATAGACACAGCCCACAGTGGGTGGTGGGGAAGGGTGTAACAGTTCTTGGCATGGGCGACTCATGGGAGGGACACAAAGGGGGACACCAGCTAAAGGGGGGCATGTGACCCACCATGTGACCCTAGCACGTGACTCCTCCCTGCCCCCAGCCTGGGTCCCCGCGCCCTCCTCATCCCACATTACCAGAGGGGGCAGCTCTGTCCTCCTACTGCACCGGATACTGATTTCAGGCAAAGAGAGGGTGGCCCCACACCGACAACTCCTCCAGCATGGCTGTACTGCCCCCAGCCCTTCCACGTAGCTGCGTCTCCTGGGGTCTGTACAGCCCCGCCAGAGGACAGGGCTGGTGGCTTGAGGCGGTACCAGTACAGCCATGCCAGAGGAGCTGCCAGTGTGGGGTGCTGGCTCCTGGGAGCGGCAGTCCCACATTCTGCTCCATTCGCCGCTGCAGTTCCCAGGAGAGCCCTGCAGTTCAATTCAGTGCTAAACAGGGCTCTCCTGGGAACCGCAGAAGCAAAAGGAGCAGAACATGGGGCCACCTGGTGGCCCCACACCAGCAGCTCCTCCGGCGCAGCTGTACTGGTACCAGCCCCAGCCCTGTCCTCCGGCGGGGCTGCACAGACTCCAGGAGATGCAGCTGCATGGAAGGGCTGGGGGCAGGGGGAGGGCAGTGCAGCCCCACCAGAGGAGCTGTCGGTGGCCCCACATTCTGCCCCTTTTGCTGTTGCGGTTCCCTGCTGACTGTGCCCACCCCCACCAGGCATCTAGAGAGGGGCATGTGACCCTATTGACCCTCCCAGGCATTGCCTTTGGGTTTTGGGGTACCCAAGGCTATGTGTCATCTTGTTACCTCCTGCCTCTAGCAAGAGGGAGTCTTGCCAGTGAGAGCTGGGTGTTAGCTCCCCAACACCACCAGCCTATGCCAGCCCTGTCTTTGCCTTGCAGGTTAAGATTTTTAAGAGCAGGTTAGACAAACACCTGTCAGGAATGGTCTAGATAATACCTAGTCCTGCCATGAGTGCAGGGGACTGGATAGATGACCTCTTGAGGTCTCTTCCAGTTCTATGATTCTATGTCCCTGACTCCCCTTAGATCATTCCCCTGTGATATCCAGCTCCTGACACTGGCTCCTCACAGAAATCCCAGATCCTCTGCCCGCAAAGGAAGTGTCCTCCGTTTACTGGTTTTACTGTAAATCATCACTCCTGTATCACACACAGGACTTGTGAGCACTTGTAATAAAACAAAAGAAAGTTGATTTAAGAAAGAATAGAGATTCCACTACAAACAAGAGAGAATGATAGAAACAAATGGTTATAATATAAAACAAAATCATAAAACACGGACTAAGGCCTACACGGTTACCTTTCCCATCTAATGAAGTAGGTTTTCCCCTTCTGAGTTCAGCCTGTTGCAGAGCTGGCTTGCTTCTCGGGAACTAGGATCCAATCGTTCATGAAACACCCCTGCTCAACAAGATGTCTCCGCAGTGAAAGAATGCAGTGTCTTTTTCCACCCTGTGACACGTTGAGTGGATCTTTTACCTTTATTCCTGGACAGGGCACTCCCCCGTCTGTTATAATGTTTCTTTTTACCTTCAAGTCCTGTCGATTGTTTGCAGCTGTCTTTGATGGTTTTCCATTTACTGTTCTAGGATGGAGCAAAGGTAGGCAACTGAACCTTGCATTAATTACATCATCTGCTGATCAGGGAGAGGTGACATATCCCTCCCACTTGAATGGGCCATCAATGAGACTAACTTTTACCCCAAGCCCATAAGGCATAGTTTCAATAAACCTTCAGAGTTACAAACGCCTCAGGAATGGAGGTTGTTTGTAATTCTGAACAAAACACTGTGGTTCTTTCAAACATTTACAACTGAACATTGCCTTAATACAGCTTTGAAACTTTACTATGCAGAAGAAAAATGCTGCTTTTAACCATCTTAAATTAAGTGAAACAGAGACAGGAACAGTTTACTTACCTTGTCAAATCTTTTTTTAAACTTTCCCTTTATTTTTTAGTAGTTTACATTTAACCCAGTATTGTATTGCACAGTATTTGCTTTTTTCCCCTCTGCTGCCTAATTGTGTTCTTTTAGTTCCAAATGAGTTGTGTGGTTGACCAGTCAGTTCACACTATGCTTCATTGATAAATACCATGAAAGTGATGTTTGAGGCAGGAGTTGCTTGTAAAGAACAGTGAACCCTTTGTTCGTTGGCACCAATGGGTCTCTGCATCTGCAAAGGATGTGCCATTGTGTTGCTCTACAAGTTGTTCTACAGATGACTATGGAGGGAACAGTCCGGCTATGGCAGAAATTTGAACTACCTGATGTAACAGTATTTTCCATCTTTAATGTCTGAGATACAGAAGTGGTGCTGACTGATGTGATAGGAACTCCATCCATTTTCCTTAGTCTGAGAGACAGCCCTCTTGACATAGGGTATTAAGGGAGTGAGGGGAAACTGAGGAAGGTCAGAGGGATTCTAAGGTTTCCCCTCTACTCCAGGAGTTGGCTTTTATACCAACACTCTTTAGTATTTAATGTATGGCTTTATACTTCATTTTACACTGGCTTTGGTTTGTTAGTTTTATCCTGTAGCCCTGACCCTCCTAGCAAGTGTGTCTGGGATGATGAGGTGAAGGAGGGATCCTTTCATTCGGGAGGATGAAGGGAAAAGAGCAGAAAGGAATCATTTTAAAATGTATATTCTGCTGTGACTGAATGGTGCACATGTATTCTAATTTCCCTTTGATTTTGATAGGAGAAAAGATTACATGTAAAGATTGCAGCTGTTTTAGCTCCCCCTAGTGACACTTTGAGCTGTACTAATCCCTAGCAAATGAAATTTTCAAAGATCAAGGACAGGATGAATTTTGAAGCTTGGGTCTGTAATTAACAGTCATTTAATTGAATGATATAGTATTCAGTATTGCCATCTGCAAGAAATTGAAAATCATGATTTGGACCCCCCAAAAGCCATGAGATTTAAACAATATATATGTCGTATTTTTTAGTCTTCTGATTTGTGAGCTCCTCCTGCCCATCCCCAGTGCATGTGCGTGCATGTGTGTGTGACAATTAGTGTTGACACTCTCCCAAATATATTGAGTAAAGTGATTTTGGTTGGTGTTGTAGGAGCTCTCACCCCCACATCTGCCTATCCCCTACCATCAGTTCTGTCCCCCCAGCCTCTCCCTCAGTTCAGCCGCATCCCATCAGTTCAACCCCTCCCACTCCATTGTTCCCACCCCCTCAGTTCAGACCTCTCCCAGTCGCCCCATCAGTTCAGCCCCTCTCAGTTCAGCCTCCTGCCCAGGCCTGGGGGCTGCTGCAGGGTTCCCTCTCCCCATTTCAGGTCTGTGGGGAGGCAGCTCCAGGGGCTCCTTCCTGTCTGCCCCTTCCCTGGCCAGGAGCTGCAGTGCGGAGGAGCAGAGGTGCCAAGGAGCAGAGGTGAGCAGAGAGACTCTGCTGGCTTCCAGCAAGGATGAACTTCAGGAGGAGGCTGGAGCTTCTCGCGGCACTGTGAGCCGGCTTCAGCCCCCATCACTCTCAGAAAAATGGCAAGAGTTGGTAACACTGATTACTAGGAACATTTCCTACATTCTTAAATTCTGGCTATTCTCATGCTTTGCTAACTTCCCTGACAGGGTCTCTGAGATACCCTAACTGCCTCTAGAGGGAGCTAAAACCACCTGTTTTCAATGACATTCTTGAGTAGAGAAATCCATATATTGGCTTACAAGATAAAGCAGGTCAATACTGGGGAAGCTGGGACCCTTTCCTGGTTGATACAAACAGACCCACACATGGATGATACAATATATATTTGGATAACAGCTCTCACATCCCCGTGATACCAAACAGACCTGGACACCTATCCTGATGAAGAGCTGCACAGCCTTTCCTTAATAGAAATATATATGCACCCCTTATATACCCATAAGCATGTGAAAAGTCTGTGGACCTAATTCTACTCTCACTCCTACTGGTTATACACCACTGCAACACTACTGACTTCAGCAGAGTATTAGAGAGACAAGGTATGTGAGGTAATATCTTTTATTGAACCAACCTTGATGAAAGAGACAAGCTTTCAAGCTTACACCATGCTCTTCAACCTGAAGAAGAGGTCTTTGTAAGTTTGAAAGCTTGTGTCTTTCACCAACAGAAGTTGGTCTAATAAAAGATAATCCCTCACCTACCTTGTCTCTGTAATATCCTGGGACCAAACCGGCTACAACAACACTACATTTAGTGGACTGTAACAAGTTGACACTGTTTGCATGAAACACCCCACTCTATTAGCAGATGTTGATCCTGCTAATAAATGTTAAACGGATGCTGCTGACTCACTGATGTAGGTGACTCATTACCCCATCTGGATATAAAGGTAGTGGGAGTGGTCCTCTACAAAGACAAGAACTAGGATGTGGGATGAGCAGGGAGAATTGGGGGGGCAGGCAAGCCTGAGGAGAAGACTTGAACAGAACCTTGTTAATTTCTTGGTTAATAAAGCCAGACCCTGGGAAGGATGTGAGTTTTGACTCCCCACAAGGATAGACTTTGTTTTAAAGCAGATCAGAAAAGGCACCTTCTCCCATGGCGTTCTCCTAATTTATACTGGTGTAGAAAGGGAGAGGAGAGTCGGGCCAGTATGTTCACACAATGTCAAACACCCAGCAGTGTCTTTGCCGTATATTCTTGCATACTTGAACAACCTTCAGTACATCCTTGGGGCTGAATTCTGAATTGTGCTCTCAGCGGAGCTGACTGTACTCTCATTTACACAAGTTTCACACTGATTTAACTCCATTAACTTTAGTGGAGTTAATCCTAATTTACATTGATGCAACTGAGAACGGATTTTGGCCTTTGGGTTTAACCCTGTCTATTCATTTGTGGATACCTAATGTTTGTAAGACTGTTATTGTTCCTCCCAAGCATACTGCTGACATCAAAGGAGAAAAACAAAGAGAAAAAGAATAAGATATGTTTTATTCTTTCCCTTCCATCCCTTTCCCATCTGCTCTGTGCCAGGCCTGGAGATAGTTCGATTGTTCCATAGGAGGTGTTCCTTTTGGTCCGGACTATATGCAGCCTTTTGACTGACAGCCCCTTTGGCCAATGAGATAATCACTTTTAGTTCTTTATTAAGGAAGTAGAATCACGTTTCAGCAACAGCAGAAAAAGATACACCCTGTCTTTGTGGAGTGAAAGTAGTTCCTTGTGAGAATGCATATACAATGTTTGTGATATTTGTGCCCAGTATTACTACATGAGTCACTCAGGCGTTTGCTCCGGGCATTATAATCATAGTAACTTGTGATTCCCCCAGGCAATAACTGACCCCTTAAGATATGTGTTTACAGATGACTCAGTGGAAACTGTGATGCCCACTTTAAAAGATCAGTGAGCATTCAGGAGAAAGAACATAGCAGCCCCACCTTAAATGGAAATGGAAGGGATTGAGAGGGGAAGGAGCTGGTGGAAGAAAATTACCTCTGCTTGACACACCCTCTATTTTACAAAGGGTCTTAACAAACTAATCATATTTGTTGGATTTTTGTTGAGAAATGATTGCCCCTAAGTCTGGGGCTGTGGGAATTCTATTCCACTTCTGGTCCTGTTTCATCTGTTATCCAAAAGCTTTCTAATATAAACTTGATCTACAGTACAATGAACATGATCTCAGTCTCTCTCTCTCTCTCTCTCTCTCTTTCTGTACACATGCTCAGAACATACGTGTTTTTAACTCAAAACATTGCGGGACACACTTCCTGGTACCACTAAAACAGCTGGGGACATTGTGTTTACTTATTATTTAGAGCAGCTTTTACTTACTTTTTTTTCATGCTTTCTGTGTCCTATAAAAATGCATTAGAAGAACAAAGACTGTATCTGCATATTCTTCGAGTGTAGAATACAAAGGAGGGGACTGGCTTGGTCACAGGCCAGGATGCTGAAGCTACAGCAGATGCTTTAGGGTCTCAAACACCCTTCTCCCCAGGGTACATTCTCTTCCTCCTCAAACCCCTGCCTAGGAGTGTATGCATGTCTATATTATTACATATATAAAATTAATATTGAACTTGTATACTTAGAGGGACATCGCCACATAATTTAGTCCCAAAATGTGATCTATCTCAAAATAGCAAGAATTGGTTGGAGAACATCCTCTAGATTCTGAACATATGTTTCTAAAGGATCCCATTCTGTCCATGAAAAACTGCTTCATCTCTGGCTGTTTCTATAACACAAACTAACTGATCATCCTAGTTACACAGCTATGGTAATAGCGTCAGTTGTTGCTGGAGGAGACCCAATAAATAGTATGACATACCACACCTTCATTCTACAAAGGTACCAGCTTTGATTGCCCAGTAAAAAAAATTTCCAAGAACTATCTTGGTGCTGTCTCCCATGCTGCCCCTTATGCATGGGAGGAGCTACTGCAACATTTGAAAAGCTGTCTCTTTGTCCTCCTTTAATTTACCTCCTTAAAACCTTCCTCTGTTGTGATGCCTGCAAAAACTCCACAATAATTAGGCATCTGGTATGCTGAGACCACTGCTTATCATGCTGATCTCTGTCATCTCATAGCTTCCTTGTGCTCCTGCCCCTTTGTCTGGGTTTTTTTTAATCCACCTGTTCTCTGCAGTCTTATATTGTAAAACCTTTAGGAAAGTGGATATCTTTTTATTATATGTTTGTACAATTCGTAACACAATGGGATCCTGACTTCTAGATGTTAGTGTAATACAAATATTGATTAGAGGGGAATAAAAGCATCCAGGTTAATTTCAAGCTCTTGTTGAAGAACAGAAAAAAATAAATAACGCTCACTTGATAAAAAAGGATCAGATGTGTTAGCAAAATAGAAACACAGAATTGTTTGAAACTTGTGGACTCAAAGAGAATTATGTTAAACAGCATGCTGCAGTCCATCTTTGTTTCATTGCATCCCTCCCCTTAACTTTTATATGAGTGTTTTCTGTCTAAAAAGCAAGCTCCTGAGGGCAAGGTTTTTGTCCTACACTTGTCTGTAAATTGCATAGCATAATATTGACATTATATAAACAATAATAAAATCAGTAGAGAGAAATTCTCAGCTACCCACAAATATCACAGACACAACAGTAGCAGCAGGGTGCGTTTCATAAAGAAAGTTATTATGTTTAAACAATAAATCACAAGGATTTGTAGCCTATGGAGTCCTACAAAGCATCGTAGCAACTGTCACTAAGAAAAGAAATGAAAGGCCAACTGCAACATCATATTGGTGAGAAGTTCCACATGCCACACAGCCTTGAGAGGTAACACCCCACACTAACAAGAAGTAATGCTGGGCTACATATGCAACTATGTTTTGTTGTGGTGTTGTTGGTTTTTTTTTTTTTTTTTTTTGTAATTCTCCCATCATTCGAGTAGATTGTAAAGCCAGAAGGGACCACTGTAATCATATATCTAGTCTGACATCCTGTATAACACAGGCCATAGGACTTTTCTGAATTAATTGCTGTTTGAACTAATGCAGAGCTTTTAGAAAAACATCCAATCTTCTTTTAAAAATTGGAGAATCTACCACAACCCTGGGTAAATTGTTCCAATGATTAATTGCTTTCATTGTTTAAAAAAAAAAAAGTGCTCCCCATCTCCAGTCTTAATTTGTCTGACTTTAACTTCCGGTCATTGGATCTTGTTGTACCTTCATCTACTAGATAGAAGAGATTATCAAATTGTTGTTCCCCGTGTAGGTACTTTAAACTGTGATCAAGTCACCCCTTAACCTTCTCTTTGGTAAGCTAAATAGAGAGACTCAAGGAGCTCGATAGCTGCAAGGCATGTTTTCCAATCCTATAATCATTCTTATGGCTCTTCTCTGAACACTGTGCAATTTATCAACCTCCTTCTTGAACGGTGGACACCAGAACTGGACATAGTGTTCCAGTAGCATTCGCACTAGTGCTAAATACAGAGGTAATATGACCTCCCTACTTCTAGTCAATAGTCCCTGTTTATTTGTCCAAGGATCATATTAGAGCTTTTGGCCACAGTGTCACACTAGAAACTCATGCTGAGCTAATTACCCGCCATGACCCTCAAGTCTTTTTCAGAGTCACTTCTTCCAAGGATGGAGTCCCCCATCCTGTAAGTATGGCCTACATTCCTGGGACCTAGATGTATAAATTTACATTTGGCCATATTAAAACACATATTGTTTGCTTGCTTCCAGTTTACCAAATGATCCAAATCTCTCTGGATCAGTGACCTGTTCTCTTCATTATTTACTGCTCCCCTAAGTTTTGTGTCATGTGCAAACTTTATCAGTCATTATTTAATGTTTTCTGACAGGCGATTGATAAAAATGTTAAATAGCAGAGAGTCAAGAACTGATCCCTGCGGGACAGTACTGGAAACACACCTGCTCGATGATTCCTCATTTACAGTTGCATTTTGAGACCTGTCAGTTAGCCACTTTTTAATCCACTTAATGTGTGCCATGTTCATTTTATATCAGTCTATTTTTTATCAAAATATAATTCAGACTTATAATATAAGTCACATGCCTAACAGAAGTCTAAGTATATTGCATCAACAGTGTTACCTTTATCAACCAAACTTGTAATCTCATCAAAAAAGATACCAAGTTAGTTTGACAGGACCTATTTTCCATAAACCCCTGTTGATTGGCATTACTTATATTACCCACCTTTAATTCTTCATTAACTGAGTCCTGTATTAGCTATTCCGTTATTTTCCCCGGGATTGATGTCAGGCTGACCAGTCTATTTACCCAGCGTGTCCTCTTTACCCTTTTTAAGCACTGGCACATCATTCGCTTTCTTCTAGTTGTCTGGAGCTTCCCCAGCGTTCCAAAAATTACTGACAATCAGTGTTAATGGCCCAGTGCAACTCTATCAGTGCTAACAATACAGGAAACTCTATTGTAGCCCGGCCACTGAGTATTTTAACCACCATGTTATCTAAAGGTGATTGGCACTTGCAGCTCCCGTTGACTTTGCTGTGGGCCAAAAATTAGGCCACTTACATTTTAGGTGTCCAAATATAAATGTAGGTGTCAAACTTTAGGCATCCATGTTAGTAAATTTTGGCTCTAGCTTTCACCTTTTTGTGTCTCCATGTGGTATTGTTGATTTGCTGGCCTTGTGTGATTCTGTTGGCCTCATCCCAATCCATAATTAGTATTATTATTGTATTAATCAATTATACAATCTGCTCATTCAACTCCTTACTCTGTCTCTGTGTTGCTGAGCGAGTCTTTAAAGGCAGCAGCCTCAAGGTGAACTGAAATCCTATTCAAAAAATAAGCACTTGCAAAAAGCTACTTGAGATCCCAAAACAGAATACATGTGGAGACTTAGAAATGACAACTAAATACATTTTTCAGAGGAATTGAAATGCTTTTTACTGGCCAAGTGCTGGGTTCAGGCCCTCAGGGTTCTGTGTCTCTCCTGATAAAGTTGATAATGTCACTAACACCTAAACCAATGTCAGGGAAGCAGTTCCCATTCTGCTTTATGTTTTAGTGAGACCAGCAGCTATGAAAAACACAGCCCTGAAATCTTGAACTGAATTCCTAGAAGGTAAAAGGCCTTTCAGCTCACCTTTAAAATGTGTTTGCTTGTACATGGGTAAAATCTGCCCATGCATTCAGTGAAGGTTTTGGGGTCTCAAACAGGAGTGATTTTAGGGATGTGTTTCATTCTTTTTTAAACATTTCACTTCGCCCAGAGCATCAGGCATGTGTAGCACTATTCTGCTGTCCCTGTTTATTTCAACAGGAAATCTGTGCATGTAGGGCAGGGGTCGGCAACGTTCGGCACGCGGCTCGCCAGGGTAAGCACCCTAGCAGGTCGGCCCAGTTTATTTACCTGCTGACGCGGCAGGTTCGGCCGATCGCGGCCCCCACTGGCCGCGGTTCGCCATCCCGGGCCAATGGGGGCAGCGAGAAGCAGCACAAGCGAGGGATGTGCTGGCCGCGGCTTCCCGCCGCCCCCATTGGCCCAGGACGGCGAACCGCGGCCAATAGGGGCCGCGATCGGCCGAACCTGCCGCATCAGCAGGTACATAAACTGGCCCGGCCCGCTAGGGTGCTTATCCTGGCAAGCCGCATGCCAAACGTTGCCGACCCCTGATGTAGGGAGAGCGAAGCATCAGAGTTTGAAAGTTGGACAGCGAGACAGACTCATATGGCACCAAACCAAACATAATTTGCATGACATCAGGATTCTGGGGCTGTAAATAGGAGAGTCGGGGTGGAATGATCACTGGCATTTTTAAGCGTGTTGTCTAGACATGCTCTGAAAAGAGTTCTATGACACGGTTAAAATGACAGGAGTCTGTGTATGCTGTTGTTTGCAGCATTGGAGCTGCACTGGTTCTAGCCCAGCACTGGGAATTTGAAGAATGCTAGTGTAGATGCAGCCTCAAAGTACAATCTCTCTGTCAGTACAAGACATCCAGTTGTGTCACTACATAGGACAAAAGTAGATTGTAAAACTGATCCGTTTTTCTCTGTGGTTATGCATATTTCTGTTTTCCCCAATTTGTCATCATCGCCAGACCTCAAAGATGTATTTGCAGGGTTTCTATTGTATGAGATGCTTGGTTGTGTGCTCTGATGTGTGGTATAAAGCCCTCCGCATCTGAGAGTTTCAGGTCTAAGGTAGCAACATGAAGTTGAACTGAACATAGCCATCAGGTGAGCTTGCTGCTATGTTCACATCACCAGTGAAATCTGGAAGAGGGGTTGGATTGCAGAGCAGCAATTGGATGAGTTTGCTTGACTAAACAAGCCCAGCTTGTGTTTTATTTACACCCATTCTCACCTCCTGCATTTGACACATCCAACTGAAAAAAAGAGGCTAAAAAATAATAATAAGCAAACAGTTTTAACTGAACACCGGGATAATGACCCTGCTCAGTTTTGCCTTTCACGTTTTAATTGTACAACAATAATTTTGCAATAGGGTTGCCGATGGCAAACATGCAAAAGACATTAACTGTATTTATGTTTTGGATTATTAATGTGGCTGTTAAAATTCCTCCAGTTAGTTTTGATTGAATTGTTTTTTGTAGGTTTTTGTGCGATTCTGTCGTTTAATGGAGCGGTAAATAAGAATTTCTGATAATGAGCCCAAGCATCTGTCACAACAACCTGGTGCTGGTTATTAACATTTCCATTAACGGCAGGGTGGGCAGTGATAATATGGAAACCACACAGTTAGAACAAAATAAATAGTTGGTGTCAGGCTGAGTGGGTGTTAATTACTATTTTATTTTATAACCCTGGAAGGCGGGGGGGGGGGGTAGAGGAAGAGTCTGACTTATGAAGGTCATTCTCTCTAAAGAAAGAGCTCTCTAGAGGCACAGATAACCAGGGCTATCTTACTTGGGTGGTGAATATTTTATCACATCTGTTTACAATCTATAAATGGGCAGGGAGCTCAGACACTGTGGGCAAAGGCTGCAGTACCATCTGCTCATGCACAAGGAGAAGGTAGGAGTGGTATTGTTTTATGCCCTGCCCTCTACTTCCCATTTTGGGAACTCAAACAGGACATGTTTCGACATCTTTTCTGTATCAAGAACATGTGCTGTTTGTTAAGAGCTGCCATAGGCTAAGACAGCGGATCTAGAAAACAGACCATCCATGCCAGTCACTTGGGAAGATGTTCCACTTCCCCTGAGATGGATCACAGCAAAGGGAAAAGATTGCGTAACCCAGATGCGCACAAAGAGGAGAGATTAGTTTTCTGGTATGGTGCAATGCAAAGAAGGAGAAATGGCAAGCATGTGAAGAAATTACACATTCAGGCAGAAAGAGACAAAATTCCAGTCTGTGTTTATGTTTGAAGATACAATGAAATCAAAACTAAAAAGTATCAGAATCCATTTACTGTACAGAAAATATTACTTTAATTGGTTTGTTTCTAAAGTGCTCTGGAGATAATTGGAGAGACCCTAGCCACGCTCCTCTTGCTTTTTGTGTTTGCAGCCCCAATTGTCTGAGCCTCATGGCAGCAAACTCCAATAGCATAAACAGGACATTATGGTGACTCTTGCTAAGGAGAAAGATTGGGGAAACCTGAGCTACTTCTCTATATGTTTATCTTCACCAATTGGCCATTCAGGAAAGCAAAGTCACCGTTGAACATTTGCCTTTGAAGCTTAGATGGACACAAATAAGGAGATTTTTCTCTGCCATTTTCTTCTTAAAGAACTTCCTGCTGAACTGAGTATACTCAGCTGGTCTGTATGGGACGGAGAACACAGCCACCTCCAAGAGGCATAACTGATTCTCATTCCACACGCACTGCAAGTGTTTATCTGAGACTTCTCTGGGGTGTAAGATGGATTTAAAGCCGATTCTGTTTCTTAGCTCACTTATGGCATAAACAAAGCGACTAACCTGGTCACTCCATAAATGGAAAAGTACAACTTGGATATCAGTTTAGTTCTGCTTGTCACTATTAATTCTCCTTATTTCCTTATCTGACTCTCTCTCTCTCTAGCACCAGCAATGGCCCCACAGAACATCCAAGTAAATGCCCTTACTGCGAGCCAGCTAGAGATCACCTGGGACCCACCTCCTGTCGACAGCCAAAATGGGAACATACAAGGCTACAAGGCAATACCCGTTCCTACTGCTTTCATTATCTTACTTGGCTTCAGAATTACCTTTGCTGCACGAGGCAGACTAAAGCAATGCTCAGGCTACAGTAATGACCCTGGCATCATGTCCCAAAACCAGAGGGAGAGAGTATGAGACAGAGACAAAGAGAAGGGGGTATTAATGTTCAATGGAAATTCAGTGCATACAGAGAGTGGGGGAGCTCAGAGTATGCAGGCAACATGTCTGTTCCAAATACCAAAGGCACAGGAAAAGTCAGGGTGGGAACTGACAGCTGTTATGAGCCATCAGGAAATGGATAACTTTCTGCGAGCTGTAAGAATGAGCCATGTCAGATTTCAGAGAGTTTATTTCATTTCCTTATCTTTAACAAAATTAAACAGTAGTATTTATTGCACTTGGTTTGCGGAGACACAAGGCACGTGGCAGAACCATCTTGTTTTGTCTCTCCAGATGGGAGCGGACCCTTTGAGAGTGAAAGTGGGCAAGCCTACAAACGCTGGAGGCTGGCTTGAGTTCGGTGTCTGGCTCTGCCTTTCTCCGTGTATCTAGGTCTGCAAGTGAAGGAAAGCTGAGCTAGTGAGAGAGAATAATCTGGCATTACTTCTTGGCAGTAGCAAGCAATGTTATATATCAATTTATGTATATTCCCTCTTGTATGGGTATAGATAGTTCTAATAGCTTAGCTTGTAGAGCCAAGGTAGACTCTTCGCTCAGCCTGACTTTATGCCCTGGCCTGTTGTATAGTTGTCACTTCTAGGCCTGTCCACAAGCAGTGCTACCAATGGCTCTGGAGGTAGCCTACTGGAATCCTCATCTCTGGAGTTTAAATTGTATGGTTTCAGGATAAGAATTACATGGGAGAAAAGGGGGGTGGAGGGGAAGTACCTACATGAAAGCTAAAGAGAGACTTTTTCACTCTCTCCAGTAAGTTGTTAGAAGTTGGGCAGAAGACAACCTGAAAGATTAAAGGGTTTGCGATAAACACTTAATGGTAATGCTTTTGTGCTGGTACTTCTCAAAGGAGGTGGAGCTGTGTCCGAGACCAAGGAATTTCTTGTGTAGTTTGTAGCCCTACCAGAATGGGGGGGATAGCTCAGTGGTTTAATCATTGGCCTGCTAAAGCCAGGGTTGTGAGCTCAATCCTTGAGGGGGGCCACTTAGGGATCTGGGGCAAAATCAGTACTTGGTCCTGCTAATGAAGGCAGGGGGCTGGTCTTGATGACCTTTTGGGGTCCCTTCTAGTTCTATGAGATAGGTATATCTCCATATAAAATATAATGCCAGCACTAAGGGGCAACTCACACCTGAGAATGGTTTGGTACCTGGCCAATTATTGTTGTGTTCTGGAAGATCTTATATAATGTCATTAGGCCTTGTCACATTGTCTGAACTCTATTTTAAAAGACCTTTCTCAGGAAACTCTCTTTGAACCCAAGGGGAGTTTTCCTTAGTAAAAATAAAATAAGGACTTCAGAATTGGGCAAAGAGTGAATAATACTATTATACCCAATAACTGAATGGTCCAAAACTAAAACTGCCAACATCTTACTGGTCATGGGGAAACAAGAGTACCTGTTTTACAGCCTCCATCACATTGAGGCTGTAATCTGAGTGCAGGATTGACTTCAACAGCTCTCTGTTCTTAACAGATTTATTACTGGGAGATGGACATCCAGAATGACACTGAGAAAGTGAAGGTCCTTTTCCTCCCAGAGACAACAGTTCGGCTGAAAAATCTGACCAGCCACACCAAATATATGGTCTGCATATCTGCCTTCAATGCAGCAGGGGATGGACCAAGAAGCAGCCCCAGGCAGGGCAGGACACACCAGGCTGGTATGAGATTATTTTCCTTTTCCAAACTACAGTTTAACCTGTTTAGCGATTATGATCATATAACTGTTCATTCTGTGTGTGTCTAAGGAAACAAAATACAGAGCTATAGGTTGTGTTTTACATCTGATTGTTGGATAAATTATTACACTGTATTGTTATTATGGTTAGGCAAATATTTTGGATCAAATTAGAGTCAACCCTTTGGAAAGGGATTTCAGAATTGAAGCTGCAAAACGAACTAGAACAGGCTGGGATAGCAATAGAATCTCTGTCACAAACTGATCCAACAAAAGGTTATGGACCTGATTCTGATCTTACCACAGGAGTAAATTAGAAGTAACTCAGTTGAAGAGAGTAGAGATACACTCATAAAACCATGCGAGAGAAGAATCATAGAATATCAGGGTTGGAAGTGACCTCAGAAGGTCATCTAGTCCAACCCACTGCTCAAAGCAAGACCAATCCCCCTCTTTTTGTTTTTTGTTTTTTATTGGGCCCCTGGCATTATGTACAACCACAGTAAATAATATCTGTGCTGGAGATGCTGATCCCAGGGGAACACATATTCTATGGATGTTCCCTAGTCATTAAGTTCTTTGAGAGAGTGTGCACCAACAGCAGAATCCTTCTTAATGTCTTTCTGCCTCTGCACCTTCACTTTTTTGTCACTGGGGAAGACTGTACAATGCCCTCTGGGTTTCTTTGGGTCTCATTACTAGCCAAGAAACTGATATTCTGCAATGGGAGTCTACATCCCCATCCGAAACTGAAGATTGTTGCACAGGGTTGAGAATGAAATTCACCCCAGTGCAGAGAGCGCACACAAGGCACCATGCACCATTTAAACCCTCAGGGCCGGGCTGGCCTTGCTCCACCACGCAGTGGCAAAGGTCTGCAGCAGGCAGCACACAGTAACAGTCCCTATGCTCTGGGATAACAGAAAATGCCATCCACGTGCACAAGATTTGCAGGCCAACAACTCCATATCAGAAGTTTGGCTGCTTAGTCAAAGTGAGACCCAAGCGTGAAAGCATGGGAACGCTGATGTATGCACATAAGCTGGGGATTTGCATGCACACATACAAACCCAGGGCCGGCGCAACCCATTAAGTGACCTAGGCGGTCGCCTAGGGCACTACAATTTGGGGCGGCGACCGTGGTGGTATTTCAGAGGCGGGACCTTCCGCCACCTCTGTAGGGGGCGGCATTGCGGGGCAGGACCTTCCGCCGCCTAGGGCGGCAGAAAAGCTGGCGGCGCTCCTGTACAAACCGTATACTTGAGTACAGACCGACCTGCACATGCACTTTGGGCATATTGTGTGTTCAGTTTACATACAGCCACTTAACCACTTGGACCTGAAGCCCTAAACTTTTGATGTTTTTCCCTGACTCATTTTTATGTCTTACACTCCCCAAAAAGTTGTAGAAAAGGCATTCTCACCATCCTGGTGATGCAATCATTTGGAAATGAAGCTCTCCACTGTTCTCTTATGTCATTCCTTCTACATCTTTGTCATTTCCTCCTCTTATCCTGTTTAATTTCAGTTTTGCCATTTAGTGTCTGCTGATTTTAGAACACTTTGTATTTCCAATCGATTACAGGAAGACCTGATACTGTCGATAAATCCTGTTCTCCTCTTATTTCCTTTAGATTCATACTGGGTAATAAATACTGTTTCATAATATGTATATGAGGTTAAATATTCCTTCTGCAGTTGAGTGTCTTTGTAATCCTTTCAGCTCCCAGTGCTCCTAGCTTCCTGGCATTCTCAGAAATCACTTGCACTACACTCAATGTGTCTTGGGGAGAGCCGACGGCAGCCAATGGAATCCTGCAGGGTTATCGAGTGGTGTATGAGCCCTTGGCACCCATCCAGGGTAAGTAAGCCCCAAAGAACCTATATATTCAGGCTAGCGGGAAAAAACACCATCATGTCTTTTATCTCTGTCCAGCTTCCCATTCTTCTCCATGGAGTTTCTACATGTAGCTGTGACAATTTAGGAAAAGTGGCGGTACTCTTTATGAAATCGTTGTGAGTTTATGAACTCTCTGTAAGTATCTTTACCAACCTGCAAAATCCATTTTGAACGCAGGGCTAGTTGCCTCTCTGTCGTCTCTTTAGGTATGTCTACGCTGCGCACTAAGCCCAGGCTCCGACTCAGGTTTGAGCCCAAGCACCCCTTTCATCCACACACAAATCAATCTGGATGTCAAATCAATCGGGTCAGTGAGCACTGAGGACCCTGATCCTAGGGCCCTGCTAGGAAGGTGGGTCACAGCCCAAGTGCCTCTGGCTCTTGGGTCTAGTCCCTGTCATTTTGCAGCTCAAACTGCAGACCTGAATCAGCAGATCTGCATAGTGCAGTAATGATGTGTTAGCACGGCTGTGAGACCTGAGTTCGGGGATGGTAAGCCCAGGTTTACATTGCAGTGCAGATGCTCGAGCACAGACTTGGAATCACTGAGTTCACTTACTATTTTTATTATTTTATTGCAAGTATTATTTTGGTATAAATTTCTCCTGTTTTATTAAAGAAAGAGTAATGCTGTGTTTGGGTCCCGTGCACAGTCTGTCTGTTTTGTATACTACACCTGATCGTGTGCTCCTGAGAGAGTTAAACTGGAACCCAGAAGGTCTCTCACCTTTGGTGAGATTCAGGGAGAAGGTGTGTTTAAGCTGTGGGGGAGCTGCAGGGCCTGCTCTGGTTCCAGGGACTCGGCAGTGGATTTCATGGTCTAAACTCTCAGGAGTGGGTGTTTGATAGAAAATAGGCACCCTGAGAGTATGCCTAAGGACACCAAGACAAAGACAGTGTTCAGAGCTCTGTTCAGACTCCAGAGGCTGAAGACACATGGGATCCAATGGCTATGTCCCCTCACAGCAATCTGGTGAGTGGCCACGAGGGGGCGCCTGACTAAAGCTGTGACAGTAGCCGTGTGGACACAGGTGGCTGGGGCAACTGGGGATGTTCCTGCTTTGCTAAACCTCTCTGTAAGCTATATAACTGGAATACAGCTTTTTTCCATCTCTCTCATTCCCCTGCAAAGATGTATTCAGCGTGTTCTTGAGTGGCTTGAAAAGCCACTACACTGCCATTGTTACTCTCTGTGGCAGAATAGGAAACTCAACATATTAGTGTCCTGATTGTCTCCCTGCGCTTCATCCCAAAACTGCAGCGTAGGCCTTGCCACAGAATACCCCTCCCTGAGTCCCATTTGTGTTCCTGCTGGTAAACTATATCATTTGTATCATAAAACAAGGGTCGTATTGGCATCATGTATGTTCGTTTTCAGTGGTACCGTGACCACTTTAGAAGAGGAGAATGGCAGAGATTTAGTTGTATCTGTGTGTTTATACTGAGTTTTCAAATAGCATTTTTAAGCCAGCACTAGATATAATCCCACCTGACAACAATATGACAGTCACAAATGCGTTATTAATTTGCCAAAAGCTCAGCAGAGAAGGAACTGGCAATCTCTCTGAAAACAAATGTAAAATCATTCTAAAGATGAGTTAGAAAAGATTAAAAAGTTTAGGGAGGGAGTTATTAATATTTTTTATATTCCTAATTCATTTCCAGTAGTTCAATAGGATGTCTAGCTTTGGCAGAGTGACAGCGGGTCGAGTAATTTCAACCATTGCCAATCCATTTTAAACTTCTTTCAGAAGAAATAAGGATATCAATCACTAGCATTTGTTTCTGCTGTAAGGAATAAAGGATTTCTTACTAGCTGACTTTCCATGTCTTGTGCATGGGGAAAGTCGTACTCAGAAATGAAAGCAGGAGAATAAAAGCACTTTTACCCTTTATTGCTAGTAGAGTTACAGCATGAAGAGCTAATGCAGAATGGATGCATAATTCTGACCAGGAAATGTGGACGGGGCATAAAGGACATTCACATACTTTGGAGTTTTCCTGCTTCTTATTCTCTCATACATTAAACTTAAAGGGAATCCATCTTTTATGTGGAAATATTAGTGTTTCAAGTATTCTTGTCCGGTACTGAAATAATCCTTTCATGAAAGCAGTTGGGATTTCTCAGCAATCAACCAAATCTCGTGCTTCAGCATATAATCTGATTGCTTGTAGGGCCAGGAAGGAATTTCCCCCTTCCCTGCCCAACATCTACAGATTTGCACAGTTGGCAGCTGCATTACATGTGAAGGGATTGCCTTCTTCTGAAGCATCAGATTCTGGCTTCTGCTGGAGACAGGATATCGGACTATATTGATTACTGGTATGGCAAAAACTATGTGTCTGATCAGTTGCTGGTGATGGATGTCAGGGTAATGAGATATTATGCAGCTACCATTCCTGTGTACTGCGAAGAAGCACAAACTTGATGAACCTTCATGAAAAATATACCTGCTAAAAACTTCTAGAGCTACCCAAGTATTTAACCAGTTCAGAGGCCCTTGAATGAGCAATTCACAGAGTTCAGAGTTGCCCTCAGGATTCCAGCAAACTGGGATGGGTAAAGTCTAAGCTAAAAGCACCACCTAAAAGGTGGTCATCAGGGACCCACTTCATGTGCAGCTGGATGCTAGAGAGAACAGAAGGAGCTGCAAAGAGGACTGCAGCCTCAAATCCCCTTGATCCATCGGAACCCATTCCTTGTAGATGTGTTGTCCTCCTTTCGCTCACAGTTGGCCAAGAAAGAGAAGTTCATGCTCCAGTTTTGGAGAGCCCATTGCTGAAAATAAAAAGAAATGTGTGAGTCTGGGTACTCTGTTTCACAGTGTATCTGTAAAAATACTCTCTGGATTATCCTGAACTTCTGTTTCAGTATTTGTTGACTTCCCTTTTAACTAGTTGGCATGGATGGCAATTACAATGTAGGGGGAACAAGGAAAAATGAGACTCCAGTGTCACCCTCTCGTCTCCATATTTGATAGCAATAAATAATTTCCCCTTCCTCTGTTCTACTTCTCAGATCCCTCTCTCTCCTTGTGCATCTAGTTTAACCCACTCACCCTTATCTTCACCATTTTCTGCTCTTCCCTACCATGTCTGTTTGTGCTGTCTTCCCCTTCTCGGGCTGCCCCACTTGTACCCTGAATGCTACCAAATCCTCCTCCCTAAATCTGTTTTCTTTGTCTCCTCTTCCAACTCAGGATTTTGTGCCTTTTCTCGTAGGACTTGGAACAACCTGTCTCTTACTGTGCTCTAAGCACCATTTAAAACCGTCTTCCTACAGTGTCTTCTCTAGTGCTGTCTTCTCCCGATCATTCACATTTAGACATTTATAATGTTATGTTTTACCAATAACCGACAACAAAACTACCCTGGAGCCTTTTTTCACAGTTTAAGGGGGGGGAGGGGTGGAAAAGCTTGTTTGAAATTTCAGAGGTTCTTGCTTTTCAGCATTTTGTTGGATTATGTCTCCACATTTGTCACTGAGAAATTAAATAATATACCTAGATACGGAGAGAGAAGTTTTGCAGCTGAGAGCTTTTTCTCCTTTAAATAAGAAAGGGTTCTTTGAATAGGAAGTTGTAACTGGGATGAAATTTTGATCAAAAACCCTTTGGAAATTTTTTTTTAATTTAACTAATACAACTGCATCTTGAAAATGGATGTTAATTTGCATAAAATTTATATCAAAAACTAGAAATTCTATTCATAATGTATTTCCCTGAATACTGCAAAACTAGTACACTCCTCCTGACAGAGCAACCTGTCGTATTTGTCTGGAAAGGGCTACATACCTTTATTTCACTGGCAAATATTAAAAGGACATTGTCAACTCAGATTAGTCCCAAAATTTTGTAAATTTGTACAAAACGTAAGAAATGTTTCCATGTAATTATTTTAGAAAATTCCAGTGAAAACAGTTGTTTTCAAATAATCACTCCTCTGCAGTTTTTGCAACCTAAATAGGGCATCATTGAGAATCTGACTGTGAAATTGACTCTAAAGGTTAGTGAAAGAAACTGAATTGATTTTCATTGTTCTACGAGAGAGGAATGCACGTGAGAGAAAGTGTTGTGTAAAGAGTGAAAAGTAAATTGAATCCTTTAAATTCTTGCAGGCTTAATCCAAAGAGATGACAGTAACATAGTTAAAGAAATGTGTGTGTATAGAATATAGGGGTAAGGGTCTACAAATCACAGCACAGAAATTGCAGCGCTGGGGAAAGTGCCACTGAAGTCGTTTTAAGTCACATTTGCGCCGTCCTGATCCTGGGCTCCTCCAGGAGCGGGAGAGTCCCTCAGTGCAACTCAGACAACCTTGAGGATCTGTCTCAGCTATGACAACCTCCTGGGGCTGCCCTGTGGGTCGTAGTGCTGCCTGGAATCTCTTCAGTGCTGCATGCTACAGCGCCACCCCGACACATCATTCCCATGCCCAGTATTGCCCCTGGGTCCACCCCCTATGCCATGGCTTATGAGGAGGTCTTTGGAAGACAGCCGTATGTTTGTCCCCCACTTTGCCTCTACTGAGGGAATTCTTCCCAAGACCAAGCCATGACTTTTAGGGCCCCTTTATGCTACTCCAGTCCTTTTCCCCTGGCCTAAAGGGGCCTGAACAGGGGGGAGGATCTCACTGTCCCGTTAAATAATAATGCAGTTGATGAGATTCACCACTGCAGTGCACCTGGTGTGGTCATTTACTTCAGGGTAAAACACTACTGAGTCAGAAATGGTAACTGTTTACACCCATGGTGCACTCACTTCACACTTTTGTAAATGAAAGTACAAGGTGCAGGGCAAAGATGAATCTGGCATAGTATTTCTTTGCTTGGAATAGTGTTGCAAGGTACAGGGCAAAGAGACACCACACGGAGCAGCTCTGGCTTAGGAAGAGCTGTGTCGCTTGCAATCCCCTTCATTTACCACCTCCTTTTTTCCCTGTGTAATTAGTGAGGTTGCGTGCAGTCTCGTGGTAATTTCCCAGTTGTGTTGTAAGGTTTTTTTTCTTGTCAGTACCCACTTATCAAGCTTAAACTCTAATTATACTTATCTGTGCTGAAAATTGGCTATTATCACTACTTAAACTCCCACTAATTGTAAGAAATACTTTCTTAGCAAACTGTGAGATAATTTTACTTATCTAGACATGATAAGCTCTGCTCAATTGCTTTTTTGCATTGAGACTCTCTTATTTTCCATCTTGGCGCTACTCCAGGGGTGAGTAAGGTGGTGACTGTGGACATAAAAGGAAATTGGCAGCGCTGGTTAAAGGTCCGAGATCTCACCAAGGGGGTGACCTACCTATTCAGAGTGCAAGCCAGAACCATCACCTATGGACCCGAGCTACAAGCCAACATCACAGCTGGGCCAGCAGAGGGTAAGTGGAACCTTAGCGACATGCAACAGACCAGAGCCAATTACTTTAATTCAATCCAACAGCAGGGAGTCATACAGTGTATGCGCAAATACATTTCCAGTCCGAGGAAGAATTGAGTCACAAGGGCTCTAGGCATGATTTAGTGGGTTCGTAACACTCCATGAAAAACGTTTTTCCTTTTTTATGAAATCCAAAAAAAAACTGACTGCAAAAACCTGTGCAAATAAATTGAAAGACAAACCGACCAGCCAAGGGAATTCAAAGCTGTGCCTTGACAGCATGGTCCTGATTCTGATTGCACCGATCACACTCCTGATCCAGACCTGGATTAAGTTTCCTGGGTGCAAAACTGGTGAGAGTTCAGAAACATTCCCTCGTGTCTTTATGTTTTGGCTTACACACATGAATATACTCACCATATGCAAAGAGTGGGGAACAGCAGGCTTAACTTCAGACTCCCTGACTATTTGGTTTGTGCACAAGATTTTTTGTTGATAAACAGCTGATTCATTTTAATCATTACAGTTTACAGCAAGAAAAATTAGAGGTTTTACAATGATCTCTGGCTGACTGGTAGTCCTTAAAGCATCTGTGCAGTATTCATGCACGATTCTATTTTGTGTCTCCTGCCCTCTTAATCAAACAGAAGCTACCCTCCACCTCTCTCATTGCATCCTTCCCTTGTGATCTTATCTTTTGGAGGTGCTATATGATCATAAATAGCTCTCCTGTAATGTTTGTGCAACAGTTATAATGTTCTTGAAATACCTTCTGTACCATGTAAATGCGATGGTGATACATGATGCTGCAGTTTAACTCATCCTGATGCCCACATCACAGGCATTATAACTACTAGTCCAGTCAGATGTGCTAATGACATGGTATTGAATGACTGAACAGGCAGCATGTCTTTGCTGCTGATCTCTGAGTTTCCAGGGATGGTGCTGGGCTGACTTGGTAGGCAGGAATACCAGTGATAATATGCAGATGTTTGCAAGGGATGTAAGTGGTGAAAGTAACAGGGTTTTTTGTTTTTGTTTTTTTGTCTGCTTAGTTGATGTGAGTACCCCTGTAAAACCCAGCAACTGATATTTTAATCTGTGGTGCTCGAACCAGGGAAGATTTGGGCCAGCACCCCATTAAACTGGTTTACCCTGTGTATATGTTTAGCTTCTGTGTGTGGCTTTATGTGCATATTTCTGAAGATGTTAAAAGTGTAATGTGATCACTTCTCACACCCCCTGATGTTTGCTATTCTGGTCTGATCCCTTAGGGTCTCCTGGCTCCCCTCAAGAAATTCTGGCTACAAAATCTGCTTCTGGGCTAACTCTGCAGTGGACTGAGGGAGATTCAGGGGACAAACCCACAACTGGCTACATCATAGAGGCACGGCCATCAGGTAGGAGGAACTACTACTGAGAAAAAAAAATCTATAAAATGTGGACAGGATTTGGTGGTGGGAACTTGTTCCCTTTAGTCCACACCATAGTCCTAGCCACCGTGTAATAGTTTGGAAGAATTTATTTGTCCAGGAAGCAGAGTGATGGGACCTTTTAAAGAAAGATAAGAAAGACACAGCTTTTCTTTTCTAAATGCCCACCACCAAGTGTTTTTGACATAGTTTCTATTTTTGCCTTCTGTAAACATATTGCTATGTTAATTGTCATATTTCCTCCTGTTGGCAATAGTCACAGAAAATTGCCATGAGTACTGGGCCATTTTTCCTCAGATGTCACCAATAAAGCTGCCAGTTAAGGAACTAATATTATTTATAATTTAAAATAATGTACATGTATGCAGCTCATTTAATGCAGAAGGATCCTCAAGCACTTTGCCAACTCTATGTTTGAGGATCATAGAATATCAGGGTTGGAAAGGATCTCAGGAGGTTATCTAATCCAACCCCCTGCTCAAAGCAGGGCCAATCCCCAGACAGATTTTTACACTAGTTCCCTAAATTGCCCCCTCAAGGATTGAACTCATAACCTGGGGTTTAGCCAGCCAGCCAATGCTCAAACCACTGAGCTATCTCCCCCCCCCTCACAGAGCCACCACTGAAATACATCTCTTCTGGGCAGAATGCAACAGCTATCCTGTATCAGTAAGAAAACATGGCTTTTTGCAGTGGGCATACAGCATAACATCTCCAATTCATTCTACAGGAGGAATGCGATCAAGACAACAAAGTTATTACACCTGTACCCCGATATAACGCTGTCCTCGGGAGCCAAAAAATCTTACCGTGTTATAGGTGAAACCGCGTTATTTCGAACTTGCTTTGATCCACTGGAGTGCGCAGCCCCGCCCCCCCGGAGCGCTGCTTTACTGTGTTATATCCGAATTCGTGTTATATCGGGTCGCATTATGAGATAGAGGTGTATGTCATGGGATCTTTATTGACTATGGGTACATCTGCACTTGGAGATGGGGGTGTGATTCCCAGCTCAAGGAGACATCCCTATGCTAGCCCTAAAGTTAGAATGTAGCCACAACAGCACGACAGGCTAGCCTCCCCATATACATGCCTAGGGTCGCTGAAAGGCACGTACTAGCCATCCCTCTACTCACACTGATGTGGCTACATTTTGTTTTTAGTGCGCTAACTCAATGAGAGCTCACGTGGGTATGTCTCCTCAAGCCCCAAATTCCAAGTTTAGACACACCATATAAGGGGTCAAAGCCTCATTTTTGTATCTGCTCTGACAGATGGCACCTTCAGCGGTGTCATCATTTTAACTAATGCTGGACGTTAATTCAGACCTGTGCCAGAGGGAGGAGTGCCGCCGACGGAATTCCACTAAGGTTTTTCATTGGCACTCTCCCAGTACTGATTAGCTGTTGAGATCTGACCAGACCATAGACTGAATTATTGTGATCTTCTGCTCTAGGGATATAGGCTTCCCTCGTGCCTTTGACAGAATTCCAAGGTTCCACTGTGATTCCATTACCTTTTCCTAATTTCGAGAACTCAGCCTTGATAATGGTTTTCAAACAAAGCTCATAAAATGTGCACATTCTTCAGGGATTGGAGTGTCCAAGTTTAACAAGGCCTTACATGAACTGGGTTTGGGCCCTGCTGCTGCCTCAGTTTCTCTTTCTTGATCTTCCCAATAACTGCACCCAGACTTCTGTGAGTTGAGCAACAGCCCATCTTGGGTGGGGTGGTTTATTAAAACAGTGCAGTTCAAATGTCATATTAAACTAAAATGAATTACCTTCCACCCCCTCCATTGTCTCTTCAGCCCTTCACTGGTCTCACCAGTTCTTTCCACAACCCAGTTCCTGCTGCCTAGCATTTCCTCAAGCCAAGCCTCTTAAAGTTTTTGTTCCTGACCCCCACTGCAGGTAGTTCCAGCCAGGCCTTTTCCTCTGACTGGTAAGGAGAGCCTCTTTCCCACTCCTCTCTGACCTTGGTCCCCTCTGGATCCCCGCAATAGCCTCCTCGCAGATGTATCTCCCTGGTTACCCTTGTATCAAGACTTCAAATCCCAGCTCTCTCACCTCCCCAGCTCACTCAAGGCAAAGGAGCTATCAGACTTATCCCGGACTCTGGGCTTCTCTGAAGAGACCTTCCCTAGGTCTTTCTTAGTCCCTGGTTTCCCTCTGTCTAAGAGAACAGACCCACTCTTATTGGAAGCCTCATCCCCAGATTGCCATCATCAGATATTCAGTCACCTGACCCAACCACTGGCCCAAGCCCAAACTCATCAGCTAGGACCAGACAAGGCACAGGTGGAGCTAAGTCCAAAACCCTTAAAGGGCCCATCCTATAACACTCAGACAAAACAGTCATTGAAGCTTGGTAGCCAACGTTTACCAGTCCAGAAAAATGGCGCTCAATAAAACAAGAGTATTTGAGAGTGAGGCCTACATCCCACTACCTATCACCTACTAGCAAGAAAATGTTAAGTGCTGTGCTGAAAAAAGCATACATCAACTAGAGGAGATCCATTAGCTTCAACCTTTCTTTAAGATATCCTGGTGAACCCACTGTCACTCACATCTCGCTGAAGGTGGGAAACCCCGAGCTCTAATGTGTTCCCCTAACACTATGGAAACAAATTACGAGACTTCAGAAGGAGCATTTCCATGTAGCAGATAACACCGCAGTGCAACAGCTACACCACAACTCCCTCGCATTGCCGTGCGTGGCTCATCGTTTAAGTGAACGTTTTACGTGCACTGCCTAGGGATTCATAGAATGCTGTTGCTTTGTGTGCAGGGCCGGCTCCAAGGTTTTAGCCGCCCCAAGCAGCCAAAACAAAACAGAAAACAAACAAACAAACAAAAAGCCGCAATCGCGATCTGCGGCGGCAATTCGGCGGGAGGTCCTTCGCTTCCAGGCGGAGTGAAGGACCGTCCGCCAAATTGCCGCCGAATACCTGGACGTGTCGCCCCTCTCCGGAGCCGCCGCCCCAAGCACCTGCTTGAGAAGCTGGTGCCTGGAGCCGGCCCTGTTTGTGTGGAGAGAATGGTCCTTCCATGGCAGGCCTGAGCCTCATTAACTCATCCTGGCCCCATTCGACTGAGCCTGCAAACAAACAGGGGAGAGGTCTCTTAGTGCTCCTGCTCTCAGGACCTGATTGTTAAACCATTTAATTATTCCTCTGATTATTTTAATCCTATTCATACTGCTGTAGCACATGAACTGGCCATTTGTATGCTAGATTCCCGTTCTTAGTTCTGGCTGAAGCTGCAGAGAGCGTGAAATGTGATCCAAGTGAGGAGAGGGACTAATTGCAATGTTTGCTTATTTCATGCAGGCTTCAGCTTCCTTTAAATATCTCATTCTTCCTCATCTCTGCATGCAGGAATTTGCCATCTGAATTTAGAGCTCAGCAAAAGAAGGGGGCTAATTCCCGCTGCCAGTGCTGGTCATTTCAGAAAAACATCTTTTTTTAATATAATGCAAAGAAGCTGTTCCTGCCTTCTGGGTTGTTACTGAGCAGGTTGGAGAGACTTTTTTTTTCTGTTTCTAAACAATTGCTGTTTCAGAGAAGACGTGTGCCGTTCACATACAAAGCAAGAAAGGGGAGGTCTCCATCTTTCTGGGGCCAAGAACAGAAGCATCTAATAGGCAAATAAAAAGCTTTAACATGATGTCGATATTTAAACACCGTACCATTACCTTAGGGCTTTGGATCTCAGGTGGTCTCTATTATAGGCCTCATTACCCAAAACATTAACTGCTGTATCATCTCATTTTTCCTGCTGTAGCTCTGTGCCAGAGCTGCCTTCCACCAGGGAAGGAGGATGGCTTAGTGTAATAAACGTTGGCCTCTGCTCTGAGTTGCCACTTCGTCAGGTTGTTCTTTGCTCTGTTTCAAAGAGATCCTTCTGTCCTGCTGCTTTTTCTTTTTATATACACAGGTAAGGGTATTTATCCTGCCTCTCTGCTGTTCCCCTGGATCTATGTCAGGTGACCAGCCTGCCTACCTCCTCCACATCTACCATATAATTCAGACACTGGCACAGAACAGACAAAGCAACGTCTTTTCAGAGATGTCAGGGCAAGTGGGAGAATGTTCAGAAAAACAGAGGTCTCTCCCGACCTGCCTCCGTTCTGTGGCAGGAGAAACAGATTCCAGCTCAGTTCCTCCTGCATTGAAGTAAATGCCACTGGGAAGTCTCTGGCACTCTCACAGTAAACATCACCTAGGCTTCGGCTAGGCCACTTGTGTAGTGTGTATCAGATCATGCCCTCTTCTTTTACGTGCAGAGAACAGGTAGAGAATGGCAAACCTGTCCAAATGGCCCTAATTTTACCACAGGGAAGAGAGTGGAGTTAAGTGGCTTTATCTGCATTCTGCAACACTGTGGCATCCCGTGTGCTTCCCCTCCATGTGGCTGGAGACCTGTGACTGGTGAGGAGAGAGGTCTGGCCTGGGGAGCACCACTTTGCATAGAGTTGTCCCCCTCCAAGCCCACAGCTTTCCTCATGGATAATGTTGCGGACTCCCCCGCCCCTCCCCAACATCACTGGCCTCCCAAAAGGGGGGATTTCTGCATGGTTCCGGAGGGATCCATGCTGCCACGGATGTGTGGAGGGAATGGTATAGAGGCACTGTGCCTTAATGCCTATGTTGGCCTGCTGCGGATGCCCTGAGATCTGTGGTATTTCCTTGCAGATCACAGGATATCTCCAGGGTAGGCAGGCCATGGATTTGCCTGCTTTGTGGGACAGATACCCCATGCCCAGGACAGGATGATGCAAAGTTTCCCGGCGCTGACCTGGTTTTTCCCTGTAGGAGGGCATGGCTTAACCCTATAGTAGGAAAATGCATTTAAACATGCTTCCAGTTATCATGGTTTCTAATATGGGCCAAATACGCCCCAAATAGCCATAACGCCTATATTTAGGACATAGACAAATCAGGCAAATATTGTATTTTGTCCTCAAAATTACTCTCCCGAGAGGGCAGACATTTTCAGGAAGAACCATTCTCCTCAACGTGGGGGGTTTCCCTCCCCTAGATGGCTGAGACACTTTGTTTCCCAGAGCCCTGAGGACTGATCTCTCTCCAGCTCTTCTCTGGTCTCTTGGGTAATGTTTCTTTTTTTTTCATTTTCTATTTATTTTTAAATAAATAAGTAAATTTTGTGTTTAACATGGACACAAACCAGCAAAATTCAGTAAATTCAAAGTGAAGGGTGCAGCTGCATCTCTGGCTCCTGCCATGGGGCCTTTCATTTGCTCCTGCTTCCGAACTGCGTGCAGTGACAGTTTGTCAGCCTTCACTTTCCATTCTTGTCCTTTTGTTAGTTGGCATCATAACCCAAACCTTTCCCTTGACTCAAGAAATTAACATTTTAATCTTGTCACTGATGAACACTGACCAAGTACAGGAGGCCCTAACGATCAGGAGTTTCTATTCTTGTAAATCTCCTGATGTCTGATTACTAGTAAGTTTTACAACACAGCTCTCCAATTACACAAAGAGAGAAAAGCTAGTGCTTCAGAAATGAATAATTGACAGGTTTCCATCTAGCCCCAGCTCCAGCATGGCTGTCATTTGTCACCTAGCCTGTCTTATAAGAACCAGAAGCCTCTGTTACTGACTGACAGTTTTATGCAGCATAGAGACCCTGATTAATTGTCCATGATATCAAGCTTTCATGTTGGTGTGGCGTCTGTTCGAACACCTGCAGTGCACAACATTGCTCACCGCTTCAGAGGAATAAATTGTGTGCGTAGCCCAGGCTCAACATGGTGATAGGTAGGAGTGGTTAGTGTCTTCTAGCGTGATTAGAGCCTTCTCGCCACACACAGGCGCATGCCTCTCAACTCTGATGGAGAAATTGAAGCTGGAAGATAGAGATCAGATTCTTGTGTCAGCAGGAAATGAGGCTGGGCCTTGATGCGGTGTAGCATTTATAAAAACAGGAAGCAAAAAAGGATTTATTTTTCAAAGGAACTCTCCCTTTTGTGTCATATATTTACCCCTCCTATCAGATTCCGCGTACCCAATGAAAGGTAATATGAATTGAAGGAATGGGCAGATGTTATTGAGGCAAAAGCAATTGAGAGCAATATGCCTGCATCCCCATTGCCAGCTGTGCTGAATCTCACAGTACGTTAAACAGGAATTGAGTGGGAACGGCTAGACTTGCATCTGTTTTGGCGGGGTGTTAATCAGTGGTGCAAACTTTGCTTCTCTCAGTGGTTTCTCTGTACTGATACACTGTTGAGATATTAGTTTTCGGCATGCAAATCTTTCCTCACCATGACCTGTGTGGGAAATGTTGTGTACAATATGCTAATGATTTTCCACTTAATACAGAAGACAATCTTCCCCTCCCCCTCCGCCCACTTAGGTGTCTCACTAATGAATTCTCTCTCAGATGAGCTGCTGACATTGGATAGCAAAGTTTGCCATGAAAATAAGATGTCTTTTTAGCCTAACTGTGCAAAACAGGCAGACCCAAGTATTCCTGTCAGGAACAGGACAAAGTCTTGTCGGCCGGGTCTTAGTCTTGCAAATCCAAAGGACTGGATTGTGCCTGGTGCGTGCATGTGTTGTGCAACGGAGAGGGAACAAGGAGCCTTCCTCCACATCCCTGCCTGCAGTGCATGGGTCAGCCCAACTGCAGTCCTTCCTAGCATTGCGCAGCTCTGCATGGGCTGGTTTCCTATTGGGCACAATCTGGCCCAAACCAAGGGTAGTTGGAATCTGGGTTCCATTTCACACAAGTCCCCAAAGTTTGGATTGAGGGATGTGAGGAAAATGGCTCCATTTTGGCCCAGCTTCAGGAGGCGATCCCCTTAGGATTGGAGCTGAATGTGAGCCAAAAGTGGTGGTCAGAGCAACTGGAATTCCTCTGATACAGTGGTTCTCTGAAGAAATGCCCACCAGCAAACTTCCATGGATAACTTGATATAAAATACAGCTGTGTCTTCTCTTCGCCACCCTCCCCAGCATAGCCCTGGGGCAGGACAGAGGCAGAAATGCCACTATCAGTCCTCAGGGAGTAATTTCCCCTTGGATGCAGGCTGCACTGTGAGGTTGACTTTACAGCTCTCTGCAGCAGTTTTGCTGAATTTAGCACACTGTCTATACAAATGATTTCCTGGACTATTTTAAGAACAACAGCGAGAGAGTGGTAGGTTTGTTCCTGTTGAAATTAGTGTTGGGAAAATTGTTATTTATTCTGTTATTTTTTTCCACCCCCTAAGCAATTTGCGGTGCAAATGAATTGCTTTTAAACCAAATCACAGTGGGCTGAAATTCTGTATCAATATTTACAAATGTGTTTCTGAAAACTCATTCAGTTCTTGCAATTATGACAATATTTTATAGAATCAGATGCAGGATCTAGTGTCAGTGATTGCAGCAAACACTCTTTGAAAATGTATCCACACTCCACCCACTTCAAGTAAAAAACATTCCAACCTTTTATATTACATTGTTAGCTTTGCATAGTGAAAATAATCTCGCTTTACACTGCCCTATATATGGGAAGTCAATATTTTATCTTCTGTTTTACACACATTGTAAAAAATGTAATTCATAACAATGGTACATTATGATAACTTCATTAAACTCTGAAAATGCTGGTGAATAATGTATTGGTCTGAATTTTAAACATGACAGAAAATTTACCTATTCGTTAGTATTTCTCCAATGTGGACAGAATAATAAAATCTTCAGCCTCCTTGTTCAGTCCACTTGGGACTGCCAATCATCTTGATCAGAACAGATGCAGTTTGGGGGACACGCAGCGCATTACAAATTAGTATTTACTTATGGCAAAATTAAAACATTCACATGGAAGTGCACCTACAGCATAAATCATTCAGTTCTGCCCATTATTTCCTGTTGCAAAGGAATAGGCTAAGGGCCAAATTCTGCTTTCACTTACACTGGCGTAACTCTGGAATAACTACAATGACTTCAATGGACTTGTGCTAAAGTAAATCTAGAGTAAGTGAGAACAGATTCTGCTTCTGACATTGCAGCACCAGAACATGACACCAATGATAATGCTGCGGGCTTTTACTTTACTATTATACTGGTGGTGCCTCTTGTCAGAAGAAATCATGGACGTGATAGACTCTCAGAGCAGAGGGCTTTCTTTCAGTGCAAGCATCTCGTACACTGTATTTGTGCAGACTTTGTCTTTCTATTTTTATATTGTCATTAAGACATACTGGGGGGAAATGGAAATTAATTACTAAAAATGTTAAAATAAAATGAATAGTCATTGGGCCAGGTCCTTGAAGCCATGCCAGTTTACATCAGTTGGGGATCTGACCCATTGTCCTCAGCACTGCAGCTTGGATGCTCCTGTGGCAATAAGCATTACTCCCACACACGCAAATGGTGCCTATATTTCATCAGTGGGAAGTCAATGGAAGTGGTACGTTTGCCGATCATCTCTGGAAAATAGGCCACTTAGCCTGATGTTAGGGTCCCAAGTTCAAAATTGTTGGCCAGAGTTTTTAATCACAGTTGTAATTTTTTATCCTACCACTCGCAGTGACTATCTTGTTGAAAATGACATCTTTTCATTGTAGATATGAGAATATGACCTGTGTCATAGGAAAACAGTGTCATACACACTCTGGATGATATAAATATTAATATGGCTATTGAATATCTAGATTATCTAATTGTGAACATAAGAACATAAGAACAGCCGTACTGGGTCAGACCAAAGGTCTGTCCAGCCCAGTATCCTGTCTACCGACAGTGGCTAATGCCAGGTGCCCCAGAGGGAGTGGACCTAACAGGCAATGATCAAGTGATCTCTCTCCTGCCATCCATCTCCACCCTCTGACAAACAGAGTCTAGAGACACCATTCCTTACCCATCCTGGCTAATAGCCATTAATGGACTTAACCTCCATGAATTTATCCAGTTCTCTTTTAAACACTGTTATAGTCCTAGCCTTCATAACCTCCTTAGGCAAGGAGTTCCACAAGTTGACTGTGCGCTGTGTGAAGAAGAACTTCCTTTTATTTGTTTTAAACCTCCTGCCTATTAGTTTCATTTGGTGACCCCTAGTTCTTGTATTATGGGAATAAGTAAATAACTTTTCCTTATCTACTTTCTCCACATCACTCATAATTTTATATATCTCTATCTTATCCCCCCTTAGTCTCCTCTTTTCCAAGCTGAAAAGTCCTGGGGCATAGAACAGGGAGGGTTTCATCACACTCCAAGTTCTATCTGTAAGTTTCACCCATGTGAAGGTTTCATGTTTGGATCCTGACATCATGTAAAAGCAGTCACAACCTAGAATGACTGTGGCTCAATAGCCTACCACATTGGTTTGATTTATTTGCTGTGTTGGACAGCAGTAGTTCAGGTAGGCATGGAAATTGCCTCATGTTGAAACACATGATTAATAGCAACTCATTTCCATGGAACAGGGGAAAGAGTGCACAGTAATAACGCTAATGATGCTCTTCTTTTGTACGTGTGCTGCTTTCCTAGATGAAGGACTGTGGGATACATTTGTGAAGGACATCCCCCGCAGCGCTACCTCCTACACAGTCGGCCTGGACAAGCTAAAACAGGGGGTGAGCTATGAATTCCGAGTGATTGCAGTAAATGAGTTTGGCTATGGAGAACCAAGCATCCCATCTACAGCAGTATCAGGTAATCATGCATTCTGTATTATACTTTCCCCACTAGGCTTCCTTTGTGGGGAAAGAGAAGAGAGAAAACCAGAGCCAACAGTTAAAATAAAGCACTGAGGCCCTGCTTAAAAAACTGCTATGTTCCTTTATGCCATGAAACCCCATTGAACTCCTGTTAAAACCAGAATGATGCAATGATGAATCAGATACTGATTTTACAGTGGGCCTTTCTCTCGAGGGAAACCATTTTGTTCAAAAACAGGTGCCTACCACTTTAATATTTGCTGAAGAAACTCCCCCAGGAGTTTGCATGTAAATTAGCATGTATTGCAACATGACTATACAGTTTGTGATTTGTTTGCTTTTTCCCTCTCCTCAATTTCCTTTCTGTTTCTTCTCTTCACCTGGGCCCATTCCCTCCCCAGTCTCCTGGGACTGAGAGGGGACATGATAGCAGTTTTCAGGTATCTAAAAGGGTGTCATAAGGAGAAGGGAGAGAACTTGTTCACCTTAGCCTCTAAGGATAGAACCAGAAACAATGGGTTTAAACTGCAGCAAGGGAGGTCTAGGTTGGACATTAGGAAAAAGTTCCTAACTGTCAGGGTGGTTAAACACTGGAACAAATTGCCTAGGGAGGTTGTGGAATCTCCGTCTCTGGAGATATTTAAGAGTAGGTTAGATAAATGTCTATCAGGGATGGTCTAGACAGTATTTGGTCCTGCCATGCGGGCAGGGAACTGGACTCGATGACCTCTCGAGGTCCCTTCCAGTCCTATAATCTATGAATCTATATTTCTGTGTTATTTTGTATATATCGCTCTCAAAAATGTGCTAGGTGCAATTTACTGGCAGAGTAAACTGTGTCCTTCCGCTGTATCCTTCTGCTGGCAAGTCAAATTCTCTAAGGGCCCTACCCAAATTGCACTGACCTCAATGGAAAGACTTCCATCACAGCATCAGGCCTAAGTCTGTATGGATTGGATTGTTGATGTTCTTCACACACCTTCCTGCCAGCTCTGTTGTGGTTATCTCCAGTGTGTAGAGATGTGGCCTGAACACCCTTCAGAAATCTCTTTGAACTCAGAGTTCAAGACTTGTCAGAAGGAGAGTGATGGTACTTTGAGAGGTAAACTAGGCTGACGCTTGCTATATTCCATTGGTATCCCCGCAGCTGGAGTTTGGTGGCCTGTTGCTGAAGCAGGAGAAACTGCCCTGGTTACGGCCTTGCACAGGTGTCTTCTTACCCTTGCTTCCTCCTTCCAAGCTGCTTTTAGGCAAACTGTTAAAATGGCTTTGTGATTCAAAATTCTGGAGTTTCCTGTGGGCCTGGCAGTGCCAGTATCTGAAGTAGGACTTATCTCTTTGCTCCTGGGATAAAGAGCACATATACCCCTCAACTGTTGTACAACAGAAAGGGAAAGTAAATGGTACTATTGCTGTTGCTGTTGTGTTCATTCTCTTCTTTGTCCCTGTGCAACTAACCACTTAGCCCCTAAGAATTACCTCTGGATTTCCGCGTGAACTGTCTCATTGCATTCCTCTCCAAGCGCAAGGGAGAAGGAGAACCCACTTCACATATTAGAGTGTTTCTCCATTCTGTAGTTTCACACAAAATCTAAAGGGACGTTCTGTAGTTGGAATCACGTCAGCCCCGCCGTCCTCTCTTCCCATTAGCAATTGTTTCCTCAAAGGAACTCATAGAGTTTCCCATTTGTATGTTCTCCCCTTGAGCAGAATTATTTAGTTCACTTTCTTTTGATGCTCTAAAGTTTATCTCAAATTGTAGCCCGAAAGAAAGAAGTTTCTATTGAGATTCACAGGCATAAAAGCTGTAAAGCATTACAGGCTAGCACAGCTGGATGGTCCATTCAGCACCCAGCCTGGCCTGCATCACTTGCCTTTTTGGCTTCATTGGTCCGTGCTGGCCTCCCAGCAGAGGGGAGATGGCAACCGCTTTTCACTGCTACAGAATTCCCAATGCCCTGGGATGAATCAGGTCCCCCACATCATAAGGCTCATAACACGGCTGAGTTTAAATCCAAGGAATCTGGGCAGTAAAGTGCTCTTCACAGCCGTAGGAAAGCTAGGAGAGGCGTGTGGCTCAGTGGCTTGGGTTCAACTATGGCTTTGGTCCCAATTGAAATAGGTTTCCCGGAATCAGCCATTTGAGCAGGTATTTCTCTGTCTCGCTAACTGCAATGTGGTTATGCACAATTGATGATCTATGCCCTAGTGGGAATGCTGCCCCTCATGGCTGAGATGCCCTGAAAAAGGGGATGACTGGAAAGGAATAATAATTATAATAATAATAGTTACCATTTTTAACCAAGGATCTCAAAGCACTTTATAAAGACGAGTAAATGTCATTTACCTATTTTGCAGCTGGGGAAACTGAGGCATGGTTGGAGTTAAGATGGGCCACATCGAATGTGTGGGTAGGAATAGAACCAAACTCTCTGAATAGCCGGGATGCTGCTGGTCAGGATGGTTTAAACTGACAGCGGGTGAGGGGTAGAGCTAGAATAACAGGGATGTTGAGAGTTTGGGTTGAGGTGCATTGACCCTGGAGAGTGCTTGGACGTTACCCACAGGTACCAACTGCATCCCTTGCGAGTGCTGTTGGGTGATGTTCCTCCAAGTGAAGTGACATTTGTGGTGAGTCAGCAGGGCTCTGTTTGGATCCAGGACTGGAGTATCAGAGGCCGGGGAAACCTGGGCACTTTGGAATCGCTGTGGGGGAGAAATAGGCACAGCACCTTCCTCTGGCACTAATCCAGCCTCTTAGCCACGCCCTTTCCTGAGAACTGACAGGGGTACAGATCTCAATGGGAAAAAGGCAGGGAGATGCTAACGGGGCTTAAGGGAGGAATGTGTAGGAATTGTTATTAGGTGGAAGGGTCCTAAACCTTTGTTTATTCTCTCTGTAGCCCAAATGGAAACCCCTTTCTACGAAGAGTGGTGGTTCCTGCTAGTGATGGCTCTGTCTAGTCTCATCCTCATCCTGTTAGTGGTGTTTGCGTTGGTCCTGCATGGCCAGAGCAAGAAATACAAGAACTGCAGCACAGGTGAGATAGTGGCTCCATTTCAGTCCCTCCCATGCCACGGATGTTCTTTTTCCATTTGAACCAGTGACTCTGGCAGCATGAAATCTCTCGCTCTATGTGTTTCTTTGGGTGGAGCAACCAATCAGATCTCGTTGATATCTAATCTGGGAGAAATAGCTTGTACTTTTCCATGGGTACACCCCGTATACATATTTGGGTGGAGGGATGTATTTACAAAGTGTGGAGGGTGCTGGGAGTAGATAATATCTCATCGATGATAAATGGTGTATGTGGGTACCCCATGTCTCACCTCTGTTCGTTAGTGCTACAGTTGTCATGGCAGTGTGGTCGCGTGGCTGACCTGAATTGCTGGACTTTAAGGCACAATCTGAGCCCCAGGCCTCTTAATTTGCCTTTAGGAGTGTTTTTTTGACAGTCACCTTTCTCACAGAAAACAGGAACAGCTGGTCCATCACTAGGAATGTTTAAATATTCCCCTTTCAAATCCCAGATCTCTGGCCGTGGAGCTTTTAAAATCATTTTTGCCTTTTCCCCTTTAGTAACTTGAGTTCTGGCAATGTTGCTAGTGTGCATGTTTCTCCGAAACCCAGGAGTGAACTATTTTAATTCTCTGGTGCCAATCAGACTAATCAACAGGAGCGGGCAGTGGAAGTCCCAGCTCTCCTGATGCTGAGGGGTTAATAGAATACAGGGATGTGGAAAGAACCTCCCACTTCCCCTGGCAGTGTTCAGTTGTTCAGCCCAAAGAAAGATTTATTTTTTCCTGTATAAATTCACTTCTAACAAGTGTTAGTAAATCAGATTTTATCCCCACGGGATTTAAAATGTATGAATGCCATGGCATTTTACCAAGCTAATACTATTACGGATTCCTATGCATGGCACATAGAAAATCTCTCATCTTCCTACTTGTGCTCTACATTTGGAGGACAGACATGAAAAGACAGTTCTGACCTGCACCTTCTGATATCCATGTTCACACTGGGCCTTAATGTAACATTGTAATTGAAGCTGAGGATAAAATACCTGTCTACAGCAGACTGGCAATATGACACCAGCCTTTCTGCCCAAGACACCAGCAGAGCTCAGACCTGTGGAATTACACACTATAAGCATAGGAAAAAATCTCTTGCTGTGTCTTCCTCTCTTCTCCCCCACCGCCCTCCGTCCCCCGTCTTTTGTCTTTGTTCTTTACTTCCATTAAGAGCTCTTTAATGACCTAAAAATCAAAAAGGAATCATATAAAAAATGGGAACGTGGACAAATTGCTAAGGAGGAGAGCAGAAGAATAGCGCAAGCATGTATGGACAAAATGAGAAAGGCTAAGACCCAAAATGAGTTACAACTAGCAAGAGACATAAAAGGGAATAAGAAAAGGTTCTTTAATACATTAGGAGCTAGAAAAAGACAAAGGAAAGCATAGGTCCTCTACTTAGCGGGGAAGTAGTGCTAATAACTGATAACATCAAGAAGGCTGAAGTGGTTAATACCTGTTTTGCTTCAGTCCTCACTGAAAAGGTTAATGGTGACCAAATACTCAATACAATTAATATTAACAACAAGGGGAAAGGAACCGAAGCAAAAGTAGGGGGAAAAAAGGTTAACGAATATTTAGATAAGTCAGATGTATTCAAGTCAACAGGGCCTGATGAAATTCATCCTAGAGTACTTAAGAACTAGCTGAAGCTATCGCTGAACTGTTAGCAATGAACTTTGAGAACTCATGGAATATAGATGAGGTTCCAGAGGACTGGAACTTAGTACCTATCTTTAAAAAGGGGAACAAAGAGGACCCTGGGAATTATAGACCATTCAGCCTAACCTAGATATCTGGAAAGATACCAGAACAAATTATTAAACAATCAATTTGTTAGTACCTAGAGGATAATAGGGTTATAAGGGACAAAGAGTCCTGTGGCACCTTATAGACTAACAGCCGAATTGGAGCATAAGCTTTCGTGGGTGAAGACCCATTTTGTCAGATGCATGTAGTGGAAATTTCCAGAGGCAGGTATAAATATGCAGGCAAGAATCAGTCTAGAGATAACGAGGTTAGATCAATCAGGGAGGATGAGGCCCTCTTCTAGCAGTTGAGGTGTGAACACCAAGGGAGGAGAAACTGCTTTTGTAGTTGGCTAGCCATTCACAGTCTTTGTTTAATCCTGAGCTGATGGTGTCAAATTTGCAAATGTACTGAAGCTCAGCAGTTTCTCTTTGAAGTCTGGTCCTGAAGATTTTTTCCTGCAGGATGGCTACCTTTAAATCTGCTATTGTGTGTCCAGGGAGATTGAAGTGTTGTAACATAACCGGTTCATTCACCTGCACATCCACCAATGTAATATACTCCATCATGTGCCTGCAATGCCCCTCTGCTATGTACATCGGCCAAACTGGACAGGCCCTACGTAAAAGGATAAATGGACACAAGTCAGATATTAGGAATGGCAATATACAAAAACCTGTAGGAGAACACTTCAACATCCCTTGCTAATTAGGAAAAACTTGCTAATTATAAGGGTAGTTAAGCTCTGGAATAGGTTTCCAAGGGAGCTTGTGGAATCCACATCATTTAAGAACACCTGTCAGGGACAGTCTAGGTTCACTTGGTCCTGCCTCAGCACAGAGATCTTGAGATCCCTTCCAGCCATACATTTCTGGGATTTCCATTGCAGCTCCAAACCCTTTTTCTCCTTCACTGTCTACCCAGCCATTCTCTCTTGCTCTGCTCTCTTTCCTTCCTCACTTTTTTCTCTTCCCATTTGTCTCCCACTCTCACTTCCCTCCTCTTTTATCTTTCCCTTCCCCCCTTCACTAGTCTCTCTCTCACCCCTTTTCCTGGTCCACAGCCCACTGCTGATCTTTTGTCTCCTCTTCTCTCCATTCCTTGCTGAGCTATTTTACCACTATGAAAGAAGGGAGAGAGCATTATGGAAAGTGAGGATACAAAAGTAACCATAAAAGGAAGGACGAGGTTTGACACTTGTTTGTAGTGGCTCTTTAGGTAATCACTAGGCATGTAGTTGGTGGGGAAATACCTTTGTCTTTACTGATAGTTTCATTGTTTGACTCCAGGTAAAAACATCTCCAATGTGGAAGAGTCGGTCACACTGGATAACGGAGGCTTCACAGCCCTGGAGCTCAACAGCCGACATCTCAACGTAAAGAGCACTTTCTCCAAGAAGAATGGGACGAGGTAGGATGATGGACCCTCTTTGTCTCAGTGTTGGCCGTAGCATTCAGTTATTGCCTAGCTTCAAACCTACCACAGGACAAGCAAAGGGGATTATGGGGTGGAGCTCTGTTTGGAGGATATGGTGAAAACTGTGGGCTAATAGCTAAGCCTCTGCCCCAGAATGCAACATCAGCCCCTGATGGTAGATGCCATGATCAATGATTAAAGAGATCTAGGCCTGGAGTGGGACAGTAAACTTCTCATTTCAGGATTGAGATAAGTGACTGTGTTTTTGGAGTTCAGAAGAGGGTGGGAACAGGTTGATATGTTGTGTCCAGGTATGAAAAGGATTGTGGATTGTAGGACATGTAGTGTACCCATTATTTAATGTTCCATATGCTTTCTCCTGATGTCCACCTAGGTCCCCTCCTCGCCCAAGCCCTGGTGGGCTGCACTACTCAGATGAGGATATCTGCAACAAGTACAATGGAGCAGTGCTGACTGAGAGTGTGGCCCTGAATGAGAAGCCTTTGGAAGTGTCAGAATCAGAGGTGAGTACATCCCCCTTCCCTGGCCTCTCCTCCCATCAAGCAGTGCCAAGGCCTTGCACAGTCACTGAACTCACTCATCTCCTCACTGCATGCAGCAGGTTCTCTGGAAACAGATTTCCATGCCTGCATTATGCTACTTTTGCATCAGTTTTTCATATTCAGGCACAGTACTTCGGGGCACTCAAACCTTAGAGTCTCGTGGCCCCTCCCCTCTAGAATAGCATCTGTCTTTAAAACTAAAATGCCGTGGTGAAGAATAATGAGCAGGTGCCAACCGGAAGAACTTGAGGTCCTGTCAGATATTATTAATAAAAGGCAAATGCAAAGCAGTAGGCTTCACTGGTTAGGCACTGAGCTTCCCACTCTCCCTTCAATGTTATCACCCTGAAGCTCCTGGAAAGAAAGCATGAAACAACATGCCGTGAGAAGTCCAGCTCCGCGCATCTACTGTTTGAAGTGACATTTAATCAGAAATGAATTTCACATCATGGAACTGACCCAAATGTGGGAGATAGTTTGGAATTTGACAGTGAGTATCTTTTGCAGCTGATAGGCAATTCCAGTCACTACTGAGGTTCCATAGAGCGGGTCTTTTATTTGTAAAAATTCTATGTCACCTTCCATTCAAGAATCTCTACCGTTGTGAGTTAGGTAAGTATCCTTGTGTTACGGATGGGGAAACTGAGTCACAGAGGAGTGACTTTCCACAAGATCACATAGCAAATCATTGTTAAAGCCAGGATGCAGGTTTTCTGATCCCAGTCTTATGCTCTAACCACAAGGCTAATCTGCCTTCCTTTCTGTTTGCTAGTGGTTTTCAAACTGGGATACACAAGCTCTCTGCAGGGGGTATGCAAGAAAATTCCTATAATAGCTGACAATGCATTTTATATAGTAAGACTTGGCAATCTGATTCTAGATATATTATAACCCTATCTCGGATGGGGTATGAAATAGACTACATTATTTGGAAAGGGGTACGCAGCCTAAAAAGTTTGAAAACCATGTATTCTGCGAGGAAGACAGTACTGTGTACTATTGCTGTGTATTTGACAGTCCTCTATTTTCTATCTCACATTCGCTTTATGAAGCGCTTATAGTCTGTATAAACTCAGCAGGAGCCCTGGCTTAAAAGGCAGGCTTTAGAACTGGCAGTGAGGAATGTGCAGAAAGGTACATTTGTCTCTCAAATTGGGTGCTGTCAGCTGAAATCTTGATGAATCCGAGCTGACAGCACAAGCAGCAAGAAGTGGGCCAAAATATTTCAGATCTGACCCTTCCAGCAAGAATAAACCAAAAGCAGCAAGTGGGGAAAGAAGATGACAGTTTTCATCTGCAGCTTCTCTGCACCTGCAGCTACAGCTGCTGTTTTTTATTTTTATTTTTTTTCTTCTTGCTGGTTTCCTGGCTCTGACCTCTTGTTAATTACCCTGGACAGCCTGCCATTTTATGTTGCCCTGTGACCAACCCTCCGTGCAGTCAGTGTTTCTTGTTGTAGCTCAAGCAAGCTACAGTCTCTTTGTGATGTACACAGATTACCTACAGATTAAATCCATGATATCTGTGGTCATGTCCCTGTACCAACCCATCATGAAACATGCCATTAATACAATTTGGTGAGCGTGATCATGAATTTAGCACTGGCACTTTCTGACATTAATTTCAATATTCCATGTGTTGTTTTCTGTATAGTGCACGAAAACCATCTCACAAGTCGTCATTTCTGCCCTACATAAGTGGGCCCTGTTTACACAGCATAGACAGAGGAAAGTGAATTTTATCCTTGCTATTTCCTTTGTATTCCTTTCTGTGCATGCTTCTATGCAAACAAAATGTGCCACCCATTTTTCCTTGGGGCTCAGATATGCAGCCCTTCTATATAGTGACTTTGATGCTTGCTTGTTTTTCGTGAGGAATGCTTTTAGGCAAGACATGTTAATGGGCTCCCAGCAGAGGTATCAGTAGGGGATACTGCCTTTTGATTAGTCTGGAAATGCTGTTTAGTTTGCGATCGTTGACCACTTCTGTCTTACAGAATTTGAGTATCTTTTCTCTCTCCCTCTTTTGTGTTTTCTGCTCGTTTAGTTTCAGTTCTCACGGGGTTTCTTAGGAGACGAGCTTTATTTTCCCAGGATTTCAGCCTTTCCGTCATCTTTAGCAGAAAAAGATGTTCTCCATGATACAGATGTCTCATTTCCATGTGGGCACTGCAGAGGCTCTGTCCTTTGCAGCAGGAGATGTTCTGATGCTGTTTTCCTCTGATGCCTCTTTGTATGCGTCTTGGATTCCACTTAATACAGTGTGCATTTGGCCAGCTGAGGCCAAAATTGTGCTTTTTGCTTTCAGCCCAGATGTCATCTTGTTGAATTTTTGCTTTAACCTCTTAGCCTGAAAAGTGCCAAGATTTGGCATGGCGGAGAGGGAAATCAGCTGCCTCCAAGTCCCATGGTGTCACTCAAATGTGAACAAGGCCATCATAAGAGACTCATGGACTGATTCGCCACAGTTAGATCAGTACACAGCTGTCTGGGAGCACTGCCTCTGAGCCTCCCAGTGAAGGAAGAGAGCAGGGAAAAAAATGGGAGAAGAATATACAGTATTCAAATATGCATATAAAAAATACTAACATACACTTCACGTCCTGGAATACACTTCACATCCTGGAAGCCAAGTATTTGCAGATGGAAATGATTTAATTGGCATCTACAGTAGACGGAGCAGTCGAGTAATGAGAGAGTAAGTGCCAAATGACAATTAATGATAAAAAACCAAAGCTCTTAGGTACAAGCTCAAACAGGTTAGGCACTGTGCAGATACCTTCGGGGAGTTCTGAGGCCCGTGCGTAGTCGCTTGGCACAGCTCACCTTTCACCAAGCTAGAGGAGGAGCCATCGTTTTTGGGGAGGTCGGAAGGTTGTTTGTTTGTTTTTTGTCATTTCCTAAAGAGTTTCTCCAGAACCTGATGCTTTCACAAATTATCTGGCCATGCTGAATGCTAGTGCTTACGATGGTACATTGATGCTCTATGCACTATAACTGAATTGTGGTTTCTCAGCTCTGTATGAATATAGTCTATTATTCACTTATAATTCATTATTGAGAAGGAATTAATTAGTATCCAATAAAATTCTCCCACTGATTTTGATTAAGACGGTACCACGTGGAAGCCAGCTGTAGATGGCACATTAATAATTATACCTACCTCTCCCAAAGGCTACATCTACACTACAAGCCAGGGGGGTGATTCCGAGCTCACACAGACATACTCGGGCTAACTCTCATCAAGCTACAATGCGAAAAATAGTAGTGTAGCTACGGTAGCACAGGCCACAGAGGCACGGGCTAGGTGCCCCAAGTGTGTATTCACGAGGTTCAGGTGGGTTTGTGCTCCAGGCAGCTAGCTCATGCCACTACAGCTGCTGCCGGTGCTACTGCTGCTACACTACTCCTTTTAGCATGCTAGGTCGATAATAGCTTGTGTGCGTATGTCTATGCGAGCTGGGAATCGCATCTCTAGCTCGTAGTGTAGATGTACCCTCAGTGAATAGATATCAGAGTGTCCACAGACATCTTTGCCTGTCTGTTTCCTTGTCCTCTCTCCTACTCCTTACTCTCAACGTGGCTGACTGATTTCATTTCAGCCAATAGGGTGCAGATGGTTCGTGAACTCACAGGGGAAAGTGATGACTGGTCCTGATACTGTCACTCGGCAATGAGATGAGCTATTCATAGGTAGGGAGGAAGAAGTGAAGAGCGAGGAAAAAGTAGATGTCACAGGAAAAAACATCACTGGCTATGCCTGTATTGGTGCAGTCATTGGCAAGAGCTGCTATTGTCTACATTGTTGGTTATAAATGAACATATATGTGAACACTTCAGCTCCAATCGCTTTTTAAGAAGTTTGACAACCCAGGACTATTTTCAAATTTCCCATAATACTAACTCACTAGTCCCTCATTTGTCTCCTAAATAGCATTTGTGTCTTTCATCTTACCAATAAAATACTTAAATTGTCAGGCATTTTCTTTATTTGTTGCTTCAGTGGCATGCACGCACCTTTGCTGTCAGATTAGAAACTGACAACCACAGCCAATCAAATTCCAGCCTACCATAGTTTCCTAGGTAACAAACCCATAATCATGGTAAACGGCTGCATACAACAGAGAAAACAAATAATAAAAAAAACCAACCCTACAGCATTTCCATGTAGGCAATAGTTCTGAATCCTTAAAAATAATATATCCATTCCACAAAATGATCCTGTAAGCAATCTTGGTCATAATGGGAGACAGTGGGGGAAATATACCTTGATACTCCCTGGTTTACCACCACAGAGAGAGAACTGGGACTCGAGCCGGGAGAAAATTTTTGGATAAATAGTTTGTTCACTGAAAAATGCAGTTTTGGTCAACCTGAAACTGTTCCCAAATTTTACATGAATTCACCAAATGGTTTTGGCGAGGGTCCGAGAGCCTAGTCTCCAGCCCAAACCCAACTGTCTACACTGCAATTTTGTAGCCCCGTAGTCCTATGAAACTTGTATCATCTACGTCTGGCCCAGAGGTTGCCAACTTTTCTTTCAGATATGGACTTTGCCACTATTATCCATGTGTAAGCAGGGTCTGAATGAACTCTCCCCAACAGCTAGTTGGGAGTGGGAGCGACTTCAGGAGCAAACTGTATTTACATGAACACATCTACTCTGCCAAGATATCCAGCAGATAGAGCGGTGTTGCTCAAAGTGATCAACTTTGCCTGGTGTTGGGTTACTGTAGCGGGGCGACGATTCACCTCTGCGGCGCCTCCTGATGGTCATCCAGGGAATTAACTCTTTCCACTCAGGAGCGCCCTCTGCAGGCCGGTGTCCCACTTGCCGCTGGCCACGGTGTCCCTCCCGGACCCCGGTGCCCCTTCTCTCGGGGTTCTGCCCCCTGCAGAACCCCTGACCCCCTATCCCCACCTCACCTCAGTCTTTGGCTACTGCCAGTCACCGTCTAGCCCCTGCTCATTGGGGCAGACTGCACTATAATTGCCACTCATCATCGGCAAGGAGGGTTTGGACCTGCTGCCTCTGCCTATCCTTAGGCTGCCCTCCGCAACCCCAGTACCTTTTCCAGCCTTTAACAAGGCCTGCCGCCTGGGAGTTTTCCAGGCCAGAGCTCCCCAGCTCCTCTGGCCTTTCCCCAGCCCTGCTCCAGTCTAGGTACCCTACTCAGCTCCCAGCAGCCAGGCCCGTCCCTTTCAACATCTTGAGAGAGACTCTGGAGCTCTGGCTAGCAGCCCTTTTATAGGGGCCAGCTGCAGCCTGATTGGGGTGTGGCCCCAGTTGAGGCTGCTTCCCCAATCAGGCTTTCCCCAGTCACAGCCCTCTCCAGGGCTGTTTTTAACCCCTCCGGGCAGGAGTGGGGTGACCACCCCGCTACAGTCACTTTAGTACTGAATGCAGGGGTGGTGAAATGTTGTTATCAATGTTGCTGTCTTTATTGTATGAATAAAGGGGAGCAGAACTGTGCTTCACCTGTCCCAAATGAGGGGGTCACCCTCAGCTGAAAGGACCTCGTTAAGCCAGAGGCTCGAATGCCAGAGCCCTGTGAAAGCAGGACGGTGGGGACAGGTGTTCTATCCAAGAGGTTTGGACTCTCCCTAAGGATTCCAGGTCTGGTTTAACTTGTTCCTCCCCAGTATTCAAAGACAGAGCTAAATAGGCTGCATTCAGAGCCTTTTGTTATTTTAAGTACTCAATACACTGAAATCACTTGTGATGCGGCAGCGTTTCTGCCCAGCCTGCTGAGAGCAAAAAATCAATAAGAGATTAACCTGCAGAGGTGACAGCAGAGAGGCAGGTGATGGGCGACCGGCGAAAGTAGGGAGCAGTTGGCCAGCAGGAGCAGCCAGTGAAAGTGGCAAGCAGGCAGCTGGCGGGGCGGCCAGGCGGTGAGCAATCGCGGCTGGCAGGGCGGCCAAGTGGTGAGGAACAGCGGCTGGCAGGGCGGCCACCAGACAGGAACAGTGGCAGGCAGGACAGCCAACCAAAGCAAGTCTCAGATGGCGGAGCAAGCAAGGTGCCTCCTTCCCCGAGTGGGAGGTAAACACACACAGTTGCACCTCTGAACCCTGGGTCCTCACAGGTGGGGAGGGATAGCTCAGTGGTTTGAGCATTGGCCTGCTAAACCCAGGGTTGTGAGTCCAATCCTTGAGGGGGCCATTTAGGGATCTGAGGCAAAAATCTGTCTGGGGATTGGCCCTACTTTGAGCAGGGGGTTGGACTAGATGACCTCCTGAGGTCCCTTCCAGCCCTGATATCCTATGATTCTAAGGGTAACCACTGTGAGTGTGGGAGCAGAGAGGGGCACGCTAAAGGAACTTTTGGCTGTAGAACTCAAGAACATGAGGCAGAAGACTCTGCCCCACGCACTCTGGGGTGGGTGTCCTGCTCACAGTTTTATGTGTATGAATTCTGCTTGTGGCATTTTCCCTAATTAATGTCGGGTGACTTTTCTCCTTTCACTAAAAGTTTCTTTTCTACTCTCAGACTCTGTGCTTGCGAGTGGGGAAGTATTGTCTCTCAGAGGCGCACAAGGGTGGTGTGTAATTTTCCCAGGTTACTGGGTGGGGGCTCAAGCTGGTTCTGTGTTGTATCGTTGAAAAGGAACCTGTAGATATTGAACCCCACCCTGGCTGCTGCCGGCTCCACCTGGCAGAAGGATTACACATGCTTTTGTTGCCTCAGGATTAGACTATTGCAATGCACTCTACACCTTAAAACCATTCAAAGACTGCCGCTGCTGCAGAGTGTAGTGGCTTGCCTTCTGAGCAGGACATCTTGCTGGCAGTATGTTATACCAATTGTGATGGGTTGCCCCCCACTTTGGGGTGCCACCTGATGTACTGGCAGGGCCTGCCCATTTCACTAGCCTGGGCTCCCTCACCCTGTCCTGCAGTGCCAGGCCCGCAAGCCTCCTGTAGCACACACACAGGTAGGGACATGCCCAACAGCAGAAAGATACAGACACAGAAATCAGCTCTGCGTGGGAAGAATCAGCTAGGGGACTGCCCAGCACTCAAGTGCCCACCCCCTCTGGAGTGCAAACCCAAAATGGTATTGTCCTGCGCTGAACAGAGAACTCTACAGCGAAAGCTCATGAAAATCGCCCCCTCCCTTAATGTGGAGGAAGATATGCACAGCTTCCCCCCCCCCCTCCAGTTATGAGTTGCACAAACTGGTTTAGAGAAAACAAAACAAGTTTATTAACTATAAAGGATAGACTTTAAGTGACTATAAGGGATAACAAACAAAGCGGATTACTGAGCAAATAAAACAAACAAGCAAACTAAGCTTAACATATTAAATAAATTGGTTACAAGTAGTAATTTCTCACCCTAAATGTTGTTTTAGACATTTCTTTCACAGACCAGACACCTTATACAGCCCAGGACCAGCTCTTCTGCCCCCCCTCAGTCCTTGTTTCTTAGATGTTCTCAGCAGTCATCCTGGGTGGGGATTCAGTGAAGAATTAACCTGATTAACGTACTTCCCTGCCTTAAATAGGATTTATATATAGCGGGAATCCTTTGTTTCCCAGTTTAATCCCCACCCCCCACCCCCACTAGTGGAAAAAATACTAGTTGTCCAAGGTGAAATCCAGTACCAGGTGACATGTTCACATGACTCTGCAGTGTCAAAGAAGCCAGGAGTCAAAGATTGTTTGCAGCATCCCAGGAAGATGAGAGATCAGCATCTTCAAAGTCCTATTGTTCTCCCTAATGGCCCATCCAGGCTGATTGAATTCTGTCTGGTCTGAATTCCCCAGGTATAAACCCACTTGTAATTGTTACATAGTCAATATTCCTAACTTCGGATACAGAAATGATACATGCATCCAAATAGGATAATCATATTCAGTAAATCATAACCTTTCCAATGATACCTCATGTGACCCATCTTGCATAAAACACATCTTAGTTATGCAATATTCATATCACAACAACGTCCCTATGAAGAATATGGGGCATAGTGTCACACCAATGCTCTGGGATCTGTGCTAGCTGCCTATTGGTTTCCAGAGAGAGTTTAAGGTGTTGGTTACCTAAATGGCCGACGGGACCGGCCTGCCTGAGAGATTGCCTCTCTCCCTGTGCAATACTGCCATAGCTGCAGTCAGCAGAGGCACTAGAGATGGATCCATGTGTTATAAGACTCTGGAACTCCCCTTAGATCCGAAATAGCCCAAATCTGGTGACGTTCCAGGCAGGCTGCAATAGACATCTGTTCAACAGGGTTTTGGATGAGGCTGACAGTTTGCTTCTCAGGATGATGACAGGGTGGAAAGGAGCATTTTGTAGTTAGCAGGCTGGCTGAGTTCCTTTTGGAGAAATTGTTTAATGCTCCTGGATTTGGTTTTGTTGTAATTATTAATTATGTGTCAGGATGCCCGGAGCACTGCGTAGGCATCTATTTTATTATTCAAAGTGAAATAAATAAGTAATAAAAATACAATAGCTCTGGTAGTGCCAACCCACTGTTAAAAGCAGTAGGATATTTTTTGCAAAATTTCCCTGTTATAAAAAATGCTACTATGTTATAAAAAACTGCTCTGCAAAGATTTTCAAAGCACAGTGGTTAAAAGGCCTAAGACTTGTCTACACACTGTTGCTGGTAAAATGGGCACTGAATTTACTAGTGTCGATGCAGTGTTACTGACAAAGGAATAGGATGAAGGATGTGACATCCTTTTTTAACAATAGTTTACAGGGTATCTGATGCTTGTTCTTTGGGGAATGTTAAAAAGTAATTAAAGAGGGATTTGAAGGAGGAGAGGGCAGTTGTGTAACATACAGGAGATGAATGAACATGTGTTTGCTGTGCAGTGTCACAGATCATAATGACATGGAAACTTCCTAAAGATACACCAACACTTTAAATCTAATGCCAGTAACTATAAACTGCAAACTCTAGTTAGCCATATATCTGTTGTATTTCTTAAACAACTACTGCTTTGGTATCTAAAGACTTTCAGAAGCAACCAGACTATCAAAAAAGAGAAAAACCATTTTTGCATGACAAGCCCAAGGGTGTTAAGAAAAGACCTAAATTATGGAAATGTTTGAGCAAATATTTGTACATTTTACGATGTCTGTTCTTGGTGGGAATAGAAATACAAGACAAAGGTGCACCTGAAATGCATCCCTCATCGAAGGCTTTGCTTTTGTCTCTGTGTTCTGATGGCATCTACAAACCAGTTGAGATTCTGTCTGTTGGGTAACAGCAGCACCACTTCAAAAGCAGGGCAGACCTACGAAGCTTGTTTGATTGCACCTAAAGGAGCTTCCAGACTCCAGCTAGCTGGTGGTGGGTGCTCCTTAGCTGGCTAGCCACCTTGCACAATTGGTTGATGGAATAAGAGTCTATCTGAGCACAGGCGAACACATGGACCATCCCAGGAAAGCGACTCCACCACTTTGGAAATGCTCTTTCAGCCCTGGTGCTCAATTATCTTTCAATATTGCTAGTTTTGTAAAACAACCTTATAAGGGGCAATAAGGGCAATTGTTCTGTGCTTGAAATCAAATGTGATTTTGTTTAATTTCCTTTATAACGACATAGCTAATTTCAAAAATCAGTTGGGCTTGCGAGCAAAACCCAGTCACATGCGGGTGCCTCAGTGTTATCACGATAAACACTGGATAGCAAATTTGGCTCAAGCCAGGGAATTTGCATGAATATTTTTTTCCTACGTATCAAAATGTGATAGATACAGAGAAACTTTTTCTGTTCAACATTTATTAAGATTTCACTTGTCTTGACATTGAAACTGTGAGCGTTTTGATGAAATGATTGAAGGCTTTTTATTTCACTGGGACATCTGTACATTCCCTTGCATCTTCTACTGAAATAGAGCTTGTTACTCTTACAGCAGTGAATTGAGACAGATCTCTGTGTCTCCTCCAGCAAGGGTCCATTGGGCAGGGCTCTCTCTCCAGCCCAATTCCACTGTCACAGAGCTGTGCTAAATCAGAGCACAGTACTTTTCTACGTGGGCTGCACTTAGACTGCAGACCTGCCTATCCTAAATATACAGGCTTGTGGTGTATGTGATGGTGGTGATTTTGTATAATCTGTATTAGTAAATAACAACCTAAGTCATGGATGCTAATGGCTGTTTTCTCTCTAATGCTGCAGGCCACTGACTCGGATTACGAAGATGAGTTGCCAAAGCACTCTTTTGTGAACCATTATATGAGTGACCCCACATACTACAATTCTTGGAAGCGTCAGCAGAAGGGTGTGAAGCACCCAACGCCCTACAGGTATGAAGAGTGCGCGGCGAGTGAGACAGAACCCTATTTCCAGACTGTCATCACAACGCAGAGCACAGGTGGGGTGTACACCCCAACAGGACAGCCTGCTCCCGGCTCACGGACTCCAGTGACAGGGTTCTCCTCCTTTGTCTGACACTGGGAGGGACCTGACAGCACAGCGGAAACTCCTGTCAAGATGAGAATGACCTATCACAGTGACTGTGTGTGTGATCGGTGCAGTGAACTGTGGGTAAATTTCTCTATCAGGGTAAAACAGAGGTGAACGTGAATGAGTCTATTTTTCTGAAGACAATCAACTCTTAAAACACGGAGCTGAACGTGCTAAACTTTTGTTTAAAAAAATATTCTGAAAAGGTACAATTTTAACCACTTGTGAATAGTAGGGGGGGTTTTTAACCACTTTTGTAACACTGCTTCAGGAAGCAGTTCCCATATTCTTCTTTCCTCTTTCCAACCAAGGAGGTGAATTCCCTTGATGCTGTGGGTGAGTTTGTGATGTAATTTGAGGAGAAAACACAGGAAACCTCCCAAGATCTCCCCCACCCCCATCAGGATCAAGTAGGAATATTTAAAGAGGGGGGAATGTTTTTCATGAAAAGCCACAACATTCTTTCCCCTGCTCCTTATCACCATTCTGCCTCCACCTTAGAAACACCAGCTGATTAGTTTACAGTGGTATCACTTCTCTTGCCTGTAGGTTCGCTATGGGTGTTTCTGATAACGAATATCTTACCTGCTTTTCTATCCGACTCAAACAGGGTTCTTGAATTCCTAAAATATTCCTACCCTCGGGCTCCTCTAAGAGGAGACAGCTTGAAAGTTCTGTAGATGGTACTGGGTGAAGCAGCTAGGATGCTATTCTGATGTGGTATCCATTTGTTCTTGGTGTGGCTCTAACCCGCCTTTGGTAGACTGCATGTGCCATTTCAATTGCAAATCTGAAAGGAAAAAATAGCAAGAAGAGGAAAATTTGAATGAACATGACAGTTACAAACTGGGGAACCTGCTAATTGATTGATTGGTTTTCAGTAATCAAAGTTGTCTTTCCTTGTCGATAGAAGCCAAGCGCCTTCCTCCCCGCCATGCCACTCTGACTTGATTCTGCAGCACTGCCCACTGCTCTGTAAAAAGTACATATTGTTAACAGGGTCGGTTTGTTTTTTATTTAATACAAAGACACATCACACGAAGGGGGTGAGTTTTGGTGTCCACCGGTGCCTTTTATTGATTGTTGCAGCTTTGTACAAGAGAGAAGCGACAAAATGTCTCCAAATAAAGTTCAACGGGTTTTCAAACGTTAGGGTTGCAAATTACCTCGTGCACATTTACAGGCTCGCTCTGTGCACCAAACCTCCGGCCTTTAGAAATGAGAGAGCTTTTTTTGTTTGTTTTACATCCGTTTTGTACTGCCCCATTTTTGACCCGCAGCGCTGCAGGCTTTTACCCAAGTCTGTTGTGTTTCTCAGTAAGTGGTTGTTTTCAAGGGGAAGCTGTCAGTGGTTTAAAGAATCCTAGTCCAGCTTTTGGATTTAGCAACAGTCCTGCGACACCATTTCTACATGAGGTGTTTGAAACAATTAGTGTGGAGTAATCATGTCCTTGGCACTGCTGCCATCTGGCAGTTCCTTCCAGGTGTGTTTGGGGAACAGCCATGAAAAATTGGCACTGCTGCAAGTGATGAAGGCACCTTTGGGGGCGGGTGTGGAACAGCCTTGGCATTACTATCATTGCTATTTGTCCACATCTCTCAGCAGAGGCGTGAAACAGCTTTGGCATTGTCCCAGCTGCTCCCTGCCAATGGCCTTTAGGGCAGGTTTGAAACAGTCATTGCATTATTACTGCTGTTACCTGCCAGTGCCTCTTCAGGGCAGATGAGGAACTAATTGGGCATTGGCACTTCTTCTGGACAGGTGTGGTGCAACCACAACCTCAGCACAGCTGTTATCTTTCAGTGCCTGCTCAGAGCGGGCGACCTTAGTTCTGCATTATCCTTCAGTACTGCCTCCGGGCACTGCAGCTCTAGGTGCATACTCTGTGTAGCCTTGACATGGGATTTATGTTCCTTTCCAAACGCTTCGGAAAAGAAAGCGATTCCAAACCCAAAACTTCAGAGAGTGCGTTTAACAGCTTTTGAAGTTGAGATAACTATCCACAGTTCTTGGGATGGAAAGTGTCTTGGAGAGACGTGTGCTTGAGGGAAGAAAGGAGCCTCCCTCTCTTCCAGTACTGCTTGTGCACAGGGGACAACTGGAACTTACTGTGAAGGTAAATGGAGAAATGGAGAACATGGAAAGAAACGACTGCACTTTCTGTGCACTTTGACTGTTCTCTTAAGCCATATGGACATTGCTTTAATTAATTAACCGAAAAGAATTTGTTTTGAATCTATTGTTTGAATTTTTGTTTTGTTTCTTGGGGAAATTACATGAGTGAGGGTTTTGCTTTGATTTTTTTAATAGCCTCATTATTTCCTGTGAATTGATTTTTTTCAGCTTTATTATTTCCTGTGTCTGAGTATGTATTTTTAGATTTGTTTTGGGGTTTTTTTGTACAGAATTGTTTCTACAATGTCGCTGCCCTGGCAGTGTGATTGCTGTTGGAATTTTAGTAACTGCGCTGATCCAATAGCCTTGAGGGATGATGTTACTGGAGGCATGTTTCAAGGCCCTTTCTGGTAAGATACCTGGATTGGAAGGTCTTAGATCCAAACCTGGAAAGGCTTAGGTCCAAAGTCAGTGTTAGCTTAAGCAGGTGCACCACCACTGATGACAACACCAGGTCTGAATGTGGCACATGATAGAGCACTTCCTGGAATAGTGTTACCACCACATTGATTTGTATCCCAACTTCCATTCTCATTGAGCAAACAGCTAGTGAACAGTGCATGATCAAAGGAAATGGACCTTAATGGCCACCATTTCCCTGTGGCTTGAAGAGGGGAACGGTGAGAACTTGATAGGGTGAGGTGAAGGGAATATTCCTCCTTCCTTCGACCCTTCTGCTAGTTAAACTGTCAGGAATTTTGTTGAGTTTGTTGAGGGCCTGCTGAATTGGCTGTATGAGAACTCTCTTTGACTCCCAAATAAAAATGTCAAGTGTGATTCTTTTAGGACCTGTTGACACTAACAGAGTAAGTTCTACTCAGTTCTACTCTACCAGTCATTTCCACATCTGTACATGTATTTAGGTTACCCTATCCATAAAGAATGGAAGTGCATGGCCTTAGTTACTCTTACCAAATGGGAATATAACGTGCATTACCCCTCCCACTATCATGTATCATAGTTAAACACATGATGAAGCTGAGCCCCCCGTCATCTGCTGTTAGTATTCTGTAGCTGAAAAAGTATGATTAATAGTTGTGTTTTATTTATTGGGATTTAAGGGATTTAAGATAAATTGCCCTGTCTGGCATGACGCGCCCCATCAGTTAGCAAGAAAGTCCTGTTTCAAAGCTGTGATCTTTGGGAAGCAGATCCTTAAAAAAGTTATGTTTCAAGTTTGAGGAAAACTCAAGACACCATTCCACATTTTAGCCAATAAGACCTGAGTATGCAAATAAACTAAAGTGCACTATAGGTTGAGATAGCTGTATGTCAAAATCCTTCTACCCATCACACCCACCTGCCACCATATCACTGTTCAGAACAATTTTTTAATTCAAAGCTTATATTTAAAAAATCTGTTTCGCTCTTTTGCTCCCTCCCTCCCCCGTGGATCTATTAAAAAACAAAAACAGCATAATTAACGAGTCCATGCAGGAGCACAGAGGGACATCTCTGATCTGATTTTAATGGAAACATATTTTTCTTGTAGTAGCCTTCAAATATATCAAACCTCACACAGGAAAACAGTGCATAATATTACATACCATCTCTGGGCTCAGATGACACTGCAAACCTCTCAGTCAATGATGTCATCTTTGATGTGAGCATATAACCTGAATCTCAAGTTATCCGTGTAACAAATCTAACTCTGTTGAGAAAATTCACACATTAAAAACACCTCTACAAATCTTTTGTATCATTCTGCATAATTCTAAGTATGGATTTTTCTTAACCTCTGGTTCTGTTTCATAAACAACACTGTCCCCCACCAAGCCTCAATCATTCACTCACTCTTTTGAAACACTCTACAAGATCTCTGTTTGATGTATCCACCGAGAAACAAGGTGGGTGAGGTAATATCTTTTATTGTACCAATTTCTGTGGGTGATAGAGACAAACTTTCAGGCCACACAGAGCTCTTCTTCAGGTCTGGAAAAGGTACCCCCAGCATCACAGCATGATTTTTAGTGTCTAGCAGAGTGTGTCCTGGTCTGTGCGGAGCTTGTTTCTGGTCTTCAAACTCCTCTGGCCTTTAAACAACACCCCAGCCTTTCCAAGCTCATCACCAAAAGCAAGCTCCCCACGGACCAGGAAACACCAACTCAAAGCAGCAACAGATCCTGCCAGAACAACAGATACAACATCTACAGACATATATCTGCTGCTACAATGATCAACATCCCCCACAATAAATCTTTCAAGACCCTTGGATCCTACACATGCCTATCACAACATGTGGTGTACCTCATCCAGTGCATAAATGCCCCAATAACAGCTATGTGGGTGAAAACAGACAATCACTGTGCTCTCACATGAATTCACACAGGAAAATGATAAAAGACAAAAACACCCTATCATCTGTGGGTGAATACTTTTCACAAAGTGATCACTCTATATCTGACCTCTCAGTCCTCATCCTCAACGGAAATCTACACAACACTTTCAAAAGAAAGCTTGGGAACTTAAATTCATTACTCTGCTAAACACTAAAAATCGTGGACTGAACAGACACACTGGATTTGTGGCTAATTAAAACAACCTGTAACCCACTAACCCCCTCTTTTTGTCCTATGACTGCAGAGGACTTAATGGGACATTCTACCTTGAAGTCCCTTACAATGTGTGCTAACTACTTATGCTACACAATCTGTTCCACCTGGCATTTTGCAGTGCTGCTTGGAGTACCAGTCCCAGACCTGAAGAAGAGCTCTATGTAGCTTGAAAGCTTGTCTCTCTCACCAATAGAAATTGGTTCAATAAAAGATATTACCTCACCCACCTTGTCTGTCTAATATCTGGGACCAACATAGCTACAACTACACTGCGTACAATAATGTATCAATCCTAATTCCTGACAATTGCTGAAATCATGTGCTATGATGCAGTACTAAAGAAGAGACAGGAGAGGGCACTGTTTCACTTTAATCAATGACAGCCTCTTGCTTTTTTCTTCATGGCCAGCAGTTGCCCGGGGACGTGAATGGGGTGAAAAGTTCCAACGACATTTACTAAAGGAATAACAGTCTGGTTTGCAGTGTTGCTTTTGGAAGTAATTGCCGCCACTGCAGAGAAGAAGAAATATTTGAAAAAGGGGCTGGTTATTTACCCAGTGGGAAATGTTTTGCCTTTATCTGAGTGCTAAAATCCAGGCCTGTGACATTTTCCAAGTTGGCTGAGATCTCATTTGTGTCCATACTCCCAGGTCAACATCAGACTGCTGCAGTATTTGGTCAGAGCAAGCATCTGACTTTGGCTCCTCCATGTGAAGATGCACTTACTATCCTTATCATTGCTGCCCTCAAGAAATCCATGGCTTACATAAAAGGCTCCAAGATGCTTCTCAGAAAGGAAGGTAGAGGTAGTTTTTTGTGCATACACAGCACTGCTGTCTTCCCCGTTTACTCTTCACAATCCTCATACTCAAAACACATCAGTCTATGGTATGTTCGCTGATTGCAGAAAATGAAATTATCAGGATATGAAAATAAATCGCTTTGACAGGCCTACTAGAAACCAGCTGAGTCTTGAAAACTAGAGAGAGCGCGTGGATGGGATTTCAGACACTGCTTTCTGTCTGAGAGCTCCTCCATAAGTAGCCAGCAGCAGGGAGTGTGCATTAACGGATGAGCTGTGGAGGAGAAAGGCCATCACAGAACTAGGTGCTAGTAGGCGCTTGTGTACAGACTGGGAGTCAAACCTCAGTGTTTGCCAGTTCCCAGTTAATGAGACATAGTAATATATAACTAAAGTTCATTTGGGGAGCAGAGGTGTTGTTGTTTTGTGTACACAAAAGCCACTGATTAAATTGGCTGAAACGGTTCTCACTGCAGAAAGTCATTCTTCAAGTTTGGAGCTGAGTTATTGCAGGGAATGAAAATGATAGAGATGGATGGGCCTATGCAGGTGAGTCTGAGAACTGCCGTAACTCGCTCAGAAAGGTTCTTCATCTTTGTATATAACCCTCCACCCCCAATAGCCAAACAAACTTGGTTTGCTTTCCAGCTACTGGTAGTGGAGTGCCTGCACTGATAAGCACATTCACCATGCATGGGACAGATGAAGGAGAAGTGGATTGGATCAGACAGAATCAGTCAGTGACCTTCCATATACATATCTGGATAAGGGACGTACTTCCATTGTGATGTGAGTTTCAGGATCTGACCCAGGATGATGATCCTCTCAGAGCTGCCCCAGGCACCCTTTTAATAGTGTCTTGTTCCTCGAGGTTAGTCGTGACTTGTTAGGAGAATCGTGATTTTTAACCCAGTTAGATTTGATCATTGATCTTGGCACTTATATCTTTGGATTTGGAGGCCTGAAGCTGGATTGCAGCGTTTTATAGCAAAGGTATCCTCCATGCATGCCCGTTTCTCTGCGCTGTACACTAAGCCCAGGCTCTTCCATCCACACACGAATCAGTCTGACTCAGGTCAGCAGGAAATCGGGGCCCAGGTCCTTGGACCCTGCTGCTGGGTGTGGGTCAGAGCCCAAGTCCTGCTGTAACTCAGGTCCATGCCCGTTCATTTTACAGTGTGTATCAGGTCAAGCCGCAGTCCCAAGCAGATGGCCCGAGTAGTGAAATATGGACATGTTAGCATGGCTGTGAGATCTGGGTCCAGCAATTGTAAAACCAGGTTTACAGTGCAGTGTTGATCGGCTTGCAAACACTTGGTATGTCTACACAGCCATTAAACACCCCCATGGCTGGCCTGACTCGGGCTCCCGGGGCTCAGGCTCCCCCCACCCCAACAGAGTCCCAGAGCACGAGCTCCAGCCTGAGCCCGAACAGCTACATCACAGTTAAACAGCCCCCATAACCCGACTCCTGTGAGCTGATACGGGCCAGCCATGGGTGTGGCATGTAGACAGTGTAGACATACCCACAAGCCCAAGTCCCACAGACACAGGCTTAGTGTGCAGAGCAGATATACCTCAAGGCATCTAAGCCAAGTCTGGAAATGAGATCTTCCTAGTAATGCGACAGGTGGCATCTTGCAGGTGGGGGTATGGTATGTTTGCACTAGACCTAGCGTACTATATATGTTCATCCTGTGAATAGCAGGCACTGCTGTGATCTATGTCTGTACAGTGTGAGGTCTCAGGTAGCAGAAAGGTGCAAGAAAACTGTACATTGAGTTTGTAGCCACACATTTGTTACTCTTCAAATGGAGATTTAGTCTTTTGATGTGTCTGTTGTCAGCGTAGGAGGTAGAACCAATGTTTCACCCCTCGTTTCAAGAATTAGTCTCTTTTTACTGTACTGTGGTAATTGGGTCCTGCTTTTACTTTGGGTTTATTTCCCTCAGGATTTGACCTGTTTTTTGTTCCACTCCTGTTGTTAGCCTCACTCCCACCACTCCCCTCTTTTCTATGAAAAAATTATTTCTTCTTTTGCAAAATTGCTTCTGATTAAAAGAACGTTTTTTTGAACGCAAGTGTCCTGGGTACATTTATTTTTGAAAAATATTTGCAAGCTGTCAGTTATTTTTGGTTTGCAGAGAGTCCTCAGTGCCTTGCCAGTGTGCTCTTGGTTTAGCAGCTCCGACCAGTGAAAATCGAACATGGGTGAAATCACAAGCTAATAGTTCTAGCCAGTAAAAGCGTATAATCCCCTGCTGCTTTTCAGTTAAAATGATACTTCAAGTAGTTTAGACCCACAATGTGATAAACCTTAAATTGTTGTTGTTACCGCGCGATAAACTTCCTCCAAATTCTGAATATTGGGGTAGGGGGAGCAGTCAGGAAATGCAAAGCCAAATGGCAACCATTTTGTGTGGTTCTGTCCCTTCATGAGCCACCTTTGGCCTCTCCCTGCAGGCTTCCAAGCAGCAGTGAATCTGTTCCCAGATGTGTGCTGATGTTGAGGGGGCCAGATCCTGAGCTGGCGTAAATCAGTCCAGCTCCATGGATTTCAGTGGAGTTATGCTGATTTATACGAGTTGATGAGCTGACAGTAGAAAATCAGTGGAGCTACATCAATTTACACTGCTCAGGATCTGGCCCCAATATCAGTGTTTGCCCAATGGAAGAAAAGAGCCGAACCTCTAAGGAAGGCCTTTTATTTTCCAGCTCCTGAAAGGGATATTATAAATAATGCAGCGTTGTATAAACACGGCAGCCCTCTGGAGCTGGTAGCTCATCATAACCCAGAAGTATCAACGTGCCCGTTTTGAAGATGAAAATCCTCTCTCGGCAGAACAGTGCGAGTAAGAGGCTCTTCTACAAAATTGCCACAAAACGCAGCCGTGCTTTTTTGAGGTCATTCAGCTCCAAAGCATATCATCCGCCCACTTCCAGCCTTAACTGTTTTCAGCACACGTTTCCCCTGCACATGTTTTTGTGTTTAATAGCAGAGCATGGATATAAACACTGCAGAATGTGGGAATGTTGCCATGGCCTAAACAATCCCACAGAAAAACGGCTTGGCTGCCTGCCCCACTCTGACCAGCACAGGCGATGAATGACTTGACTGAATCAAGAAATCTGTTTTGGTGGCTGACTCTCTTCCTGGAAACTGTCTCACTGTTTCCTCCTCTTCACTGTGTTGTCTCCTCTGTGGTTATTTTACTTAGCTCCCTTCTCTTTTAATTTCTCATTTTTCAAACTTTTTCATTGAACTTACCCTTCCGGTTGATTTTCTTTTCTACATTTTCCTCCTTTGCTTGATTCACTCGTTTATTTTCAGTTCTTGCCCCTTTCTTCTTTCCCATCCTGGCCCTTCTACAAAACCAAAAGAAACGTTTTTATAAATGCACAGTTATGTTCATTTGGAGGCACATGGCTTAGAGAAAAGGAGTCCTCCTTCCTCCCAGCCTTGTCTAGCCATTACAAGCCAAGCAGAGCATGAAGGAATGGCTCATACTGTGAAGCAATCATGTCCTTAAATAAAACAAAGTATTTTAGAGGGCAGACTTATCCCTTTTATATGATTCCTAGTCTGCTTCCCACTTCCGCCTCTTAAGTCCTCTGCCCAGTATAAACGTATGTTCCTCCCCACGACTGCCACACTTCCTGTCTGGTGTTTTTCAGGAGTATAGTGTGCTGTGCTTCTCCACAAGCAATGGTTGTAGCACCCCATTGCTGTGTGTGTGCACACAATGCTGCAAGCGTCGGGATGAACTGGAAAGCCCAGGACAACAAAACTAGGAGCTGAAGCTGCAGCTGTCCTATATCGAGACCAGGGCAGAATCCTGTAGTAGGGGTCTCCATTGGAAAGAGGGCATTGGATAAACACTTCAGACTCTCTTATTGCGTTGGTTCCTAGATGAGACTGGGAAGAGGCATATTTGTTCAAGACATGGGACCTCTGATTTGGAGAAAGGAACTACGTGCATCTCCTTATTTCCATCCATGTGGAAGATCTGTGGACAGGTGTAAGGGAGAGCTCAAAAAGCAAGGAACATGTTGACTAGAGGCAGATGATCTCTGGCTGGGGATAAATCAGGCCAAACCATGTCTGAGGCGTAGAGGGAATGGGCAATGGGGAGGGAACCTGTTTGGGGAATGTCTACTGGGGCAGAGGACATAGGAATGGGGGTGAGAAGATGGTAGGGAGTTTCCGGGCAGGGTGTGGGTAGGACACAATTCAGAGATAAAGACGGGCTGGGCTCTGGGGCAGTAAGTAACCTTGGGGGTGGAAGACACCCCTTAAAAGGAAAAATAATTGAAAATATGTTTAAAAGAGCAGAGTGTAGAAGAGCCTCAGATACAGGGCAGGTGCTGGGCATGCAGAAGATTTTGCCCTTACTAAATAAGAGCTTCAGGACCATAACTAGCCACAGTAAAAGCAACATTTTTTAAGTTCACGTGTCTCTGGAATCTGAAAGGGTTGAGTATCTGAACAGCGGCAAAAAGGTTTAACGCAATGGGCCGATTTCTGTGCTGGCCTGACTCCACTGAAGCCCATGGAGTTTCGCTAGCAGAGAATCTGGCCCAATGAATGGAGAAGTTAAGAAAGCGATAGTGTATGAGAGTGCTACGAGATAAAGGGTCAGGGAGGAGGAAGCAGCCAGCACAAAGCCTATAATATCACGAAAGGGTGTCTCCCCAAATTGCTTAATAACCTGGTGACTGATGAGGAAACAGCTTCCTGCAGGTTTTACTCAACAGCATGTGATTCCATGACAAAGCAAGAGGAAATGCTGTCTGAGGCAATGGGAATGAAATACATTTGTCCTGCCCTTTATCCTGGTCCTTGAAAAAAAGAAACCACGTGTAAGCAACAAGGAGTCTGGTGGCACCTTAAAGACTAACAGATTTATTTGGGCATAAGCTTTCGTGGGTAAAAACCTCACTTTTTACCCACGAAAGCTTATGCCCAAATAAATCTGTTAGTCTTTAAGGTGCCACCAGACTCCTTGTTGTTTTTGTAGATACAGACTAACACGGCTGCCCCCTGATACTTGACATGTGTAAGCAAGACGTTAATTGTTTGTGCACTATCCAAACAGAGAACTCAAGGTCAGGTATAAAGATAGCCATGAAAGGAAGTATATGTAATACTGTTGGGCACCTATGTAGCACCTTCCTTCTAAGGTTGTCAGCAGGCTTTACAATCAGTCCACATAGTGATTTCATTCATGCTGTAGCAAGGGAATGTGTGTGAGAGTTAATTAGCCTTTTATCAGTACAACTCTCTGCTCTTAAATACAAATAGTTTCTTTATGTTGGGGTAGTTTTTTAGCCATTCACACGGAGGGTCTGGACGGTGTAAATGCCAAGGAGGTGGATGAGGAATGTTTTTGTTGGATCGTGGGTGGGGGAATAGAACTAGGAATAATGGGAAGAAATTGAACTATGGAAAATTTGGTGTGAAGTGCAGGATAAATTTCCAGACTGAGCTATTAGCCCATGGAATGATCTCCCAGGAGACGTGAAGAAAACCCTGTCATCCGGGTCATTAAAAACTAAACTGCACAAAGCAGCTAAGAATAGGGAGCAATCCTGCATTAGCCACGGCAGGGCCAGGACAGGAGGAGGAAGAACTGGGCACAACAATCCTGTGTATGAATTGTCTAACACCTAGTTGACTGACAGATGAGGACTCATTTATTAGTTCATGCAGGTGTTGCCGCGGAAAGAAATTAACGAGGTAAGAGAAATGTGCTTATTTTCTTTCAAATGTAAGTAAGGGTTAAAACAATCTATTAATACTCAGGTTCAGTTGCTATGGCAAATTCTTCCCCATCAGGATGAGTGAGCAGCTTCCAGTCACCCCTGCTGTGTTTCTCCAAAGTAGCATGCCCAGGCATGCCCTGACCTGTAGCAAACAGCACAGCTTGCTAATGTGATAACTATGCTGAAATAACTGCAGACCTCAGAGGTTACATCACTCACCGATGAGGTCGCTCTTTGATCAATATGCACAGCGCTCTCTACCAACAACAAAAAAAAGATGGCTACTTTAGTCACAGACACTGGAGATAGCAAGGTAAGGTGCAGATTCTGCCCTTAGTCAATGGATTTAGATTAGTGAAACTGAGAACAGATTCTGGCCCTAAACCACATTGTTGCCGACTCCTGCGGTTTTTATTGGGAGTCTTGTGATATTTGGTGTTTTTCTTAAATCCCCAGCTCCTGGGGTGAAGCGATTATGAGAGAATTTCATCTTTCATTTAAAAAAAAAAAGAGTTTCTAGCCCTCCTGGTTGCAGAAAAAGCTTGTCACTGTGACCCGGGTGCGCCCTAATGGCTCAGAAACCAGAAGACAGCGAACCCAATGTTTCTTTGTTTTTTAAATCTCATGAGTTCCTAAGCCAGTTTCATGATTTTTCGAGGACTGACTCATGATTTTGGAACGTTTTGGGGGCTGGCAACACGGACCCCCCCTGACAAAGTATAGGAGAGTGTTTTGCTCTGTGGGTGAGGTCATACGACACGAATTCATCGAAGTGATGTCGTTGCTTTGGCCATGTTTCTTTGAACTGCCTTGGGTGACTGTTCAGGGGAGCCCCAGTATACTGAGCAAAGCTGTTATCAACGGATTGCCTTCTTGAGATGTAGTTTCTCTTCGTAGAAGGGGGGCAGAGTGTGAGCAGTTAATTTCATAAGAGCTGGACGCTAAGTACAAAAATGGATGGCCGGGGTACCATGACGCAAGGTAGCTAGAGAAATATGCTTGAATTTCTAAAAATGTATGAGAGGCCGCGTTCAGTGGGCGCTCTGGCCCAGGACTATAAAATATTGAAAGCTTTGATCGTAAAAAATCATCTGTTGCGCTTCACCAACCGGCTCGAAAATTTCCAGATAAAAATGCAAAAGTTCCATTCTTACGGAAACCAATTTGCAACACGGTGTAAGGAGTAAGTGCTATCTAATCTCTGACTGTCCAGGAATTTCTAGCATGCTCATCCTAATGTCTCAGCACCCGTGCTGCTGTCTAGCGCATACACAATGTTTACACAGTAAAAAGAGGATGTTGGTAAACTATGCTCGTTGTCTACAAGCCTCGACCATGCAAGAGACTCAGTGTTGATTCCCAACCCTAGCTTCTTGATCCCTGGGAATGGATGTGTGCAGCATTTTGCATTGTTCCATAGCAATTTCCTCTCTATGAATCACTGGGAACTGAAGGCGTAAAGCAGGTGACAGTGTGGAGACAGGGACCTGTTAAACCGCTCCAAAGGCGGATAAAGATTTCCTTAAACTCAGATGATTGTGCGCGTACCAGGCTAGAAAAGAAATATCTATCGCAATGTATTCATGACTGGTCACTATTTAAGGAGATGCTTCTTCCTCTTCATTGTCCCCCTCCCATCCCTCAATGAGGCTTTGGAAATGCACTCATTATTCTGGAATAAAAGCAACTTTTATTCTGGAATAGATTGTCCACCTAGGCAGCTATTCCAGTCCAATTCCCTAGGTAGGCACACCTAATATCTGCCTACACCTGACTTTCCACAGCAGCACAAGCGAGCATTAGTTTGGAATCCCACCAAATTATCTCCTCAGTCCTTTCCCTTCACCTCCCGGATACTTCACTCACTGGTGTTGTTTGAATCCTCTTTCAGAAGGACTCCCCTTGCTGGGAAGATGCACAGTGCACTATCAAAAAGCTCAGATTTAAACTATGGCTGAAGCACAGATGACACTGTTAAGGTGTAATCAATGGCATTACAAATGCGGCATCTCCACCCTGCCCCTGAATGGGTCTCTGGACTGCACTGGGTGCTTTGATCATAGGTGAGCCAAGGTTACCTACTTGGAGGTTTGAAACGAGGAAGGCACATGTCACTTGGCAGTGCTAAATGCCTTCCAGGTATTCAAGGGACCACAAGCGGCCGGGCCCTTATTTCAATTTGCTCCTTTGTGGCAAAATCATTTTCCAGTTATAATTGGGTCAGAAAGAGAACAGCTGGACGACCTGCCCCTGGATGCGGTATTTGATCGCATGGCGAGTGCACTAGCCTTTCTGTTTTTTATAAATTACTGTGTGCTGTAATTCTTGCTATGAACTATACTTCTCTCTCCTCACTGGGAAATTACAGAGTCTAGAGGGGGAAATGCTCTTGAATTGTCAGCACTTCAGGAGCAGAGCGATTACTGATTTAACAGAAATAGATTCTTGCTCAGGCAGAACAGCCTGTTGTATCGCTATGCAGAAGTGATGGGAACATGCAGACGTGGTGGGCTGGGTCCTGGGGTTCATGAGAAAGAGGCGAGATGTGAACACCAACATTCAATCATTCCCTGAGAGTGAAACCCTTGGCGGAAGTTATACATCTCATGCTTGCCCAGGTAGTCTCTACAAGTTCAGGAGTGAGCAAGAGGCTCATTGGAAGGTCGGTTAGTGGGAAAGTGCTTCCCTGTCTGGAAGGAAAGGAAAGGAGCATCACACAGAACAGCCAAAGGTGGGGCAATCAACTAAAGTTGCTTCATTAACAAGTCTAAAGTGTTGCTTTCTTCTGTGGGAGATGGTTCTGTGTTGCAATATGATCTTTTCAGAGGGCGAAGGGGAAATGAGGAACCTTGTGGCTACATTACTAATGTTCCTCGTCACTGAAGAGCAATGGGAGAAGGGCCTCAGGGGACTTCTCTCCCACTGGTTCTCCTCTAGCCCATCCTCCCCGGGCAGTGCAGGATTGTTCCCACAAAGCTCTGTTCAGTCTAGTATTCAGTGGCCCGAGTGGCAAGGATCCCTCTGCCACAATGTCTGTAGTGACTCATGAGCAAGAATACCAACCCCAGGATTGATGGTTAACAAGCAGGGCGCAAACCCCAAACTGCTTGTGAGTTCTGTAATTAGATTTCACCAACCAAGTGACAAATGTGAGCTCCTCAGGCACCATACAGCCTTACCATGGAGTCGCAGCTAGTCCCCTTGGGCATTCCGATCTGTCTTGCCACCCCAGCAAGCTTGACTCTGTGCTAGATGGTCACTTTACACCAAAGCTCACAAAATATTCAGGTTACTCCCCTTTCCAAAGGCCCAGTCACTTACCCCAGGTCAATTTTCACTTTAGATCACACACCAAAGATAATGCTTGTAGCCAATCATGTACTAAACTAACTAAAGGTTTATCAACTAGGAAAAAGAAATGAGAATTATTTACACGGTTAAAGCAGATAAATCTACATCCACAAATGAGTTGTGGTCTTAGGTTTCAGAGGGTGATGGAGCTGCTGAAATATGCCAGTTCTATATGTCCAATAGGGCTAACCCAAGTTTGTCCTGGAAATCTCTGGCTTATATTTAGGAATCTTTGGACCTTTGAGTCCAAACAACATAAAAAGACCTAATTCCTTCTGGTCTGGAATTTTTCCCCCCAGTCCCCTAGAGTTCAAGGTGATGGGACAAGCACTTCTGCATGGAACCACTTCGTGAGTGGAGGGTGGGGAGCAATCAACAAGGTCTTTGTGCCACAATGACCCATTTGGGTTCAATAGGCCTTCCTGATGGGCAGGAGATAACGCTTTCTATAGAAATCCAGCATTTTGCATTAGGTGACTTTTTTTTCCCCGTTTGGTGAGTTACAGAGTTTCAGAAAAAACATTTGACGGTTCTAGAGCAAACACTTACGTATTACTTTATAGCGTGGGATGCAGATATTATAACTAGGATTAATACATGCAGCGTCCTACAAGACTTCCATAAAGTCTAAACACTAAACCCATTCTTATAACACTAATATTTATTTTAACTGTGCTGACCCACAGGTGAGCCAGACTGGTTTCTAGATATGCATGTATCAGTGTTCGGTGAGGCCTGGGGCCTGGGCCAGCATCTGGTCTGCCGGTATCACACCCACCTTTCCCTGCGGGAGGCTATTCCAGTGTTTGCTAGGGTTGATTTACTGGTTGTATATTTGCTTTTCTCCCTTAGCTGTAGGGCCCTGCCAAATTCCCAGCCGTGAAAAATGCGTCACGGACCGTGAAATCTGGTGTCCCCTGTGAAATCTGTATAGTAGGATAAAAGTACATAAAAGATCAGATTTCACAGGGGAGATCAGCATTTCTCAAACTGGGGGTCCCAACCCAAAAGAGGGTAGCGGGGAGGGGGATGTCACAAGGTTATTTTAGGGGGGTCGTGGTATTGCCACCCTTACTTCTGCGCTGTCCTCAGAGCAGGGTGGCCGGAGAGCAGCGGCCGCAGGCTAGGTGCCCAGCTCTGAGGGCAGCACCCTGCCAGCAGCAGTGCAGAAGTAAGGGTGGCAATACCGCGACCCCCCCTACAATAGCCTTGTGACCTTCCCCCCTTTTGGGTCTGTACCCCTACAGTTACAACACTATGAAATCTCAGCTTTAAATAGCGGCAATAATGAAATTTACTATTTTTAAAATCCAGTGACCGTGAAATAGACCATGAATTTGGTAAGGCCCTCCTTATCTGGCACCTCCCCAGTTTTGCATGTTTTCAAAAATAATTGTCAATCTAGGAAGTTCATTAGCCATTTCTCTTACACTGTAGGATCCATCTCCCTGGGCCCCTTTTGGGGCCCATCTGTGTTACCGCTGCAGCTGTGATGTTATGGTCACCATAAATAATACGTTTGATTTAGCATTCTCTCTGAACCCTTGAAGATCTGTTTGGACATGTTCATGGAAGCTGCTTGCTGGGTGCACCTGGGTTCTCAGAATGAATCAGCCTGTGTCCCTGGAACGGTGGTTTTTTGCATTCACACCTTCCTACCATGCTGCTCATCCATTTCTGAATCAGTGCAATGTGGGAAAATTGGGGCAACTATCCTATAGTGTACGCTAGGGTAGAGCACCCTGAGAAGGACAAAGAGCAGCATCAGCCATATATGGGGCAATGCACTCTGGGATGTTCACAGCACAGAGAAATACAAGAGAGGAAGGAAGACCAGCCAAAATGATTGTATAGACCTGGCTGAATAGGGTTTCCTGTCCATATTGCAAAATAAGGTTAACGGCTGAACCATGCACCTGCCAAAGACTCTGGCAGGGGAGAGACACTGCAAGCTACCACAGTTACTAACTATGCTGTGTGTAGATGCAGCCAGACCCTGCCGCTAACTGTAACAAACATAGGCGTGGTACTGGACCTTTGTCTGGGGTTCTGTCTGAAACCTTGAAGGGTTATTTTGACACATTAGTGGAAGCTGCCTGCTGGGTTTAACTGGGTTCTCAGACTGAATCACCCTGTGTCCCCAAGCTAGAGAAATAATCCTTTATATCACAGTGCATCTAGGGTCACACCCATCTCCCTGTTCACTGGTGTCCTGGGGCTTTATTTCTTATTCAATAGGGAATGTAAGGGCACGTTGTCTGTAAAATTCCAGTAATAATGGCATGGTCAGGAAAGTTAAGAAGCCACTTCTACACCAGCTCATGGAGCCAGGGAAGAAGACTTCTTCTGACTATTCAGGAATCTCTAGCATCCTCCATAGCTAGAGACGCTTCACCCCTCAAAGATATGACTTCAGTTGCACGCCGCCTTCTCTAATAGCTAATGGTGTACGTAGACCCCTGAAATAGAGGCTTGTACTAAGTTGGTGAGGTTCTCAGTACCGGGGTGAGTGGCTCTCCAAGAGAGCAGGAAGCCAGGGTTCTGTTTGTCCCTGGCCAAGGTCAAGACCATACATGGTATGTTCCATAAAAGAGTGAAGTCACACCAGGAGCCTGCACTTTGTCTATTGTAAAACTGCTGACTCCCACGGCTATCATCATTGAGCTTTTGAACAAAAAAGGAATCAACTTTCTCTCTATTGATATAATGTTACTTTCATGAAGGTTTGGTAACACCTCTGCCACATGAGATCAGGGGAAAGTCATGCCAGTGCACTAGTTAATCAGTAACGCAGTTCGGGGAGTGCCGTGTTTGCTGTTCACCTATCGTGGTGATAGCGTGCTGGTGCTGTCACTCTTGCCGTAGCAGCAGAAGGTAAGTTCTTTGGGCCAGGGACTATCTTCCCATGTGTGTGGCAAGTGCCTGCCCCATTGTCAGTGCTACTAAAATACAAAAAATAATACAGCCCTATCGCAGACGGGCTCTCATTCAAAATGCTGATCCTCCCCCTTCCCTCCACCTCTGGTCCCTCTCATCAGCAGATGAGGTCCCTATTTCCCTTCATAAATATGGAGCTGGCAAGACATCTCAGAAAGGCCTTCAGGGAACCAAGGCTCCCTCAGCCTTCCCCACACCACCAGCCTAACTGTGTAGGTCTGTGTCTATCTAAATACGAAGGGCCATGTTCTGGCCTTTTCTGGTTTACACCCCGTTGGTTACAATGGGGTTGCATGGGATGTATGTTAGAACAGGATTCAAAACCTGGCCAGTTTTTTACCTAGACAAGGGACTGATACACCCCAATAATCTCCTCCTGAAGCACCGAGGACTATTCAATCAAAGCACTGAAACCCTTCTCCAGTCCCCAAGACAGGTAACCACAGAATCTAGATAACCTACGCTTATGCTATGAGAAATAGGATATTTCCTTCTTTAGCTGCCAAATAGCTGGTTTTCTTAATATTCCATGGTATGGCCGAGTGAAAAATCTGGCCCTTGGTAAAGGGTCAGTCTTTGCATTTGGTTCTACGGGAGGGTCTTGATGGATTCTGAGGGATCTCTTCCCTTTAGTAAGGGGTTTTCTAACACCCACGTTCGATGAAATCCCTCTACCTTGGAAGCTCAGTCTGGTGCCATCTTGTTCCATCAGTTTTTTTCACTTGAGGTGGCATTTTTGGTTGTGATTCTCTGAGCAAGGAAACTAGGACAAATCGCATGCTTTTCTGGCAGATTCTCATTCACCGCCAGTCACCCTCCCCACATAGACTTGAGTGCTGTGCCCAGTTCCATCCCAAAGAAGAACCCTGTCTTTCACCTTCATCCAGACAGCACCTCTCCCTTCCTTCTGCCCCCGCCCCCAATGGGAGAAGGAAAGGTCCTACACTCACTCAGTATGATCCAACCTGGAAATATAAAGGAAAAGACAAACAGCTCTTCCATGAACTGATCACCCTTGTGGTGTTTTGGAGCAGCATATAAAGTCCCCTTTCTCAGAAGGAAATGAAACTCTGAGAAAGGATCCCTGTGCCCCCGATCAGCGAAAGTCCAACAGAATAGGGAGACAACCTCTATATAAGAGCTTCGCAAAGCAGCCGCTGGACGTCCTTTGCTAAGGCCTGGTTCAGGGAGCTGGCTTTCCTCTTCTGAATGTGGCTCACTAGTACTGCTAGACCACGGGTTCTCAAACTGGGGGTCAGGAGCTGTCAACCTCTACCCCAAACCCCACTTTACCTCCAGCATTTATAATGGTGTTAATCATATTTAAAAGTGTTTTTAATTTATAAGGGAAATGGCACTCAGCAGCTTGGTGTGTGAAAGGAGTCACCAGTTCAAAAGTTTGAGAACCAGTGTGCTAGACAGAGCCCATTGTTAGGGTTACTGCTGCAGGAAAGATATTTTTCTCCCAAACGGTACAAAGGGTTTCTGTGTGAGCTGCTCCAATGACCTGCCCAGTTGTTGTTGTTCTGTATCACTGATGCATGTTAACCATTTCTATTAGTTTGATCGCTCTAGAGAAGTTGGTTTTCTATGTGTGACAGCAGCAGTGACGCCTTCTGGTGAGAGACTCTTCTGTCTTCTGATCTGTCCCACAGCCAGTGGACCTGTTAACATGGATCATTGGGGCTGAAGCCCATTTTGCAGGTAGGGACACATTTCCTTGTGTGGAAGGTGCTACATTGAACTAAATCCTATTTTGTCTGGTGCCCCATCTCTTCCTTACCTTCTGTCTGAGCCAGTCCACTCTCCCTCTTTCGGGAAACTGGCTTTGCCATCAGCCGCTCTCCTGTGATTTAGAGAGGAGGGGGATGAAAACTGGAAATACAAGCTGGGTTCCCACTATAGCCTGTGAGAAATCACAGCCGTCATTAGCCGAGGTTATTGGAAAATCAAAGGGTTTGTGTGTAGGAGATGGAACGCAGCCAGCCCTTATTTGGGATATTTACTACTCTTTTACAGAGCTGTGCTCTCTCAAATGGCTTGTTCTTCAAAACTGAGCACTGGCTAATTCATCTCCCTCCCCATAACCGTGGTCTCGAGTCTCCTTTCTGTATTAAGAACTGTACTATATAATTGCTCTGGGCTTTGGAAGAGTTGGCATTATATGAAAAGTGGGAAGGGTGGCTCTAAAGGTATTGCATAATCAGCACTTTTGTGGAGCCTGTGAGACGAGAAAAAGAAAAGAACCAGATTTTTCAAGGGCGGAAAAGGACGCGTAAAGTTAAAGAGCCAGGGTTTCTGGCCCCAAACACTCACTGCCAGGCCTGATCTGCGAAGAGCTGGAAATTCACTGCAGCCTCGGGATTTGGAAATCAGCCAGGCTCCCCCAGTAAACCAACTGACTGATTAGCAAATAAATCACTGCGTACGTTATAGCAGCGAGAAGCTGCGGCTGCCTGTGATCTTGTCCTACCAGAACCAACACCACTTCATCCCTCTTTTGTGTGGGCTTTAGCTAGAGAGCTTCTGCAGTTTCAAAAAGACTGGCACTGGGTGTGTCTGATGGTGTGAAAATAAGAGCTTGGGCACAATACCGTAGCCTCCCCCAACATCCCTACTAGACCTCTGGGCTAGGTCTACACTGCAGCTGGGAGTGTGCTTCCTGGTCTGGGTCGAGAGACTCGTGCTAACAGGGCTGAAGCTGGGACAACAAAAAAGAAAAACAAGGATGGGTGTGAAGGTCAAAGGGTCAAAAAGACAGAACCTAAAGGAGACACCGAGCAGAGAACCCTGGACAGCACCTACTGCTCCTCAAAGGTTTCAAGGGAGCCAGCGGACAGTGCTCAGAGGAACTCCACCCAGATGTGTGAATGGAGGCAGAACCGGAAATTGGCCCCACTGTCGCAAAGAGTGGAAGGCAGATACATCAGCCCTAGAATGGTTCCCTGTTCCCTAGGAGCTGAAAAAGGAAACTAGAGATGCCTGTGGTCAGTTAAGTGCTGCCAGTGACCTTTAAAAACCCTTCCTCTGTTGAGAGGGAGGAGGGGAGAGACAGGCTGCAGCAGGGGTAGTGGCGGCGGGAAGGAAACGCTTCCCCTGGGTGGAAGCAGGGCCTGCTCTGGCTGTCTGGCCGCCCCAAGCAAAAAAAAAAAAAAAAACCCGCAGCGTGGCCAGAGGACTCCCTGCTCTGCAGATGTGCCCCGGATAGCAGGGGGAAGGGGAGGGAGCGGGGGGAGAGAGAAAAGGGGGGCGGTCAGGGCTTCAGTGGGGCGCTGCCTCGCAGCCCCTCCCGCCGTGCCCCCTGCCGGGAGGACTCCACACCGCTCCGGTTGGCTGGGAGGGAAGGACGCGGGCTGCCCTGCAGGGCTTGCTGCAGGGTGCTCCCGTCCTCTGCGCCGCTGCCCCCTACAGGGCGGCCGGAGCGGAACAACAACAACAAAAGCGGCCGTGTCGCCCTAGGATTGGGCAGAATGCCACCTCCTACAAGCTGCCACCCCAAGCACCATCTTGCTCGGCTGGTGCCTGGAGCCGGCCCTGGGTGGAAGGCTGTCTTCCCTCCCTATGGGGAAAGAAAGTAAGATAACAGCTGCTTGGGGAAACACTGGCAAGTAGGACCCCGGAAGAGGAGCCAGGGGGAAGTATTTCTGTTTGCGTTGTGAGTTTGGAGGTTTTTTCCTTAAGGAGAAATTTCTGGGCCAACCCTGAGGCCCACCATGTAAATAAGGGAAAATAAAATCCGAGCAAAGGGAAAAACCTTCCGGCGTCACCAGATTGGTTTACTCCAGGCCCCCTATCACCCAAGGGAGAAACGCTGAGGCCGACAAGGCAAAGGAAGAGCCCTGCCATGCTTCACAAGAGAACTGGACCCGCCAGACAAAAGAAATTGCCTTCTGCAACCACAGTCCCAGAGTGGATGGGAAGTCGTGACCATCTCCGGGATTCAGGTGTGTCATAACTGTAAAGGGAAGGGTAACAGTGCTCCTGTGTACAATACTATAAAATCCCTCCTGGCCAGAGACTCCAAAATCCTTTTACCTGTAAAGGGTTAAGAAGCTCAGGTAACCTGGCTGACACCTGACCCAAAGGATCAATAAGGGGACAAGATACTTTCAAATCTTGGTGGGGGGAAGGCTTTTGTTTGTGCTCTTTGTTTTTGGGGAGAGTTCGCTCTTGGGACTAAGAGGGACCAGACATCAATCCAGGCTCTCCAAATCTTTCTGAACAAGTCTCTCATATTTCAAACTTGTAAGTACAGCCAGGCAAGGCGTGTTAGTTTTATCTTTGTTTTCTCAACTTGTAAATGTACCTTTTACTAGGGTGTTTACCTTTATTTGCTGTAACTTTGAACCTAAGGCTAGAGGGGGGTCCTCTGGGCTCTTTAAGTTTGATTACCCTGTAAAGTTATTTTCCATCCTGATTTACAGAGATGATTTTTACCTTTTTCTTTAATTAAAAGCCTTCTTTTTAAGAACCTGATTGATTTTTCCTTGTTTTTAGATCCAAGGGGGTTGGATCTTGATCCACCAGGAGTTGGTGGGAGAACGGAGGGGGGATGGTTAATTTCCCCTTGTTTTAAGATCCAAGGGGTTTGGATCTGTATTCACCAGGGAATTGGTGAAGAGTCTCTCAAGGCTACCAAGGGAAGGGAATTAGCACATTGGGAGTGGTGGCAGCGGACCAGATCTAAGCTGGTAGTTAAGCTTAGAAGTTTTCATGCAGGCCCCCACATCTGTACCCTAAAGTTCAGAGTGGGGAAGGAGCCTTGACAAGGTGACAGAAACCCAGCTGGAAAGCTCTTCGCTGACATTGGGAGGCTCTGAACATAAGTGCCACTTGCTAGATTTGCCTAATGGCCTTTTGGGCCCTGTGAGTTTCTTAACATCCAATGAGCTTCCTCTCAGAATCTCACTCTTGTCAGGTCCTCCCAGGGCCCAGGGAAGGAGCAGATAAGTCACCAAAACCATCACATCTAAACTATATGGTGGCTTGGAAGAAGCACTGTAGTTATCTGTCCTGGCCAGCATGGTTCCGCCTGTCTCGCTTGCCCATGCTGTGCTGGAGGGGGCCTGCTCTGCCATGGACAGCACTCTTGTGTCTGAGGTAATACAGTCTTGGAGAGTCCAGACGCAAACTGGAAAACCAACTCTGTTCAGAGAGGTTAATTCAACCATGCAAGCAAGAGGGAGTCTGCTCACAGCTGTAGAAAGAACTCCCCATATCCCCCGTCTAGGATACTGAGTGAAAAGACAATCAACCACAAGAAAAGAAGCATTATGTCATCAAGACAAACTCTCATAGCCTGGTGCGTGATCCTGAAGCAAGGTCTCTGTTAATAATTAGCTCCTGAGACCTGATATAATCTTTGGTGATGTCACTTTCTGGCCCTGAAATAGTTCTCACGAGTGGCCATTACATATCTCCCACGCACTGTGAGGATTCCAGACTGACAGCAGCACACCGGATGTAGATGGTCATTTAGTCCAATTTTTCTTTGCAGAGAGGCTGAAACAATAGCTCTGAGGGGTGACCTCCCCTCTTCATTTTAGTGGTCACTAATTCAGGTGCCAATAATGATACTTTAAATGTCAACTATTATTGTTAACTATAGCACTGCCTGTCGTTCTGTATCACTATCACTGCAGGGCGGAAAGGAATGGGAGTATCATACTGAAGATTTGCCCAGTCTTCTCATTTTGCAGAGGCCTTTCACATCACATGCTGGGATTGAAGAGGGGTGCAATTGGTTTCCGTTATCTGAAGAGGGGGCTGTAATGAGAGTCACTCACCACTGGGGCACCTTCTTGTGGCTGTGTGTGGGGATTAGCACCTTTCAGGTGCCCCCCTCCTTTCTGACAGATGCTCACACCACGTCCCTTCTCGCTCTCCAGGGCTAACAGTGCTCCATCTTCAGGCCTCAGCCCTCTGGCAGATCACTGTATAGCCCTGCCCTTCTGGAGCATCAAATTCCCATTGGAGCAGCTGTCCACATGCTGTTCCAGTCAGTCATCTGGTTCAAAACCAAGACCTGTGCCACTTTCCCAGTGGCTGGTAGGAGAACCTGGGCCCATGCACTATTCCGGGTTGCAGCCCAGGGGCCCTATGTCCAGCAATAGTGGCTTGCTCCCAGACCTTGTTGTTATTTCCCTGGAGTCCTTCCTACGTCCCTTCTCTATCTTCTGCCCTCTCCCCTGGGTTTAACAGCCCAAACTCCCTCCTCTCAGGGAGTAACTGTAGACTATTTCCCCTGCAGCCCTCTTCCATTCTCAGCTTCATCCCTTTATACAGGCCCAACCTGCTCCTTCCCAGGTGAACTTCCTCTTCCATTAGACTTTATTGCACTCTGACTCTCCGCCAGATGCAGCATACAAGGTTAATTGACATAATTTAACCTGCTTTGCCTTGTGTGGGGGTGGACACCCCATCACAGCGGTTCAGCTTTGAAAAGTTTGGGAGACGCTGCCTTAGGCCAGGTAGACTATAAAGTTTGGGTGACATCTACATGCAACTGCTGGCTTTTGTACATTGCTTGGGTACACGCACACTTTGCTGCTTGTTTTGGCACTGTGCGTCCTCACCATGAGTGGTTGTGTTGATGGAAAATGCTGTGCACGACGGGTGGGTATCCCAGAGTGGCCTGTGTTGCCATCTGGGGCAATCACTTGTGGGACACTTCCACAATGCTCGGTGGCATAACAGAATTCACCCAGGGATTTCTGGGAACTAGGGGTCAAATTCCTACAATGCCACCTTCGCCATTCATAATGCTCATTCCATCTCATAATTCTTGTGCCATTTAAACAGGGCCGGCTCTGGCTTTTTTGCCGCCCCAGGCAAAAAAGCCTCCCGCCGCCCCTCACCCCCCCGGTGGGGAGCGCGGCAGGGGATGGCAGAGAGCCCGGCCGGGGCCCCGCTCTCCCCGACCGGCTGGAGCGCCGGGGGAGGGTGGCGAGCCCAGCCGCGGCCCTGCTCTCCCCGGGTGAGCGCCGCCCCCCTCCAGGTGCCGCCCCAAGCACATGGTTGGAGGGCTCGTGCCTGGAGCCGGCCCTGCATTTAAAAAACGTCCACAGTCCTGTGCGCTGCTTTTCGGTCTCTCCACCATCTCTCTGGCAGAAGCATGGACCCTACAGAGCTCAGCGCAATTCTAATGACCGTTGCTAATACAGGACACACAATTGTACTATATTTGTGGAACGTCAGTGGAACCAGTTGTGTGAGGAGGAGGAAGAGAAGATGTTGGACAACAATGACTGAATGCTGTTGGACATGGCAAATAAAATACCAGGTTGCTGCTGGCATTCATGAAGCAGCTCCACATTCTGGGCCCAAGACATGAGCACTGTGTGGTGAGATCACATAGTAATTCAGGTTTGAGACGATGAGCAGTGGCTGAAGAGATTTTGGATGCAAAAGGCCACATTTCTGGATCTATGTACTGAACTTGCCCCAACAGTCCAGTGCAGAGACACCAGAATGAGAGCTGCACTGACAGTGGAGAAGTGTGTGGCAATTGCATTCTGGAAGCTTGTAACACCTGCTTAGTATCTGTCACTGGCCATTCAGTTTGGAGCTGAAAAATCTACAGTGGGGACCATTGTTATTCAGGTGCACAAGTTATTATTTGTCTCCTGTTGCACATGACTGTGACTCTTGGCAATGTGCAGGAAGCAGTGGATGGATTTATAACTGGGGGGGGGTCCTGAGCTGCAACGGTTTGAGAGATGGGACACATCTCCCTATTCTGGCACTACTCCCACCTTGCCAGTGAGTCCATAACTGTGGTTATGGAAGTGCTGGAGGATCTACTGCCATCATCGTGAGCTGGTCAGAGGAGGAGCAGGATCTTTCACATCTTTAAGAACATAGGACTTTTCCAAAAGCTGAAAACAGAGACATTTTCCCCTGACCAGCACATTCCTATTGGCCATGTTGAAATGCCAAAAGTTGTTATGGGAGACCCAGCCTACCCCTTGCTCATGAAGCCATACACCGGCTGCCTTGACAGCACCCAGGAAAGATTTAGCTACCAGCTCAGCGGGTGCAAGACAACTGTTGAATGTGCTTTTGATAGATTCAAAGGTCACTGGTAATGTTTACTGACTAGATTGGATCTCAGTGAGGCAACTCTTCCTGTTGTTAGAGCTGTGTGTTGTGTACTACATAATATCTGTGAGGTAAAGAGGGAAAGGCTACCAGCAGGGGGGAGATTTGAAGTGGACTGACTATTTGCTGAATTTGAACAGCTAGACACAAGGACTATCAGAAGAGCTAACGGTGCAGCTATAAAGGTCTTTTAACAGTCAGCCGGAGCAGTGCTGTGTGATGCTTTTACGAACTAGTGAGCTTTGGTGTGTCCAGAGCTTAACTATGGGTTGGTTACTGACTCCTGTGACGAATTTTGTGAAGTGGTCTTTATGCTTATTGTAAACTAATAAACGAATTCCAAGTTTCCAAAAATATAACTTTGTGTGCAAAGAAACGGGAGACAACATTAATTAAAGAGCAAATACACAAATTAATCCCATTTTAGCAGCACTGTAAGAGGGTGACCCATACTTGTAAAACCCAAGTAAATGATAAACATGCATATTAAAAACATATAACACGGGTTCATTCGTGTTACTAAACATGTAGCACCCTGTGCCTGGGGCTGATCCTGCGGTTATCACAAGTCACTATAGGTGTAGTTATGGTTCTCCTCTTTTCCCCAGGTGTGTGGTGGCCACGAGGGTAAGGGTTCATGCCATGCTGCCACCTGGTATGTTGGGGGTTATAGGGAGCCGCGACCATGGCGTTTCCCAGGAACTGTAAAGGCTGCTGTGCCAGGAGTCTTTATGCATGAAGCTTGATAATGTTCTGCAACATCTCCGTTTGTTGCCTGACCAAAGCCATAATGTCCTGCTGCACTTCCTGCTGCTCCTCTCTGTCCTTTTGCCGCTCCTCCCGTAACAGATTTCTCCATTCCTAGTCCTGCCCCCTGCTCTCCGCCCCGTGCGCCCCTCTAATCCCTGTGTTCACTGTTAGCAGCAGAGGACTGAAGGATCTCGCCAAATGTATCCTTTCTGGTCTGCTGCTTCTTCTGACCAGGTCAGACATTCAGCAGACATGGAGGGGACACCTTTAAAGGCTACCATGCCAGAGGCTACTGATTAAAACAGACAGATCCAGCATTAGATTTACAGTCACAACAGAAAGAGAAATCTAATTATTTCCATAAACACCTTTCCTAAGAAGTGGTAATTGTCATTTTAGCTTTGGAGCACTTCATTACAGCACCATGCTGCAGCACAAACCATGGTGAGTATGGCTTAGTGCGGGACTAGGGGCGGGGTGAAGGTCTGTTGCATGGAAGGATTAACCGCTGGGTGCCTCTGGGTGTGAGTATAAGGAAAGTGCAGTGAATATTGCCAATATTTTCACAGGCAATGGTGCTTTGGGCTGATGTCTCACTCCTGAGGGTGACAAAGTCACAGAGAACCCAGCTGCTACTGATGTTCCAAAGCTGGCCAGGACCGTATGCTGCTAACCTGTTTACTACAATGGTGTCAGCACAAGTACATTTCTACCCTGATAGAACGCGACCCAATAGAACACGAATTCGGATATAACGCGGTAAAGCAGCGGGGAGCCCTGGGCCCTTTAAAGCGCCACCTGAGCCCTGCTGCTTTACCGTGTTATAACCGAATTCGTGTGGCGCCCCGGGCCCTTTAAATCCCCGCCTGAGCCCCGCTGCCAGAGCTCTGGCGGTGATTTAAAGGGCCCAGGGCTCCCCGCAGCGGCTGGCGCACCAGGCCCTTTAAATCACCACTGGGAAAGCCGGTCCAGTCTAGCACGGTGTACCGGCTCTTCAGCTGCCGCCAAAGTGCCACCGAAGAGGAAGAGAGGGAGCGAAGGACCCGCCGCTGAACTGCCGCCGAAGAATGGAGCGGCACCATTGAGGGTTTTGTGTTTTTTTTCCGCCGCTTGGGGCGGCAGAAAACCTGGAGCCGGCCCTGCATGGGAAAGTCTCCTATCGCAGGGAAAGAAACAATAGAAATGTTCAAGAAAGGATTGCAGAGTATCTCTCAGAATGTTTCATCGAGATTGCTCAACAGGATAAAAGGGACATCCCTGGTCACATAAACAAAGTACTCCACTTGGCCCCCGCCTAGCCCAACAAGCCAAAAAATGGAAGAGCTGATTTGCCTCCACCTCTTTCTTCTCCCGCTGTCCGAGCACAGGACACTGATCTTATGCAGACTGTGTAATCTGGACAGCCAGAATAATCTGTATACCTTTATTTTCTAACATTTCACAAGGAAAGTGAGCAATCAAGTCAATGTCTTTGTTCTCTAAGCACACAGAGGGGATGGGTGCCATTTTTAAGTGGGGAAAAAGGGGCAGGGAGGGAGAGAGGGAAGACTTGGGGCAATGAATAGGTAAAAAAACACTTATAAGGAAGAATGCCTGTACACACTTACAGAGCCGGCGCAACCCATTAGACGACCTAGGCAGTCGCCTAGGGCGCTACAATTTGGGGGGCAGCGACCGCGGCGGTATTTCGGCGGCGGGACCTTCCGCCGCCTCTGTGGGGGGCGGTATTTCGGGGCGGGACCTTCCACCGCCTAGGGCGGCAGAAAAGCTGGCGGTGCTCCTGCACACTTACCTGAGCTCCCTTCCCCTTCATCAGCAGGTTCATCCGCACTTGCCTTGTGGGACTGGCTTGACTCCGGTGGAGGCTCCTGGCTGGCTTCATGGTTTGTGTCTCCCACCGTTTCCCCCACACCCTCATCCACCTCCTCACTGTGCACTTGCAGGGGTCTCCTGGTCAAGTTCTCACTAAATGTCCACAGTCAGACGTGGGGTGCTAGTGGGGTACCTGCCAAGTATGGCATGTAGTTCACTGGAGAAGTGGCAGATCTGCCAAAGTTTCTTTGCTTTCACCCTCCACTGCTGTCCATCCCTGTCCTGCCCCAGTTTCAGCATCCCCTATGCAAGCTGCACGTAGATATCTATATTTCTTTGGCTGATCCTTAGCTTCTCGCCACAGGAGAAGGAGATCCATGAGTTCTCGCCTGCTCCAGGCAGGAACACATCTAGTAGCTCTGTGTGTGAAGCTGGCATGGTCAGATGCTTGCAAAGATGGGCTAGTAGTTGTGCTCAGGGCTTAAATTCAGCTGGAGCTCGGTAAATATTTTCAGCCCCCTGGAGTTTGAATAGCATGTGGGGGGCGGCGGGGGTGGCCCTCTGGGGAATAATCTATGAGAATTTAAGGCCTGGTTGTGTTCGTCAAAGTGGGCCTCAAGAAAAGACATTCCAAAAACAGGCTGGGGGGGAGGGGAGGATAGAAAAGGGGGAGAGGTGGTTTTTAAGGTCAGGCTTGATAAAGCCCTGGCTGGGATGATTTAGTTGGGGATTGGTTCTGCTTTGAGCAGGGGGTTGGACTAGATGACCTCCTGAGGTCCCTTCCAACCCTGATATTCTATGATTCTATGACTTCCAATGTCTGTGACCCCTGGTCAGTGCAATTCAAAATTGCGACTGAAGCACCCACTGTTGCAGGGACAGAGGCATTGTGGGAGAGCTGCTGGAGGGCTATGAGGGTCGATGCAGGTAATGCAGCGTCTACACTTGCCCTGTGTCGATGGAAGTAGGTTGACTGTGGCTCTGCCTTGTTCAGGGAGGTGGTGTTATTACGTCACTGTAACAGGGTACTTGTATCGGTGGGAGGCAAATTTAGGTGCAGACACATGCAAAAACTAGGTCAAACAAGTCAGCTTAGGTCCACCTAACTCTGTAGTGTAGACCAGGCCCTAGACTGTGCCTTTCTGACCAAGGAATCTGAGCTGAGCCGGCTGCAGAGACGCATTTATCATTCCCTCTTCTCAGTGGTTAAGATTGTTACATTGTCTCAGCAGGTTCTGCACAAGATGTCCAGACCACAATCTAAACCAGTGGTTCTCAAACTTTTGTACTGGTGACCCCTTTCACATAACAAACCTCTGAGTGTGATCCCCCCCTTATAAATTAAAAATACTTTTAAATATATTTAACGCCATTATAAATGCTGGAGGCAAAGCGGAGTTTGGGGTGGAGGCTGACAGCTCACGACCCCCCATGTAAGAACCTTGCAAACCCCTGAGGGGTCCCGACCCCTAGTTTGAGAACCCCTGGTCTAAAGCAGTGGTTCTAAACCTGCGGCCCGCTGGCGGCCCAGTCAGCACACAGCTGCGGCCCATGTGACATCCTCAGGGCCGTACAGGTAGTATTTATATATTGTGTGGATGCAGCCCACGTAACACATACACAGCTGCGTATGCAGCCCACAATGGTAAATACATTGAGCACCACAGGGTTAAAGACACAGGGTTGTAGCAAAATAAGACAAGAAAAGAGAGTGTGTATGTCACAGGGAGAAAAATGGTCTGCTTCACCCATCTAGCCTGGAACGCTTTGGCTGGGTGCCATTTGGGGAGTTTCCGCATAGCACATCCTCTCGTCCTGTTCTCCTCTGACCCCATTCCAGGCAGCATGTCAGAGAAGTAGCTTTTTGTCTCCAGGTAGCACCCCTTCAAAAGTTGATGCCCAGCACTGTTCTATATCTCAGGTGAGTTCAGAGTGCTTGGAACCCCCCCAAATCCCCTCCCCACTCACCTAGGTGTTCCTATCAGCGGGGGTAGATGAACAGAAATGACCTTTTGGGTGAGTTCACTGTTGCTGACTGGTTTAGCCCTCCCCCTGTAGTCAGAGCAATGAGGTGGCCGTGGGCTGTATTTCAAGACTGCAGCACAGGGCACCTCTCTAGCTTAGAGAGGGTGACCAGATAGCAACTGTGAAAAAACGGGACAGGGGGTGGGGGGTAATAGGCACCTATATAAGAAAAAGTCCCCAAAATGGGACTGTCCCTATAAAAACAGGACATCTGGTCACCCTAAGCTTAGGAAAAAGGGGAGGCAGCATGAGGGATCTGACGGGTAGGTTGGCTACAGGCCAATAGGCTTTGCTAAGGCACCTCAGAGCTCAGAGGATGCTGAGGGAAGTGATGCAAACAGAAAGCAGATACAGTTTTCACAGGCACTCCAGGGAGAAGCCCATTTGAGGGTTAAATATCGTGCAATGAGAGTAAATAACAGCCTACTAAGTCACGTGACCAGGAACATCCCTTGCAGAAAAACTGCCGTACTCGGCTGGAGGGCTGAAAAACTTTAAATAGCAGAGAAGCCTCTTTGGAACTGAGAGTTGTTTGCTTGGAGCAGGCAGGGAGTCAAGATGAATTTCCTTCCGAGTTTATCCCTAGAAACCTGGATTTTACTCATTGCCTTCGTGAGCCTCTCGATGCTGTAAGTAGAACCCTGCCTCTAACAGGCGATGGGACAGGGGATCTTCCGTGATGTTTGACCAGTACTTGCAAGGCCTTTGGGAGCATTTAGGGGAGAAGCAGACCAGGAAAATAATGGACATTCAGCTAGAGAAGAGGGACTGGCCTTCCTAACAGGGAAGGGCATGGCCTTCACTGGACTTCAGGGAACTCCTTACGGGTGGAGAAAAGAGAAACAGGGGAAGAGGATAATACACAGAGGAGGGCGAACGCCTTTTGCCAAAGAAACTCGCCAGAAGACGCTCTGGCTTGCATCTTGTTTACTGTGAAGCAGAGCTGGTCTATTTGGTCCCACACTCCTGTGGGCACAGCACCTCCCGCCTTCAACTCCCCAGTTTGGGTTGGCCTATAAATATAAAGACAGAACCTGATTTTCGGTTTAGAAAAAGATAACGTCTCTCAGGATAGGTCTAGACTACCCGCCGGATGGGCGGGCAGCGATCCATCCAGTGGGGATTGATTTATCGCATCTAGTCTAGACGCGATAAATCGACCCCCGAGCGCTCTCCCGTCAACTCCTGTACTCCACCGCTGTGAGAGGTGCAGGCGGAGTCGACGGGGAAGCGGCAGCCGTCGACTCACCGCAGTGAAGACACCGCGGTGAGTAGATCTAAGTACGTCGACTTCAGCTACGTTATTCACGTAGCTGAAGTTGCATAACTTAGATCGACCTCCCGCCCCGTGTAGACCAGGGCTCACTCTTTCCACAGGGACCCTTAAGGTCGGTCTGCACTCCAATGGCGCCGCTGCAGTGTAGACACTTGCGACAGCAACAGAAGGGGCTTTTCCATCAATTCAGTGAATCCACCCGTTCGAAAGGTGGTAGCTGAAGAATTTTTTCCTCAGTCTACCTTGGGGCTTAGGTTGGCGTAACTATGTCTCTCGGGGTGTGTATGTGTGTGTGTGACTTTTTCACACCCCTGAGCGACATAGCTAGGTTGACCTATGTTGTAGGTGTAGACCAGACCCTAGAAATGTACCTACTGCACTAGTGGCTTGCAAGCTCCCTGCTAGCCATAGTTCAGCAGGCAGCATGACCTCTAATTGCAAAGGGGGGCAGCCCAAAAATATGAGAGGCAGGGAGGTCTGATGGCAAGGGACCAATCCCAGCTTGGATACTGACTCCCTCTGGGGCTTTGATCAAGACACACAGGCCAAAGTGCTCAGGGTAAGGCTATGTCTACACTGGTGTTAGACACCCGCGGCTGCCCTGTGCCAGCTGGCTCGGGCTAAGGGATTGTTTAATTGCGGTGTAGATGTTCCGACATGGGCTGGAGCCCAGGCTCTAGGATCCTGCAAGGTGAGAGGGTCCCAGAGCTTGGGCTGCAGCCTGGGCCCAAATGTCTACACCACAGTTCAACAGCCCCTTAGCCTGAGTCAGCTGGCACTGGCCAGCTGTGGATTTTTAATTGCAGTGTAGATCCCAGCACCTGAACCTGCAGAGACAACGCAGCAGGAGGAGCGACGGCCACGAGCGAGGGTCGCCACGCCGTGACAATCCACCTCGATGGAGGAGCTGGCAAAGGCTGAGGACTTTGAGAACTTCGACACCCTGATGGACAGACTGACTGCAGAACTGTCTGCGGAAATTACGGCCAGAAGGAGGGAACCCCAGGAAGCCGCACGGGCCACTCACAGATGCCCTGCGCCGAGCCGTAACAACACCGCCAGAGAAGGCAGGAGAGGGGACGTCGGCTGCCGCTATGATCCGGCGGCTGCATCCCGTATTCAGAAACTATACAGGATGAACCGGACGAAAGCCATGAGGGAGATCCTCGACGGGACCTCCTCCTATTGTGCCATCCAGCCCGAGAGGCTCTACTCCTACTACAAGGATGTGTTTGATCACAAGGCCCAGACCAACTTGCAACGCCCAGAGTGCCTTTCCCCGCTACCCCGGATCGACCTCACAGAGGACTTGGAACGAGATTTTTCCCTACAGGAGGTGCAGGCGAGGCTGTCGAGGACCAAAAACACCGCCCCTGGAAAAGATGGCATCCGCTACCCCCTGCTGAAGAAGCGAGACCCCGGCTGCTTGGTGCTCGCTGCCATCTTCAACAAATGCAAGCAGTTCCATCGCGTTCCCCGCTCCTGGAAAAAGTCCATGACCGTGCTCATCCACAAAAAAGGCGAACGAGACGACCCCGGCAACTGGAGGCCCATCTCCCTCTGCTCCACCATCTACAAGCTGTATGCCAGCTGCCTCGTGGCAAAGGTCACAGACTGGTCAGTGTGCGGGGGCGCCGTCAGCTCAGTGCAGAAGGGTTTCATGTCCTGCGAGGAATGCTACGAGCACAACTTCCTCCTTCAGACGGCCATCCAGGAGGTCAGGAGGTCCAAGAAGCAGTGCGCAGTAGCATGGCTTGACCTGACCAACGCCTTTGGGTCCATACCCCACCATCACATCTTTGCCACCCTGGGAGAGTTCGGGATGCCAGAAACCTTCATCCAGATCCTCTGGGACCTCTACAAGGACTGCACCACCACCATCCGCGCCACGGACAGAGAGACGGACACCATCCCCATCTGCCGCGGCGTGAAACAAGGATGCCCCCTTAACCCCATCATCTTCAACCTGGCCATGGAACCGCTCATCCGAGCCATCTCCAGAGGCCCGACCGGCTTTGACCTGCACGGCAAGAAACTCAGCATTCTGGCCTACGCGGATGATCTGGTTCTGACTGCGGACGACCCAGAGAGCCTCCAAGGTATGCTAGATGCCACCAGCCGAGCTACTGACTGGATGGGGCTCCGCTTCAATGCGAAGAAGTGCGCAACTCTGCACATTGACGGCAGCAAAAGGGACTCGGTGCAGACAACGGGGTTCCAGATCCAGGGTGAGCCCGTCATCCCCCTGGCAGAGGGGCAGGCATACCAGCACCTGGGCATGCCAACAGGGTTCCGTGTCCGGCAGACACCCGAGGACACCATCCAGGAGATCTTGCAGGACGCCGCCAAGATTGATGCCTCCCTGCTGACACCGTGGCAGAAGATAAACGCCTTGAACACCTTCCTGATCCCATGCATCTCGTTCACCCTAAGGGGATCTGCCATGGCGAAGGTGCCCCTCAACAAGGCAGACAGGATCATCCAGAAGCTGGTGAAGAAGTGGCTGTTCCTTCCCCAGAGAGCCAGCAATGAGCTGGTCTACATCACCCACAGGCACAGCAGCGCCAACGTCCCCCGCATGGGTGACCTGTGCGACGTCGCGGTTATCACCCACGCCTTCCGCCTGCTGACATGTCCCAACGCCACGGTGAGGAACATTGCGGCGAACGCCCTGCGTGATGCAACAGAGAAGCGGATCGGCAGAGCCCCCTCGAACCAAGACATCACCACCTTCCTGAGCGGCTCCCTGGATGGGGAATTCGGATGGGATGGGCACGACATCGCTTCACTCTGGTCCTGCACTTGCAACGCCACGCGTCACCTGGGGAAGCGCATCGGCTGCCGCTGGGAGTGGTGCAAGGAGCGCCAGGAGCTGGGAATCCAGGTGCCGCAGATCAGGTCCGATGACAACACCATCGTTACCCCGACGGCCAGGGGCTTGCTGGAGAGGACTCTGAAGGCTGCCATCCGCTCGCTGTACGTGGAAACCCTGAAGCGTAAACCAGACCAGGGTAAAGCCTTTGAGTTGACCAGCAAGTGGGACGCCAGCAACCACTTCCTCGCCGGGGGTGGTTTCACCTGTTTCGCCGACTGGCGGTTTATCCACCATGCCCGGCTCAACTGAGCCGTCGGCCACGGGAACCAAGACAAGAGTGGCAGGAAGTGCGGCTACCCCAACGAGACCCTGCCCCACATCCTGTGCAGCTGCAAACCCCATTCCAAAGCCTGGCAGCTGCGCCACAACGCCATCCAGAACTGCCTGGTGAAAGCCATCGCACCACACCTGGGGGAGATCTCCGTGAACTGCACCATCGCCAGTACTGACAGCCAGCTACGACCTGATGTGGTCGTCACCGATGAGGCCCAGAAAAAGATCATCCTCGTTGACGTCACGGTCTCCTTTGAGAACAGGACTCTGGCATTTTGCGAAGCCCGAGCTCGTAAGCTGGAAAAGTACACCCCCCTGGCTGACACCCTGAGAGCGAAGGACTATGAGGTGCAGATGGACGCCCTGATTGTCGGAGCCCTGGGCGCCTGGGACCCCTGCAACGAGCGTGTGCTGCAGACTTGCGGGATCGGTCGACACTACGCACGTCTCATGCGGCGCCTCATTAGTCTCAGACGCCATCCGATGGTCCAGGGACATCTACATCGAGCACATCACCGGCCACCGACAGTACCAGGAGGCGTAAGCCAGAGTGACATCGTTCTCCCACTACGAGAAAGGGACCAAGTGACCTTCTCCGTTGGATCATATGAACTGGAACCATAAACTCCCTGAACATTAAATCTCACCAAATGAGGGTCAATCCATCCTCATCATCATATCCACTCATTATAATCCACACCTGAACATAGCCACTTTATGAACTTCATACCCTCATATCTCAATCTCTGTACTTTGACCCATCAACCTTTTACCCCCAATCAGGGATATTGCAGATTATGTATTCCTCATGCCACTTTATCTTAAACCAAATTTTGCACCCTCTATAATCTGTATGTTATTCCCTGATAACCAGAAACTTCTATGCTCAAACTCTGTTTTTTTTTTAACATCATCTTAATAAAATTTTTATACCCTTAGGTGCCTAAAGTAGTTCCCCCAGGAAAGGGGAAGGTTTGGGTGGCTAATCTTACAGCCATGTTTGTAAGTGCTGGCCTCCCCTCCAGGTCTGAGGCCTGGAGCTCCTCTGGCTTCTCTCCTGGCTCTGTTAGGGGAGGGAAAGATGGTGTTTCCAAAACAGCAACAACCACCTGTTATACTGTATTGAAATAAAATCTAAATGTTTCTTGCAAATGAAGCAATGCCCCATTCAGGTCTTTCATGCTGCTTCACTGAGCTAAGGCAGCAAAAGCCCAGGGAACAGAGATGGGCACATCCACTCTCCAGGGTCTCGTGCCCATCAGCACGGTACGTCTGGGAGCTTTCCATCTCACCCTTATCCAGCAGGAAGGTGTCACATCCCAGCACCAGGTTTCCAAATCCTCCGTACCTGCTGGGGATTCCGATACTGCATCCTTTACACATTGGCAATGGAACCCACTTTGTGCCCTTATAAAAATAAAAAGGACAAGGGTATCAGCTCCAAACTGCAGAGTCCCTGCTGAAACTCCTACGCTTTGGGCAGTGACTTTATGCTGCTTTGTCGGAGCCTTCTGACCTCCGTTTGAAACACCCGCGCTGCTACATGTAGGAGGCCGTGTGGAGTAACGTGGCAAGGAAGCTAAGGCAGACTATTGGGACCATCTGGAAGCTGACTCCTTGCGGAGCACTGCAGGTGACAGTCGTCTGTGACACAGAGAGCTGGTGCAAGGCTCTCCACGCGGTTCAACTCTTGCATAGGGTAAGCACGTAGGGGCTGCAAGCTGATCTGTGAACAGCTGATAGCCAGGGTAAGAGCCCCTTATAGTACCAGTCAGAAAGCCATGCATGGGCTGCTTTACGCTGATCCCGTGGCTACTGTATCCTGCATGACTAGCACTGAAGGGCTGTGGAATGCGGCTATGTTCCAGCCCATAGACAGGAACAGCAGCTGTCCCTCACCCTAGCACTGGGTGGGGGTGGATTTCCTCTCCCCTCATGCCACCTGCATGGAGTATGACTATCTGGGCTTTAGTTGGGTGGAGAGGATTTTGCCATATGGAGAATGGCACAAGAAGGTAAATGCACCTGCAACACGCTTATCCCCTTCCCATTAGGCAGAGAAAGAGAGAGACAACTAGACAAAGCCCTGCTCCTTTGTACATGCGTTCTCTCTCCATTAGTTCAGCAGTACCTAAGTGATGGTGACAGCTGTTGAAACCGTCAGCACAGAGGCCATTCACGTATAAATGACCTGTCGCTCATGTATTTGCTCTCTGTTTGCTCTGCAGTTATGGGATCTGGCCATACAGATTCTTTAAGAAGCTGGGCATTCCTGGGCCAAGGCCTCTGCCTTTCATCGGAACATTCCACGAATACCGGAATGTGAGTGGTGGGAGTTTGTGCTGTCTGCCCATTCGGAGGATAATGGCTCTTAACTAACCTGTGGTCGTAGGGTGGGGGGTTGTCTCTGCCTTGCTCCTGTGCAAAGGTTTAATAGGGGGTCTAAACCTGGTGTCTATAGGAGACTCAGGGCATGTCTTCATGGGGACATTCAGGAAAGTTAAGCTGAATTAACTCAAGGCATGAATCTGAAGTTCCTTAAAGGCCACTTTACTCTGAATGAAAAACATCGACAGAGGGGTTTAATGTGTTTTAAATAATGCACTTTAAAGTCACCCCTTTAGGTGACTTTAGGGTAAGTTAATTTATCTTTCCTGAGTGTTCCTGTGTAGATGTGCCCTTAGAGAGGAGAATTGTATCCCAACCATGGGAGCAACTTGGCTTCAGAACTTTAGGAGAGGGGAATTGATGTCAAGTCTGTATTGTGGTTCCTAATTCATTGCTAAACCCTGGTCTATATTAATAGTTAGGTTGACATAGCTACACCAGTCAGGGGTGTGAAAAATCCACACCCCGACTGACATACACCTCTACCCCGATATAACACGAATTCGGATATAACACGGTAAAACAGCGCTCCGGGGGGGGGGAGGGGGGCGAAGCTACACACTCCAGCGGATCAAAGCAAGTTCGATATAACGCGGTTTCACCTATAACGTGGTAAGATTTTTTTTGGCTTCCGAGGACAACGTTATATCGGGGTAGAGGTGTAGTTACACCAGCCTAACCACCCGTGTAGATGCAGCTGTGTCCAGGAAAGAATGCTTCAGTCGATGTAGCTGCCATTGTTCTGGGAGGTGGCGTTGTTCCGAGTACAATCCCAAGGTCTCGAGTGGGATTGTACTCGGAACAGCCAGCCCGCCTCACTGCCCACGTCATTCCAAACATTGTTACATTGACGCTTTTGATAATTACACTTTACAGCTGAGGGCAGGAGAGATGTTTACTTGGGAGAAAGATACACGGTATGCCATGGGAAATGGCTTGTCCCTTAAATGCCCCTTAAAATAAAGCATTGACTCTTTTTTCATATGGTTTCCCTTATTTCCATCCAACAAAGATGGTCACCGTAAGTGGTGCCTTTAGGCCAGGTGGTTGGAGTCATACTAAGGAGTTGTCTTCCCTGCAGAAAAAAAGGTGTGTTAGCTAACTCAAGTTAAGAACACACCCTTTCTGGCAGTAAAGACGTATCTGCGCCTCAGGGCAGCCCACCTTTCTCTTCTGACCCATCTCTGTGCCTCAGGGCAGCCCACCTGACCCATCTCTGCCATTTATTTCTGGTTTGCTACGGAGAAACCCAAGCTGCGGCCCTCCTTTGCTCACTGTTTACCTGCAGACATCTAACCTCTGTCTCTCTCTGGCAGGGAATCCTGGATTTCGACAAGAAGTGTTTCCAGAAATATGGTAAAATTTGGGGGTGAGTTTTCCACTGAACAAAATCCCTAATTCATGGTGAGATCTGGGGAGCCGCAAAACATAATGATTACATCCTTTCAAAGGGCCATTGGTCATTGCAACCTCTTTTTCTCCACATAATGCTCTATCTTGGCATTTTAATTCCTGCTGTGGTAGGCTAGATCACAGGGGAAACTCAGGTTCACCAGTCTCAGTTCCTCTGTGCTGAAAATATGACTGAGGCTACTGGAGCACGCTGAGATCTTCCGCTTTGTGCTCAAAGGCTCTTTGTAATGGGGTGTGCTCATCTCGAGACTGCCCCCTTGTGTCAGGGTGCAATGATGCAGGGGTTTTCATCTTTAGCACCCCTGGCAGGCTGTCTGTCTTTGGGCACCATTCAGCCCCTCCAGCTGAGAAGTGACTGGTCCTAATAATAATAAATATCCAAGTGCAGTCCAAAGTCCCAGAGTCAGCCTGTCCTCTGGGAACTGTGCTCAACCCTTCCCTGGGGCTCCACTGCCTTTCTCCAGCTCTGTCCCACCCAACCTTAGTCTCCCTGAGGCCTCTAGCCACTAACTACACTAGCTACACAGCAAAGCAAAACCCGGGCCAGGCCACTCGGGGCTGTTTCATTGCTGTGTAGACGTCCAGGCTCGGGCTGGAGCCCAGACTCTAGGACCCTGCAGTGTGGGAGGGTCACAGAGCCAGCCCTGGTCAGCCGCCGGTTTTTCTTTGCTGTGTAGAGGTAGCCTAATAGTGCCCTTTGCCACAGCCTGCTTGCCTGAACTCTCGCAGCCTGTTTATAAGGCCCAGGTGTCGACCCTCTGGCCGACAAGCTAGGATTGGATTATTACCCAGGTGGAGTGAATGTGCCCAACTGCCCTTTAACCCTTTCACCCCTTCACCCTCTTCTCTCGCCCTTTGTTTCCAGTTGGGGTTGTAACGCTCTGATCAGTGTTAGGATGATGGCAGATAGTGCTCTGATCTTTTGTTTGCACAGCAGCTTAGTAAATAGCCCAATCCTACCCCCTCTGGGCCAGATTTGACACGGCCCTACAGCCCCTTGTGCCAGCTAGCCTGGAGCTAAAAGCTTGTAGGGCAGGCAGGAGGCCCCCCAGGAATACCTCCAGCACAGGGAGCCCCTATATGTGGCTCTGACAGCTAGGCAGAGCTGCCCCCCTACAATCCCAGGGGCATTCTGGGATATAGGGGCAGGCATAGCAAGGGTTGGAGGAGGCATGGCTGGGCCCGGCCTGCTCCTGGAAGATTCCACTCCCCTGCCAACCCCCATAGGGGTCATTGTAGTAAGACACAAATTTGAGCGGCCCTCAGGGCTCCTGTAACCTGTGCTGGGTGTCCCAGGGAGGCACAAACTGCCTCTCTCTGTGCTCTCCCTTGTTCCTCAGCAGCAGCACTGTCAGAGACGCCATTTCTGTCTGTGGAGTGCTTCCCCTTTCACCTAACCCTGAGAGAATGGCACCTCCGCTCAGTGCGGTCCAGACCTTACCCCTGTGCTCCGAGTAAGCCTTCCCAGCCAAGGAAGGGAGACCGTCTTTCCCCAGCTTTACAACCCATGCAGAAATCATGGCTTCTAGATCCCAAAATGAGCCTGGAGCCTTTGAAGTTGCCATTCTGTCTGGCCGGCTGGTGCTGCAGGTTTTTATCTTGTTTATCAGCTCCTCCTACAATCAGGGCATGAGCTATCTTTAGTCCTGACTGCCTCTTTCACAGTGTGGCCAGAAATGCAGGGGGCTCTTTCATCACATTTCCCTTAGGATCCTCTCAGAGGGAAATTGTTGCACAAAACTCTGAAACGTTTCATGAGCTCAAAACATTTTTAAAAGATAAAAGTGCTTGAGATTTGTGAAATCTGAGACACGCACCTGCACCCCCGGCTCACCCACCCCTGGGCCCAAGCCTTGGATTTTAATGTTTTTCTACATACTTTGATTAAAAAATCAGATGCAGCAGATGTTTGGGTTTTTTCCCCCTCTGCTTTTCTGAGACGCTGTGCAGAGAAATCCATTTTTCTTCCATTTGGGCTAATCTGGGCGGATTTATTAACCAATGGGGGAAACAGAGAGAGATCAGACAGCACAAACACAGTGAATCAATACAGTGATAATCAGCATCCCCCTGCCTAAACACACCCCACTTTGGCAATGCTGTTGTCAGCAGTGCAGATATTTGCTAGAAATGCTAGATATCAACGCTTGGAACTATTCTTCCACCCCTATTTCTTCTATTTACCGAGTAATAAAACAATTTCAGAATCGTATCCCTTTTGACAGGTTTTAGGGGAGTTTGCAGGGGGTGGGATGCGGAGAATTGAGGCCCGTTGGTATTGGCACTGTAAATTAGTATGGATGATTATTTATTCATGACTAAACCAAGACACTGCTGCTCTATGTGACACAAACATAGGACTGACTCAGAGTTTCTCTTTGGCCTAGATTTTTTGATGGCAGGCAGCCAGTCCTGGCTATTCTGGACCCTGTAATCATCAAAACCATCCTGGTGAAAGAGTGCTATACCCTCTTTACCAATCGCCGGGTAGGTATCCAGTATAGGGCTTTCCTATGCCGACCTGATGCAGCATGTGTGTGGTGGGAAGGCAGGGTTTCTCAGAGCAATGCAACCTTTCAGTAACACGGGCTGCTCCCAGGACAGGCCTGGGAGACAGGACACCTGCGTCCTATTCCCGGCTCTGCCATTGACTCACTGTGTGACTGTGGGCAAGTCACACGTCCCATCTCTGTGCCTCAGTTTCCCCATTTATAAAACAAAGGTAATGATACTGACCTCAGAGGGGGTTGTGAGGCCAGGTTGATTGATATTTGGAGTGTTTCAGTTCAAATATACTGTAGCATTGCATACAATTCATTGCTTCACCCACGAGGCAGGGCAAGGTCTTTGCTTCCATATTGCAGTAGTACCATAATGGGCCTGATCCTAGAGTTTCCTGGTACAGGCAGCAGGGGTCCCATTGCTAAGGCGTTGTGGGCACAATCAGAGTTCTGTGTTCAGGACGGCCATGTGAAGGTGCTGGTTGAAATCCTACCACAATGCATTGTATAAGCAGGTACCTTTTGCTTTATTCTCCCCCTTTAGATCTTTGGTCTAAGTGGAGATTTGGAGTCTGCCCTTACGATAGCTACAGATGAGCAGTGGAAAAGGATTCGCACTGTGCTCTCTCCAACGTTCACCAGCGGGAAACTAAAGGAGGTGAAGTCCAGATTACATTAATAGTTCCAGTTTGGGTCAGTGGCTTGAAAGCTATTTGGATTTGGTGCCTGAATACAGAGCCACCTGGAAAATCATCTTGCTGTGCCACTCATCCCCTTACTATACTCATTTGCCAAAAGGGCCTCTGCCTACCCATCCTTATGTGCATTTCCACAACATGATGTTTTTTCAGTCAGGATGAGGGTGGTGGATTTTTCCCCATTCTGCCCCTCATCATGGCCTCTTATCCTTACTGAGAGTAAAGAACTGACCTCTGGGGAAATGAAATGGCTACATTCTCTTTCCAAGATTTGCCATACTAGTGTATGGCAATCTGTTGCCGGGGATCCCACCATTGACCTGAGATTTCTTCTTGCTGATCCCTCTTCACGATGAGGACAGCAGCACAATGGGTAGATCCGCAGTCGGAGCGCTGGGGGTGTGATTCCCAGCTCGAGGAGACATATTCCTGCCAGCTGTGATCCAGGTAGCATGCTAAAAATAGAGCGTGGCCGTGGGACCATGGGTGGCAAGACAGGTTAGCCACCCCAAGTTCGTGCCCATCTGAGATAATAGGTACCTACTCTGTCAGCCAGCCCCTCCGGTCACTCTCATCGCCACAGCTTGTTACCCGCACACTATAGAGCGCCTCAGCTTTACTTTTCCGTGGGCACAAGGGGTTAATTTAGTCACCCCGCCCTTACCCAGTCCTTAGGCTCAGGGAGTATTCTTCTGCGGGTTTGTGGGGCCTTTTACCAGTGAAAGAGCCTAACACGGTAATATCCTTAACCTCTATTTATTAACAGTTACCAAAACCGAATACACACACTAATAGGGTGACCAGATAGCAAGTGTCAAAAATCAGGATGGGGTTAGGGAGGTAATAGGTGTCTACATAAGAAAAAGCCCCCAAAAGCGGGACCGTCCCTATAAAATCAGGACATCTGGTCACCCTACACACTAAGCATATATGCTCATCACTCCCAATAAGGCAGATGAATTTTTCCTGCTGGCCAGTCAGGGTCAGATCATCTGGGGCTCCAGGTTCTGCACAATATAATTGGCAGGGTGTTGAGATCTGGCAGCTCTGATTTTGGCCCGTGTCCTGCAGTTAGGTTCCAGAGAACTTCCTTTTGGACCCCAGTTTATATAGTGAAACTTGAGTCCTGCTTAGCTGTACCATAACCAATCATTTTGAACTAAAGTACTACCAAACAGTATTTTTCACCAAGCACAATCCATTACGAAACAATTCTTTAACCAATCACATCCCACCACCTTAGTTGATTTAAATCTTGCAAAATTAGTTATTGAACAGATGGAAACAATTAAAGAATCAGAGACCCTGCAGATAAACAATAGAGAAGTATCAGAGGGGTAGCCGTGTTAGTCTGAATCTGTAAAAAGCAACAGAGAGTCCTGTGGCACCTTTAAGACTAACAGAAGTATTGGAGCATAAGCTTTCGTGGGTAAAAACCTCAGTTCTTCAGATGCAAGTAATGGAAATTTCCAGAGGCAGGTATAAAGCAGTATGGAGATAACGAGGTTAGTTCAATCAGGGAGGGTGAGGTGCTTTGCTAGCAGTTGAGGTGTGAACACCAAGGGAGGAGAAACTGCTTCTGTAGTTGGATAGCCATTCACAGTCTTTGTTTAATCCTGATCTGATGGTGTCAAATTTGCAAATGAACTGGAGCTCAGCAGTTTCTCTTTGGAGTCTGGTCCTGAAGTTTTTTTGCTGTAAGATGGCTACCTTTACATCTGCTATTGTGTGGCCAGGAAGGTTGAAGTGTTCTCCTACAGGTTTTTGTATATTGCCATTCCTGATATCTGACTTGTGTCCATTTATCCTCTTGCGTAGTGACTGTCCAGTTTGGCCAACGTACATAGCAGAGGGGCATTGCTGGCACATGATGGCATATATAACATTGGTGGACGTGCAGGTGAATGAGCCGGTGATGTTGTAGCTGATCTGGTTAGGTCCTGTGATAGTGTTGCTGGTGTAGATATGTGGGCAGAGTTGGCATCGAGGTTTGTTGCATGGGTTGGGTCCTGAGTTAGAGTTGTTATGGTGCGGTGTGTGGTTGCTGGTGAGAATATGCTTAAGGTTGGCGGGTTGTCTATGGGCAAGGACTGGCCTGCCTCCCAAGGTCTGTGAAAGTGAGGGATCATTGTCCAGGATGGGTTGTAGATCACTGATGATGCGTTGGAGAGGTTTAAGCTGAGGACTGTAGGTGATGGCCGGTGGAGTTCTGTTGGTTTCTTTTTTGGGTCTGTCTTGTAGCAGGAGGCTTCTGGGTACACGTCTGGCTCTGTGGATTTGTTTCTTTATTTCCTTGTGTGGGTATCGTAGTTTTGAGAATGCTTGGTGAAGATCTTGTAGATGTTGGTCTCTGTCTGAGGGGTTCACCTGCATGTCCACCAATGTTATATATGCCATCATGTGCCAGCAATGTCCCTCTGCTATGTACATTGGCCAAACTGGACAGTCACTACGCAAGAGGATAAATGGACACAAGTCAGATATCAGGAATGGCAATATACAAAAACCTGTAGGAGAACACTTCAACCTTCCTGGCCACACAATAGCAGATGTAAAGGTAGCCATCTTACAGCAAAAAAACTTCAGGACCAGACTCCAAAGAGAAACTGCTGAGCTCCAGTTCATTTGCAAATTTGACACCATCAGATCAGGATTAAACAAAGACTGTGAATGGCTATCCAATACAGAAGCAGTTTCTCCTCCCTTGGTGTTCACACCTCAACTGCTAGCAGAGCACCTCACCCTCCCTGATTGAACTAACCTCGTTATCTCCATACTGCTTTATACCTGCCTCTGGAAATTTCCATTACTTGCAATAGAGAAGTAGGGGACCATAAAATAATCCAAAATAATTTGAAAAATAATCCCCAAAAAGTCTAGCCATTTTGTTTTGACATTTTTGAAAAGTTTTGATTTTTTTTGTTTGACATGACTTTTCCTTTAAAAGCTTCCTTTAATTTTTTTTTAAGTTTACAAATGGTGAAAATCTAAATGAAACAATTTGATTTTGTCAAAATGAAACATTTTGTTCAACCTGAAATGAAATGTTTTTCAACTGTTTGGTTTGCCAAATATTTTTTTAAAACAAACAAACAAACAAACAACACCTTTTCAGTTTGACCCAAAACAGTTTTTTCCCCTCCTCCCAATTTTTAGGAATTGCCCCCAAACCAGAAAAAAAACCCTATTTGCCCAGCACTAAGAGTGGGTGCTTGACTGCTGGTGCTTTCCACACTGTAGCCGGGAGATGGACTACATGGGTTTCTCAATCCTTTTCACCTATGCTCTCCCTTCAGGGCAGACAGCTACAGAATCTACCTGTGTCACTGATGGACGGCACTGCATTGGCCTTTGCACCATGTGATGCTTTCTGGAGGGGAAGCTGGGTGTGTTGTGGGGGGGACCCCTTTTTAGTTCACACCCAGATGATTCTGTGGAACAACTACAGAGATAAGAGCAACCCTGTTTTATCCCCAACCATGTCTGAGCCCTGGCTGTAATGATGCCCCCCTCAAACCAGAGTGTTGATCATTATGAGGGGACAGCCAGCATATAGCAATGCTGAGTTACCTAGCGATGACCCTGCCTCAGGAACCAGAAGGCGTCTGCAATGCCTCGTGCTTTGGTTTGCATTTCAGATGTTTCCTCTCATGAATCGCCATGGAGAGATTTTAGTGAAAAACATCCAGAAGAAAGTGGATAACGACGAATCCCTGGAAATGAAAAGGTGAGTAGCTTTGTTGGGCTGGCAGGAAAGAGCCTGTGTTCACCACAGGTGTGGGGAGCAAGTCTTTGGAGTTCAAAGGTAGCCCTAGCCACAGAATTTGGTTTGGCTCTAGCTTGCCCTAAGCATGCTGCACATTTCATCTCTGTGAAGTATAGCTGAGTTGGAGAGGCTATGACAGCCTTCACACAGCATCTTCCACTCGAGACAATGCCCATCACACTGTAAAGATGTGTTTACTTTTATTTAAAATGCACATGGATATTCTGATGCTTCCACAATAGGGACCAGGCCCCCACAAAGATATTTCTATGTTCCCACTTTTCTCCCCCACCTTTCCTGAGATGTGACATGGAGACAATCTCCATAACAGTCCTGCTCATGGCACATTTCTCAGTTGCGTGCTGCCTCTCTCTGCCCGGATCAGACAAGACCAGTTCTAGTCACTACACTTCTGTGGTTTTGTCACTCTACTAGCTGTTGTGGGAGGGGGGGAAGGGGCAGAGTCTTGTTGGGGATGGGAGAAATCAGGCCCATCCCAGGAGCATGACAAACTGCAGAAGGGGAAAAAGGCATTTTAAGGTAATTTTAACAGTCGCTTTTAGAGATGAGAGGTGCTTGCTCTCAAATGCTGATGGAATTTAGAGCATGTTCTTTGCTACCCTGTACTGCAGTTCAGCTCCATCCACCTACCGTCCAGTGTGCTGGGCTCATAGAGAGAGAGATTGAGGGCAATTTAGTCATAAAGGGAACTGGCAAAAACTGGGGAAGTGTGTCCTGTTTATACCCAAACTGGGGCAAGGACTCGATTTTGATAGGACCAAGGTTCCAGGCTTTTGGAGGTATTGAGTCCTTGAGCAGGGGAAGTTCTCCGTGCTGAGGATTCTCCCTGGGAAGATCCCCTAGTCTTGCTGAGTTCCTCGCATTCATTTTCTCCACCTCTCTCCTCAGCATCTTCGGCGCCTACAGCTTGGATGTGGTGGCCAGCACTTCATTTAGTGTGAACATTGACTCTATGAACAACCCCAACGACCCCCTGGTCGCCTACATCAAGAAGTATCTCTCATTCAATTTCTTTAACCCACTGCTCCTGTCAGTAGGTATGAGGATCCTACACACCTAAAGACTCAGATTCCTGGATTAGTGCCTTAGGGCCTGTGTACCCTATCTCCCATCATCTCCTTGGTGATTTCAGGGTCCCCTTCACTTTTCAGGAGGTGCTCAGCCCCTTGTAGGATCAGGCCCCCAGGCAGGTTTGTAAAGATACTTATATAGAGAGATTGTCCCCCATTCTTTTGGCCAGCTCAGTCTGCAGTACCCAGCAAAATAACTGGATGCAGAGGAAAGATGGAGAACTTTTATTCCCTTGGCAGGACAACTACACTGAATGTGGCACCACAGTTGGCTAAGTAGAGGGGTAAAAGTCAGGAGATTCTCAAGTGAAATTCCCACCCACCCCACAACCATGGGCTCCTGTTATCCCTCTTGACTGGGCTTCTGAACTAGGTGAAGTAAATTGGGAGTCACCAGTTGTCATTAGAGCCAGAAGCACCAGAAAAAGGTGATTTGGCAGGCTAGTTGTTCTTGGCGAGTAGCCCAGACCCTGCTCCCGCTCCCGCTGTGCCTTGGAGCTCACATCTTACTGCAGTCTGTTAACAGCGAGGGGAACGGTTTTGTTTCTCTCCTTTTCAGTGATGTTCCCCTTCCTCACGCCAGTGCTGGAGAAGCTGAACGTGAGTCTGTTTCCCTCGGGATTCCTGGACTTTTTCCTCAACATCATCCAGCGCATAAAGAAGGAGCGGCAGAAGAACGACCACTCGGTCAGTCTGGCCCACCTCGTCTTCCTTATCATGCATGCACTCGCTCCGAGAGTATGACTACACTGGAGCTGGAGATGTCATTTCCAGCTCCAGGAAACAGACCCAAGCCAGCTCTGATCGAGCTTGTGTGCTAAAGATAGATGTGTGGCTGCAACGGCGCAAGCAGCAGGAAGGGCTAAGCACCCCAAGTAGAATTCTATCTGAGAATCTAGGTACGTTCTCAGGTGGTTAGCCCCTCCCGCTGCTCATGCTGATGCAGTTGTAGTTCTATTTTTAGCACGCGAACGCAATCGGAACGAGCACGGGTATGTCTCCTCCCACTGGAAATTGCGTCTTCAGCTCCGGTGTAGACATATTCTATGTGGGGAAGATGTCTGAGCCCGTCCCCAAAGGCGACACTCCATACTAGCTCTCGGTTTGCCAAATTTGGGTGAGACTGGAAAAATGTCCTGCTCAGGCTTCCATGAGAAGAAAATCATCCCCTTGCTCAAAATGGGTCTCCAGCCTGCACCTTAAGGAGCCTCCTAGCCACCATGCTTTGAGGGCTTCCTTCTCATCCTCCTTATGCTGCTGGACTGATGGAGGAACTGGGGCTGAAGCATCAGAGGGGAAGCCTGTGCTGGACTAGCCTTTCATTCCACCCACTGCTCCTCTGAGGGTGCATCTACCCAGCACACAAAGGTGTGATTACAGCATAGCCCACGCTAGCTTTAATTTAGTTAGCATGGGTAACAGTAGTGAAGATGTGGCAGCATGGGCTTCAGTGCAGGCTAGCGGCCTCAGTACAAGTGTGCAGGGAACCCTGGGTATGTACTCAAGGTGCTAGCCTGCGCTGAAGTCCATGCCACCGTGTCCTTACTACTATTGTTACCTGTGCTAACTAGATTAAAGCTAGCATGGGCATGCCTACCTGCACTGCAAGCACACCTTCATTTGTGCTGTAGATCTGCCCTGACTCTGTCCTTCCATCCCCAGGACCGGGTGGATTTCCTGCAGCTGATGGTTGACTCGCAGAGCTCAAATGGCAGCTCTGAACCTAATAAGACGACACACTCCTATAAAGGTAAGGCTGCAGGCCCCTCCTCCTCCCAGCCACTAGCTGGGATGTTTCATATAGAGTTTTGGAGGGGCAGGGTTTTAGTACAAGTCAGTAGGATGACCAGAAATTCCTCCCCTGCCACCCCCGCCAAAGCAAGTTCTGTGCTTTCCGGAAATGCATGCTGTGATCTGGATCTCTCTCGGAAATAGAGAATTGAATGCCAACAGCTGGAGTTTCAGAAATGCTGAGCACCCACAATCCCTACTGAAGCCAATGGGAGTTGTTGATTCTCAGCACTCTTGAGAATCTGGACAGTAATGATGTGTGCTGCATATGAAATGGGACAGAATCAAACCTAATGAGCTAGGGGCAAATCCCGAGGCACTTAATCAACCTAACTGGAGATTTCCCGGTGTGAAATCTGAGCCATCAAACCATCAAAGCCAGCAGGCCAAATGACTCAGGATTTGGCCCTAGGTGCTCCTAGTTACTATAATTAATATCTCTCTCTATATCTCCTTACTTCTCTGCCCTTGCCCTTGTCTCTTGCCACGTCCTCCCATACTCTGCCAATGACATTAGCCCTGATCACTCACCTGTCTGTCATTCCCATCGCTCTTTTCATCCCGTCTTCCTCTGCACATGGAACGCTCTCCCTGGAAAGCCAATAACTACTCTGCCTTCCTGTATGCCATTCGTCAAGACCCTATATAAGAAACTCAGCCAGCAGTAAAAGGGAGGCCAAGGGTAATTGTAGCGAGGCGACGACTCACCGGCACGGCGCCTCCTGCTGGTCGTCTTGGGAATTAGTTCTTGTACAGCCCAGAGAGCCCTCTGCAGGCCGGTGTCTCGCCTGCCTTAGGGCCCCCGTGTCCCTCCCGGACCCCGGTGCCCCTTACCCTGGGTTTCTGCCCACTGCAGTACCCCCACTCTGGGTCTCCCCTCCCAGGAGAATCCCTACCCCTCTACACCCACCTTGCCTCAGTCGTCATCTAGCCCCCGCTCACTGGGGCAGACGGCAGTCTGTCATGGCCACTCCTCACTGGCAAGCGGGTAGGACCAACTGCCTCTGCCTATCCCCAGGCTGTAGCTCTCCTGCCCCAGTACCTCTGCTCCAGTTCAGGTACCTTGCTCCATGGCAGCTAGCCCTTCTCCCTCCAGGGTTGGAGAGAGACTCCTCCAGCTCCTGGCCCCCGGCCCTCTTATCATGGCCAGCTGGGCCCTAATTGAGCTGGCCACAGCTGTGCTGCTTCCCCCAGCTGTTCTCACTCTTCTTATTTCAGGAGCCAGGTAACCACCCCGCGACAGTAATCAAAGAGAGTTCAGATGTCGTGGTTATATTTTAAAACAATGCATAATCAAGTATAAAAATGTGTGTCATATAAGTAAAATTTGTACATTGTTTTATTTTATCCCTCTCCTTAGTTTGTAAGCTCTTTGGGGCAGGTGATTGTACAGCACCTTGCACGATGGGGCCTCAATCCTGACTGTGGCCTCTGACCCTGTTGCAGTAGAATTGTTAAATAATAATTATTGCAGAGTGCTGCCAGCGTGCTTAGCACAGTCCAGACCTTCCCTCAGGAGCTTGCAGTTCACCTCAGAGCCTAGGGGAGAGTTTCAGACATCTGTCCACCTATGAATATCTCTGTTACGTTCTTATATTTTCAAACGCTCTATGGAGCAGGAGTGCAGTTCCGCAAACCCTCTCCAGAGCAGGGGCTCTCCTACGCCTGCTCTTCAGGTTGCTGTGTTGCAGCGAATAAACTCAATGGGCCTGTTTCCCATCTCACGGACGTGGATGTGACTCAGTTGATTTTAATGGAGTTACTCCTGATTTACACCAGGGTGAGAGGGGAGTCAAGTCCACCACTTGCTGCTGTTGCTTATTGGATTCTAGAGGGGTTAACCCACGTCAGATGGACCTTTCGCTGTTATGGTGAAAGGATCAGCAAAGGAACTGTAGTAAACCCAGGCATAGGGCTCTCATCTGAGCTGGTCAGTGTATAGAAGGGAGGCTTCACCCTCCCTGTGTGCTTTCATTCCTCTTTTTCCAGCTCTGTCTGACAAGGAAATTATGGCGCAGGCCCTTGTCTTTATCTTAGCTGGTTATGAGACCACCAGCTCCACCCTCAACTTCCTCTCATATAACCTGGCCACTCACCCCGACGTGCAGCAGAGACTGCAGGAGGAGATTGACGCCGCTCTTCCCAACAAGGTCAGAGGGGTTTGCAGGGCTCTGGGTCCAGCAGACGCACTCTGGTCGCTGCTGGGCTGGGGCTGAGCTCAACCTGGGTGGAAGGCGGAGCATCTGTTCTGTGCATAGGAGGTTTCCCCCACCACGGCTGTCAATCCTACACCATGCACTATTGTGACCAAGGCTTCCTTTGGCCATAGTATCCCAGTCTTTCGATAGCATCTGGGTGAATCAGGGAGCAGAGACGTCTATGCAAGTTCCCTCGTGCGACCTGCCTGTCTGTGCCAGGGGGCACCTGGAATGGCGGGGCGGGGCAGGACCAAGGACGGGGATTGAGGTCATTCCCTGGTGTCCATCTTAGACAACCTCTGGATTGGATGACACAGGCAGAGGCTACTGAAGGGGAACCTGGATACAGGAGCCTCATTGAGCCCACATCTGCAAGACGGGGCCTAACTAGCCCCAGTTTAACCATTGGCATCCTGATGCTGCAGTATTTAAAGTAGCAGCCCTCTGGGTCAGCACTGTACCAGAACCTCAGCCGCATGCTAGAGGGCGCTGTCCTGCTGGAGGTGGACATGACGATTTGCCCCCGGGTCCCATCGTCATCCCGATCTGTTTAGCATGGCTATTGTGCATATACGCAGCCAGGCAAGCCCTCAGATGGCCTCCTCTGTACCTGAAAATCTGTTTCCCTCTGCCATTCCCTCCCCAGGCGGCTCCCACCTACGACGCCATCCTGCAGATGGAGTATCTCGACATGGTGGTGAATGAAACCCTCAGGCTCTTCCCCGCAGGTGGGCGGATCGAAAGAGTCTGCAAGAAAACCATTGAGATAAACGGAGTGACCATTCCGAAAGGCACCGTGACACTGATCCCAGCCTACGTGCTGCATCAGGACCCGGAATACTGGCCAGAGCCGGAAGAGTTCAGGCCCGAGAGGTAAGGGCCAGGGAGGGGGAAGACGTGCTGCTTCCTCCTGTCTGTGAGTGAAAATGGCAGCGAAAATGGGGGAAGCGTGACTATAGCATTTAAATGAGGCATTTATTAATGTCTGACATCCAGTCCTAGCGTTGCCGTGCGGGGAGTTTTATGATCTACATCCATAAACTGTGCATGGAATTTAATTAACTGTATTGAAGAAAATGACACTGAAACCAGTGCTCAGCAGCTATAACACTGAGGGGTTTATGGCCAGACATTAAAGCAAGAGCAATAGGGTGACTGGCACGGTGCCATGCAGATCAGCAATGGAAGGGCAAAGGGGTGTAGAAAATAAAATTTAATTTTCCAGTTCACGTTATGAATGTTCCCTGCTCAGGAATTACTGATGGGTCAGACCCTGAGAAATGAGGCAAGAATCTGATGGAATTAGGTGGCCTAACCCTCACTGGATTGCAAAAGGCCCAGCAGCTATTCTGAGTTGGCACAGAGAGCCAGGAATAATTCTCTCTCTCAATAATGATATTAAGTGCTGACATTTATATAGCAGTCTTCATGCGAAGAGCCCAAACTCTACAAACTATTGCAGACTAATCCCCAGTCATTGAAATGCACCCACCTCTGGGGTGAAACAGGGCAGCTGTTTAACAGTGCATGACAGCACCAGGCCAAAGTTTAGAAGATGTGAAGAATAACATGTCCAGCTGAAACTGCATGAGGAATCTTAGACAGATGAAATGTAATTACCCAATTGGATTTACGCACAGTGATGAGAACTGTGCTAGGCAGCCAACTCTGCTTTAGTATCAGATACATAGCTGGCAAGTGATACAACTGATGGCAGATAGCACCACTCAGGAGGGGACACCATTAGAGATGAGAATGAATAACGTAAAAATGACTAAAGAACTAGAAGTTCCGCACAAGTTACTCTGAAGTCAACTTAGCCTCTTTGTGATGCGCTCCAAACAGCTCTCCCAAGCCCGGCATGGTAGGGCCACCTCAGCAGTTGGATGGGTGAGCTCCAAGGAACACCTGACATTGTGTGTGTGTGCTCTGGGAAGCAGTGTTGGGAATTAAGTAGGTGTACCACGTTCCTCTGGGTCAGCACTGCATATGTACCTCAGACTCAACCTAGAGTGCTGGCCTTCTGGAGGTACTGTTGGTTCAGATGAAGTGTAAAATTGACATTTTGTCCACTTGTGGTGATTAATGTTCCCATGCTGCTTTTCATAAGAGTACGGGTATTCTAGCTAAATTCCAGCCTGGGATATTATAATCTACCTAGCCTACCTTTCCCCATTACAGTTAGATATAGTATTCGTCTTCACTTCCTAGTCTAAGCATTTGTGTAGTGTTGTTGTCTGCCGTTAAACAGCTGCTCCATTCTACCCCAGAGGCTCTATTTCAGTGGTGATTGCAGTGAGCCTTATCTAGTTTGTAGACCCATTTAAATCTGTGAAGTACTTTGGAATGGAATGTGCTATAAAAATATAAGTTGTCATTTTGACTTAGGATTATTTAAATGTTTCACTGGCAAAGCTCTTTTATTTCACTGATCCTGTCCGGTTTGCAGCACAAAGAAAGAATATCTCTTCTCTTCTGAGCGGCACGTCTCAAAAGCTAGCTCTTGTACAGACCAGACAGGGAGAGACCTTTGCTCTGTTTGTCCATTTATTTGTTATAAGAAGATCTAGAGCTGGTTTTTGTGATATGGACTCTGGGTTTAGTTTCTGGGACGAGAAGGATTTCAACTTCAGTTCTGAGAACAGAGTTACTCTGAAATCACTAGTATATTCTAGGACTTCCTGCTCATTTGAAGGCCCTGGAGATATACAGCAAATTCTAGGCACCAGCATGGAAGTTGTAAGGTGATGGAGGAACATGGGAAATATATGAGTTCTGATTGAAATATGCAAAACAGGCCTTTGCCTCCTCCCAATCCCTTGAGCATGCCAAAGGACAGGTCCTGAGACAATAGTTTCTCCTAACTTGTTTCTTAATTTCTCTGATTGGAACAGGTTCAGTAAAGAGAACAGAGAGAGCATTGACCCCTACATTTTCCTGCCCTTTGGAGCTGGTCCCAGGAACTGCATTGGAATGAGGTTTGCTCTTCTCAGCCTGAAAGTGGCCATGATTGTGCTGTTGCAAAGGTTTTCCTTCAGAACCTGCAAAGACACCCCGGTGAGAATCCAGCCTTGTATCTGTATCATTTGTTTTACTTCCTGTGATGGTCTTCGCTCGTGGGAAGTGTTGCCTCGTGGTCAGGGCTTAGGCTCTTCGATATTGGGAGATCTTATATAGATGAGGCAAATTCTTCAAACTACCTCCTTCCTCCTGTCAGCATGTCCTCAGTCTTGCTTGGGCTTCAGATTCATACATGTACTGATTGAGCAAGGCACTCAGAAAGTTGGAGATGGTGCAATTTATATTTGACATAAAGTAGGTGCAATTTGCTATTTGAAAGTATATGTCAAATAATCCCTGCTGTAAGCTCTTTGTCTGTAACTGCTTTGGGAAAAGTTTGTTCTGTTCCCAGCTAAGTGAGTGTTATTCTTAGGTTTTCAGGGCAGGTTCTTACAATTTCAAATTCTAAGTTTGCTTTCTGTGAATATTCTACAGCACTCCCGTAAAATGTGTCGTTTCCAAGGACGTCATTGTCCACGAGCTTGTTTGCTGGGGGAAGATGAGCCCAATGGCCAGGAACATGCTCAAACCAGATTTGTTTTAAAAATCAAACAGATATTTGCAGAAGTTTTTCTTGGCTGTGAGTGCTCAGCTCTAAACTCTACTGACCTGAGCTGTAACTGAACTGTTAACTTGGAGGTGAAAGACTGTAGCAGCCCATTAACAATCCACTGACCTACCCAGCCTCCCCTGAGTCTAAAGACACTTTTCTAGTCCTGAAATGGATCCGTTTCATTTAATTAGAGGAAGACTAGTTAAATATGTATCATATCACTAATGCCAGTAGCTTTATGTAGCTCCTCCAGCTTGCCCACCAAAATACCACTCCAAAATATATGCTCAAAGAGGCTGCTTTCCCCTTGGGCTGAGTGATGCAGGCTGTACTGAGAGCCAAACTTCAGGCATCAGGAGGTTACTCAGGATTCCTGGTATGAGCCCGTAGGAAGCCTGAAGCAACCTGTTGCGTTGTTGATGTTGTCTTGTTGGGAAGGAGGATGCTGGGTATCCTGCTTGAACTGGTGAATCTCAGCAGCATTGAATCCCCTAAGAGCTAGACAGGGAAATAGACCATGTCCTACCCATCCTCTGCAAGTGCAAGACTGTTCCCAGCACTACATCCTCTGCTGCTCTCTCCAGACTAGTTTTAAAAGTCTCCTGGTTCGATGTTTCCAGCCTGTCCCTGGGACAGACAGTTTCACGGCCTGGTGCCTCTCACTGACAGGAAGTTTCTCCGGCTATTCAGTCTGATAATCCTTTCTTCGTTTCATTCCATTACTCTTGCATGTCACACACAATACCTCTCCTGCCTTAGTGTTTACACTTATCAGCTATTAACAGACTGCTACCATGTCCCTGTTTAGTCATTGCTCAGCCAAGATTTACCTCATAAAACCTATCCTTGTATGTCCAGCTCCCTCATCCGTTGTGTGGTTCTCCTTTGAGCTCCTCCCAATATATCAATATCTTAGGGGGCCAGAGTTGAAGGCAATATTGATCCTGCTACTGGAGAACATTATACCTGTACTGCACCCAGGGCCGGCTCCACCTATTACCCCCACTCCCGGGTCCTAATTTTCCATACTTGCTATCTGGTCACCCTAAATGGGTGCTTTGTAGGGTATGTCCACATTTGGAGCTGGCAGATCAAGCACTCTCTGAGCTAGCATGCTAAAAATAGTGTGTAGCTGCTCTGAGTGTGTCCCCGTCAGAGACCCTAGGTATGTACTCGGGGCAGTTAGCCCCTCCTGCGGTTCATGCTGCCATGGCTACGTTCTATTTTTTGCATGCTCGCTTGATGACAGCTAGCGCCTGTATGTCTGCTCAAGCTGGGAATCACAACCCCACACCGACGTGTAGACAACATGCCCTTAGTTGTTCCCAGGGCATTGGGCTTTTGTCAGAAAAGCCTGGGAGGGGTGTAATGTCTGCTGTGTCCCTTTATAGCTCTCTGCATTCACTAGCTTTCTTTTGATTTTTCTCTACTAATGGTGAAGATCCCTCTGGTGCTGGACACGAAGGGTTTCTTGCAGCCCAAGAAGCCAATCATTCTGAAGATGGTCCCCAGAACCCAGGTTGATCCAGAAGAGTAAAAGAATTTTGCAGCGGATCAGAGGCTGCTGTGAGCTGCTCCTTCCGCCCCACTTGTCTCTCTATCACTCCCATGAGAATAGGAATGAGCCATGTAAAACTGCATAGAGAAAGTAAAAGCAATATCTAGAAAAAGCCCCAGCTGTCATGAAAGCAGGGCCTTGTGAATATACAGCATACCAAATTTTAATCGGAGATTGCGGATGGCTTTTCTAGCAAACAAACCCACACAAAGTACAGGCTGAGCAGAGTTCAATTTTTACAAAGCAATAACAGAGACCCTGGCCTGTTTCTGATTTATACCAGGGACCCCTTTACACTGTTCGGACAGTCTAAAGGGACCTTTAAGGGTATGCACCCGCTTTCAGGCCCCCTTACACTGCCAGAGCAGGGCTTAGCGTACATGAGCATCAGGCCTCCCGGCGTTGGGACAAAAACGGTGTCACCTCCCATCTGGCTAGACTCAGCCAAAGTTGAGGTTGTTATGACTCTGTATAAAAATCACATGCCCCAGGTTAGTTTACAATGCCGCGTGGGTAGACGTACCTGAGCTAGCTTTAATCTCACTAGCAGTGAAACCAGAACCACCCGGGCTGTACAACCGCACCTGGGGACACTAGGTGTGTACTCAAGCAGCTAGCCTGTGCTGCTGGAGTGTCTTTATTTTATTTGAGCTAGTTCAAAGCAAGCTCGGCTATGGTTACACGTCACAGTCACACTCTTGACTACTGCGTAGATGTACGCTTAGTCTATGCTATGGACACTACGGTGGCATGGCTGCAACTACACCACTGTAGCCTCATCATGTAGACGCTTCTGACATCAATGGAGGGGGGTTTTCTGTCAATGTAGGAGGTAATCCACCTCCCCGAGAGGGAGTGCAGCTGAAGCCTGACATGAGTGATTGATACATGGAGGGGGAGGCCCCATTCTTCGGAAGATAGCATTAGGAAGATAAATGAATCATCAGGCTGAAAACAGGACATTTGTGCTAAATAAGCGAAGTAAATAGGTTAGTAGGCTAAAAAGACAGAATGTCAGAGCCAGCTAAGAGAAGAGGGAGAACACCCCAGGAACTATTTACTATGAACTAGATAGCAAGGGACAAAATAAGTTAGGAATGTAGAGATGAGGTAAAGAGGAAGTCAAAACATAGGCAGCATGTGGACAGATGCACGTGGTACAGGGATTGGTCTCGGAGGGAGCTGGGTTGATGAAGGAATTCTTCCATCTGCCAAACCATGTCTACACTGGAGGTTAGGATGGCTTAACCATAGTGGTCAGGAATTTTTCACACCCCTGAACTCCGTAGCTAGGTCGATCTACCTTTTAAGTGTAAACCAGGCATCAGACATCAAAGAGCCTTCTGCCCCCAATGGCTATGTAATCTGGTGCTACAGCAGCACTGTCTCTGTCAACTGTCAATGCATCAGAGGTCTCTGCTTGGTTTGAAAGACTTATTGGTGCTGTTTCTGACCCTAGTCCAAAGTCACTGCCAGTCTTCTGGACGATCTGATGCTTTAGAAGGAGAGGTCAGGAGGGTCTCTCTCTCTTAGCACCGGTCACAGTTCATAGAATATCAGGGTTGGAAGGGACCTCCAGAGCTTATCTAGTCCAACCCCCTGCTCAAAGCAGGACCAATCCCCAATTAGATGTTTGCCCCATATCCCTAAATGGTTCCCTCAAGGATTGAACTCGCACCCCTGGGTTTAACAGGCCAATGCTCAAACCACTGAGCTATCCCTCCCCCCATGTGAGGTTTACTTCCATACATTCCCCTTACTGAAGCTTTGCTTCTGCTTGGTTGCGTCACACCAGTATAACTACACGTTGCAACCCCCTCAGAGTAGATGCTGCACCACTGCAGCTTACCCTGGAACTTGACTGGGATAAGCTGCATTGATGCCAACCCCATTTTGTAGAAGTGCAGTGTGTCCACACTAAGGGTCTGCCCCAATGTAAATACATCAGTGCTACACTGGTGCAAATTACCCTAGTCTAGATGAGCCCTAATACCCCTCGTATCATGACCATCACCCTTTTAGTTGAGCACTGGCTTTGAGACACCATTCACACTGCTAGGTTCAGCTGCAGTTATGAAGCTTTTTGGATATTGGGCCCTGCTCAGCAATTTTATTCAGACATTGTCAGTCTCTTCTGGCACTTCAGTTGAAATCACGGTGTAGAGCAAATTGCCCATATGTGACTGGTGCTGCCTATTTTGTCCCCATTCCTATTTCTTGCCAAATTGGCCCTGTCTGTCTTCTGGTTTTACAACCCCAGGAGGGAGGTGACATCCAGGGCTATTTTCCTGGGTCATGTGATGCTGTAGGCTGACTTGGCTAGATTCTGGTATGTTTTTAGGTGACTGTTATTACTAAAGACTTGCAAAATGGCTCAGCTTGCAGATGAGATAACTAGAGCACCCTAGGTATAAGCAGGTACCATGTATGAGCAGTAATTTGCTAAGTGGGAGTGAAGCATATCATGTGTTCTTTTTATTTGTTTGCTTATTGTATCCAGTGGTCTCCTGTGAGAGGGATTATTTACATAGATATTAGGCCAGTTATGACTTTCTAACTTTGTTCTCTATTATTCCATTTTATAACTTTGATTTGAATTGTAGTGATACGGCAAGGTGCAGTGCTGGGAAAGCCCTTGGAGTCCTGGAGGACTTGGGTTTGGAAGAAGGATGTCTCTCTCTCTTGGATACTGAGAGCAGAGAAGGCTCACTGGACCTTGTCATTCTTAAATTCCAAATGAGCATAATGCTGAATGCTCTGTATCATAGGTGATGTGATTTCATATTTACTAATCCAAAAAGTACTAATAAAAGGATAATTAAAATAAAAATCAAGATAATTCCTTATCATTTGCACTGAGATGATGCCAACATCTGATTCCACTCCTCGCTCTTCCACACACAAATCAATCCTTTTCTAGGGCAGTGTCCGTGCAGTTCACAATCTCGTTACATCTCCCAAACTCAGCAGGGTGGGGCTTTGTCATTAGCTAGATGGGAGACTTCTAGGGAAATCCCTGGTGTTGCAGGAAAGTTACATTAATGACTGAGATGGGGACCCTCTTCCCTCTGAGTCAGGAATGAGCAAATACCCTGCTATGAATCAATGAACTACTGGAGGTGCCATCTTTTAAATGAGATGTAAAACCAAGCTCTTGACTTTCTGCGATCTGATCCCTTGGCACTTTTCACAAGAGTACAGCGTTCTAATTATCGTATCCTCTCCAACTTGTAAATTAGCTCGTCATATTCTGTGATAAAATACATTTCACATCCTTTTACAAAATGTATGGCGCATTATTTCTGTGCACTATTTAACAGCTGCCACGGTTTTCCCTAAAAGTGGCTGCATTTCAGAGTGGGAGAAGTGATTTCTATATAGGCTTTACAATCTGTAACATTTGCGATGCACTTAGGGATTCCTGTGCGATGGAAAATCATTATTATAATCAATCTTTACTGTAGAACACAAAGCTTTAGAGCATTATGTCAGCAGCAGAAAGAGCCACTGCTGGCTGCAGCTTAGAAACACAGATCCTAAAATTGGATACTTCTGACTCCTATTAACCAACAGAAATACACCAATCCATCGGAAAAGGCTGGGTAAAGCTCTGGAGACTGTCTAAATGGCTTTTATACCAACCATCAATTTTAGGAGCTATCTTCTACTAGTGCGTATTCGCTATACAGGACCACACATGTTATTTTCTCTATACTTGTATCCTTGTGGAATTCGGTAGAATGCTACGTTAGGGAAACATAACCTGCTTTCTATACAGGATGACATTCCCAATATAGGGCTTTCCTTACCTAGAGAAGGGAGATAGAGGAAGATTTATTTTTTTAATTTTCGGGGAGCCAGCTATGAACTGGGAGAGAGAACACTGAAAGTACGGACATGGATTCTGACATCTGAGGTTACTGCTGCCACCTTTTATGTTTCATAATCCTCAGTGATGCAACTTCCTGCTGCTGCGTCTACCTGAGAGCAAACACCTTTCTATATTTTAAGCTCTTTCTCGCTTCTCTCTTAAATATATGGCACGTGCAGCTAGACCAGCAAACACTGAGAGGGAGCCCAAGCAAGGCTCAGCCCTCAGAAGGGAGAGCAAAAAGGGGGAATCCACTGACTCTGTGATGCCAAGACTCAGGAGGTTCTCTGGTCCGTGCCTTGAGAGGTGCCCCAGTCTGTCAAATGGAACAGTAGCGGGACCCAGTATTGCAGTTCAGGAAGAAGAGCTATGAATTAATAACTCAGCTATATTTTGCTCTCTGCTGCACAGAAAGCCACATCCCAACCAACCATGTTCAGCTACATGTCCAACATCTTTCAAAGGGGCTTTGAGAACAGCAAAGGCGCTTTCCACTCACTCCATTGCTATGTTGGGTTAAGTCACATGCATCATAACTAAGCCAAACACACTCCTAGGTATAAAATACAACCTTTCTGATAAGATATTTCAGGATAGTCAGTTTCTTTCTCTCTCTCTCTCAAGCAAAGCATCACAACAATATGGTAATATTAGTAATATACAGTTCAGAGCCGTAACTAGATATTTTTGCGCCCGAGGCAAGAATATAAAATTGCGCCCTCCCCCAGGGCCGGCTCTTCGGCGGCAATTCAGCGGCAGGTCCCTCAGTCCCTCTCGGAGGGAAGGACCTGCCGCCGAATTGCCGCCGAAGAATGAATGAAGCGGCGGCGGTAAAGTTGCCGCTGAAGCGCCACCAATTGCGGTTTTTTATTTTCTCCGTCGCTTTCTGCGCCCCTCGGCTTTGTGTGTCCGAGGCAAGTGCCTCACTCGCCTCGCCCTTGTTACGGCACTGATACAGTTTACTTTTCTGGGCATGTCAAAGGAGTTCTGCCACTCTGATCGCCATTCAAAGCTGTGTTCGTACCCTGACAACCTAACTCTGCATTATTACCACTGGTTCAGCTTACAGTTTCCACAGTTTTGTTCATGCAACACAGCTCTACACATGGAGAATTGGATGGTGAAACGCACTGTCTCTTGGTCACAATGCATTTGCACTGAATTCAAACGATGTAATAACAGAAGAAGTGCTGATATCATGTGGGAAGCTTTAGACTGAATTCAACAGTCTTTAAGAATAAACCTGCAATCACAGGATGTTACCCTCTGACAGCTGCTGGGGCTTATATGAAATGACTCCGTGGTTTCACTCAAGTTAGTTCTCAGTGGATATGTGTTCATGTCACACAACCAGCAGCAGTCACTTTGCTGAAGGCAAACGGTGTAACTGTGCCTCAGTGGGTCACAACTGAGAATGCCAAATTCTAGCAACATTGGCGTTTGGGAAGGAAAAAGAAGGGGAAAATTGGATCAGGTGGGAGGCAGGGAGAAAAATGGGAAGATCAAAAGAGGAAGCACAGGGGAGAAGCAACAAGATGTATTAATCTGTGGGTGTGGATGGGATTGTAGAAAATGTCAATGGAAAAAATCATCGTCTATACCCCTATAAGTGCAGTGTCCAGCATCTTTCCCACCCCCAGCCCTGGACAAGTCTGTCAGGAGTTTTTGCATCAAGAACAAAAGTAAAAAATCAGCAAAGCACATTTTCAGAAGCAATAAGGAAAATTACACTTGAAGTGCCAGCAGAGCTAGCAATATAATAAGAATCCAGATTTCTATAGAAGGAAGCTCATTTTCATTCTCTCTGTTATCCTCTCAGTCTCTCTTCTTTACTTTTCCCTGAACTCACATGGGTCTGTGGTTAAAATGAAAGGCACGGTGCTTCTTTTTGCTTCCACTCCAATATGCCTCACTGTCACTCTGTCAACACTTTGCTGACATGTGAAAGACTTGAGCATGTACATGTTGGGGATAGAGCAGAGTCCGATAGGATTTTTCTACCATTGTTTGGGGATGCTTAATGATTAATTTCAGAACTTTTTTCCAGAGTGCACAAGTTTGCTTTTTTCTCAGTAAATCCCCCTACTAATGTTACTTTCTTTCTGCCATGCTGGTGTGAGAAAGATCTTGTACTTCCCCAGCAAGCTCCTTCTCATAACAGGAATTAGAATGATTACAACTGTCTAGAGAACTTGAAAAGTAAGAAGTATATTTAGAGTAATCTTAAAAATTAACTTCAAGCGTTAATGAAATGGATCCAATTACTAGCGCTTCAGTCAGTCTTGTGTGTGTCCTCAAATCAAGTAGATCATGACCAGAATTAGTGCAAGCTACCTTGCACTGCCCTGACAATGGCCTTCAACCTGGTCCCATGAAGACCACCTCTGAATTTGAGAACAGAGTTTATACTCCATTCTATTCAGTCCTCTCCTTCTCTACTGAGATTGGAACTTGTGGCTGGTTTTTGTGATTTGGACATCTTTACTCTAGGAAAAGGACAGAGAAGATCAGCTAATTTCATCCTGATCAGTGACTAGGCATAAAAATGGTAGTAATTTGAGGACATCATTGACATGAGTCAGGATTGTACCTGTGAACTTGAGGTTAAAGGCTCCATATACAATGACCTGTACTGTAAGTGTATTATGGACACTTTATCTATGATTAACATTTCACTAGTAATAACTATTCTCCAAGATAATGCAAGAACGATAGTAAACATAAACTTCTGCTATTGACATTTATCCTTTTCCATCCCTCTGCAAATGTTGAGAGGCTAGAAGATGACAGGTACCCAGTCTTTACTAGCATTTCTGCCAACACCACAAGTCCCTCTCCACTCCTTCATTCAGGCCCTCTTCCTTGAAAGTCAATAGAGCTCTCAGATCATGTGCCTAGCCAGGCTTTGGTTGGTTCAGTATGGTGACTCTTGGACTTCGCTTCCATGACTGAAGATGACACAGAAGTCTGGAAAGTGTTGGGATACGCGGGAACCAGCCTGAATAGTCAGATTAGTGTTATGCAGTAAATCACAGCGGCTCTAATCACCATACTGAACCAACCAAAGCCTGGCTAGGCACATGATCTGAGAGCTCTATTGACTTTCAAGGAAGAGGGCCTGAATGGAGGAGTGGAGAGGGACTTGTGGTGTTGGCAGAAATGCTCTCCAAGTGCTGGTTAAAATGGGTAAAGAAATTAGATAGAAGAAACATGTGCATGTGTGAGAAATGTCTGAAGTCGTCTTGTTAATTTTTTCATAGTACAATTAAACAGCTACAGCCATATATTGTCCTTTATACAAGATAGGAAGTCATAAAAAGATGGTGGAGTCCGTTTACGGTAGCTACTAACAATGGTAGGGCATGTTCAGGCCCACACACTTAAGCAAAGAGAATGATTCCTGCATTATAATTTTTAAATTACTGTATAGTAATAGTTTTCCTGTGGCAAACAATGGTAACCACAGTCTGGAATCTGTCCGTACATTTCTAGAGCATTCATTACCATGGTACTGTATCTGGGCACCATTGATCATAGCTAGTTAATACTCATGTTAACAGAAGCTAACACTCCATCAGGTTCCTGTGACTGTTTCTGAAGGTGTCAAAGTGAGGCTACCAGTAGACATATTCAAGCTGAAATCCATTTTGGGTGCAGGGGTTGGTGCGTAGGTATAGATTCAGGGACAGAAGTGTGAATGTACAGTACATGACAAAGCACAACAGTCTTGCACCTTGAAGAAAACACTGAATTTGAAAAGTGATGTGGGAAAGACAAGAGTATGTACTATTTTTTTCCTTTCGTTTGTGAGGTATCCCAGGGTGAGCTCGTCTGTAGAACATCATGAGACCAAAAGGATGTTGACAGAACAGCAATTGCTTCACTTGATTAAGGAACAACATCTTCATGAGGTTCTAGCCAGAAATACAGGAAGCATTTCTTGCCCAAAATACAAGTGTAGTGATACGTTTTGTGACGACTGTGGAAACTATTGTGCCCAATCCCACAACAAGCGAAACAAGAGGTGGTCATGTGGGAAACTGCATATCAAATATGTCTAAAAGGCTTTTTATCATATTCACTTCATTCATTTGACCAAGTGGATTACAAGATGGAAATGAAATTAGTAGTACAGTGTGTAAGTAGTTTATTAGATTAAGTCCATTCCCATTGCTTTGACCGAACTAAACAATTAATCTTGTCATCCATACAATAATGAGGACTCTCATCACAGATTGTTTAGCACAGACATGCCAATGCTCAGAATGTCAGTAACAGTGTCTAAACACAAATTTCCTCTATAGCTTATCTTGTGCATAGTCTGAATGAAGACCCATAAGACAATTGGTCTTCTCTGTTGATTAAATGGGAACTTCCTATAGCCACTGCTCAAATTATCAAATATTTGCCTAAAGCAATCCCATTCATCAAGGTATGTGGAAGTTGTATTATATGTAAAACAAATGTTTTTGTTTAGGAGATTTTGAGCAAGATAAATGTTCAAATTTACCAGAGATTGAATTGAGTCGAAAATACTATATATTAATAATTTCAGCGGTCAAGACTGCATATTTCTTTCAAATGACAAGAAGTGATGAACTCATTCATAATATAAAACAGACAAATGAGCTCTGATCAACATATTTTTATTGATTTCTGTCATCTCTGTAAATTACCACTTTATAAAATAGATGCACTACACAAGCGATTAGTTAGTAGCATATAGCCTCACTGCAACCACTTTATTGGTATAACTGTATCCAGACAAGAACTATTTGCACTATCCTTAAAATATCAATACATCAAAAAGAACCTTGTCATTCACCCATTTTTCATCACCTATATTCCCACTCAATAATAATAATAATTAATAACTGATTCCTGTTGGTCTCAAACAAGTCTCTTCTGCATCTTGAAAAAGACTGTACGTTTCTCCCTTTTGGGAAGGAATACCGCTAGAAGAGAGTCAGACCTGGCCTGCACTGAAGTTTAACGGTGCCTGACTCAGCACAGTTGCCAGCAATCATGTCTGTCAACAAGGGGTAGGTGTGGTTGAGTTTAATTAGCTAACACAATACTGAACATTGTTTACCCTTGTCCACGCTTACTGCTAAATTGTGTTCCAAGCCCATTCAGCTAATGCAATTGCTGACAACTCTGTTCAGACTTGATTAAATTTCATACTGTGGACCAGGTAGCAGAAGGTAACTTTGTGAATGAGGTGTTGCTCTTTTGTGGAAACTCTACTTTGTGTAACCCCCAAGGAGGTTACCTAGATTCCTGGGGCTCTGTCTACTGGCAGCTCAGGGAGAGGCGCACTGTCCCTGGTAGGGGAAACTCAGAGTCTGCCAGGCAACCAATAGGGAGTGAGATGCCCCTCCCAGGGAAAGGGGAGAAGCCACTTTTGAGTGAGTCTGGAGCCATCCAGGACAAGGGCAGGACTGGCTCTGTGGGGAGCTGGTAAGTCCCAGGCCTACATGCAGGGTTCCCCCTGAGACCTGGCCTCTAGGGACCTGAAAGTAAGATCCCTCAGCTGGGCTTTTCCTTCTCCACTGATTATTCCAGTTTGTAGAGTTTTGCTGGGAAACTTCCCCAGCCAGGCTAAGTTAGCCCTCCAGCTCCCTAGGTGAGACCAGTCACCACATGGTCAGCTCTGCTCTGCCTGCTAATTCAGGGCTGCTGCCTGCTGTGTGTGTGTCTGGATGCTGGGCTAGGAGATGACAGTTTGGATTTTAGTACAGTTGTGTAACCTGCACCTTGAGCCCTGCACCCCTTTGTGGTGAGGGGAAATCCTGGGACCAGAGCAGCCTGATTCCTGCCTGAAGAGGATATATGCCAGCAGAGATCCGCCCTCTGCAGTGACTGAGGAGTCCAGCGTCATCTCTGAACCTGAGGATCATTCATGGAGTTAGTGAGTGCATCATCTTTTAGTTAGTTAGTCAGGGAATTTGTTTTGGGGACCCCCTACTTCCTGAACTGTATCCTCAAGCCAGGGAGGAAGGGTTTGGGGATTTTATAACCTGATGCATATTAAATCTGTGAAGGGACTTACCACCTCCTCCCACTTGTGAGTCCTTTGGACTGTACTGAACCCAGTCAGCCACACTGGTAAACCACTGCAGAGAAGAATTTTGTAGTCATAGGTCATCAAGGGCCCCAACAAAGTACGTGTACCAATGGGACACTAATCTTACATTTGCTACATCAAGTCACATGATTGGGGAAAGTCACAGGTATTAGCAGCATGGGCACCGGTGAACCTAAAAATAGTATTTTATCCTGTTATGTTATATTTGTTTCCTGTTTAATATAATTATTGTGTCTGAATATATTGTATGCATTTGTGTTATTTCTTGGAAGTCTCCAACTATCTGGCAAGTAAGTGGGGATTACCCTATGGTTAGAATTTTCCTCCCAAGCTGCCCTGGTGACCATGCCAGGAAGGAGCGAGGGGGGTGGAGGCACCGCCAAATAAATTCATAGGAAAAAATAAAGAAGATACACCCTGCTGAGTGGGTGGCAGGATCCAGAAGAACCCAGACCTGTCCATCAAAACCTGTAAGCAGGTTGTAAAAAGCAACAGAGGGTCCTGTGGCACCTTGGAGACTAACAGAAGTACTGGGAGCATAAGCTTTCGTGGGTAAGAACCTCACTTCTTCAGAAAGCAATCCCATTCATCAGAAAGAAGTGAGGTTCTTACCCACGAAAGCTTATGCTCCCAGTACTTCTGTTAGTCTCCAAGGTGCCACAGGACCCTCTGTTGCTTTTTACAGAAGTGAGGTTCTTACCCACGAAAGCTTATGCTCCCAGTACTTCTGTTAGTCTCCAAGGTGCCACAGGACCCTCTGTTGCTTTTTACAGATTCAGACTAACACGGCTACCCCTCTGATACTTGTAAGCAGGTTGGCATTAAAGAAGGTAACCGGGTGGAGAGGGGGCGCTACATTTGTAAATACATTTTATACAATCAGAATTAGAAAAGCTCTTTACTGTATAAAGCAACAGAGGGTCCTGTGGCACCTTTGAGACTAACAGAAGTATTGGGAGCATAAGCTTTCGTGGGTAAGAACCTCACTTCTTCAGATGCAAGTAACTTTACTGTATAGTTACTGTCCAGTGACTCAGATTACATTTCTGACAAACATGCTTTTTGTGTGCAGTGTTGTTGTAGCCATATTGATCCCAGGATAGTAGAGACACAAGGTGGGTGAGGTAATATCTTTTATTGGACCAAATTTTGTGGTGAGAGAGACAAGCTTTCCAGCTACACAGAGCTCCTCTCCAGGCCTGGGAAAGGTACTCAAGTGTGTCACAGCTAAATACAAGATTGAACAGATAGTTTAGCGTAAATAGTTAGCATTTCTGAATTAAACTCTTCTGTGTCTACATTAGCTTCCCAGAATAACGTGTAGAACATCTGTTGGTATAGCAGCTATTGGCCTCTGAAAAGCTGCTATAAAACTCCACTGGATTTTACTCCTTCGATACTGTGGTTCTGGGGACCAACTTCAGAATGATAGGTTCCACTGGAGTTATGAATCCTCTTGAACTCAGTTTGAGAGGTATCTGCAGTAATTAGAGAAGATCATTTAGATCCCACTCAATAAAAGACAGATAAAAAGGGAACATAGGACAGAGGCATTTTGTCCTTGGGAATAGGACTGTTTCTGGCCTACTCAGGAACACAAACCCTTGTATGTCTGGGTCCTCGGTTTTCCCTGTTTGAAGTTTACAAGATTTGTGCGAAACGTGGATGTTTCAATTCACAGTGGCTTCATGCAAATCTCCTGGGGTTTGCAGCCCTCCCTCTACCACTGGTTTAGTTGACTTGTAGGTTTAAACTAAGCCAAAATCTCTAAATGAAACTCATATTGAATAGGTTTGCCTGATTTTTGGGTAGAGGTGGGCCTGGACCAAACCACATATCCAAATGGCTTATTTTGCAAGTCACGGTATTCCATTAACATTTTGGCTAGGATTTGGTGAAGGTAAAATTGAAACTATCAGCATATATATCACTGCCTTTAGGTAGAATGGTCTCTTTCTGTGTAGTCCTAGTGCAAGGAAGTGAGTTGAGTCCTGATGAAACTAAATGAACCAATAACAAACATTCACTTGCCTATTATCTCTTGGACAATATAACAAATTGTCCAAGAGATAATACTTTTGGATGATTATATGGGCACCTACTGAAATGTTATTTGTGGAGATTGATTATTTATGATCATTCTTACAGTCCCTTGCTCCCTTTGTCTCCATGACTCACAACTAAATATTTCTTCATGATGTTCAGGGAAGGAGATAAATGTGCATTTCTGAATAGCAAGGTTCCTAGTTCCAGGGAATGACAGATTCTCGATGAAATCCTTTCTCTAATATGTCTGTGTCACAGTATGTCTGCGTTATAGTACTCCTGGTTATGGTTTGTGAAGGCCTTTGGCTTTCAGATATGTAGTGTTCATCTCTACAAGAGCTTGTTTCCTGCTAAAAATGTTTAAAGCCTGTGATCTTAATATTTGTCAAAGCAGGTTATAACTTTGCATTGGAAGTCTGGCAATATTTTGACTCGAGACATTGTTTTCTTAGGAAAATGTTATGTAGGCAACTAAGCAAAAGCAAAAGGGGTTTGGACTTCAAAGGGGCCACTTTACTAAATAGATGAAGGATGAGCCATGATTTGCAGAAACCTCACCTTAAGCTGCTTAGGGACTTACACTATCAATGAGTCCTTGTTTTGTTGTTCAACTGGATATGAGTCAAGTCATTTCATTTCTGTCTGGACCACTATGCTGATATCAACTAATGTACTTGAAGGTTTCCACTAAAACTGATTAATCCTTCTCACTCTCCTCTGCCCTCTAATTTCTCTCTCCTAGACAGTCTCTTTTCCCTTTCAGAATATTCCATTGTAAATTTCAGACTACTTCACATTATGCGCATTGAATATGGTGTATAGTCTGCCATGTATTATACCTGTACACTTTACATCTTGTGTTGCATATTTCTCTTGCACTATATTCCACTGTTCTAGCCAAATAAATTGAGGCAGTTTTATATTAACTGTTTTTGTAAATAACTGCATATAAATCTGGATTTCTCACCGGAGTTTCTTTGCAGGGTCTGAAGGTGAAATTCTGCAGCAGACTGGCGATAGCAATTTTCATGGAGAGGACAGCAAACCTCATTCCAATGCAGTTTCTGGGTCCAGCTCCAAAGGGCAGGTATATATAAGGATCCATCATCTCTTTGTTCTCTTTACTGAACCTGGTTCCAGATACAAGCACATGAGCGTTTATACAGGAACTGAGACGCAAATTCTTGCCTGCTGTAACTCCATTGACTTCAGCAGAGCTACCCCAGGGATGACTTCACCTGAAATGTCTTTTTTTATAGACAACATGCTTGGTTTTGGGGTACAGAAACATGATCTGATTTTAGAAATAACTTGTATTTGCCACATGAATGGTCTAACAGTTACCCAGCCCCTTGCCATATGGGGGAATTTCAGTTCAAGATCAAAGTTCTATCCTTTCTCCCCAGGACTTCATGGGAACTTCATGAAAGTAAAGTCAGGGGTTGCTTCACAGCACCAGGGACCTTGCTGGCCTCTACAGAGGATGTCCTGAAGAATGGCTGAACTGCCCTGTTTCAGGCAGGAATGAATCTTGGGGATGAGTTTGGGTGGGGAAGAGAGTGTGTCAAATGGTGTCATAAATATAAAGGGAAGGGTAACAACCTTTATGTATGCAGTAACATCAAATCCCTCCTGGCCACAGGTACAAAATCACTTACCTGTAAGGGGTTAATCAGTTCCATTAACCTAGTTGGCACCTGACCAGAAGGACCAATGGGGAAAGAAGATACTTTCAAATCAGGGGTTGGGGGGTGGGGGGGGGCGAAGGTTTTGTTTGTGCTCTCTGTGTGTTCCCTCTTGAGACAAAGACAGAGACTAAGTAGGTAATCCAGCTCCTACTGAAATGATGCATCTAAAATTACAGAAATTGTAAGTAATAGCAAGGAAATGTGTTAGATGATCTTTTGTTTTAGCTTGTGAATTTTCCCTATGCCCCTATGCTAAGAGGGAGGTTTATTCCTCTTTTGTAACTTTAAAGTTAAGCCTAGAGGGGAATCCTCTGTGTTTTAAGTCTTTTTATTACCCTGTAAAATTACCTTCCATCCTGATTTTACAGAGGTGCTGCTTTTACTTTTTTTATAATAAAGTTCTTCTTTTAAGAACCTGATTGGGTTTTAGTGTCCTAAAAACCAAAGGGTCTGGTCTGTGCTCACCTTGTTAACCTATTTGGTTGGTATATTATTCTCAAGCCTCCCCAGGTAAGGGGATGAAGGGGTTTGGGGGGGATATTTTGGGGGGGAGGGGGGGGGTTGGGCTCCAAGTGGCCCCTCCCTGAATGCTTCTTTAAATCACTTGGTGGTGGCAGTGATACCGTCCAAGGACAAGGAAAGGAATTTGTGCCTTGGGGAAGTTTTTAACCTAAACTGGTGAAATATAAGTTTAGGCGGTCTTTCATGCGGGTCCCCACATCTGTACCCCAGAGTTCAGAGTGGGGAGGGAACCCTGACACATGGAAAAGGTTGGCAAAGTTTCATGAAAGCCCAGGGGCTAGCTGTAAGAACTTGCAGGGCTAAAACCTGGGATTGTGGTCCCCTGATGCCTCCACAGGAGGTTGGGCTCCTGTTGGAGGGCCCTGTAAGGCTGAGCCCAGCAGGAAGTACTGCCCAGAAGATCCTGAGTGGCAGCTCCTTGAAGTCCACTGATTGGCTGGCACTGGTACTTAAACCAGGCAGCCATGACTGGGAGTTGTCTGAATAACAGTACAGACTGCCTTTCTGTCTTGCTTCAAACCCTGTGTGCGAGAGATCTCAGACTCTGGCTTTTGACCTTGCTTGACTCTTGGTTTATCCTCTGGCCTATCTGGGACTCTGACCTCCCAGTAATTGGACCCTGCCTGCTTACTGATGCCTGTCTCTTGATTTTCCCTCTGGCCTGTCTTGGACTCTGACCCTCACATGGGTGTTGTGAGATTTAACTGAATAATTTTTGTATAGTTTTTTTTTTTAAATCCTCTGGTGGAAAATGCTATAGGGGTGTGAAGTATAATTGATGTACTGATAGGGAGTTTACACTGCTGGTCTCTACCAGATGAAATGTCAGACCTTCTCAAGTGTGTGCAATCATGACACCCTCTCACTGGCTAATGGAAGATGTAATGCCTTCTTAATCTGAAATGATAAAAGCCAGTGGGTTTTTTTGGACAAGAAGATCCTGACTTTTGGGCACACTTTTGATTATATCTGTTTGGCCTTAGAAACTTGACAAGGTACGTTGAAGCGTCCAGTGGTGTCAGAAATGAATTTCAACCTCCGGCAGGACAGGAAAGTGAACAGCCAAAACAAAGAAACTGAGCTGACAATCTGCTCCCATAGGATGCAAGTTTTCCTGTGGAGGTTCAGTTGATAGTCCTTAAAACATCTGAGTGCTTGTGATTACCAGTTATGTTCACCTTCTAGCTGTTAATGAGGTTGTCATATCACATTGCATGGCAGCAGTACCACCTCATCATGGCATGGTCTGTCATTGGTCAGGTTACTGTAAAGTGTAAGTGCAGGGCCATAGACGTCCGTCAGCTGGACCAGGCCAAATGTTTCTCTATATCTTCTATATGTGACTGTTATAAAGAGGGGTGGCACCTTGGAGACGTCAGCATTGAGTTCATAAATGAAAGACCAGTAAAACTCAGACACAGTTGCTCATATTGGGCGTATAATCTTGCTCCTGTTGAAGTTGATGGGGATTTTGCAATTGGCAGGAGCAAGTATTTTGATATTCTCTGAAGACTCTCTGCCTGTCTAGTTACAGTTATGAAGGTTAAACATGACAAGGAATTTCTTTGCAAGAGACTGATATTTAAAGATGTCGGTACTGTATATTACTTCTTCCCTATAAATATAGGTTCTGTACCTTTCCGGTCTGAACTCCTCTGGTTCTGGCCAGTATTCTGGGATACGATGCAGAAGGTAGGGTGGGATCATAACCACAGTGCCTTTGGGAATGCTCACTCCATTTATCTCTACGTCTTTCTTGCAGACCCTTTCAATTCGCCCTCCGAGAGGAAAGAGCCTGAGGGTTTCACTCACTGTCATGTCGACATACTCCAGCTGCATCAGGGCATCATAAGTGAGAGGCGCCTTTAGTGGAAAGCAAAAATGTTTGTCAGGCATGGGGGAGTTTACACAGCTAGTTTTAATCTGATCAGTGTTAAATTGGGGAGGACAGCGTGGTTTTATCTCTTGTCACAGGACGTGTCCTACGTATACTGGGGGTAAAGCTAGGAGTTAACTTACATTGAGGACAGGAAAATCAAGGTGAACAGGAATCGGTGCCCATTTTGCTTATACTGAAAGCTTAGATGGAAAGAGACCCCCCTTAAACACACAAGCTGTATGAAAACAAGGCTTGTAGTTAAAATCGGCAGTTCTGAGCCTCTTGCTGTGGCCAAAATATTGGTGAAAAGTGGCTTCAGTGGAGAGAGACTGGTACAGGAGCCCAATGTAAGAGATTATAAACGCAAGTTGGTACCTGTGAAAATGCGATGAGTTACCTTATTGCCCTGTCACTGCTCCATATCTCTCAGCCAATCCCCCCTCAATACTGTGCATGTGCTTTCTCTTCTTACAATTGCCCCTTCCCTCCTCCTTTGCCTCTGCCCTATAAATGCCTTATTGTTGAATAGCAGGATTAAGAAAACAGAGGTAAATTGTCCCTTTTAATATGCATTGTTGAATGGTGGGATTTTGATGAGAGATAAATGAATGAAGTTGGTGGAAGGGGGAGACATAAAGACAAACAGATACAGAGAAGACTTATATGTGGGTTGGTGAAGATTTCTTATATTGTCTTCTCACTGTGTCCTTCTGAGCTCCCAAAGCAGTGGTGAATCAACACTTAGACTATTGGGGGAGGGATATCTCAGTGGTTTGAGCATTGGCCTGCTAAACCCAGGGTTGTGAGTTCAGTCCTTAAGGGGGCCACTTAGGGATCTGGGGCAAAATCAGCACTTGGTCCTGCCTAGTGAAGGCAGGGGGCTGGACTCAATGACCTTTCAAGGTCCCTTCCAGTTCTAGGAGATAGGATATCTCCATTAATTATTATTATTTTTAATACAACCATTTAATTTCTTTAAAGAACAGTGTTGCTGACTTTGAACTAGAGAAGAGGGATTTCCCATAAAGAGACGCTACATCCAATATTCTTACCTGGTTGGGAAGAACAGAGTCAATCTCCTCCTGCATCTTCTGCTGTACATCGGGGTGAGTAGCTAGACTGTAAACTATGTAGCCAAGAATGGAGCTGGTGGTCTCATAGCCAGCAAAAATAAAGATAATTGCTTGTGCCAGAATCTCAGTATCAGTCAGGACTGTGAAAGGAGATTAAAAACAGGCAGAAAAGGTGAAGTCCAAATGCACAGTATGTAGACTGTGCTGTTTGTGGCACAATACATATTGTATTTTATATACATACACACAGATGAGGAAGGTTTCTCTTATTGTCCCATGTGCAGGAGCACAGGGTTGAGGTAGGTGAATTAGATGCTAATAATTGATTTGAGTCCCTGGTATTGAGAGTTGGCTTATTCAGAAAACACCAGTCAAAACAAGAAAGTCAAGTTTGCTGTTCTTCTGCAGGTATTATAATTATAGTTTGCTATAATAAAAAAAAATCATGTAACCTATATAATCCTGCCACAATCCCTATGAAAGGTTCTCCTGATTAATGCAGCAGGGCCTAAAGAAATTACGGGTGTATGCATCACCCTGTGGCCAGGTGAACCTGTTCGGCAGGGAGTCTGATGTAAGGTCAGTGAGCTCACTATAGCCCTAAACCTGGAGCATGAGGCAGAGACCTTGGTCTGGAGTTGGTGTAATCATCTCATCCTTGTAGCCTGTAGAGCAGGGAAAAGACTACTGAAGGGGTTAAAATGAGAATGTCTGTGTTTGGATCTCAAGCTCATCCCTCACCCCAAGACTTGAGTTCTACAGGGAGAGTAAATTCAGTCCCTGTGTCCCTCTGAAATGACCCTGCTAGTTAATGAATGGTCAATTACTGGGCTCCAGGGCCAGCTGTGTTTTGTCCCCTTTAGTCAGAGAAGGGGTGTCAGATGTGGGGCTTTTTGAGGATGTGAGAAAAGAAAAAAGGGGGAAAATCTCTCAGATCACCTGCCTCCATCCACCCCTGAAAAGAACTGAGAATATTTGCTCATAGTGATAAGAAATACATTGCTGACAAATATTTGGGGAAGTGAGGAGGGACAGTTTGTCCCTGGGTATATTGGTACATACCACCCCAGTATCTTTCATTGAACAGCCCTAACTAATATGCTATAGAAGATGCCATGGAATGCATTTTTTTTTTAAACTCCAGGAAAGGAGACAAGTTACCTATTTTATATAACACTGTTGTGCAAATGTGCACATGAATGAGTATAAATCTTCTCCCCAGCTGAACAGGATGAACAATCCTATTCCCCTCAGTCCAGGAGCCTCCAAAGGCACTCAGTTATAAATAACTTCATGGTTTTTACCTTTATTTGGGTGATTCAACCCATTGCTCTCGTGACTGGTGTTTAAATTTTGGGAGTCAATCATCAGCTGCAGGAAATCCACTCGGTTCTGGGGAGAGAAGTAACATTTAGAAGACAGCTGACGGCAAAGACAGCAGACTTGGACTCTCATTCTCACAAGAAGCACTGAGTAGAGCCTGGAACTACAGAGCTAAACCTCTTGAGTCCAGATTACTTGGCATCCTTATGCGACTTTACAATTTCGGGGGAAATAATAGAGTAAGTGTATTTCAGAACCCTCTACGATAGGGTTTAATATTCTCCCTGGGACTGGATTGAGGAAGTCCTGCAGGGTAATAAGAGTGACTCTGTCCTCTTATCTTTGGTGTGAAGACCACGTCTTTTATGGGGACCATGTTGCTGAATATTGAGTATTTGTAGTCATTACTATATCTACTGCTTACTCAGCAGTATCTCTCCCTCTCTCTGCTCCAGCGTCTCTAGTCCACTCTATGGGTGATCACATCTTCTGCCAGTTTGCTGTCAAATCAAAAGCATTGCAAGCCCAAACTGCAGTTGCTTTTACCCTGAGGTAGCCCGAGATCACTGCTGCATTCATTCTGTTCTGTGATTCTGCTGAGACTTTAGTTCAAGCAAAATTCTGGGGGTGGTGTTGTGCTGGCTTCTGGTCATTATTTGACTTTAGTTGCATTTTCAATGCTGTCACGTGAAGAATTTTTCACGTGGGCTAACTGAATGGATAATATTCTTTGGTTCCATCATTGGAGAAGTCTTCCTTACCATGGGTGTGTCTCTCTTGCGCTTTTCCTTTATTTTGATGACTGACCGTGTGAAGAATTCCAGGGCATCATTTGGGAAAATGTTCACATTCAGCATATCAAGAAGAGGAGTAAGGAATGGAAATATAGCTAGAGCAGAGAGAAATTCATTGTGAGAGTCAGGCAACCTGGGCAAAAAAATCCATTTCCTTAAGGTATCAATGGAAAAATATAATCAGAACAATAAATTTGACAAGATTTAGACCCTTTTCTGAATGGTTCAGAATCCAGATTTTCTTATTTGGCTGTTAGGATCCAAATGACATTCTTAGCTGAACCAGGCACTGAGCTAGTATAGTGATTCAAATTCAGCTCCAGATAGCAGCAACCTAGTGCCCAATTCACCCCTGGAGCAAATGGGCACTGCTCCCATTTACATAGGCAGGTGTGCTGACATGGTACAGTTTGTGTACGACCCAAAGGCAACAGGGAGTTGAGAGGGATAGTCCCTCCTCAAACGCAGTTCCTGCTTGAGCTCTGCCTGGGGCAATGCAGTTTCACACTACCTCTTACTAAGGTTCCTGCCGCACTGCTACCATTTAGCCCGGTATATGAATACCTGCCCCAAGAACATTCCAGTCGGATTAACTCTCCTGTGGGCCAGGGCTATTAGATTTTTATGGGGCCCCGTGTACAAGTCTTTTTCCTAATTTAAAACAAAATGATCACAATTATGGCATCGAGGCTATTAACACTATACTAAACTTGCCTTTTAATTGATATAAAGCTGTTCTGTGGTTACATTTCAGTCTTAAAACATGTAGAATATAGTTAAATTAATTCAAAATAGCCTCCTTCTTACCTTAGAACAGCTGTCATATTAGTTTCTTTCCAGGAGGGAGTTTGGGTGCAGGAGGGGGTTCCAGGCTGGGGCAGAGTGTTGGGGTGCAGGCTCTGGGAGGGAGTTTGGGGTCGGGGTTGGGGTGCAGGAGGGGTGTGAGCTGCAGGTTCTGGCCGGGAGGCGCTTACCACAGGTGGCTCCCGGCCAGAGGCACAGCAGGGCTGCCTGCATGCCGTGGCCCCACGCAGCTCCTGGAAGAGGCGGCTGCTGGCCCAGCTGTGTGTGCCCCTGGGGGGAAGGGAACAGTGTTCCTGGCCAATGGGAGCTGCGGGGATGGTGCTGGGGGAAGGGGTAGTGTGCAGAGCTGCCTCCCCCTTCTGGGAGCGGTGTGGGGCCACAGCATGCAGGCAACCTGCCTGAGCCCTGCTGCACCAGGGCCCCTCTTAGCCTCTGGCCCTGGGCTGCAGCCCCTAATTCAGCCCTGCTTTCAAGCCATGTGTGTCTGGTGTCTTTTTGCCGTTGAGACTGGGGTTGATTATACTGTGGGAGTGCAGGACATTCCTCCAGCTAGCACTAGCAATGTTCCACAGAAATAGCTTCCCGCCCCAAGAAATCGTTGGAAAAACCGAACTAATAACAAAAGCATGGTGTACTCAGGATGAAAATATTGTTGCCCTTTTTTGTCCTGAGCAGCTAGTCAAGATTTGGGGCTGGAAGTAGAAACGTGATAATCAGGCATTTGTTTGACGCAGTTTTGTTTGTTTACAAAGTCCTTTCTCTCTGAATGCAGAAGGAACCAAGAACAAAAGGAGCAGTTTCTTAGCTAACAGCCCCCAAGCCTCTGTGGCCAACATCAGACCCAAAAGCGCGCTCTAGCTTTTTCCAGGACCAAATTTGTGCTTACAGGCTCGTGCTTGGCTTTTTCTTGGCTCTTTTCCTCTTCCTCTCTCTGTTCTTGACTGTGGCCTCAGTATCTGTGTGTACTCCCTCACCTGCTGGTCACACACCCAGCTGAACCCATTACCCCTGCGGTGCTAGTTTCTGGGCACACCGTATTAGGCTTTGGTTTAGGTGTGGCCCCTTAAATGTCTCTCACAATTATCTTAAAGGGAGGACACGCTCACACTTCAGCTTGAATGAGGCTTTACCTCAGCCCATAACAAGGTTTCACCCAGCTCATAACAATATTCTGAAAGCTTTTGAAGTTTGTTTCAGACTGGCTTGAACGTTCTCAAACTCTTTATTGTCCCATACCCTAGGAACCAGCTCCAAATCTCCACTACACTGTTGTGACCCTTCCTACCTGCTATACAATAGAATTGACAAATTTTGGTCTTGTGTGTCAACACAACTCCACTGACTACAGAAAATCTTGTCTCTTCTAGAGATTACCATAGCCATTGGGCATAGCATGGGTATAAATGAGTATAATTTGACACAGATAAAACCATCCTAGTGTAATCATAGGACTGGAAGGGACTGAGGAGGTCATCTAGTCCAGTCTCCTGTACTTATGGCAGGACTAAGCAATCAAGGTGGAGAGTTTAGTTTCCCTAGACATTAGCTAAGTTATGGAATGGAGCAGTATGTACTGTTGTTGCTCCACTCATCCTTACTGAACGTCAGGATCACAAACTTGGCTAAAGTTTTCAATGAGCAGGAGCCAACTTACATATCAAAACAAAGAGCGGGGAAAAGACGTCAAACTTCACTAGTTTCTTAGCCTCCTTCACAAATGGGTCTTGGGGGTTGTTCATGGAGTCAATATTCACACCAAACGAAGTGCTAGTGATAACATCCATGCTGTAGGCACCAAACACACTGAGAAAAGATGGAAAATAGAATACGGATTATGGACTTAACGTTTGAAACAGGTGATTATAACCTTTCACTTGCTTCCCATATGATACCTCCTTAAAGAAAACAAAACCCTCAGGAGGAATCCTCTTTCCTTCTTCTGAAAACAAAGAAAGATACGCAATACTGGCATTGCATCAGTCAGGAAACGGACAAATTTCCATAAACCCTCATTCAGAACTTGCATAGGCTAGAATCTCGTAATCTCCCTCGGGGTATTACACAGTTATTAGCTCATGTGTAGGTATTCTGGTGGAGTCAGACCTGCTCAAGTGTTGTGATGATCTTGTCAGCTAATGGCTGTGGCCCGTTAAGCCATAATAGTAAAACAGTGGAGTTTCTGTTTGCTCCAATAGTAAAATCTGTGGTATTGGAACCAAGTATGCTAAATTCTGTCTCCCATGCTGCATGTATGGTGACAATGACTTTATTACCATTAGTTTCATTTATTATTTACACTCCGGTGGGCATCGGTGCGCCCCGGACAGACACCATCCCTGCCTCGAAGAGCTCAAAATCTAAAAATCACACCATATCAACAGCTGTTGTCTGACAAGTCCCAGCCTTGCAGGATAGATTTACTCACTCTTTAACAGCTATGGGTTCATCCTTTTCCACTTGCTTCTGAACATTTCTCACCAAAACCTTCCCATAATGCATCATGATGGGAAACATCTGAAATATAAATCAGCACCCATAAATAAAAATGTCCTATTTATAGATAATTAATATAGTAACTTTTCCTCTTGTTTAAAACATGGTTTCTAATAGCCTAGGGGAGAATCATAAACATTCACAAACATCATCTCTTTCAGCTTTCTGGCATTTTCATGTTAATCCTTTTCCTCTTTACATTAGGAGGCGCAAAGGAAACAAGCTGATTTAGTAATCTGATTCTGACAGAAGAGACCAGACCATTGTGACTATCTCTGCCTCAGTGCTGTCTGCACTGACCCAACGGTTTAGTTTGTGACTGCTCTTCTGGGTTTTACCTCCTTTAGCTTCCCACTGGTGAAGGTTGGAGAGAGTACAGTGCGAATCCTCTTCCACTGCTCATCCTCAGCGATGGAGACAGCCGACTTCAGCACTCCTGTTGGACCAAATGCCTGGGGGGGAAAAGGCAAAGCACAGAAAGGGTCATATTTAGCTCTCACTGATTGTTCCAACTGAGTGGAATTTGTTCTGAGTGTTTTGTTCAGTAAACTACCCTCATAGGTTCAGCCACTTTTGAAATGCAGTCAAACAGGTTTCTTTGACAACCAAAGTACCCTATTCCAACTGAACTTTTCCTCCCTCTTTCTTTAGTGCAGGAGTGGAGTGACACGCAGTGGGAAATGAGCTTAATCCTAGATGTACATTCATTCTCCTATACTAAGAGACTCTAATGCATACCAATACTGTGTGTTTCTAACAGTAATTGAGATTGTTTTCGTTTAAGACTTTATTATGTCTTAATGAAGAAGGTTAAAGATTGGAAACCTACCCGTCGGTTGGTAAAGGTGGTGTAGCACTCTTTCACCAGCACAGTTTTAATGAGTGTAGAATCCAGGATGGCCAGCACAGGCTGTCTGCCATCGTAAAGCCTATGGAAAAAATAACACATTGCAAAACCCACCACTGTCAATGGAAAATAATGAATTCAATGGAAGCGCCTTCATCAAGTTTTCTATGATGGCCACAAGATCTAGTCTTCATGAGCTTTTTATAGTAAAGTACATGACTGGATCTGAAAAATAGGAATATTTTTTCTTTACTCTTTCATTTATAGTCATCAAGGTGCTACTAGTAACAATAGGTAAAGGATTTGCAGACAGAAGTGTGGTTTTTAAGTTGATGATGCTCATTTAATTTCATCCCATTCCTCCTAGTTATGTCTTTTTCAATTCCTCTAAATACCACCACTGCCTCCTTGATGTTTACATCCTTCAAATACATGTAGACCATTCCCTACAAGTCCTCATTTTGCCAAGCAATACATACTCAGTTCCTTAATCTCTCTTCATAAATCAATCCCTTCATTCCCACTGGAGCTAGAATAGAATTTGTACTGAAAACATTTTTCCAAAACCAGACAAAGGACACAAGTTTTTCTGTGACACACGCACCTTGTCCTGTGTCATTGGGGAGCATTTCTACAATATAGAAATAGAATAGACATGGAAAATTTTTTACAAAAAAGAATGTACAGTAGGCTGTCACCTTGACTCATAACACAGTGATTTCTTCAAGTTTCTTTGCAAAATTTTAAAGAAAAGATCCAGGTGTAAAGGGGACTGAGCACCTACGACATCCACTGCAATCCATGGCAGTTTGATGATTCACAGCACCTTAGTTGTTAACTCTTGACATTTTAGGCATTTGTGTTAAGTTTCTGATTGTGTACTTATTTCTGGCATCAAACTCATGAATTTTGCCCTTCTTCAGAATGCCCACCCTTTCCCATTACTTTCAAAGTGTTTGAAGTCTGATGGCGTCCTTAGTGAAGATGGCTTCCATTTCCCTACTTTGCATGTAGAAGTGAGGCCACGTCTAGTAAAGATGTTTGCTCCCTCACATTGTTTCCAATGGGCTACCCTCAAGAAACATGGCTGGGCTCTGTATTGGGAATTGTAAGGAGCCGATGGGAGGGAGAGAAGGCAGGAAGATGGCTGGTGCAAGGATATGTGGACTGCTGTAGGGAGAATGAGGTGGGAAGCAGAGTAATGTGGGTTGTAGAAGGAGACTAGGGCAGAGGAGGCTGTAGGGAGGATGAGGGAGCTCAGAGAAATAGGAGTGGCGGAGTGGAAGACCCACTGCCTATCGTGCTGACTGGTATTGTCTCATTGTTTCCTTGTCCTTTTGTCTTATTCTTGGATTATAAACTCTGCGGCAAAGACTGTCTTCTTGTTCTGTGTTTGTACAGCTCCTACCACAATGGGGTCCTGGGCCATGACTGGGGATCCTATGTGCTACAATAATACATAATAACAATTAATGGGTAGGAAAGTTTGTGGGGAAAAGGAGAGAAAATTGTGGGGGGGAGGGGATGGAGGGGGCATTTAAAGGTATTTTCCCTAGACTCTGAAACTTTTTCAGAGTTGTTACAGTGAATAGATATATACATTGCTGAAAACAGCAAGGTGTGTTCCAGGTGTAGAGCCTGAGTTATAATCATAGTGACAAAAGGTGATGTGAACATCCAATGCAGAACATCCAATGCATAATGTTGGTAATGCAGATGTATTGCCCTTCATCAGGTCAGGGTCAGGACAGATGTGACAAGGCAGACTCTATAGCACCCATCAGCTACAGTATTATGGCTGTTTCTCAGTGGAGTATCTGGGGTATATATACTCCTGTCACAGGTTTTAAACAAGGAGAATAGAACACCTGAGTTATAAACCCTGCTGGATCTTTTTCCTATTAAAGGCAATGGGAATTTTGTTATTGTCATCACTGAAAGCAGGATCTAGTCATTTGGATCCAAATTTGAACACCTTTCATCTGACAATCCAGGTTAAGCTCTATATGGGCTAGTCTACACTACCCGCCCGGATCGGCAGGTAGAAATCGATCTCTCGGGGATTGATTTATCGCGTCTCATCTAGACGGAGAAATCGATCCCCGAATTGACGCGTGTACTCCCATCTCATCAGGAGGAGTAAGCACTGTCGACGGAGGAGCCGTGGCGGTCGATTTGCCGCCATCCTCACAGCGGGGTAAGTCAAATAGGATATGTCGAATTCAGCATAGCTGAATTCGACATATCCCCCCCCCTCGCCCTACCCCCCACACCCCCGTGTAGACCTAGCCTATAACATGAGGTCAAGCTCGCCTCTTCTGGTGGATTTTTTTTCACCATCTGATTTATTTTTTGGGTGAACTTTAAAGACCCTGAGCTGATAAATACTGTCTAGTACAAATACTCACCCCCAGATTTTCCCATATTTCTGAAAGCAGTTTTTGTCAAAGTCCACCGTACCCTGCAAAAGAAATTTTAAGATGGAATTAGAAGTGGAGCAAGAGTACTCAGGCAGAAATTTCAGCAGCTACATGGCAGAAACAGCCTAGGGACTCTTGAGGATCTACATTATAAGCAAATGCTGCCCTCAGATAGACATGCACATTGACTTTGATGGTTACATCACACATGTACCTGTGCACATAGTTCATCCTGATGTTCGTTACTGTGATTTCTTTTTTAAACCACAAACATAGCTGGGTAGGCTTGATGGGTCTGCCTGTCTGCTGGGTCTGCCTGTTGCTTGGTGGGTCTACCTGTCATTCCTGGGATGGGTTGGAGGAAGGGAATATTCTACCATGTTCGGTCAAGGGCGTTCAGACAATCCAATAGATGCCCAAGTAGTTTAGTAGTTAATAAATAAACAATTTCCTGTTATGCAAATAGAGTGTAATGGTCATAAGGGACAGAATGCTGCCCTTTTAAGAAGGAGCCATGTACTTCTCCTTTGCCTGTGCCAGATAAGGAGGAAGCAGGAAACCTGCTGAGATGGGAAAGTGAAGCTAAAGCTGGCAGCTGGGCTGAGAAGACTCCTGTATAGGCTGTTCCTGAGGCCTGTGTGACTCCCAATGACCTTGTGAGCAACAAGACCCTCCTAAGAACATCATTGGATATAAATAAATGGAGATATCCCATCTCCTAGAACTGGAAGGGACCTTGAAAGATCATCAAGTCCAGCCCCCTGCCTTCACTAGCAGGACCAAGTACTGATTTTGCCCTAGATCCCTAAGTGGCCCCCTCAAGGATTGAACTCACAACCCTGGGTTTAGCAGGCCAATGCTCAAACCACTGAGCTATCCCTCCCCCCCATCTGTGCCTGTTTGACATACGGGCACATATGTGTGCCCGTATGTCAAACCTGAACTTAAGGAGACTGTAAGTAAACGGTGTATCAAAAAAATGGTGTAAATGTAAATGTTGAGTCTGCAAGCCAGCTACATCTATGTTTGTCTTTTTTGAGTTAGCACCAAGGTCCCACCAGGTCCTTTACTTGAGCAGTACAGAATAGGTGTCATGGTCTACATTACAGAGACTCTCTGCTGTCTTGGGTTTCCACGTGCGAGCAGAGCAGCTTGTACAGGATATATCCATCAGTGCTGTGTAAATGTTTTGGTACTGTAATATGAGGGACGTGTATTTCTGGAGCCCTCAGTCACTTACATTGCGATACGCCAAGGTGGTCCCAAAGAAAGGCAGGGGTGTTGGCCCAGGAATACCCAGTTTCTTAAATGTACCATATGGCCAGATCCCATATCTGTAAAATAATAAGAATGTGAAGGTCACAGAACAGTGACAACAGGCTGTTGGATCTCAAAGCTATCCAGGGGCAGCGGAGCTGTTGCACTATAACAGGAACGAGGCTGTGGAAAATTTGGTCCAAAAATTAGTATTTTGTAAATCTGTTTAATAAACACAGCCAGTGATAAGCTTCACTGCTGTAATGGACCATCAACGAGCGAGCCCTGAGGTAATCATCTCATAAAGGAGTAATTGCTCCAGTAGAATGGGTCCTTCAAGCCATTAGCAAAATGCAAAAGAGAAGCCTCTCTGGGCTCATTGCCAGCATAGGGAGAGGAGCCAATAAAGAGAGAGAGAACCATGGGGGAAAAAGCTTACATATGTTTATTACAGACAAACCAAAGCCTAGACAGACATTGTCCTGAGCGGAGCTTTTATAAGGCTGCACTTTAATTTCATGTATTGTTCTCCCAGTGCTTAACCCAATGTTAGTGCAGTGGTGTGTCGGGGAGCCTAGTCTGACGGGTTTCTGTTTGGATTTTGTTGACAGCTTTGCAGATTTCTCTCCTCTGAAGCACCCTTTTTTTGGTGTAAAGCTATTCCTCCTACCTCAGGGCTCTCTGCTTCTCTATAAAGATCTGGGCTGTGGCATTTTGAAGCTTGTCTTTGGCAGTGTTGAAAGAGCTTTTCAAAATATTTGTTTCTGGATGGAGATTACCAACTTCCCATGGAAGAACTTGATCACTGGGTGAATGTTATAGCTCTAATGTTTACCAAGGAAACCTTAGCAGAGGCTTTGTTTAGGCCGGAACAAGGAGGGGGGTTGTGGGGGTTTAAAAAGGGTGAGTATATTGAAAGGTTGACCTCTTGCTGATGCTGTATTTTATTGTGCATCATACTGACACTGGAAATTGTACAAGATGTTTATCAATATTTATAATTCATGCAAAGGATCCCAAAGCAGTTATAGACTGAGCAACAGTCACCCCACCGTCTATCCCAGATTCTGCCACAGTAAATCCTAGACTCAAACTCTGTCTGGATGCAGGAGGCGGTTGTGGTGGGAAGTGTCGACATCCTTCCATCTACTGGAGGCTCCTCCAGGCTAGTGCTGCCCCAAAAATGTATGGTGATACACAAATTTAGCACATTCCCTCAACTACCTCTACCAGCAGAAGTCCATTGAAAGCCCAACTGTGATTTAATGTACAGAAAACTCAGATGGGAGGCAATAGCATCAGCATTCTTAGCCCTTCCCCCAGGTGCATAGAGATAATAGTGGAGTTTACTGACCCAGCACTGAAATGCTACCAGCTCTGGAGTTTTTTCATAGAATATCAGGGTTGGAAGGGACCTCAGGAGGTCATCTAGTCCAACCCCCTGCACAAAGCAGGACCAATCCCCAACTAAATCGTCCAGTTTTTTGCCCCAGATCCCTAAATGGTCAGGATTAAACTCACAACCCTGGGTTTAGCAGGCCAATGCTCAAGCCACTGAGCTATCCCTCCCCCCAATGGCCTAGTCACCAGCAGGGCTGCCCAGAGGGGGGGGCAAGTGGGGCAATTTGGCCCGGGCCCCACAGGGGCCCCCACGAGAGTTTTTTGGGGCCCCTGGAGAGGGGTCCTTCACTCGCACTGGGGGCCCCAGAAAACTCTCGCGGGGCCCGGGCCCCCAGAGCTTCTTCCGCTCTGGGTCTTCGGCAGCAATTCGGTGGCAGGGTGTCCTTCTGCTCCAGGACCCGCCGCCGAAGTGCCCCGAAGACCTGCGGCGGGGGGGTCCTTTCGCCCCGGGACCCGCCACCGAAGTGCCAGGTCTTTGGCGGCAATTCGGCGGCGGGAAGACCCCAGGCCCCCTGAATCCTCTGGGCGGCCTTGGTCACCAGTGGGTACAGAACAGGCCTGTGAGTTAGGAGAGACATGCTCTATTTCTGGGTCTGTCACTGACTTGCTGTGTGATATAGGGCACATCAGTTACTTGTTTGTGCCTCTGCTTTCCATTATACAAAATTGGGATGACAGTACTTCTCTTCCTCACACCTTGTCAGGACGGTTTATTCATTGATGTTTGTATAATGTTTTAAGATTCCCATGACAGATGGTAACAAACTCCATGCCCAGTTGAAATCACAGGGGAATTTTAGGATAGCAGAGTAGAATTACCTAATTTGAAATGTTGCCAGAACACTACAGACTAACAAACACACTTGTAACTGTAATGTGATCTACCCAATCTGTTCCTTTCCACCTTGAGAAAGGGGAATGGTGCTCCAATTTAATCCCTGTAGGTAAGTAGGAAGTTTTCATATGAAAACAAAAAGAAAACACTGCATTTTGATTTGTTTGGGATCTAAGCTACTCCAAATCTCAGTGTAGGGAGTACAAAAAAATGGATAGTACAGCTGGGTGAAAAATATCAGCATTTGAAATTTCAACAAATTTGTCAACATTTCAAATGTCAAGAACAAAATGATACAAGATTGTGTGAATATTTGGACCCATTTTTAGTTATCTCTACTGGCTAGTGTGTGGGCAAACCATTGCCCTTCCCTGGGTAGAATCACAACTTGTGTATTGCCCTATACTTCTAACAGCTAATAAAGATTCTCCTTCAAGTGGGCTATACTTTCAGAGCAGAAGGATTTAGCTTCTATCACTGTTGTCACAGGGAAGTTCGGAATAGCCATGGGGTGCAGCCAAATGACACCTGGGAAGTCCTAGAGACAGGTTTGTTAAAAGATCAGGGTTTGGATCAGCAAAGGATCCAAACTGAAGAGCAGAAAGTTCATGGGGGCAGGAGGAAGGGTTTGTCCTTGGCACAGCCCACCTCAATCTAAGTCATGCAAAGATGTTCAAGAATTAGGTGGTCACCGTTTTGGAAGCCAGATATTACTGAGTTGTAGGAGCTCGATAATGGCCAGTGTAGATCAGATAAATGGACTGTGCTATTGACCACATTAATCATTAGGCTCTGTGCTTAAAAACCTGCAGTCTCTAGCTCTGTGAAAATCTGTGCTGCTTTTCCTGCCTCAAGGAAGGTAGTTGGGAGGAGCAGGCTTAATAAAAAGATCCCTCAGCAACTTCTCAGAAGCAATGAACTTCCAACCGCTACAGAAGTATTTCTCCGAGAACCCCATGCATACCCCAGTCCCCTTCAAGCCATTAAAGGAAGAGCAGCATTGGCAAGTGAGAAACCTAGGACCCATTGCCACCCTCCAGATTGCCCTCCTGGGTGTTGCTGTCCTGTATTGTCTTTCTGCTACTCTTTAGTGTTGAAGTGTGTTTGTGTGTGTGTATATACGTATGTACATTTTTATAGAGCTGTACATGTAAATACTTCTATTTACTGCATATTCTCTCTCTACAGTAGCTTTAAGATAGTGCTTGCCTCACAGAGTTTACAATCTCTTACTATGTATTTCTACAGCATGTAGCAAAACTGGTCTGTGATCCTGTTTGGTGCTACTGTCATGCAAATTATAACCTCCACCAAAACCTTAGTAGACAGCTCTGTAACTCATCTAGCAGATACAGGTATAATGAATTCCAAAGGTTGGAAGCTGAAGCTAGAAAAATTCAGACTAGAAATAAAGCACAAACTTTTAATAGTGAGGAACAACTTACCTAGGTATGTGGTGGATTCTCCAACAGTTGCTGTCTTTAAAACAGGACTGGATATCTTTCTAAGAGATCTGCTATAGCTGAAACTGAAGTTATGAGTTTGATGCAGAAATATGGGGGGAGATTCTTTGGCTTGCGTTATGCAGAAGGTCAAAGCTAGATGATCATAATGGTCCCTTCTGGCCTTAAAATACATGAATCAATACAAGTATCCCCCGCTATCACAAGGGGATTGTTATTACCTTCATACTTTGTAACCAGATAATAGCAATTCACAAAAATACTCTGTTTGCAGATCTCCCTAGATTGGATTAAGGATGGCAGGACCATCCCTTTGCCAATATGTCTTTCAAAAAGGTTTGCTAGCCAGAGAGCCCTTTGAGTTCACAGGCTACAGATCCTATAGCAGTGGTTCTCAGCCAGGGGTCCAGGGCCCCCTGGGGGGCCTGCAAACCGGTTTCAGGGGGTCCGCCAAGCAGGGCCAGTGTTAGACTTGCTGGGGCCCAGGGCAGGAAGCCGAAGCCCCACCATGCGGGGCTGAAGTCTGGGGCTCTGAACCCTGCCACCTGGGGCTGAAGTCAAAGCCTGAGCAACTTAGCTTTGCAGGGGCCCCTGTAGTGTGGGGCCCTGGGCAATAGCCTTGCTTGCTACCTCCTAACACCGGCTCTGGCTTCTATATGCAGAAAAAAGTTGTTGTGGCATAGCTGGACTGTGGGGGTTTTATAACATGTTCAGGGGCCTCAGAAAGAAAAAGGTTGAGAACCCCTGTCCTACAGGACTGAAGTGCAGGTTGCATTTCAGGAGACCACTGGAATTAAGATATTGACAGTTCTCAAGATCTTGAAGAACATAGCACAAGAAGAGAAGTAATGTATAGAACTTCACTTACAGTATCAGGAGCACGAGGAGGGTGATCAGAAGACCCCAGGTCTCAATGGAGAAATATGGAAAGAAGTTCATCTTAGCTCTGTACTCCTCTCTCTGACTAGTCTAACTCTTCTCTGCCCTTGATTAGGTCGGCACACTAGGGAAAATGGGAGAGAGTTTCACAATTTTGTCTGTTACTCATGTGACGCAGTAGCCTTGTGAAAGGGGAGGGAGGAGTAAATGCCAGTGCGAGTGGAAAGTGGCAAATCCAGAAAGGTTATGTTACCTTATGATGTAAGAGCATCTGAAACTAATCTCAAGGGTTTTAAATTTCTTCAAAACAAATACTTCAATGATAAATTGTCAGCAATTCCTAACCTATGTGATAGATGTTCCTTTATTATGGTGATAATCTCATAGACTTTAAAGCCAGATCATCTAGCCCAGGGATCGGCAACCTTTGGCCTGCGGCTTGCCAGGGTAAGCACCTGGCGGCCCGGGCCGGTTTGTTTACCTGCCGCGTCCACAGGTTCAGCCAATCGCGGCTCCCACTGGCCACGGTTTACTGCTCCAGGCCAATGGGGGCTGTGGAAAGTGGCGCTGGCCGAGGGATGTGCTGGCCGCCGCTTCCCGTCACCCCCATTAGCCTGGAGCGGCAAACCGCAGCCAGTGGGAGCCGCAATCGGCCGAACCTGCGGACGCGGCAGGTAAACAAACTGGCCCGGCCCGCCAGGGTGCTTACCCTGGCGAGCCGCGTGCCAAAGGTTGCCGATCCCTGCTCTAGCCTGTCCTCCTGCATAACACAGGTCAAAGAACCTCATCCAATAATATCTATATCAAATGCATAACTTCAGTTTGAACTACAGCATCTCTTTTTAGATTATAATAAGGTCGTTTTAAAAATTTAAGGATAATTATGTTTGTTTAGTAGCTATCCGTATCCAAAAGCCTCTGGTCTCCTTAAGGGAAATAAATATAAATACAGGTACAATTTAAAAAAATAAACCCTGTTTCCATTAAAACATTTCCAAAATCAGGAGTCAGAGCTGGCTTGAGCAGGAGTTAGGAGTAGGAGTAACCATACCATCACATCTCTGGTGGTCCCATCAGTTTTTAGTCAAAATTTAAAACTTTAATAAAAAAAAAAAAAGTTGCTAGCCCTACTGAAGAAAACATATCTAATGTGAACCAATGCAGTAATGTCCTCCTGAGTCTGCAGGCAGAGAGACTGAAACAATGGGCATGATTCTCCACTCTCTTACACCAAGCTAATGCCGGTGACATTGCTCATGATTTATACCAGTGTGACAAAGTGAACTTCCCATTCATGAATGTGGGGGTGTTCACAATTTAAACATCATCACTGTTGCACTGCATAGAATTTGGACTTGTGAGCAAGACTTGAGGAGAGCCATCCAATAAACCCTTTCCCACCCAACACAAAAGCGCCAGACAACCAAAAACATTAAAAGATATCTGTGTTAGGCTCTCCCTGAAGACTGGCACAGGTGTTCTCTGGTGTTTATGGAAGGGGCTTCTTGTCCACACAGATTTTTCTGTAGAAGATTATTATGTAGGAAGGTCGGCAGTTCTAACCATGCTGTGCTTAACAGTAGGAAGGGCAACAAGTGTCCTTCAGGTAGATTGGCCCTGTATTATTATTTAGGGCTGTACTAAGAATAGAACATTGATGCAAGTACATTTGCTTGACGCTAACTGATTAGAATTGGCCTTTTTAAAAAAAAGACCGTACTGAATTCTACTACAATATAAGTTATAGTTATTAGGAGAATCAAACATCTGGGTGTTTCCTAGGTCATTTTGCTGATGGCTGGAGTGATGTGTGGATAACACCAGAAAGCACCATGAATGGCAGCATCTGATCTTCTTTCAGGAGGATCTGTATTGCTTTCCACTTTCCCCTGGCTTTTGCTGAGAGCTTTGGATACAAATCAGTCACAGATTAATGCCTGTTAACAACAAATGTCTTAAAATTATTACGTGTGTTATGTAGACAAGTTAATGACAGGATTAGGTAAGCATGTGGCAAATTAGTATCCTGTTCTCCTTAATGCAGGGAGATTGGACTCTGTGATCCAAAAGGCATTTTCCAATCCTATTATCTAGGATTCTATAATAACAGTGACTGGCCATCTCCAGGATCAGGGAGTTAGTTGCCAAGGTTGTGCATGCCACCTCCTGAGACTGCTCAGACCCAGTTCAGGATATGAAGTGTAGACTTGATTTTTTTCCCTGGCTTTCCACAGAAGCCAGTTCTTTACCAAGCAATCAGAGATGAGCTGATACCCCATAGTCCTATTCGTTTTGTTTTTAAAGGTCAATCATGTGAGTCCTCAAGTTAGGACAGAGTCCCTTTAGCTTTTATTGATATTGTAAATACCATATCCTGTCAACAAACTGGTGTAATCATAAGGGCATGCAAAGTTCATTAACTAAGAGGTATCTTATGCAAACAAAGATGAAGGCCATAAACTGGGCTGTCAGCTTTTCTCATTTCCAAACCTAGATCTCCTGTAGAAATTGCTATGGGAGGAGCTCTGGGGGATGGTAAATCCCTTGAAAATCCTCTAGCAGGGGATCCACAGGAACCGTCTTCTGTGATGAGGCTATGAGCCTCAATGCCTGTTCTAGGACTACTAAGGCCTTGGCTACACTTGCAGCTATACAGCGCTGTGAGGTAAACCTGTCTTTGTACAGCTGAGTAGGGAAAAGCGCTGCAGTCTGTCCACACTGACAGCTGCCAGCGCAGTGGTGTGGCCACACTTGCAACATTTGCAGCTGTGTTGGGAGCGGTGCATTATGGGCAGCTATCCCAGCATTCATGTGGCTGCAACGTGCTTTTCAAAACGGGGGGGTGGGGTGGATTGTGACAGGGAGTGTGGGGGGGAGAGAGAGTGCTTTTTGGAGCATGTCAGCTCTCTATTTTGCAAGTTCCGAACTCCCGGCCCCCTGCTCATTCATTTACTCATTCAAAGCCAGTTGCAAACTGTTTGCTTTTCTCTGTAGTACGAGCTTTGAAACAGGCACTTCTGCATTCCTGCAGTCCGGTCACAACAATGGAGAGGTTTGGCCACTTGACAAGGTGATTAGTACAGCGCTGCAAGCGTTTATACTCACACCCGTGAGTCATAGCCACTCCACTGCAGCTGTTATTCCTCTCGGAGATGTGGAGTACCTGCAGCGGTGTACCCAGGGAGATACAGCGCTGCAAGTGGCCTGCCAGTGTGGACGGGGAGTGAGTTACAGCGCTGGGGGAGGCTTTACAGCACTGTAACTTGCAAGTGTAGCCAAGGCCTAACAGTGCTCCTCAAGTCCTCAAGTGATTAGCTTATTTAGCTGGTTCAATAATAAAGCAGAGATCTCCATTGGTAACAAATGCAATATAAACACCTTGTGTTCATTTTAACAATTTCAATTCTGCCCGCAAAGAAAAGGGAAGAAGCGACCACCTTATAATGTCATAGTGGTTTTATTATGTAGTGTCTGCATGGGGTATATGGGAGAGGTTGTGCATGCCTGAGTATGTAATATCCTTGCAGATTTTAAAAAGCATATGATCTTTCAAAAATGTCCATTATGTGAGAGTCGATTCCAAGTGATTTGGCATCCTGATAATTCTCCAAACCAGTTTATTAATGCCAGCAAGGGAAGACTGAATAATAATAATTCCCAAGTAACATTAAAAATCATCTGCATGCAAACTACTCTTTTGCTCTGTGCATACCTTTTGTTTATTTGTAGGCTTGCAATGCTGGACTACTTTCTTAGACTTATGACTAGGTGCTCAACAGATAAAAGGGAGAGGGGACAACTTTGCCACATTCCTTCTTCCAACTGAAATATATGTAAAAGAATTCCATTTGTCAGCTCCTTTGCAAAAGGGGTATTGTAAAGGACTTCAACACAGTTAAGAAAAATTGGGACCAAAAATTAGTTGTGCAATTAACAAGAGACACTCGACCCTATCAAATGCATCCCCCTGGATAAAATTATTGATGGAATACCTAGTAACTTGGGCTTGGTGAACTAAGTGAAATATTTTTCTTTTGCTATCAGCAGCAATTCTGCCTTTCACAAAACCAAATTCACTTTTGTAAATAATGAAAGGGATTGCTTCATTTAGTATAGGTGTTGGAACTAGGGATGTTGGGGGTGCTGCCACGCCCCTTGGCTTGAAGTGGTTTCCATTATATACAGGGTTTACAGTTTGATTCAATGACTCTTAGCACCCCCACTATACAAATTGTTCCAGCACTCCTGTCATTTAGGCAGGCTGCTAGAAGTTTGGTGAATATTTTCTATTCTGTATTTTACAGAGACATAGGAAGGAAATCTTACCAGTTATGACCAACTGTACCTTTCTCCAAAGTTAATTTGAGCCGTTCTTGTATCATGAGAAACATTCCCCTTTTGAAAAGTTTCAGCAAAGATTTTAAATTAGAATGGGAGATATCTGTGCAGAAAACCTCTTCTAGAAGCTTGCCTGGATAACCAGCTACCAGGGGTAGATTACCAAAGTTTGGATCCTGTATTACTTTTTCACTGTCTTGTACTAATATAGGGTTGCCCACTAACAATACTGATATGATGAAGTAGTGTTTTTAAAAAAAAGCCTTTGAGAAACCAATCAAATTTAATTTGGTCAACTTAATTCTCAGAGCAAAGAAGGCTTAATAAAGTTTTTTTTAAACTACGCGTGTAGATTATAGTTCAAGAGTGACACTCCCATTCTGAAATAGGCAGGGATTCAAGAAAGCATCCATAATGAGGAATTGCAATTAAGCACTTGCTTCAGCACTCATCCTGAATAGGGCTGGATTTAAGAGTCAATGAAGGATTTTCCGTGGTTAGAGCACTAGCTTAGGGCTTGGGATACCTATGTTCAATTTCTTTGCTCTGCCATAGACTACTGTGTGACCTTGGGCAAGTCACTTAGCCTCTCTGGGCCTCAGTTCCCCATCTGTAAAATGGGGGTAATAGCACTGCTTCACTTCCCAGGATGTTGTGCAGATAAATACATTGAAGATTGAGGCACAGAGATACTACAGCAATGGGAGCCATATAAATCGAATTACCTGGCATGTGCTTAAGTGCTTTCCTGAATAAGGGCCAGAATTATTAGATGTTATTAACAGCTTGTTCCACTTTCAACTTTTTATATTTTTGAGTTATTTGGGAGGATTTTAGAGAGGAAGTGAAACAGAGATGTGCCCTTAAATTAACTCCCATGCTGTCTTGCATTTGGAAAACAAATAATCTGACACAGAAAGGGCTTGGCCACTGCAATGCAAAACTTGATGCAAAACAATGGTCCAGACCGTCAACTGTATGCTATGAGCATCAGTTAGAAAGGATGACATCCTAATAGCGGTAAAGCCAATATGAAATTATGTTACACTAATAAAATAATACCAATAGGAACTTATAAGAGAAATAAGACAAAATGCCAGGTTTATTGTAAATACAGAGAGTGAGAGAGAAATCAGGATATGCAATTCACTATTATTTCACTACCATTCCTTATCATTCACACACTCATTCATACAAGTTCTGCAGAGTTGTTATAGTTACCAGTGTAGAGGTTGCTCGTGGCAGAGTACTGGCCAGGTAGCCTGCACACACCGGTGGAGCCAAGTCCTTGTCCGATGCTCCTGGAGGGTGGTTGCAGAACCAGAATCAAAGTCCCTGAGTTTTTGGTTCTGTTCTTTATAGGGTTTTGTCCTTATACAAGTCTATGGGAATTGCTTCATCATGCTGATGTTTGTTTGAAGTGATTATCAATCAGCAGGTGGCACATCCCTGATGCTGAATATTCTCTTGTTCTTCGGAGTCTTTAGCCCTCCATGGGGGAGGGCACTTGCATGGATTCCGGCTTGCCCTGCGGGGTCATCCTGTTATCTCCATGCTATGCATTCTTCGGCCATTGGAGATCACAGTTATGACTCTTTGGCTGGCACCTTTGATTTGCTAATTATTTATTTGCATCACACACATTCATTCACATTCATCCTTTATCTGTAAGTCACATCTTATACTTTTGTTTTACTACCTCCTCTTTCTTGACATCCTTATTTTACAATTCTGTTTTCCAGATGTGACAGACTTTCATCAGTCTATTTAACCTTTTTAATACAATAGCAGAAAGCAAGCAGGATAATAAACAAAGGGGGTAAGGGGTTTCTGCAAGACCAATTTCAGAGCACAGTTGTTTTTACAACAGCTCTTGTCACCTCCTGGAACAGACTCTCTGTCTGTAGATGTGCTAATCGAGCTCCTTAATTCCTTTCTGTTGGCTTGATTTAGTTTGAGGCCTAAAAGGAGATATATCTCTACCTATGAAATTACAAAACCATATATAAAACTATCAATATCTCAACAGTTGATATGAGGGATCACAGCCCTCAAACCTGGGCCTGGAGGTTCCTAGCTAGTGCGCAGATCACCTGAGCCACTGGAGAAGGGGGTTAATGAAGCGCTAGCTCACAAATGGCCCCCCCACAAACTTCCTGATTGGGGGAATTGTCCAGCCCCACGAGTTGGCTGGGATGCACTATTTAAACCAGAAAGAGGCACAGGAAGTTGTCTGAGCAACTGGGTGAATCCTGGTTGGGTACTATTATTAATCCTGCCTACTTACCCGACTACTGCCCTCTTTATCCCAGACCCCTGTCTGTTCCTGGTTCTGGCTTTTCTGCCTCACTCCAGGTCACTGCCTTTAAGCCCCTTCCCCTGATGCTGACTCCAGCTCCAACCCTTGGCTTGGCACCTGGCTCTGACTGCCCCAGTCCCTACAGTTAATGTTAATTAACATGGACTTCTTGATATCCCGAAGATAAACAAATGGTATTTTGCAGCCCGGACAGTAGAGTCTCTGGATTGAAAAGGAATAAACTCACATAAATAGCGTAACTAGCTGGCCAGTAGACTGGCTAGAATGATCACCCATATCACATACCCAGACAGTTTGTTGATAGCTGGATAAATGCCAAAAGTGATGATGATGAACAAAGAACTTTAGAAAGTTCTGGTATATGCAGGGAGCAGCCTGCATAGGCAACGCAGTTTTATGTAGCTAAGCTACTGTGGGTGTAATTTTCTTCTAGAAGATGTATTAATGTTATCTTGTTTTAAACATCATATATATGACTCCATGTGCTCGTGCTGGCAGGTCATAGTTGGCCCTTGCTGGAGAATTATCCATATTTTTCATTCTTGAGAAAATGAACAGCATATAGTGTCTACACAAGAGTCCAATGCAGTTTAACTACTCCACTTTTAATTAACATGTAGTTAATCTGGATTGATTTTCCTGAGTGTTCTCATGTAGACAAGCCTAGTGTGTTACCATATGACAGAGTGAGCATCATTACAACACCTATGACATATTGTTTCTAATGGTTTTTATTAACAAGAAGCATTTCTTGCCCAAAAGAGGAGCTTAGTAAGTTATATTTTTTGTGTTTGCTGTGAATATTCTACCTCGTCCTGCAGCAACCAAAACAAGTGCTGCTGATATGGAAAGGGCATATCAAGTATATGCCCAAAAGGCTAGGTTTTTGTTATCGCATTTATCTGAATCACTTGACCAAGTGGCTTATAAGATAGAAAGAAAACAGTAGTACTATGGGTAGTAGCCTGCCTCTTATCTTAGGATCTCTTCCTATCAGTTTGACCTTACTAAGTGATTGATCTTGCAACCCATACAAGAAGTAGGGCTCATATCACAGAGTGCCTAGCACATAGCAGTGCCTAGTGTCAATAACAATGCCCATAATGCAACTTCCATTGCAGTCATCTTGTTCATTGTCAGAGGGCTCTTCTAGGTCTCTCCCACATTCAGAATTTTACTTTATTGATTAAATGACAACATTGTGTAGTTAGTGATCAAATTAATAACCCTGCCCTAAAGTGATCCACTTAACTCAGGGGTGGCCAGCCCGAGCCTGAGAAGGAGCCGGAATTTACCAATGTACATTGCCAAAGAGCAACAGTAATACGTCAGCAGCCCTCCATCAGCTCCCCCACCCCACTCCCAGCACCTCCCACTGGCAGCCCCACTGATCAGCGCCTCCCTCTCCCTCCCCTCACCTCCCAATCAGCTGTTTTGTGGCATGCAGGAGGCTCTAGGGAGGAGGAGCAAGGGCACGGCAGGCTCAGGGGAGGGGGCAGGAAGGGGTGGAGTGCGGGCAGGGCCTGTGGCAGAGCCAGGGGTTGAGCAGTGAACACCCCCTGGCCCATTGGAAAGTTGGCGCCTGTAGCTCCAGCCCCGGAGTCGGTGCCTATACAAGGAGCCGCATATTAACTTCTGAAGAGCCGCATGTGGCTCCGGAGCCACAGGTTGGCCACCCCTGCATTTAACCAAAATACTAAGTAAGAGTTGTATTATTTGTAATACACTTTACAGTAGGAAACTTTGATCAAGTTAAATGAAGGACCAAATTCAGTAAATTAAATGGAAGATGCTGTATGTGGATAATTTCAGGAGTCCAGACTGAATATTTTTTCAAGTAAGAAGTGAACAAATTATTCAGAATACACAACAGAGAGCCCTTTCACAAACATTTTATGAATTCTGTTTTCTGTATATGTTACATGCTTTTGTTCCATTAACATATGACCCAAGATAGATTTGGTTTCTAGGATCGTCTCACCACATCCCAGTAAACTCAACAGCCCAACAGTTTATACATACTTCTTCAAATATCAGTACAACTCACAAAAACCCTGCCATTCCTTGTCATTCACCAATCCCTGCCCCCGTAACCCTAGTGATTTCTATTTCAGCAAAGAAGTTCCCACTGCCTCTTGGATGAGACAGTAATTCCCTCTCCAGATGGAGGAACCTCACTAAAAAGGAGTCAGAGAGGCAGAGCAGCGCCTCAGTAGAATTTTTCCTTTATGTACATTCTCTAATTTACAATCACTGCCCAGTGACTCAGTTTACATTTCTGACAGTCACATTTTTTCTGTAGATATTTAGTAAATGCCTTTGGAATGAATGGAAGCTCTTCTTCTGCGTCTGTTGCAGAGACTTAATGATGTGTAAAGCCTCTGCTGGTACTCTGGAGAGCTGCTGTAAACTCTGTTGGGTCTTACTCCTCTGGGTGTGAGGTATAAGCTCTGGGGACTAACTTCAAAACAATAGGTTTCTCAGGTGTTATGAATCCCTGGGAACTCAGCTTGAGCGGGATCTGCAACATTAGCGGAGAAAAGAACATTTGTAGCCCAGCAAATAAAATATACACAGATTATCAAAGAGACGTTATGCTTTTGTTTTCCCTTGTTTGCCCAAAATCCAGTCCAGGTTCATTCAAAACCTGCCCCACAGTTACTGTAAGTTTTACAAACTTGGACTGGATTTTGGTTTTCTATCAAACCCCCAATCCAGGAGAGTTTACTCCTTGCGTGGGGTTTTGTTATGGAAGTTTCATCCAGCCCTAACGGGCCCAGACCTGGGAGGTGCTGAGTGCCTCCTGACCTCAATGGAAGCAGCAGGTGCTCAGCATTTCTTATGTTCATGGCCTGTGATGGGGTCTACCACGCCCTCTCTGCCCCCTGCAGGAGGCATCTCTGCCTTGACAAACCCACCAGACAGAAAATTGCCACCTGGGGAAAGAGGGGGCAGTACATTTAGACATCTGAGCACTACTTAGAGAGGCCAGTCAGGCTCTGGTACTGACAGAACCAAAAAGACTTGGTCCTCCAATGGCTAGAAGGAGTAGAAGGAGGCAGTAGCCAATCACAACCCACCAGGTGAGATAAGCAGGCTTGCCCCCTCCCATCTGAGGGAGATTGTTGGCTGGAGCTAAGGCAGGAGAGGCGCTTCTCCAATCCTACTCCAAAAGCACTTGAGCTAGGATCAGGGCCTCACAACCCGACTGCACCTTTCATTAATGACTGCAACAAACTGTTTTTGCTGTGGAGTTAAAAACCCAGGTGACCATTTTTTAGCTAAATTTCAACTAACTGTTAGAGAACTAGCAAACGGTGTAAAGGTATCTTTGCTGTTCTTCATCTCTTCTTTCTTTCATCATTGCTTAATCTCCATGATCATTATAGTAAAATTTGGTATTCCCCATTATTTGTAGTTTTTAAGGAGGCAGCGTGTTCCTTAGGTCAGGGTATAGGACTGGGAGGCTGGAGACCTGGCCTTTTTTCTCAGTTCTGATACATACATTGTGTGTTCTTGTGCAAGCCACTTTGCTGCTTTCTGACTAAGCTTCCCTGTGTGTAAAAATGGAGATAATGATGCTCCCCCGCCATGTAGAGATCTTTGAAATCCATAGAAGAAAAATGCTATGTTAGTGCAAAGTCTCCATTATTATTTCTATGATTGCCATGTCATTTGCCTGCCTAATTGTGTAAAACACACTGTTAGTGTTTCAGGCTGGGAGTTTCTGAATTAAAACAGTGTTCATTTTAGATAGAATGATCTCTTTCTCTGTTAGCCCTTTTCAAAGCAGAAAGTGAAGTGGGTCTTTATTAAACTACAGGCACCAATGACAAATACACACTTGCCTTCCTCCTCAGAAATGTCTAAAAGACATCCATCCTTTATGGATTATACGCACTTACTGAAATGCCATTTGTGGCCCTTGGTTATTTCTGATCACTCATGTAGACCTCATGATGCACAACTAAATTTGCCTCTTTGATGCTCAGGGAAGGCATTTGCTTTTGTAAGACAGCAAGGTTCCCAGTTCCAGGAAATGACAGATCCTTGGCAAAACCATTTCTACAGCACGTCTGTCACAGTATGTCTGTGTTGCAGTATTCCTGATGGTTTATGATGGCTGTAGCTTTCATAGAAGGCAGTGTTCACCTCAACAAGAGCTTATTTCTTGCTTTAAAAAAAGTGCAATGTTTGTGACCCTAATATTCGTGACAGGTGGTTATAATTTTACTTTGAAAGTCTGGTAATGTTTCAACCCTTTATAAGTAGCTTAAAGCCATTCCCTGTTATGCCCCCCTATAGGAATGGCTGAACAGGTAACCAGAGAAGAGCAAACGAGGTTTTGGATTTGTTTGGAACACATTCAATAATTAGATGAAGGACGAGGTATGACTTCCAGATATCACACCTTATGCTACTCAGGAACTTGAGCAATGGCAACAAAGACACATATTTATAATCATAACTGGATAGGAGTCAAGCAATTTTATTCCTCTATGGAACATGGTAACACTGTTGACTAATGTACTTGAATGAAGGCATCACTAAAGCTGATTAACCACTTTCCTCTCCTTTCTGTCCTGTAATGTTTCCTTGGTTGCTATTTTTTCCCTTATAGAATTACTCCCACGGTATATTTTAGAATACTGTATACTACACACAGTGCATGCAATATACAATCTGCTATGTATTACACTTCTATGTTCTCTCATCTGTGTTGCACATTTATTTTGCATTTTTCACTGTGTACCATCTGTTTACCCAAATAAAGTATTTAAAATGGTTTTTAATGAACTGTTTTCAGTAAATACGGTCATCATCTGGTTTTCACACCTGAGTTTTCAAATGTAAATCTGGGTTTCTCACCTGGGTTTCTTTGCAGGGTTTGAAGGTGAAATTCTGCAGCAGACTGGCGATAGCAACTTTCATGGAGAGGAGAGCAAACCTCATTCCAATGCAGTTCCTGGGACCAGCTCCAAAGGGCAGGTACATATACGGATCCATAGTCTCTTTGTTATCTTTACTGAACCTGGTGCCAGTCACAAGTGTAAGAAGGAAATTAGGGAAGCAAAGAAAAAGGAGCCCAAGTATCTCTCTCTCGCTCTTTTTTAAAAGAACCTCTGATTGTGTATTAGAGAAACTTTGCTTTTAGAACTAGCACATCTTTGGTTATCCCAGCAGTCTAATAGTTACACAGCCCCTCGGATGTTCGGGGTGGGTGAGGGGGAGGATCTGAGTTCAAAGCCCAAATTATGTCCTTTGCACCCAGGCTAGCAGCATCGTGAGTTCCACTCTTCCAAAAGGACCACAACTTCTTTCCCATTGTTTCCTGAGAGAGTGAAGCCACCAGACATCTTTGTTAAGAGCAGCCTGTTGTTTCAGTCCTATTGGGAACAATGGGAGATAGGTGGCCATTTTGAAAATGACATCTAACTGTGGGCAAGTATGACCTCAGTCCCACTGAGACCAGTGGGAGATGGTATCAGTTTGAAAGAGGGCAGTTCTACGTGGAATTCTCTATAGCAACCCCTTCTGAAGGAAAAACTTTCAGTGATGAATACTAATGGGAAAAATTATCTTTAATCCTAATGGTTTTCAAGTGTAGCTTATATAAAAGATTTCAGTGAGTTCTGACTATATGGGAAGTTTGGAAGTGTCAGTATTATTCTGTTGTTGAGATCGGAGAAAGAAATAGTCTGACAATGGGTGCTAAATTTCTCAAAAGGACCAATTTTTAAAATTAATTTTAACTCCTAAATTAATCAACCAATGTACTTGCAAAATCTCAGCTCAGAGAAAAACTGTACTCAGAGAGTAAGTGCTGTACTTCTGAGGAGGATCTGATGTATTCTTCATATGTAACGGAGTTGTTAAATTCCTGCTTTAAGTGCAAAATTCAATTAACCCTTAACTAGGGAATCATGAGTGGTGTGTCTTCATAATGATGAATCCTCTCCAGCTTTTGAATTGGCAAACAGGTGTTAAGATTAAACACAACAAGAATTCGTTTGTAAGAGACTGATATCAAGGAATGAAGTACACCTCTACCCCGATATAACGCGACCCAATATAACACGAATTTGGATATAACGCGGTAAAGCAGCGCTGCGGGGGAGGGGCAGGGCTGTGTGCTCCGGTGGATCAAAGCAAGTTCGATATAACGCGGTTTCACCTATAACGCGGTAAGATCTTTTTGGCTCCCGAGGACAGCATTATATTGGGGATGAGGTGTAATATAGGTAAAAGAGAGAATTGCTCATTCCCTATTGATATAGATTCTGTACCTTTCCGGTCTGAACTCCTCTGGTTCTGGCCAGTATTCTGGGACACGGTGCAGAACAGAGAGTGGGACAATAACCACGGTGTCTTTTGGAATGCTCACTCCATTTATCTCTACGTCTTTCTTGCAGACCCTTTCAAGTCGTCCTCCAAGAGGAAACAGCCTAAGGATTTCATTCACTGACATGTCGAGATACTCCATCTGCATCAGGGCATTGTAGGTGAGAGGAGCCTTCAGGGGAATGGGAAAAAGGTTGTCAGACATGTGGGAGTCTAGATCAGATTTCCATATGATCAGTGTGGAAACCATCATGTCCTCCCCTCTCATCTGTCACAGTGCACATTCTACATTCAATGCTGAACTGAATGTTCAGTGTGAACCTAAGGATTCACCTTAATTTTTCTTTCCTAAATAATGTAAGTTTCTGGAAATCTCTGTCCATTTTTGCAAACAAAGTTTGTACTTAAAATCAGCAATTCTCTGAGTCTCCTGGTGTGGCCAATGCATTTTTGAAAAGTGGCATCTCTTGAGACATGTAGAAGTCCAGTGTAAGAGATCACAAACACCATAATATGAGTACCCATAAATAATGGTATGAATTTCCTGAGTTGTTCCAAGAATACTCCATGTCTCCCATCTAGCATCTCCTTTCCACTCTTCATCGCTCCTTGTTTCCTTTTGCTACTGCTTCATAAACAATTCATTGTTGTTTAGCAAGTTAAAGTAACTAGAGATAATTTGGCCCTTGCTGAGTGTGTGAATTCTGATGTGAGAGATAATAGGTAGAAAAAAGGGTAGTATGGGGAAAATACATAGACAAGCCAGAGATGAGAAAAACAAGATAAGTATATGTGTCTCTGTGTCTGTATATGTTGGTATAATATACATATATGACTCAGTAAGGATTTATTTTATTGTCCCATGGCCAGAGTTACTGGTGTGGGTTTGAGACTGGGGATTTAAAAATTGTACTAAAGACTGATTTGTAATCCCTGGTATTGCCAGGCTACTGTTATCCATGTTCACCATCCCTTCAGCCTCCCTTCCCCTCATATATCATCTGGAGATTTTGAGAAATGCACAATAGCTATTTTGCATATAATAGTTATGGTACGGAGTTTGCAAGACAGTCGTGGTATATTCCACACATGGTACTTTATGTAACACCCCTGAAATGAACATATGCCATTTTGGAAGCAAGTTATTGGCTCTCCTTTTAGTGAAAGCAGAAATTTCTTAAAGTGTGCCCATCAGAGCTTCCACAGGATAGCAGAGTCAGTATTTATTAAATGGCAGTTTTTTAGCACATGTATTTAACATCTTTCAAGAACAGTCTCATTAAAGCCAGTTTCTTCCCTCTAGTTAAGTCAAGTTAAAGAGGCTCTACACAATCACTGAGCAGCCCACATTCTCTTACCTTGTTTGGTAAAACTGAGTCGATCTCCTCCTGCAGCTTTTGCTGCACATCAGGGTGGGTGGCCAGTTTGTAAGCGAGGTAGCAAAGGGAGTTGCTGGTGGGCTCATAGCCAGCAAAAATGAAAATAAATGCTTGTGCCAAAATCTCAGAATCAGTCAGGCCTGTGAGAAGAGAGGAAAATAGGTAGAAAAGTTGAGGCCCAAACACTACCGCACATAGGCTGCACTCTCTGCACATAGTATATTTTATAAAAGTATAGATGGACAACGATTTATTATTATTAAGGCTACAATTTTTTCAAGGAGGTTGCGGAAGTCATGGAATCTGTGACTTCCAGCGACCTCCATGAATTCAGCCCTGTCGGCCGGGAGCTGCGGGGTCCCCCTACCACCTGCTGCAGCAAGGGCGACCTGCAGCTCCCCATGGCCTCAGGCGGCGGGACCCCCTGCAGGTCCTGGAGGACGCAGGTGGCAGGGCCTCTTCAGCTCCCAGTAGATGTGGGTGCCAGGGCCGCAGCTCCCGGTTGATGCGGACAGCGAGGCTGCAGCTCCTGGCTGCCGGCAGCTCCCGGCGGACGCACACAGCGGGGGCCCCCCGGAGCTCTGAGGTGCTGTGGGCAGTGGGGACCCCCACACTGCTCCCAGCCAACACAGGCGGTGAGGCTCCCCGGAGCTCCCAGCCACCACAGGCGGCGGGGCCGAAGCTCCCAACCACCTCGGGCAGTAGGGGTTCCCCCACAGCTCCGAGCCACCGCAGGCAGCGGGGGGCCCCCAGCTCCTGGCTGCCATGGGGGAGGGAGCCCAGGAGCTCTGAACCGCTGTATGCGGCAGGGGTACCCTGGAGCTCTGAGCCGCCATGGGCAGTGTAGCCCCCGGAGTTCTGAGCTGCCGCGGGCACCGGGAGGCTTTCAAAGCTCCCGGCCACTGTGGGTGGCAGGGTTACCTTGGAGCTCTGAGCAGGGGGACCCTGGAGCTCCAAGCCCCCACAGGTGGTGGGGGCCCCCAGAGCTCGGAGTGCCCCCGCAGCTGCTCAATCTTTGCAGGCAGTGTGGGGACCCTGCAGCTGGGCTCCCCATTTTGTCAAGGATATTTTTAGTAAAAGTCAGGGACCGGTCACGGGCTTCCGTGAATTTTTCTTTATCGCCCATGACCGGTCCCTGACTTTTACTAAAAATATCCCTGACAACATCTTAGCCTTAATTGTTATTATTATCCCATAGGGATGGCTGATGGGGTATGGTGGGAAAATTAAACAGGGACTAATGATTGCTTTGTTACCTCTGGCATTGTTGATTGGTTTATGCAGAACACACAAAGCAAAACATGGGTTCCTGCCAAGTTTGCTGTGGTTCATTTTCCGGTTATCTAACCCAAGTATTCTGTAGTTACATAAACGTCATAGGACACCTGCTATTTCCAGTCCTGAGAAGAACTGAGGATATTTCTAACCAAGCTGTAATTGAAGCAGTTTTCTTTAAATGAATTGTGAATAATGATGCAATGCAAACAAATAGCTGGGGGGCAGAGCTGGCCTTTTGGCAGGTACCAACTCCATATTTTTCACTGGCCAAGGCTAACGATTATATGGCAGGAGTTGGCCTGGAATGCATGTCTTCTATTCTACTAGTGGAGAAAGTGTTACATAAAAGTGATGATCACTTGTCCCCATCTAACTCTGTGCTGAACAAAAATGTATGTATAGTCCAGGTGAGTCAACGAGTTCTCTCCCCAACTGGAGACGGGGGCACGAACCATTTATTTCCTCTCCAGTAGGAACCCATTCCTATTCCCCTCACTCCAGCAGCCCCCAAAGGCACTCACAAGTATGGGTATTTTTATGGTGTTACCTTTATATGTGTGAGTCACTCCATTGCTTTCATGGCTAGTGTTAGAGTTCTGGGATTCGATCATCAGCTGCAGGAAATCCACTCGGCCCTGGGAAAAGAAGTAACCACTCAGTGGAGAGCTGGTCTGGTGAGAGATCCCCCAGGGAAGGCTCAGAAAGGTGGGTCTCGGAACACAAATGTTGTATTTTAAAGTCCCCAGGTGTGGCCAGAGAGGACCCAGCAGAATGTAAATGCCTTTCTTGTTACAGTGGGTCAAAACATGGAACTCTTACGCTTCTGGGAGGGTTCCATCTGCCCAGTCCCAAAGAGATGTCAGCAAAGACAGCACACTTGGTCTCTTGCTGTCGCAAGGAATGATGACTGCAGAGCTAAACTATTTTTGTCCGCTTTGCAAAGCACTCTCATTAATACAGCTATGCAATTTTCGGGGAAAGTAATAACTACATCTCAGTAAGTGACTTTTACGAGTAGCTATCTTACAACTACGGTGACCAGATGTCCTGATATTTGGGACTTTTTCTTATATAGGTGCCAATTACCCCCCACCCCGTCCCTATTTTTCACACTTACTATCTGGTTACCCTACTTACAACAGGATTGCTCTGGGGAGAGGAAGTCTAGCAGGGAGATAAATGTGATTCTGTCATTTTTGGAGAGTGAAGACTGCCTCTTTTGTGGACTGTGCTCGTGAATACCACAATATCAATGACACTGCACTGTGTATTGATGCACAGCTCTACTGCTTGCTCAGTGGAGTCTCTCCCTCTTTCTGCTCCAGCTCTCCAAGTCTACTCCCTAGGGTAGTTTTCTGTAAATCATTATCTTTGCACACCCAAACTGCAATTCAGTTTGCATGGTTTTTACCCTGATATAGCCTGAGATCACTGATGCACACACGCTATTGTGGTCCTTTGCTAGACTCTAACTCAAGCAAGTAAGTGTTTTTCACTTGGGCTAATTGAATAGAGAATGTTCTCTGGCATCATGACTGGGAGAGTCCTGCTTACCCCTTTGGCCTCTTTTTCATGTTCCTCCTTCATTCTGGCGATCGACTTTGTGAAGAATTCTATGGCATCTTTGGGGAAAATATTCACATCCATCTTCTTAAGAAGGGGAATGATGAATGGGCATGCAACTAGAAGGGAGACAAAAATAACTGTGATCGAAGCAAGGTCCAGGGAATAAAAGTCCATTTCACCTAAGATATCTATGGTAAAATAATAATTAGAACAACTGGAAATGTTTATTAGAAAGATGAGGCTGCATCTAAATGATGGCTCTATTTGATCACGTCTCCTATGCACTCAGGAGCTCACTGAGGGCCCATCCGCCACCATGTTCTCTGTGGGGCAGATGGGCTCCACCCTGCCTCTGACTGAGGTTTCTGCAGAAATGATATAATTTAGTCCTAAATGTAAGTGAAAGCAAAAAGAAAATTACACTATTTCACAGCACCTCTGACTGGAGGCACTGTCATTGAGACTGGTGAGTCATATTCTGAGGGCAGGACATTCCTCCAGTTTGCACTAGCAATACTACAGCGATATTGACCAGAATGAAAATAATCTAAAAGTTTTGAATTTCTTCCAGTCATTTCAGACTGATCTCAATGTTCTGAGATTCACTAACATCTCAGGTCCCAGCAAACATCTCCAAACCATCCCCACAGCGTTGTGATCCTTCCCACAACCCATAGACCAAATTCTGAGCTTACTAGCACTTGCATAACTCCAGATGATTCTCATCAGTGTGATTGTATGGGTACAAATTGGAGCAGAATTTGTCTAAGACCACCCTTGAGACTCTTAACCTTAGCAGTAAAGTTGCCTAGTCATTGGCTTATGGGCTAAGGAATAGTCACTTGTATTGTGTAACCAATAGACCACTTGTCTGATTCTGATGCTGAAGTCACGGTTCAAAACAAAACACTTAAATGGAATTTTTAGTGAGCAAGAGCGAACTTACATATCAACATGAAGAGTGGGTCAAAAAAGTTAAACTTCACTAGCTTCTTGATTTCCTTGACAAAAGGATCTTTGGGGTTGTTCATGGAGTCAATGTTCACACCGAAGGAAGTGCTAGTGACAACATCCATGCTATAGGCTCCAAAGATGCTGAGAAAAAACAGAACACAGATAGGGGAGTTAATATTTGAAATAGGTAATTACAGCTTTTCCCTCCCTTCCTATATTGCATCTCCTTAAAGAAAAGAAAACTCTCATGAGACTTTTCTTTATGCTGTTGAAAAGGGTGGGGCAAGGTACTCAACACAAGTAGAACATCTATAGAGAAAGGGATAGATTTTCATGAAGTTTTACCTAGAGCTCTCAGAATGTAGAATCTGGTAGCCTTGCTCTGGATATTACACAACATAACGTATTGGCCTATGTGTGTGTCCTCTGGTGGAATCAGACCTATTCAAGGGCCTGTGAATATCTTGTCAGGTGCCTGTGGCCTTTTAAGAGGCTGTGAGCCCTAGTTCTGCTGACAGCTGATATTAAATCTGTGTGCTCCAGCGGTTCAATAAATGAGCTGTCAAAAATAAATAAAAATGCAATAATAATATATTATTATTTATTTATTTATTATTTGTATTCTGGTAGTGCCCAAACATACTGGGTCAACACAGGCAAAAAGACAGTCTCTGCCCCAAAGGATTCACCATCTAAGAACCGTCATGGAAGCACACCTTTACAAAAAAGTTTTGTCTGACCAAGTCTCAGCTTTGGTCCTCATGTATTAAATCATAAACTTAGAGATAGTAAAGGTCTGTTAGACCATCCTCTCAGTCTCCTTGCCAGTGAAGGCTTGTTCCCTACACTACATAGTCTAGTGTTTTTTCCACTCTAGTTAAAATGTGCCAAACTTTGGGGCTTCCACCAATTCCCTTGCGAGACTGTTCCACAGATTTCACCCCAGGGAGTTTTTCTTGAGATTTAGCCTAAATTTTCCCTTTTAAATTTCATCTTAGCCCTTCAGATAGCCCTGTTCGTCACTTCAGAAGTCTGGTTTATCCAAAGAACAATCTGCATTGCCAGTAATGAATGAACCAAAGGGTTGCTAACAAGATTTGCTGTTCCTGTTCCTGTTCCTGGCAGAGTTACTCACTCCTTAACGTCCACGGGCTCATCCTTTTCTGCTTTCTTCTGAACATTTCTCACCAAAACGTCCCCATAATGCTTGATAATGGGAAACATCTGAAATACACATTACAGGACGTGAGTTAAACATATCAAATTTTACTTCTTCGTTAAGCCTAGCTTGTGAAAAGTGGAGGGGAGGTTCATTAATACTTATAGACTTGATCCTTTGCTACTGTCGGGAGCTTTCTGTTTTAAACCTTTTTCCTTTTTTCCTTTTTTTTTTTTTTTTTTTTACATTAGGAGGCACAACTGAAATAGGCCAGTTTAATCATTTGAATCGGACTGAAGAGACCAGACCATTATAACTATCTCGGCCTGAATGCCATCTGTGCACTGACCCAAGGGTTAATTTGTGACTCGTCCTCTGGGTTTTACCTCCTTTAGCTTCCCACTGGTGAAGGTTGGCGAGAGCACAGTACGAATTCTCTTCCACTTCTCATCCTCAGCTAGGGAGACAGCCGACTCCAGCACTCCCGCTAGACCTAAATTCTGGGGTGACAAAGGCAAGTTTATAACTCTCAAGAAGCTATTGGGTTTCTCTAATAAAGATAAGAGTGCATGAAGCAATCCTTTTCCCTCCCCATGTACACACACACATAGACTTCCCCAAACTGGTTACACTTAGGCAGATATACCCACAAGAAGACACCACTCTACACGCACGGGGGGAGACCTGTACAAATGTATACACACTAACTCAGACTGGTGCACATGCACTTGTGCACACACACACAATCAAATTCACCTCTTATTTATACTGGTGTAACCAAGAGCTGACTTTGTCCTAAATACTTTTTTTTTTTAAATAAATAAAAATCAACAACCTAAGCAGCTTTTAAAGTGCAGTCACCCAGTTTTCTTTGAGAGCCAGGGTATCCAGTTCCAGGTGAGGCTCCCCTGCTCCCTTGCTCCTTTAGGGATATGCAGTGGCCATTTAGATTAATCCCAGGTGTGCATTCGTTCTGCATCTCCGAAAGAAATCTTGTGTATCCCTACAGTGTTTAACTACAGTATTTGATGTTCTTATGGCTTTATTGCATCTTTCTGATTAATATTAATGATTACAAGCCTACCCTCCGGTTGGTAAAGGTAGTGAAGCACTCTTTCACCAGCACGGTTTTAATTATTGTAGAATCTGTGACAGCCAGCACAGGTTGCCTGCCATCATAAAACCTATGGGGGAAAAGAAATAAAAATTCATGATTAACTACTATCAGTGAAAGTCAGGAGTTAAACAAAAGCTCCTTTCTCCTTGGTGTTTCTCTGATAGCTACAAGTCCTAGTCTTTATTAGCTTCTAGAGCAAAGTGCACTGGCTGGAAATACAGAATCATAGAAATTAGAGATGGAAAAGGCCTTTCAGGCCATCATATATTCCTGCCTTTTCCAGCCACTGCAGGAATGTTTCCTTGAGAGACTATGGCTGTCTGAAAAATCTCTCTCTCACACACACATAAATGTCCCCAATATACAGCCTACATGTATCTTTTCTGAAAGGGACCCAGCATCATATTTTAGTCACTTCAAAAAAAGGAAGTTAAATGGAGTTTTAGGTGCAGTACTATACCCATTCCCAGTTCCCCCTCTTATGCTTACAGTATTACAGTTTTATTTTAAATTAGTTTTCTGTTTCTTGTAGTTGCATTAAAGACCCACAGAAAGAATAGGAGGAACTGACTATCCAGGGGAAATGGTGAAAATGACTATATACAAAGTGCTGTCAAATGCACATAGTTAACAAACTGAAGCTACAGAGAAAAATACTGTTTTTTCTCGCCTTTTTTCATTTATATTCATGTGGGTGCTACTGGTATCTCTAGTAAGTAAAAGATTTCAGGCCAAGGTGTCATTTTTAAATGGGTGATGCTCATTTAATTTCATCCCATTCCTCCTAGTTGTACCTCAGCCTGCTGACCTAAACTCCTCTCCCTCTTCGGTGCTTATGCCCTTCAAATGCATGTAGACAGCTCTCTAGAAGTTCCTCATTTTCCCAAGTAAAACATTTATTCTTTTCAATTTTTCCTCAGATCAATCCCTCCCCTCTCTCTGGAGCTAGAATAGGATTTTTCCTGTATGAGATTTGTACCGGGAAATCTTTTCCAAAAACAAACGATCAATAGTACAGATTTTTCTGTGACACAAGCCCCTCACGCGATGTCATGCATAACTCGAATAATAACAAAAGGTTTATCAGAAGCAAATAATGTTCAGCCAGATGTCACAGTAACTTATCACACAATGTGAAAACAAAAGGATTGCTTCACATTTTTTTACAAATGTTAAAGAAAGGGTCCAATCCTGTAGAAGGCCAAACACCTTCTAAAATCAATGAGAGATACTGAACACAGAGCTACAGAATCTAAAAGGCAGTAGTAGGTACCTTCACTTTCACTCTTTGGACTATAGATTTCCAGATTCTTACTCTCTGTTATGATGTTAGCAGTAAATTTGTTCCATCCTTTTGATTCACGTACTTGAACCTTTTCAGCTGGTTCCACTGAAATACACCTGTAGATTGGCTTGAATTCTTGTTTTAAATCATGGTTTTAAGACCAGATTTTTAAAGACATCCATTATAGGATAATAAATAAGTTAAATATGGATTTATAAGGGTTTTTGAATGGATGGGAAAATGTTATAAGGGCCAGCTGGATAGATTGCAGAAGATACCAGAGCATGTAGCCCAAGTAATAACCGCAGTGGCAAATACTGTAGGGAGTATCCAGTGTTGAATAAGACCAGTGGTAATGTAAATGTGTCACGCTTCAGCATGTCAGGGTTAGAGATGGAAAAAGAGTTGGTAGAACTGGGATCTATATACAATAACAGCATATCTGTGTAGTATCTGGAATACATATACCTTCCTTTACAGTTTGCAGTCCAGGAGAACTGGACTTCTAAGTTACAAATTTCCTTTTATGTCAATGGTAGTTTTGCCATTAACTTCAGTGGGAGCAGGAGCTGGCAATCTGCATCTGATATGGAACTGCTTTCATGTGGGAGTTCAGATTAATGTGTACATAGCATGTCTGTGGCCTGGCTCCTGCAGTCAGATCCATGTGAATGGATGCTTGCATCTGGGCACTGCCCCATTAACCTTTTTGGGGTTCCACATGGAGAACAGGGTCCAGTTACAGGATTTGGGCCTTTGAGATCGCCTCTTCCAGTGGATTTTTTTCACCCTCCAATTTGGATTCTGGCTATAGGATAATGTGAGGAGAATACCAAACAGTATCGGTTGGTAAACATACTCACCCCCAGATTTTCCCGTATTTCTCATAGCATGTAGCGTCAAACGCCAAGAAACCCTGCAGAGAGAGATGTTTAAAATACAATTAGAAAAGAAGCAGGGTTTCCAGGGGTGGGGCTGGGAATGGGGCTGTAGTGGGACTAAAAGTCTAGAGCTAGCAGCCGGGCCAAGCACTCCTGTGTGCTCCAGAGACTCCTAATGTCTTTGTGAGGGATAGAATCCTATAAGAATGTCGCTGGATCTAGTTATTCTAGGGTCATATCATGCTTGAGGTTAAGGAGTCTGTAAGTAAACTGTTTGCAAGCAACTCAGTAAATAGTAACTGCAAACCAGCCACCTGTATGTGTTCACCTGTTTTGGGCAATCACTCCGGGGCTCACCAGGCCCTTCACACTATAATCAGCATTACAGAATTGTTATCCTGCATTAGGGTCCTACACAACCTGTGCATTAGAGCAGAGCTTAGCACACAGAAGAACTCAGCAATGCAGTATACAAATCTATCTATTGTATGATGAAGGACATATATTTCTGGAGGCCAGGAGACGCCTTCAAACACTCACTTTACGATACTCCAAGGCAGTTCCAAAGAAAGGCAATGGCTTTGGCCCAGGGATACCCAATTTCTTGAAAAAACCAAATGGCCAGATCCCATATCTGTAAAAATAACAGAAGATTCTGAAGATTTCAGGACTGAAAGATCTCAAAGCCTATCCGGAGGAAGTGAAGATGTTGCATTAGCTCAGGAATGAAGCACCCACTCTGGAAGCTGGAAAGTGTGGTCCAAAAAAGTTGTGCCTTGTAAAGCTATTTAATAAACATCGCTAGTGATAAACCTCACAGCTGCACCACAAATCTTTGGAGAGAGAGCCCTGAGGTAAAAGCAAGCCTCTCAGAAAGGAATAGGTGCTCCAGTAAAAACGGGGTCTTCAACCCATTAGCAAAATGCAAAAGAGAAGCCTCTCTAGGCTCATTGCCAGCTCACAGAGAGGAACCAGAAAGTAATGAGGAAATGAGAACAAAGCTTACTTTTTTTTTCATAGAAATCGAAATGGAGCCGGAAGTTAAGTCCTGAGGAGGGCTTTTGTGAAAGCTGTACTTTAATTTCATGAATTGTTCTCCCTGTGCTTAGCCCAATGTTAGTGCAGTGGTGTGTCGGGGGCCCCCGTCTGATGGGTTTCTGTTTGGATTTTGTTGACAGCTTTGCAGATTTCTCTCTTCTGAAGAACCCTTTTTTTTTTGGTGTTGTAAAGTTATTACTCCTACCTCAGGGCTCTCTGCTAAGCTTGTCTTTCGCTGTGTTGAAAGAGCTTTTCAAATACACTTCTACCCCGATAAAACGTTGTCCTCGGGAACCAAAAAATCTTACCATGTTATAGGTGAAACCAAGTTATATTGAACTTGCTTTGATCCGCCAGAGCGCGCAGCCCTGCCCCCACCCCCCCAGAGCACTGCTTTACCGTGTTATATCCAAATTCGTGTTATATCGGGTCGCGTTATATCGGGGTAGAATGTACTGTATTTGTTTTCAGATGGAGGTTACCAGCTTCCCAAGCAAGAGCTTTGTCACTAAATGAATGTTATAGCTCGAGTCTTTGTCAAGGAAACCGTATCAAAGGCCTCGTTTGGCCCAGAACAACAGCTGCCATACAGCCTGCCTTTCTTCCAGGTGACTCCTCCCTCGGACACCAGGAACCATGCTGGGGTAGGGAGGTGTAACTTACCCCTCGCTTTATTATTACTAGTTAGTATCTGTATGATGGTCATGCCTAGAAATCCCCGCTGAGATCAGTCCCATTGTGATAGGTGCTGTACAAACACACTGTACGAGAGTCTTTGTCCCCAAGAGCTTACAGTCCAGACAGCCAAGACAGACAGAGTGAGGAAAAAGGAAACATCATTATCCTCAGTTTGCATGTGGCGAACTCTTGCCAGAGCATTTGCCAGTTTTGATGACTCTGGTCCAAGTGTGCCTGTATCTACAGGGAATACTTGCTCACCACTGTACTACAGCAATCTCTGGGCTTTAGCATTGCCTAGTGGGCTTAGCATGGACCTGTAAGAAAGGAAATGTGGGCTTTTTTTTTTTCAGGGTATGTCACTGGCTTGCTGTGACCCTAGCGCAAGTCACTGGCTCCATTTCCCAATCTTCAAAATTGGGATGATGACCCTTGCCTCCCTCCCAGGGCTGTTAGGCTCAATTCACCATTTGTAAAATGTTGTGAGATCCTCAGACAGATGGTGCTACAGAAGTGACAGGTATTAGTAGGACAGGACAGAAATGTAGCCAGGGCAACACAGAATAACACACATGTTGTAATGTCAGAGTATAACCATTACATTTTCAAACAATGAAAACAAACAGAAGGTTGGTGGTGCAGCGTGGCTGCCGCTAAGCAGGCTCCTTGCCTACCCTGGCCCCATGCCATTCCAGTAGGGTTACCATCCGTCCGGGTTTCCCCGGACATGTCTGGCTTTTTCAGCTTTAAATGGCCGTCCAGGGGGGATTTCTAATAAAGTAGAAATGTCCGGGATTTCCCCCTTCCCCTCATGCAGAGTGCGGCGCGGCTGATTGGACGGCTGGGCCTGATTGAAAGCCGCTCTCAGCCACTGGGGCCTCTAGCAGCCAGAGTCCCTCCCCCGCCCCCGCAGAGCAGCGCCACAGTGTTTGGCTGCACGTGGAGCTCATAGTTCTCCCTTGGCCTGGTGGGGGGCGGGGGGGGGGCAGGCAAGGGACAGGGAACGGGGGGGTTAGATTGGTCGGGGTTTCTGTGGGGGGCTGTTGGGAGAAGGGGGTGTAGAGAGCGGTTGGGGCAGGCAAGGGACAGGGAACCGGGGGGTTAGATTGGTTGGGGGTTCAGGGGAGGCTGTCGGGCGAAGGGGGCATAGAGAGCAGTTGGGGCAGTCAGGGGACAGGGAGCAGGGAGACTTAGATAGGGGGTGTGGTCCTGGGGGCAGTTAGGGGGTGGGGGGATCTCAGGAGAGGGCAGTCAGGGGACAGGTAGGGAGTAGGGGGATTCTGAGGGGGGCGGGGCTAGGGCGGCACCCCGTGTCCTCTTTTTTGATTGTTGAAATATGGTAACCCTACACTCCAGGAAGGGACCAACGCGCCCCTGCAGCCCCGGGGGCGGGGGGGGAGCGCGGCGGCATATGACTCCGTGCCCTGCCCCTCTCTGCAAGCACTGCCGTCACAGCTCCTATTGGCCACAGCTCCCCATTCTCAGCCAATGGGAGGTGCGGAGGTGGTGCTTGCAGGCAGGAACAGCACACTGAGGGAGACCCCTGCTCCCCTGCCCCCAGGGCTGCGCTGGCCACTTCTGGGAGCGGCGTGGGGCTGGCACAGGCAGGGAACCTGTCTTAGTGGCAGCCCCTCTGTGCTGCCAGAGATTGCGATTGACTGGGAGATTCTCTAGGATCGACCAGTCGAGCGCGATCGACCGGTTGATGACCCCTGGACTAGATGGAGCTACCAGAAGGTGGGCGCATAACTGGTTGGAAAACCATTCCCAGAGAGTAGTTATCAGTAGTTCACAGTCAAGCTAGAAGGGCATATTGAGTGGGGTACCACAAGGATTGGTTCTGGATCCAGTTCTGTTCAATATCTTCATAAATGATTTAGATAATAGCATAGAGAGTTCACTTATAAAGTTTATGGATGATACCAAGCTGGGAGGAGTTGTAAGTGCTTTGGAGGGTAGGATTAACATTCAAAATGATCTGGACAAACCAGAGAAATGGTCTGAAGTAAATAGGATCAAATTCAGTAAGAACAAATGCAGAGTACTCCACTTAGGAAGGAACAATCAATTGCACACATACAAAATGGGAAATGACTGCCCAGGAAAGAATAGTGTAGGAAGAGATCTGGGAATTATAGTGGATCACAAGCTAAAAATGAGTAAATAGTGTAACACTGTTGCAAAAAAAGTAAACAGCATTCTGGGATGTATCAGCAGGTGTGTTGAAAACAGGACACGAGAAGTTATTCTTCCACTTTACTCTGCTGATAAGGTCTCAGCTGGAGTATTGTGTCTAGTTCTGGGCACCACATTTCAGTGAAATGTGGACAAATTGGAGAAAGTCCTGAGGAGAGCAGCAATAAACATTAAAGGTCTATAAAACATGACCTGTGAGGAAAGATTGGGGAAAAAAAACAATCTTTGTTTAGTCTGGAGAAGAGAAGACTGAGGGGGACAGGATAACAGTTTTCAAGTACATAAAAGGTTATTACAAGGAGAAGGGTGAAAAATTGTTCTCCTTATCCTCTCAGGATTGGACAAGAAGCAATGAGAGGTTTAGGTTGAACATTAGGAAACTTCCTGTCAGGGTAATTAAGCACTGGAACAAATTACCTAGGAAGGTTGGGGAATCTCTGTCATTAGAGCATAGGTTCCCAAACTGTGGGGTGCAACCCCTAGGGGGGGTGTGGAGGAACATTCGGGGGATGCGGCAGGCTGGGCCAGCCCCATGGGAGGCGGGGAGGGAACGCCATTCAGCCCTGCCCCGTTCCCAGCTCTGCTCCGGCCCCACCCCCAGTTGTGGTGCTGTCCCCAGCCTTAGTGCGGCTCCGCTTCTGGCCCCACCCCAGCCTTGGCCCTGGCTCCCAGGGCCAAGTCTGGGGACGGGAGCAGGAGTGGAGCCATTTACAGCCCCTGGCGTGGCCCTGACTGCCGGCCCCCACTGCAGCCCAGCTGCAGCTCTGCTCCCACACCCAGCCTCTGGCCCCTGCCCTAACCCTAACCCCATCTCTGGCCCTGGCCCTAGACCTATCCCCAGCTGCAGCCCCCAACCTCGGCCCTCTTACCCCTGGCCGCATCCCTTCCCCCTCTTCCCTGGAGCTGCAGCACTGCTCCTGGCCCTGGCTCCGGGGAGAGCACAGACAAGGCATAACTCTCAAAAGTTTGGGGACCACTGCACTAGAGGTTTTTAAGAGCAGATTGGACAAACACCTGTCAGGAATGGTCTAGTTATTACTTAGTCCTGCCTTGAGTGCAGGGGACTGATCTAGATGACCTATTGAGGTCCCTGCCAGCCCTACATTTATATGATTCTATGAAAAGACCAGTAACATTTAAATTAACAGTGGCTCTCCTTCAAGAATTTGAAAACAGCACAAGTAGAAAAGCAATGTGTAGAATTATACTTACAGTATCAGGAGAAATAGCAGTGCAATCAGGAGAGCCCAGGTCTCAATGGAAAAGCTAGGAAGAAGGTTCATTTTAGCTCTGTACCTCTCAGTTTCTTGTTCTCTATCTGACTTCTCAGTTGTTTTTTCCCTCTCTCTGCTCTAATCACTCTGGGGACTAGGGAAAGAACAGTGTCACAACTTCTTATATTTGTCTCTAATCACGTGGCTCAGTGACTAAATGAAACTTGAGCTGATCCTTTATGTAATCAAAAGGGTGGAGTCAATATCAAAGATAGTGAAAATGCCAATCTAGACAAGTAATGTTACCTTTAATAGCTCATGACAAAAGATATAATATAATCTCTAGAAATATAAAGATCCTCAGTACAAGTTCTTTAATATACATACAACCAGCTATTCCAGTTTTCTCTTGATAAAGTTCCTCCAATGTAATATTTAGTTTTAATGAGTAACCACCCAATGGGCTCTTAAACAGAAATAAATAATGTCAAAGTGACAATAAAAAGACAACATACATATATAGAGTGTGTGACAGGTGCCACCTGGAACTGGTACCACTGAGCCCTCTGACCTACCAGTCTGGGCTCCCTTACACACTGTACTGTTGTGACAAGCCACAAAGCTTTCCAGCCTGCACTTTCATGAGCATTCACACAGGTAGGGACACACCCAGATGCAGTTACACACAGGCTCTCTAACCACCAGCTTCCCAGCCTAGGACCCCAGAGCAGTACCATCCTGGCCCGGGCGGGATAGCTCAGTGGTTTGAGCATTAGTCTACTAAACCCAGGGTTATAAGTTGAGTCCTTGAGGGGGCCTTTAGGGATCTGGGGCAAAAATCTGTCTGGGGATTGGTTCCCCTTTGAGCAGGGGGTTGGACTAGATGACCTCCTGAGGTCCCTTCCAACACTGGTATTCTATGAAATCTGGCCAGTTTATGGGTTTAATACCCAATCCACCTCTCCCTCAATGTGAAGAGAGCAATGCACACTTGTGGTAACCAAGCAGAGATTTTCCCCAAGCACTCCAGTCAAAGATCACTGGTTTAAATTAAAACAAAAACAAGTTTATTAAATACAAAAGATAGATTTTAAGTGATTATAAGTGATAGCAAACAGAGCAAAGCTGATTACCTAGCAAATAAACAAAAAATGTAAACTAAGCTTAATATACTAAATAGATTAGATATGAATTAGCAGATTCTCATCCTGAGAAATGATACAAGCAGGCTGCAGATTCTTAAGGGGCAAGCTTCACTTGTCTACAGCTTGGAATCCCCAGGTCTTTCATACACAGGCTAGAAATCCCATTAGCCTGGGTTCAGCACTTCCCCCAGTTCAGTCTTTGTTCCTCAGATATTTCCAGGAGTCTTCCTGTGTGGGGAGTAAAGAACCTCAGATGATGGAACTGCCTGCCTTATATAGATTTAGCATATGGCAGGAACCCTTTGTTTCAAAACTTGGTTCCCAGACCGATTTATGGAAAAATACTGACATCCCAAAATGGAGTCCAGAATCATGTGGCCTGGTCACATGTCCTTGTAGAGTCATAGCAGCCATTACTTACAGGCTGTCTGTAGCGTTCTCAGGAATGCTCACCAGGTGTGGGATAAGCTTCTCCTAATGCTTATTGTTTTTCCTAATGGCCCATTACCCTGAATAGGCCCTTCCTCACCCACTATCTAGACTGAAAGCATCTTGCCTACTGGGCCTCACCCAGGTGTAACTACATTTGAAATATAGATACATAGTCAATATTCATAACTTCAGATACAAAAGTGATACGTGCACACAAGTAGGTAATCATATTCAGCAAATTAGAACTTTTTCAATGACACCTCACATGACTTATCTTATATAAAATGCATCATAATTATGCTATAATCATATCATATAATAATATCACTATGAAGCATATGGGGTGCAGAGTCACAGAGTGATCCCAAGGGAAGGCATGAGAGTTGTATTGTGCAGGAGTCCGAATGGGTATTGATGCAGTATATGGTAGCGTCCCTTCTCTGGTGACCCAATTAGCTTCTGTAGAATTTAAGGTTTAGTTTTTAAACAATTATGTTTCTAGTCCTAACAGTTCTGAAGAAAATGTATCTACCATGACCCAATAAAATACTGTCTGCTTGCATCTGTAGATCATCTGCGACAGAAGCTGTAAGAGAAATCTGAACTGCCCCATTCATCTCAGTAGGATGCTAACAAGTTTAAAGTCTACGTTTTAGAATAGTCTACACACTTTGGTTACTGATCATTTTCACAGAAACATCCTGTTATTCTGGGGCCTGTGAGCAGAGATTGTGTAGGGGTACCATAACTTCTAAAAAATCTCACCTTTATCCTGGAACCAGGCAACAGCCCTCTTCTCACAACAACCCAACACAGAAACCATGAAACCGAAACTAAAAACAGATATGTTGTAAATCTTTCCCTGAAGGATGGCACAAATATATTCGGGTGCTTTGGGAATAGCTTTCCAGAGACACAGCCACATGGTGTAAGAAGATTATTAAGGTGTGCCGTTCTAATGCAGTTAGTTGTCAGAACAATAGCTAGGGCAGCAGGATGTGTCCTTCAGGTAGGTGGGTCCTATGTTATTATTTAGGGCTGTACTAAGAATAAGACTTTAAAGTGAACACACTTCCTTCATATTGACATGTTGTCTCTAAAAGGTCCCTTACTGAATTCCATTGCAGTCTAACTTGTAAGTATTAGGAGCATCAAATGCCTGGGTGTCTCCAAGGACATTGCTGTGGTTGCTGATGGATAGATTGATGTCTGGATAACATCAGAGAGCAGCATGAGTGGCAGAGTCTGACCTTATCTCAAGAGGATCTGTATTTCTCCTCGCCTTCTCCCGGCCTCTGCTCTAACCTCCAGATACCAATCAATCACAGATTAGTGTCTAATAACAGCAATCTTCTTAAAAGTGTGACATGGGTAGACAAGTTTTTGACAAGGTTAGATAAGCTTGTGGCAAGTTGCTGTTGTGTCCTCGATGCAGGTTAGACTGCTTGATCTAAGAGGCCTTTTCCAAGCCTGTCAGCTAGGATTCTATGACCATAATTATTTTCCTCTGTTTCTCCCCTTGCAAAATTTGCTATTTCCTTGCAGTGAATTTAGTGTTGACTAAAGGTGCCAGAGTCATCCTATCAGAAAGAAGGGGATGTTGTTTATCCACAGAACAGAAGTGCTGTTAGCTTTACCACTCCCTCAGTCCCCAACCCCACTCGGACCCAACCATCTCATAGGGGTAAGAGAAGTTCAGACTCCATGCTCATTGGGAGCTCACTGCTGGGACTGTCAACAAGACTGACGGTGTCAACCCTAAGTATTGGTTATGCACTGGGGACACAAGACCAACTGGACTGTGTCTATTGACACAGCTGATAGATGATAACTTCTGGTCATATTGATCTGGGCCAGATGAATGTCAGTGACCTAGAGATGAGTGATTCAGTCTCCCACCTCAAGTTCCCTGATTCATCCACTTACGGACATAACTTTACACAGACAAAAAAATGTTGAGGGATGCTTTTCTCTTTGTGTGCCTGTCAACAGCCTACTGCATTTGACTCAATATGAATGAGTCTGGATGTTCTCATTCCAGATAGGGAGCAAGGCCTGGTCTCCACTAGGCATATTCTCTCAGCTTCTCAATGGTAGAGAAGTAGATTCAGTTGTTCTGCAGTTTGCAAAGTTCAGCTATCCAGGCAGTGGTGGGAGAGCAAAATAAGTCACAGGCATTTTAAACCAGCTGGCAGCTACTGGGCAATGTAGCCAAGGAAGCTGACTGGCTCTGATTTTACATGGGAGATAGGGATGCTACAGGTCAGGCACGCAAAGTGGCATTCTCATCACGGGGAAAAGTACACTGTGGGATGTCTAACAAGACAGAGTTCTGGGTGGAGGGAGGACAAGATTTATCTGTTACAGCAAAACTACCATGTACCTAACCCACTACAGGAACTGAACCATGTATTAGACTATGTAGCTAGTATGGGTAGATAGGATATATTGATTATTAAGTGTGCTATATGGACACAATCTGTGATTTTAGCCGACTCACTGCCCACCTAGAGACATGGTAAACTGTTGCTGTATGGACAGAGCTTAAAAAGGGGACAATCATTTTTATCACACCAGGGTGTTGGGAAGTTTTATTAATGCTTAGAAAGAATTTGAAGGGTGTTATAGAAATGATAAGGAATAAACAACCCAAAGGTACAATTTGAGGTTTTTTCACTGCGTTTAGGGAAAACATGAGTATTAGAGCTGGTCAAAAAATAGAAAAATCCATTTTGTGGGACATTCTGAAGTGTTCCATTTGGCAGGGTTTCGGGCAGAACAATTTTTTGTTTTGTTTTCTAAAATTTTCACCAACTATTTTTCAAAACATTTTGAAATCTCAACATTTCAGAAATTTTGGAATTTCAAATTTTCTGAAGTTTGCAAATTTTCATTTCCCCTCTCTCTTACAACCCTGTTGCTTTTTTTTCTGCTTTGCCATTAAGTGCAATGAAGTGAATAATGTTCAGGCTCTTTTCTCCACACTCCCACACTTTTTCCTTTTTCTACTCTGTAACTCCTCAAAACTTCCTCCACTTCTGAAATGCAAGAGTGGCCAAATTACCATGTTTTGTTTTTTCTTTGTCCGCTCTGTCATTTTCCAGAGTTGGAGAAATTTTGAAACTTGCAGCATGGCACAACGGAAAAAGAACTCATAAAGCCCTGGACATCATTCTTTCTGTTGCATTCAGTAGGAAAGAGGGAAAAGGAAGGAGAAGGGAAAAAACATTTTGAAAATTTATAATTTTCAGTTTTCCCAAACTGAAATAAAGCAAAACTTGTGATTTTAGTATGAAACAGAAAATGTTTTGTTTCAAAATTTCCTCATTGAAAAGAAAAAGGCAAGTGATATTTTCTGGGGAGGAAAAAATTATTTTCAATAAAACACCATTTTTCAGTGGGAAAATTTGTTGATTGAAAAAATTCTACCAGCTCTAATTACTGTAGAATCATAGCCTTTCCCTGAGTGCTTAAATTGTTTTTAAGGAATGATAAAGTGAGTCCAAAGGAAAGGTCAGAGTCCCTTTAACTTTTATAGATATATCCTTTAGTCACGAAAACTTAGAAAGCTGAGTTGCTAAACACACAGTCCTATCTTATGCAAACAGTAAAAGAAGATATGAGCGTATAAGAAAACAGGAAATGATAACTTTTCTCACTTCCAGGCTTAGGGCATATCACTCCTCCTGTAGAAATGCCCTGGGGAGGACATCTGGATAGCAGAGAATTCCATGAGCAGGGGCTCCCTGGGATTCACTAGACTCCAGGGCCTGTCATTCACAGGCTCTGTGTCCCAACTCCTGGTTCAGCTCCCTGGCATTGAGCTTTCTTTGAAGCCTCACTGTCAGGGCTTCCCTCCATTGCTGCTGCCTCTTGGAATCCCCCTTAAAGGGGGTCCCTCAGTGTAGAAGGGGATATGGAAGAGTTATTGTAATGTCAGGCTGTGTTAGCTCCCTGTGCCCAGCCAGAGTTTCCCCAACCACACAGATGGGGCACCCCAAAGGCAGAGACTGGGGGAGTAAGTGTTGTGAAAATATGACTGCTCACCATGGAAAGTGTGTGTGTGTCGGGTTGGGGGGAAATCTACAAGGAAAGTACACTCTGCCCCTGCCCCCAGCCTAATACTGGCCAGACAATCTGGTCCCTTTTGCCTTATTTCATTGCCAGAGGGACAGTGATCACAATCCTTTGTGCATTCATGATAAGACACTTGCCTCAGGCTAGTGGAGGATCGAGAGTCACCATTTTGTTCCCTGAGGTGTAGAGTTCTCCCATGAGGGGGATGCTCTGGGATTTCTTGTTTTCAGACTCAGGACTCCAGTTTTAACAGTGCAGAAACTCAGTGATTTATGTTAAGAAAATGGGAGACCAAACTGAAATTCTCACTGCTTCAGAGTTTCCCATTTCTCCCCTCATCCCCACAGACTGCCCCTTCATTCTGTTCAGCCACTGCAGGTCGGTCTTTATCCTGGCACTTTCAGCATCATTGAGCGTTTTGATACACCCCTCTCTTAACAGACATTTTCACGCAGGTTTGTATCCTGTCAAAGCCCAAGTCTGAAGTGCTTTTAAAAGCCATACTTTACAACAAATTTCTGGAGAGACTTTTGCTGCCTGCCTACCACTAATACCTTGAAGCTGCTCAGGCTAATGTGATAGTGTCTTTCAGGAAAGAAAAATAATACAGCATTAAAGTGTCCTGAAAGCATCCCAATTCCCAAAGAACTTTTTATATGCTAATTTGTATGTGTGTTAAGTTGCTTCCATATGCTTCACTATCTTCCCATACTTAATTGGCTCTCTCCAGCCAAGCCATAATATGGGGTTCAGTTGCTGCATAGGCAAATACTGATGGTTGGGAGGGGAAGCAATTGATTTTCCCCTGGCCTCCGCAAAGTTTTAGTGAGCCATAGGCAAAATATTTCATAATAAAGACTAAATCTTGGTTTAAGTGATAAAAATATACTGCTTCTGGACGCAAAGGAAAGGAAAGTTGCTGTATATCTGAGGGTCTTTAATGATAATATATGATCTTCTAGCTATAGATAACGTCAGTACTCCCACTCAAGTATACTTCCTTGGGTTTTAAATCCTCCCTGAATATGCAGCAAAATGTAATGAAATCCCCTGGACGCTAAGGACCACATCCTGAGCTTTGGAGCTATGTAGAAAGTAGGACATTTGTCAGATGTTTTGCCAGTTAAAGTCATAACTCTGAAGCTTACCAACCTTTTTTCATTTCCTTAAAAGATGTAATTATATTCTCTCTTAGTCTTGAAACCATACCATTCTCTGGATAATTCAGTAACTGTCAGCAGCACATTTTGCTGCCCAATCCAGTATCAATGAGTGTTTCAGAGCCTCCAAGTTTAGCCTAGTAGAATTAACTGAGAGTAAGTAAAAGAAAGAATTTGTCTCCTGCTATCTCTGCATCTGAACACCTAAGGTATGATACAATAAAATACAAGGTGCTCTCTCAGAAGCGAGCAACTGGAAATATCCTGCACACATGCAAAATAGATGAGATCACCAACAGGGATGTTAGGTTGATTAAGCAACTGAGGTCATATGTTAGGTTTGTCTAGTCAAAAATGCTCACAAGGCAGGTTTTCTTAGCAGCCACAGAACCAGATCATGTGAATAAGGCATGGAAGAGTGTGAACTGTGAGGTTCCCAGGATATTCGTGGAGACTGGTGGTTCTGTGGTACAGCATAGGGTCATCCGTTATAACCAGCCTGATTTTTTCAGGGACGATGGAATACCTCTGTCAAACTCAGCAGCCGACATCTGGCTCTGGAATGTGAGGGGCTGGATCAGGCAGACAGGACTTCTGATACCAGGCAGTGTGGGTGGAGGTGCGACAAATCTAATCACTGGCACCCCCAGTGGCCAGTTTCCAGTGTGGTTAAAAGAATAAACGAAAAGTTCCCAGAAGTAAAGACCTGGGATTTTGCTGATGGGCCTTGTGCCCATGAGATGGGGGAGATCTTGTGACCTTCGTGGACTGAGGTCCCCCTTGCGGGGGATGGTGGTAGGACTCAGATAAGCAAGCTGGTCCCAGGAGTAGGCTAAGGGGAGTCTACCCTGAGTTATGGATAGGGCCTTACCAAATTCACAGTCCATATTGGTCAATTTCACGGTCATAGGATTTTAAAAATAGTAAATTTCATGATTTCAGCTCTTTAAATTGGAAATGTCATGGTGTTGTAATTGTAGGGTTCCTGACCCAAAAAGGAGTTGGGGTGGGGGGGCGGTTGCAAAGTTATGGTGAGGGAGGGTTGCGGTACTGCTACCCTTACTTCTGCACTGCTGCTGATGGCGGCCCTGCCTTCAGAGCTGAACAGCTGCAAAGCAGCGGCTGCTGGCCGGGTGCCCAGTTCTGAAGGCAGAGCCACCACCAGCAGCAGCGCAGAAGTAAGGATGGCGTGGGATGGTATTGCCGTGGAAGCAATTATGAAAATGCTTTGTTGTCATTACCCAAAGCAAACCTCTTCATGTGTATGTTAAAATCTGGCACAGTGGGTGCACGTGAATCATTCAAAATGGTGGAACTTTTAAAGGGTGCCAATTGTAGTTGCTCAAATCAGATAGTTAGGCATGGGATTGCCCAATTTCATATGCAAAGGGATGTATATTTTGCCCAGAGTATGAATAAACCAATATCTTCGAGGATCTGGGCACAAATGACTATGCATTATTATTATTCATTTTCCCTACCATAATTCCAGTTTCCCACAGTATGGCTCACCATACTATAACCATAGGGGAAAGGTTAAATTTCCATTCAGTCATGGTCACAGTTCTACTAGATAGTAAGGGTTGAGTGATTTTAAGGCTTTATAATAACAAATAAGTCTGGTAATAGCTGTAATAGGTGGGATTTTAGGTCACAGATCACTTTTATATCTAGTTTTGCCAATATTTTTAGTTCCTTTCTGCCTTTTGTAAATGTAATGGCTGTGGGTCACCACTGCCCTCTGCTGGATGAAATCAGACCTGCACAAGGGATTGTAATCATGTCACTCTCTAGCGGATTGCTTGGGGAAATAAACACACACACACACACACACACCACACTCAGTGGAAAAGGCATGTATGGTTTGTTTTTAAAGTGAATGTTCAGAGGGGTATTCTGTCCTATTTTGTTCAATTTAGCTGATAGCAATGGTTCAGTTATGCAGAATTTTGCAATCAGTGGCCATTTTAAAACAAATTCATGTGCTAGAGAACAAAAATAATTACTTATAAAGTATACACGCACATAAAGAAAGCCAAGCTGAGAATCCTGGTGGTCCGGCCACTTCGGAAACACTACTCTCTACAACCTGGCTAGTTGCAGGGATAGGTCTCATAGCTTCTCTGTGGTCCTGCCACTAATGGGTAACCTCACTCACTCGTCTGCACAGGGCCAGTACATTACAATATCCTCCACATATACAAGGAAGATCCAGGTATGCTGTACCCTCTCCAGCAATGTGTGATTCTACATGGCTTAATACACCACTGGAGTTATATATCGTCCTTCTATCCTTTTGGGGCCCAACCTTGCAAACCCCTTACTGCCAACCATCATCTCACTGAAGTCAATGGGACTGAGTATGGTAGTAAGTGCTATGCTCAGTAGTACAGGTTTTGTATTGTGTGTCACCATCACAACAGACAAGGTAGGTTCATGTGTTTACTCCCTGCCTCCAACTCTTTCCTGGTCAGCTACCTAAGTCTGCCCCCAGGTACAGGTAATGTGTACAGGGTTATTTCAAGGCATTTTCCATCACACACTAATACATCCTGGCTGATCTTTTCTTTAAATAGCACTGCTTCCGTGTCTATAGTTCTGTGCAGCTTTAGATTAGATCCTCTTTTTGTATTCCATTTCATTTGGGGGACTCTAGCCTTGCATACGTTTATTTTATGGGCGTTCAGGTGATTCAATCTATGTGGACTGTTATTCAGATAGCCTATAGTGGTCCCTTCTATAGCATATATTTATAGTAAGGTGGCTATATTGTAGGAAAAAGGCTGCGTCTTGGTGATTGCAGTTTATGAATGAGTCTGAAATTTCAAGTGAGTTTGTGAGTACCTGGACAAGTGACTGCAACTCATTTAACCTCATGGACCCAGTTCATGAGGTCTCTGGAGTTTATTTATTTTAACCTCCAAAGTTTACGTAGTTACTGTGTCCTGTTGGAGATCAAAAGGGCTGATCTGTAAGCACATGCCTTGCAGCCTGATGTGTCTAAACAGCCTGTTTCTTTGTTTAATATTTCATTGGTAACCAGAATGGTTAACAGTATTACAAAATCATAGAGGGCAAGGGGGAAAAGATAAAATAGCTTTTGGCTGAACACGCCAAAGGATTCCGAAAATAGAGATGTCAGAAAAGATGGAAATGTCTACTCGACACATTATAAGAAATGAAAAATCATACCGCTCCGAAACAGTAGCATTGTTTATGGGATCCCTGGATTTGGCATTTCAGGCCTGTTTCTAGATCTGTGTCCCGCCAATACTCCCCCACACCACCACTATGCCCACCTTTTGGCTTGGTTCCCTGGTAGAACAAGCAGCCCTGTCCAGGCTACAACGCTCTCAGCAACAGAGAACATTTGACTGTGGTTCTGAGAAAGTCCCCAGTAACTTCTTCCTCCCAAAGGAATAAAGTCCACAGATCTTTCGGGCTCTCTGAAGAGTTTATCTCTGTGGTAAGGACTCCTGTGCTGCCCCCAGGTTGAAAGACTTTTATTGCTGTTCTTTTAATTTAAAGAGAAGTGTACTTTAGAAAATTGCTCACTGTGTTCTCACCAGAGAGCTGTGGAGTCTTTGCTGCCTGAGGCTGGAACTATACATTAGCTGGTATTGATGCCTCTGAGGTGAGTTCAGGTGCAAATCTGACAAGACAGGTATAAATGGCAAGAACAGAAATAGAAGCTTTAAAGCAGAATTAGTCCCCCAGGTTGACGCTTGTGCCTGTGTGCCCAGCAGCGGGTCAGGCTTTCGGGGCGGGGGAGGAAGCAAAGCGGGTAATAGTGGCTTCAGAACCGTTCTTTGCAGTTTAAGGGCCTGATCCTGTAATCCTCACTCCCATGAAGAGTCCCACTGATGTCAATGCAGCTGGGTACTTGAATGAGGATTTTGAATCAGGCTCTAATTAGGGAATTCTGAGCTCATTCATTACGAACAGTGTCAGATTTTGCACGGCTATCATCAGTTGCCTCAGGCAGCTCTAAATTCACCTTGATGTTGATTTACCCATTTTGAGAAGCCTTTTAAAAAAATGTTGCGCTTAGTAGCTCTCATGTCCTGAGTCAAAGGTCCATTTTATTCCTTCCCTATGCAATCAAACTCTAGAGTGGGCTGTCTCCTGTTATCTACTGTTTTCCAACCAATCAATGAATTTATTAATGCTGAGTTCCATTTCAATTTGGACACTGTTAGGAGAATGGACGCATATTCCTTCCTGTCTCTCGCTGGGCTGTATCTACAGTCCCAGCAGCAATCCTCTGCCCTGTTCGGTAACTCTCAGCTTCCCGGGGCCAAAATGTATGACAAAGACCTTTATAATCTAGGACAAAGACCTGAACTGAAGGGCAATGTGATAAATAATGGCAGAAGAAGCTTGACATGATGGGGCATTCATTTCTTCAGTATGAATTATTTTCTGTGCTTTTCTTTTTGGAATTCATCATTTTACCCTTTCTCCGTGCTAAACAGTGAAATATGACATTATCTGTTAAACTCTTCTAATGGGACATAAAACTAATGATGCTCTGGACAGCTTACAGTCAGAAGCATAAACACAGTGAAGACAAGACACACTGGAAGACCCAGAGGAGGGATTTAATTTTCAGGCGTTCTGTCTGTCTCTGTAGTTCATACTTCCCAACTGTCCCACATTTTGAGCGACGGAGTCCCAGGGTTATTTACACAAATTTGGGGTCCCCTCTCTTTTAGGGTGCAAAGTTGTTTCCATCAGAAATGCAGAATCACGTCACTGAGGTTATAGAAAGAGTTATTTGCACTGAAGGAATTAATCCTACAGCATATTTACAAAATGAACAGGAGTACTTGTGGCACCTTAGAGACTAACAAATTTATTAGAGCATAAGCTTTCGTGGGCTACAGCCCACTTCTTCGGATGCTGTAGTCCACGAAAGCTTATGCTCTAATAAATTTGTTCGTCTCTAAGGTGCCACAAGTACTCCTGTTCTTTTTGCGGATACAGACTAACACGGCTGCCACTCTGAATACAGCATATTTAGTTTCCTGAATGAAATTTTGGGGGACCCTTATTTTGAACACATTGCAACACACATTTGGGACTTGGCAGCATGAAAGGTATGCTTTAGTTACCCAGCTAAACTTCACTTCTCAAGATGCAATAGAAAGGAAATTTGATGTGGGTTAGGGCTTCTGGACTAATTGGAAGCGGCAATCCAACTCCAGGATGATGTGGATCCCAAAGGAACCATGTGCTGTTGAATCCACTTGAGTGGAATAATATGAAACTCTCGGTTGTCCAGCGGAATTGCTGCCTCTGGAAATCCCAGCACTGCATGTCAGGAGCAGCAGCCCGAAGTTGATAGAGAAGTGAATAGAAATCAATATTATCAATATCTGTCAGAATTATAAAGACTAAGATGTTCTGTCAGCAGTAACAAATAATCAGCAGGGTGTAGGTATGCTGTCTTGTAACACCACACATTGCAGTCTGAAGTGCAGATTCATCCCTGTGCGGCTGTGCAGTGACAGTGAGGAAATTGTTTGCCCCTTCTCTGGTCTGGGGAAGCAGGGAAGCCCTGAGACTCTCCTAAGTTATGCCCCTCTTTGAAAGGGCCTATAATGCTTTATGGAGGAGCAGAGTCACTGAGGCATCAATCTGCTCCAGCCATGTCCCCATTTCCTTGCACTTAACACCCCACTGCTACCTCCATCTCGCATCCACTCTGGGGATCCCTGGAAGTGGTACAGAGCTGGGCAGTGGAGCTGGGTCAGCAGGTGGGTCTAGAGGACCCCAGCCCTGGGGCAGTGATGGAGGCCTTACTCTTGTCTACCTTGAGCAAATGGCCACAGAGCAATCAAGAATCAGCCCTGAGAGTTTTGCCAATTATTTAAATGGGAGCTGATCCTGTCCATTAGAATATATTGCAAAGGCGCAATGACGTGTTTTAATCACCCTCGCTCTGTCTGAGATATATAATATCACTGCACAGTGAAGTGCACTTTTAGTATGAGAGATTGTTCATTAATCAGGTCTCTGGAAAAGCTGAATCCACTAACCCTGTAATTTTCCAAGCTGGGAAATCTCAGGCTGGGGAACTAACTATTCTTAGATGTGCTTGTAACTGTTCAGCTCCATTTTAAGATAACAGCGAGCAGAGGAGAGAGAGAGAGTTCTCTCTTTTAATAAAATAAAACTTGAGCAAATATTTTAGTGCTTCATAGTTCACTCCATACCACTGCACAGGGCTGCTGTCCTGTAACCCAAGCAAGAAGCTTGGAGCAGGAGCAAATCGATTCATATTATAAAACGGCTGTGTTAGAACCAAACAATGCTGCAAAGTGCTGAGGGACCTCCACGCCTCATTGACTTCAATGGGAAATGAGGATGCTCATACCATCCAGAAGGAACTCAGCCCCTTTCTGGATCTGGGACAGATGTTGGTGTTTGTTGCCTAGATGAATTAAAGGGCTGCAGAGGCAGAGAATATGATTCTCTTCTTATCTTGTTTCAAAGTCCAGGTAATAGCTATATTGTTTCAAAAACCAAATGATTTTTTTAAATTAACAGTAGTAGAGTTCTCATTATCACAGCCCTAAAAATAAAGCAGACAGGGGAAGGGTAAACACTGGTGAGAAAACAGACTTCTCTTTCAAATTTGCAAGAGATTATCTTAGGCAGTGAGAAAAAAGAGTCTGAAAAATTACCCCCAAAAAAACCACTTTTCCAGCCTCCTCTTAAAGGTCTGGTTCCCCCTTGCTCTCTTCCTCCCCCACATGTTAACCTGCTGTGAATTTTTTTTAAAGGTAATCATCTGAATGTGGAGCAGTGTCTTTCAAAACAGGAAGCCAGCCAGACCAAACAGTTTGGCCTAGGTCATCTCACCCACTCCTGTCCACAAGGGCAGTCCAGCTGCTTTGGCAACGCAGTTCCTCTACCAATATAATGGTACTCCTTGGGTCCATGCAGGGGGAGGAGCAGAGGCAGCGTGGGCCCCAGGGGAGAAGTAGACGGGCCATGAAGGATGCACATAATCCCCTCTTGGCCTTGAGAACTGAGATGTAAATGATAATACAGCGTCCTCTTTTCCATGTAGCTTCCCACCTCCCCTAGGGATCCAAGGGAGTCCCTGGTAGTGAGGCCCCCAAATAATTAGCAATGTTGACAATTGAATCGGCATCATTAGACTTCAGAGTAAACGTGCCTTTGAGATGAGTGGAGTAATTAACACCTCTTTTAGGGGCAGATGATGCTGTCCTTTACCCATTGCATGCAAAGGCTGAGTAAGTGGGCTTTGCACAGAAACTCGAATTCTTCACTCCACTGCTACCCTGGAACTCCTGGGGGTTTGGGCAGGGTAAGACAGCTTTTGTTGTACAGTCAGGGCTCTGCTGAAGCCCTCCTCGCAAAAGCTCTCCGGGGGATGCGGTGAATTGGTGCATCTCCTACCAGATCAGGACTGGCCAGTCTGTGGGCTCCAGGGCCATGGGCATAGTTTGGAGGGACATGCGGGGGGGATGCCCTCCCAAATGACAAGCCTCTGGCAGGCATGGAATTTGCCCCTCACACGCAGCCCAGTTGGCCTAGCTGGAGCTGCCCCTCCCCAGATATAGAAGTCAAACTATATGTCCAGGGCCCCATGTTGCGGTGGGTTTCCTGCACATCTTCTGCTGCTGCTCCTTCCGTGTGGCAGCTTTAGGGCCACGACAGTCCCACGGTCCTGGTTGCACCAGCTCAATCCCAGTCCAGGTTGTGACTCAGGCCCATGATTTTAGCATATCAATGTCCCTTTCAAATTGGCATAAGTTACCATATGAAGCAGTGAGGTCAGTGGAGTTGACAGCGATAAACACACCGTCACAAAGGGTAACATAGTTCAGAACAGACTCTGCTCTTTCTTATCGCAATGAATCCAGAACAGCTCTGAGTCAGAGCTGGTTTTGACTTGAATTCTTTACTTCCTGAACAAAGACTGGTGATGCGCCATAGTGGCCTCTATTAATCTTATCCCCCCGGAATCCTGAAAGGCTCGTGTGAAAGGCATCTCTGTGTTTGTGCTCGCTCGCTTTCATGAAGGTGACAGTGAGAAAGGAGTGACAGTCCCGGTGGAAAGGGCCTTACTCTCTGTTACATTCCATCGGTATTTAAGAGTGAATTCTATGAAACCCCAATACATTTCTCTACAAGCCTATTGGTTTAATCCTTATTTCATGTGAGGGGGCTTTTCCATGAGAGTGCTTCTGAGTCTGTGCTTGGACAAAATTGGTGGTTTGGGCAGCGCTTCCAGGTGATCAGGAAAGGTGCCGCTATGTCTGCGTTTGTACAGCACCTAGCACAATAGGCTCTTGGTCCAAGGCTGGGGCTCCTAGATGCTACTGCAGTACAAATTATAAATAATAATAATAATTGCTAGCAAAGCCTCTTGCATTCTTCAAAGAATTTGGCTTTCTGCTACTCGCTGCCCCGTCCTGGATTCTCTAATATTGCTATAGACTTTTTGGACCATTAGCATTTTGGGGTAAAATCAGCCTCAATCACACTTGGGGAATGACATAAAAAACTGGATTCCCAGCCCCCTGCTCTCATCACTAGCCCCCGCTCTGTTCCCTGAGGGGCAAGACATGGCGATACCTGAGTTCGAAATAATAGGAAGCTGTGGAAATTAGTTTTCTACAGAACCTTTCATCCTCCCCATATCGAAACCCTTTGTGAAGTCAGGATCTGTGGGAAGTGTGTAGGGAAGCAGCACTGCTATGATCTGATCAATAAAAAGTTTTACACATAGACCTGGATGTTGGCAAAAGATGGCTAAGGAGTGTGGCCGAAACAGCTCTTCACATGAAAACAAGATGTTTATTGGTAGTTGAATACCCTGCTAAGCTGCAATCAGCGGCCGGGTCATGTAAATTGAAGCCAACGCTGTTTTAGCTTGGAGTAGGGCGCAGCAGGTTAGGGCTGTGCGTAGGATTCGCTGAAATTTCCCTGTCCCAGTGTGAGATCACAGGATGATAAACATGCAGCATCACAAGACCCGAGATTGTTGATACTGGATCTAAGAGTTAGAGCCAATAACATTTTATATTATCCTGTAATACAGATTCTTCACACCATGAACTAGTTTTCCTGGATTTTTATTGAGGCAATAGACAATAAAAGGAAACTAATGGATAAGAAACCACAGCCGCAAGATAGCTAAGCTCCCCTCCCCCTATTGCATTACAGTCCTCACTGTCTTAGTGCAAAATAGCACCACCACGTGAGGCGTGACAACAGCAAAGGATGTTCATGGAGAGTAAAGCTCACTAGATTGCAGCTAGATTTTTCGACACCCATCAGTATGTTTACCTCTCTTTGCACTAAGACTCACCATTGGGCTATCCCATGTAATGCGACACCGCTGGGTGAGCCATCAGCAGTGGGGATCAGATCTGGGACCTCCTGAAGCGTGAGACTCTACTGTCAGAGCTAAAAGACCCAGCTCCATTAGTCCAGTCTGTAGCAGGAGCATCACTCTCTATATGTGGCCCAGCCACCACTAGAGGGTGACAGAGAGCCACATGGAGTAGATGTGAGTTATGTGGTATTGGGGGCGGTGCCTTTGAGGACTCAGCTTGCCAGACAGAAGGGCTAGATGGGGCACTGGCTACACACAGCAGTTGGAACTGGACGCGGACTAGCGCCAAGCTCATACAAGCACCTTAAACACGAACAGATCACTGAACACCACAGGTTACGCTCAGAGGAGGCTTAGATGATAAGATGGTTGAAACACAAGTGTCTGGTCTATCTAGTGGTCTCACCATTGCTAGCACCGTTGGAATTGCACTGGTGCTGGAACAATGGTAGGAGAATTCCTGTAAGTCCTCAGCGTAGCCAAGACCAAAGAGCACTGAGTGGTCCGGTGTTTGACTAAGGTTTGACTCACCCCAAGCTGAGATGCCTCTTAAGGAGAAGCCAGTTTCTTATCTGGTGGGGATAGAAGTAGATTGAGTGTAATGAGTTTGCAGCAGTACTTTTCTGATATACCATATAATAATTCTGTAGTATTGTGCTATGATCCTCCTTGTGTCTCAGCAGTATCATGAACAGTAATACAGATTAATAGGCTGATCCTGCAACCCTGACACGTGAATGAATAATCTGAGTAATTGCCCAGTAATTGAATTTGTCCTGGTAAATTAATAACATTCTAGCCAATGTATCAAAGAAATTATATAGCTGTCTGAGGGTCATGCTGGCCATAGGTGAAACCTCAGAACTGTAAATCTAGGGAGAATTACCTTCCAAGACTATCGTGTAGATAGAATGAGTTCAGGCAGAAATGCTTAGGCCATTCTCAATGCTCTAACTATACAGGTAATGACTAGTAAAGCAGCCATTTCGCAAACAATATTTTGCTGGTTTAACAAGTTACTGCCCCTGTTTGTTCCTTCTCCGGGCCCATGGGTTCGTGGGAAACTCAAGTTATCTCTTCTAAAGGGTGTTAGATGGGAAAGGTCTGTCCCTGGCTGGGATGGTTTCCCCCCTCATCCCTACTTCTAGTTCTTAGTAGTTTCCTTTCATCCCTCCTGGGCCTTTGTGAAGACAACTTTTAACATGCAGTGCATAGTGCTGGTTATAGGGCTTTAATGCACAGCCTTGGGCATGTTATTCCCCTCTTTAAATCCCTTCACTGGCTTCTCATCCACTTCTTCATCAAAGCCAAGCTCTTCACTTTCAAAGTTCTTCATAGCTCTGCTCCAGCCCAGGGCCGCCCAGAGGGAGGGGCAAGTGGGGCAATTTGCTCCCTCCTCCTTCCCCTTCCCCCATCCCCCGGCGCCTCAGCGCGCCGTGTCCAGGAGCGGCCCTGGACAGCACTACAGCCACGTGGCCTGAGCTCCTCCCACTCGGAGCCGTGTGGTAAGGGGGCGGGGCTGCGAGCTCCGGCGGGCCAAGCGGCAGGAGCTCCTGGACGTGGCTCGCTGAGGGTCTGGGAGGCGGGGGTAAGCGGCATGGTAAGCCCCTCTGAGCCGGGCACCCCCCAACCCCATCCCCCCCCAGCCCTGACCCCCAGCTCCAAGCCCAGCCTCTCTGAGCCGGGCACCCCCTCTCTCCTCCCCCCCCCCGCAGCCCTGACCCCTAGCTCTGAGCCCAGCCCCTCTGAGGCTGACACCCCCCTGACCCCATCCCCCCCCACAGCCCTGACCCCCAGCTCTGAGCCCAGCCCCTCTGAGCCAGGCACCCCCGGACCCAGAGCCCAGCTCCCCATCCAGCCCTGGGCAACAGTAATGCCACCCCCAGGCAGCGACAGCCCATTGGCACCAACCATCACCATCACCCAGTGACAGCCCATTATGTAATTGCAAATGTATACATACCATTAAAGCATTTAATTTTTTTAAATAATGTATTTCGTGTATTTTCAAATTACATTCAAAATTTCACTGGCTATTTTTTACATTTCCAAATACATGTTACCATAGTATTGCAACTTTTTTTTTATGGAAGGGGCCCCTGAAATTGCTTTGCCCCAGGCCCCCTGAATTCTCTGGGCGGCCCTGCTCCAGACTACACCTTTGTTTGCCTTTTCCTCCTGCTTCCCTTCTCATTGCCTGTACCACACTTCCTCTCTGTTTGTCTCTTCCCACCTCCTACGATGCCACCCCCTGTGCTTGGGATTTATTTCCCTTCCTTGCTAGGATCCCTCTTGCTCCACATTCAAATCCCTTCTTAAAATGTGCTTCTGGCTATGTCTTTCTCCATGAAATGAGGAGAGACTATTTCTCCAGCTTATCTCCTGCCTCCTGCCTGTGCCCTTATTATGTCAGGTAGGGCAGTTTCAGACCTAAACTTCATTCCTGCTGATGATGTCTCCCTTTCCTTACTACAGCTTATTGGCCTCAGAAACGTTGAATTAGCAAACCCAGGCCTCCTGCACACAGAAGACATTATTTCCACCTCATTTGAAGTTTACTGCTCCACAGATTTTTGCTGTGCTCCTTCCAGATCCCTAGTAATTTTGCTCCATAATGATGGGAGCGGTGCCTTGTAATTAGTTTGAGCGAGGGTGCCATTTCCTAGAAAATGAGTTGTTTTGGGAAGGTACTGACTGTTCTCTATTCCTGGGAGACATTAACCCCTGAATTTTCAAACTGGTGCTTGGGGCTTTAGTTGTGCTAATCACAGTGAAATTCAGTGCTTTGAAAATGCATCCCTAAGTCTTACACTCAGGTACGCCCCAGCATTGTTCTCACAGGCCAATTTATGCTTGATGCTGCAAGTCCTTGTGAGGCACCCAGCTGCATACACAAAGCAGTTGTGCTCCAGTGAAAGTATGAGTGAAGTCCAAACATGGGTACAAGTTAACGTAGGTGCTAGGCATGCTACTATACTATGAGCAACAGCTAGTCACAAGTCCCTTGTGCACCTAATGCAGGGGCGGCTCCAGGCACCAGCGCAGCAAGCGCGTGCCTGGGGTGGCAAGCCACGGGGGGCAGCCTGCCAGTCGCTGGTGAGGGCGGCAGTCAGGCGGGCTTTGGCGGCTTGACCGCGGGAGGTAAGCCAGTCCCATGGTGTCGGCGGCAATTCGGCAGCGGGTACGCCAAAGCCGCGGGACCGGCAGATCACCCGCAGAAATGCCGCTGAATCCGTGTGACCGCAGACCGCCCGCAGGCATGCCGCCAAAGCCTGCCTCTCTGCCGTGCTTGGGGCGGCAAAAAACAGAGCCGCCCCAGACTTAATGCGTGATCCAAAGCCCATTGAAATCCTTCTCTTTGTTTCGGGGGGGTTGGGTCAGCCCCTCGCACCCTTAACTCAAAAATGTGCAGGGTGAAAAAGGCACAGGGCAGGGACAGGCTGTGTCTGAGCAGATATAGGCTTAAATGTGACCCTCACCACGCTCATGAGGTGTGTAGCTACATGTTCTCCCTTCTGCCTCACTCCTGCTACTAGACAGGAGTAGCTTGGCAGCTGTGCAGCGTTGTTCCCATTAATGAAGGCTCAGGCTCCTCCGCACACTTTGTCCCGCTCACCACTTTTACCTTGTGCTTATCCCCTGCCCTTTACACTGCCAGCCCCTGGTGTTGCTCATGATTTCATGGTTTACTCAGCCACAGACTTCCCCACTTCCATAAAGCTCTTTGGGAGCCTTGGAAAAAGGGCACCATGAGAATATAATGTATTATTGACATTTACGTTAAGAGTAAGAGCGTGTTACTTAAAAGTCAGAGGATGCAAAATTAAGGCGGCCTGTGTGACTGAGTGTCACCCCCTTCTGCAAATGCACCTCGCTATCATTCTATACGCGATCCCATTCTATTTCTCAAACCAAACAATATTTTCCTACAGCCTTAGGGTACATCTATATTGTAATCAAAGGTACGATTGCCTCAGATAGACATACCCACTCTAGCTTTGATCTACCTAGCGAAGATAGCAGCAAAGCCTCACCAGCACAAGCTTCAGCGTAGACTATACAAACCCTCCAAGAACCTTCGGGACGTAGGCACGTTCCTAGCCAACGCCAAAGCCCATATTGCCACAGTTTCGCTGCTATTTCTACCCAGATTACAGCTAGCATTGGTATGTCTCCACAAGATGCAGTCACACCCCTAATTGCAGTGTAAACATACCTTTGGTACACCTGTGTAGTTTCTTGTAACAGTTAATTCTTGTCAGCTCAGGCTATTTTTATGATGATGATTCCATAATGCCGTTTTAGGAAGGTGCGCAGGGACTGACACAAGGGCTATACACCTTAAAAGGAGGGAGCCTTGCTTCAGTCTGTTGCAAAGTTACTGTGCATTTTAGCTTAATCAGTATGTGGCTGCAGGATGGAATTCACCCCATGCAGATGATGTAAGGGCCGGTTTGTGTCCTGCCCTGTTTGTCAGGTATTTAGATCTGTGCCATAAGTTCGGCACATTGGCTGTGCTTTATTTCAGTTACATCTATCTAGCAGTAGGGCTTGAGAACAGCTGCTAGGGTGGTTTTTTTTTTTTAAAAACACTGTAGAAGAAAAACACACTCATCTTCCAGAATTGGGAGTTCTTTTGACAGCAGAATAGAGTGATGGATATGCCAGGGCATCAATTCATCAGAACATCAAGGCATGAGACGGTCTAGTGCCATTCATTCTTGTCGTTCGAATCCTCTTGATGTGTAAGATCATATTAAAATCCTGTAAAAGAGAGGCGCAGCATGTCTTCTTGTCAAAGATGACTACCCTGGTTCATCCATCCAGCTCTGGTACACGGGAGGTGGAGAGGGAGCTGTTAATTGGACAGTTTGTTCAAGGTGAAGCAAAAAGAAAAGTCTCCTTGCCCTGCGTTCCAGAGTACTCCCATTCTCCAAGCTGTGTATATAAGATGTGTGGCAGTGAGGACACCTTTCAGTTACCATTGGATTAGTCGTGCATTTTAATGGCATTTATTGTATGCAGTTTCCCCCACCCAGGTCACTATAGAATTTTGCAGCATCTTTCTTCATCTTGGTGATGACAAAACAAATTTGCCTTTCTCTGCCTTTTTGCTGTTTTCTGTCCCTGATTTTTTTTTTTAAATGTATTGAATAGTGAATCCAGGGCTAGATTTTTTTTAAAAGGTATTGAGCTGCCTACATTGCAAGTAGGCCTAATGAGATTTTCACAAGTGCCTCATTTCAGTTGGGTATGGTATTTTTCACATCCTGTCCCAAGCGGCTGGGCAATGTTGCTATTACTGTGAAGTAGATTAAATGTTTTACTCCAGAAGCAACTGTTTTTCAGTGTTCAGTTAAATTCTTCCATTATTATTATTAATATTACTACTGTAGCACCTAGGAGCTGTACAACCACCGAACAAAAAGACAGTTACGGGTTGTTGGTAATGTTTAAGTCTGTAAAGGTTTTGGGATCCTTGTGGATAGCAGTGGTGTTGGTAGAGGTGGTGCAGGGAAATCCATGCCCCCATTTACATCTGTAGAACCCCCAATATAAGTTAAAATGTATTAATATACATACTCTTGTTACAAGAAAGATATAGATAAATCAACTACTTGATCCCTTTATAATACTTCTTATATATTAAAACCCCCAAATTTACCAGTGGATTTAGGTCTTCCATTTATTTTCTTAATATGAACAGTTAATTGTGGTGAGAGATTTCACAAAGGTTTTGGCAGAGTTGAGATTATATGGTTGCTATAAGCTCCAGTGGTTCCACTGTTGTTATGGTTAAAAGTCAAGGTAAAAAATGTGAGAGAAATTTTAGTCAGATCGATCTGAAACTAACCATGTTAGTACAAGGCAAATAGTTCTGCAATTTTCATCCTGTGCTGCCATCTATGGTACACTGCTGAACACAGCAAAATGATCAAGGACTAAAGAACTACATTGGTGAAAGAGTGTAAAAGACAGAGTGAAATCAACAAACTAACTGCAGCCAGCAAGTTCGTTTGTGGTTCCTAAAGATTCCTGAATGTTATGGATGAAAGTGTTGATTCACCAACTGTTGCTTTAACACTACGATTCAGTTTTTGTTGGACTCAAAAATGCTTGGGATTCACTTGCGGCATTAAGTCATAGGCCTGGATAGGGGGTGGTGATGTGGAGATGCACTGTCCCTGTGATTACTCCAGGATGTGCCCAGAACTCCCAAGCATGCAGTGGGGAGCAAGTCAAGCAAGTCTGTGACAAGTGAGCTCTTCCATCTCCTCCCCAGCATCCTCACCCTCCCAACTCATTGGGATGCTTGGTGCCGCTAGCCAGGAGCAGTCCTTGATTGCAGTTGAGGGGAAGTTCTCTTGGCACTTCCCCCCTGTTCACACCCATGCAGGCATGGCCATATTCAGCCCTTTGCTGTTTGATGAGTGCTTCCAGCAAGAAGGAATGTGCTGCAAATACTAGCTATGCTCTTGTGCATGATTTTAGGCATCCCTAATTTTACTTTGTAACCTTAGTTCTTCCTCAGTAAATCAATAAAGCCATGGCCTGCATTCTCCAGGCAGGGCTGTGTATGCGACACATTAGCCGATATAAACCAAAAGCCATTTTTTTGACTCTGATGAGCACAGGGGGGAAAAAAGTGGGAATATTTTTTTTTAAAAACCAGATGTTACTTTCATGCTCTGATAACTCAGAAACAGCTGAATGGGTTTTCTTCAAACTTCTCTCACACAAAAAATTCACCTTTAGCCTGAGAACAAGCATGAGAAATTGCAGCACATCGGGGATTTGTAGTTATTTATTTATTTGTCTTTTTTTTTAAAGTTATAAGGATCCCAAAATAGTCAGTTCAATTCTCACTGCTGCCTTAGTGTTAACACCAGCGTCACTGCTCTGACTCTGTAATGATTATTTCTCAAGAGCTTTGGGGCCTGTATCTCTGGGAGTTCTACCTTCAACTTTTGTTATAATAACTGTATGTGGCTACATTGTGGTCCAGATTATTTAGTACATGATCTCGGGATAGAGTTGCCAGGTGCCCAGTTTTTGACTGGAAAGTACAGTCGAAAAGAGGACCTGGCAGTGTCCGGTCAGATGTACTGATTGGACACCAAAAGGCCGGTTACCATGGAGTGGGGGGAGGCGCCAGGTCATTATCCTGCACCAGCCCTTGCTCAGCCAGGGCCGCCTCCTACATTCAGGCAGGCTTCTTGTCAGGCTGCAGCAGCTCCTGTCCCAACCCCGGAGCCCAGCTGGGGAGAGGGAGGGAGATGGAGACGATCCAACGAGTGACGGGGGAGGGGAGTGAGCTATGGGGGCGGGGCCTTGGGGAAAGAGGCATGGCCTCAGGGCCCAGTTACCAGGAATTAGAAAGGTGGCAAGCCTATCTCAGGATGGGGCTTTGCTAATGCACCTGAGAGAGTGACATCCTTTGGTGAGCCCAGTTTAAGTGTTGCCAACTTTCTAATCGCACAAAACCGAACACCCTTGCCCTGCCCCTTCTCCGAGGCCCTGCACCGCTCATTCCATCCCCACTCCCTCCGTTGCTTGCTCTCCCCCACCTTCACTCACTCGCTCATTTTCACCGGGCTGGGGAGGGTCCCTGGCAACCCGCCATCTAACCTAGAAAGCCGGGTGGGGGAAGAGGACTGATTTGGGAGATAATCAACTGCGCCTTCTCAAGGAGCTGATATGGCAGCCAGCAATCACCTGGCCATGAGGGAATCCCAGGTAGCAGAAGGGGCAGTGTCATAGGAACACCAAGACAGTTCTAATCCACTGGATGATCCTCCTGTGGCCAGTAATGTTGACTTTAGAGCTACTTTGTACCAGTGGTTTGGTGCAAAGTAGCAGCACATAATCTAGGCCATAATTCTTAGTTTTTGCAATTAAATGAGCACTTCACTCCAATGCTTTACAATTCTGGTGGGGAAGCAGAAAGTCCCAGTGCTACTAAACACATATTTGAAGCAGATCCAATGAGATAGAGTCCCAAAAATTTATTACTTGTATGGCACCAACATTGTACCGGATACTTTAGCATGACTGTTTGAGATTGACATGCTTCGCATGCTCCTAAGGATACCGAGGGACACAACAGACAAAACACCCAATTTGCAGACATTAATGGACAAATAAATCTCAGACTGTTTGATTTCAGGAACTCAAGCAGGCTAGAGGAGATATGAGAGATAAAAGGGGCACCATGTTGCTATATAGCCAGCATACCTGTCCTCAATTACTTCTTTATGGGAACAAAGGACAAGAATGCCAACACCATGGAAATCTCAGACTTGATCCTGATCCATCATTCTGAAGCTCCTTCCTCTATTTTCCATTTTAACAGTTCCAGTGAAGAGCAGCTGGCAGGGCTGAAGACCTTTCAAGGAGCCTGATCCTAGCACTGCATGAATTAAACAAATGCCTCTCCACTCTCCCAGCTGACACTACACCTGTCTGACTACATGTGTTGTTTATAGAGTGGCTAAATCTGCTTGACATTTTGTTGTAGTAAAATACCCTCATCTCCAAAGTAAGGGCCCAAATCCGCAAGCCCTTGCTCCTACAAGTAATTCTCACTCATGTCAGTAGCCCCATTGGTCTCAGTGGAACTACTTGCATGATTAAGGGCTACTAATGTGAAGAAAGGTGTGACCGCTCAGGCCCTACATTGGGATGGGGAGAGAGTGGGTTAATCACTCAGATAGGCCATGCAAGTGCCAACTGATTTCTGGAGGCCAGGAGCACCAGAGGTTGAAAAAGAGCTGTTCATAACCTCTGCAAATGTTCTGGCGAGAGCAGCCCTTCAGTCCATATTGCGCCATTGAAGCAGGTCAGACTCTGTACCATATGATTCTTAGGCTGGCTGTTAATTGTTTGAATAGAAAATTATGTGCTAAATGAGACACTGGGAAACAAATTGTATAATTTTAGTGACTGGAGTGCCAGGCAGTCATGCTGTAGCAGTGCCTGGCCCAGCCAAATGTGTAGTGTGATGCCTGCAATAATGTTGTCACACACCCAGAGGAAAGCACAACAGACACAGGGTTTTTTTTACCAATAACTAGCACAAGCCATTTCCTGGGGACTAAGGTCCAGATGCTCAAAGGTATAGACTCTTAACTTCCAGGGACGTCAGTGGAAGTTAGGAGCCTGAATACATTTGTGGATGCAGGCCTAACTGATTAATGAAGATGAATTGTCCAAGTACCTTTTTGGGAGGTCCCAGTACTCAACAGTTTCACCATGTACATGTTTGTCTTAATGCCCTCGAGAAGTTAAAGGGAACGCACCAGAGAGGTCACACACTAGTCACCAAAAGGTGAAGGTTCTCGGGGTTTTCCTGAGGGTGGAAAAGGAACTCACGTAAGCAGTTTGGGTGGAAGCTTTGCTTGGAGTGAAATCAAAGTCTCAGCCTTGTCTGGGGAGTGGGCTGAGGGTCTGAGTGCTTCCTCTTAAAGGCTTAGTTGGGCCATCCAGGGAGTAAACAGAGGTTGGGCTATGACTGGCTAATAAAGCTACAAAGGAATAGCATCTCCAAGTCTTGAGCTGGAGACTGGGCTGAAAGCAAAACCTGGGTTATGATTTTAGCTAATGACGTTAGCTATAAACATTTCCTGTTTACACCTACGGTAATTCCTCTGCTGTTGTTCTCTCAAGCCTCCTTCAATTTTCCTTTTACATTTGTATATGTATTTGTAAGCAGCCAATTACTAGTGTTAGACTCTGCAAAAAAATTGTGTTGTTTTTGTCTGTTTTGCCTTCTTTACTGAGGCTGCTTTATCTAAAGTAACAGTTGTGACATACAAAAGAGGTTGGGGTGAGGAAATGGAGGCTAATGTGACGCATGCTACTTTCAAGCATACCACTTATTCTTACAAGAGGGACCCAGGGAGATGGCCCTTACCCCTGGAAAATGTAAACAGTTAAAATAAGGGTAATTTGGTGGCAGTGAAAAACCTCATTTCACTTTGCCTTCTATTGAGAAGATCCAGCCAACTGCATTTGATCAGCCAGTTGATCAGTCCGGGATTAGAGGCAGTCACATCAGCTACCACATATGTATGTATTTTTCCATAATAATTATTTCTTCCAAAAGAAAATCAAAATCTAAGTGTAGCTAGAACTAAGAAACAAGAATCCCCGCACCCTGCTTCTCCGTCTGACACTCTGACCCAGGCTTGATATGCTCACTTAGGCTCCTTTCAGTTCCCGGCATTCTTCTTGGTTGCCTAGCAATCTTTTTTATAACATATTTTATGAGACTTTATTTCAGTGGTTCATTTTCCTAATACTGAATTTCTGTCAGAAGCTGCAGGGGAAGCATGGAGGGGGCCAGAGATAATATCGTAGCAATTCATTACAGTCAGTGGTATGGCAAGAAATATAATAAAACAATCATGATGGACACTTAACAACAAGGACTTAAATTGGATTCCAGGGAGCCAGCACAATGCTAGAGATAGTCCCTATTCCTCGAACCAGCAAAAGCAGTGCCAGCAAATATTTGCTAATACACTGAAGCTCAAAAGCAAACAATTAAAAAAAAAGCCCACCCCAACTGTCTTGCCCAAGTTGCTACAGGCCCTGTGTTTGTCAGTTGAATATTTTTAAATAAACACCTGAGAAAAAAAGCAATCACCAGCAAAACTGTTTTTGGTAAACAGGACCCAGTAACAAGGGATAGATACTAAGTGACCACTTCAAATCCAGATTAGGTTGGTAGTAGCCAAAAGTTATCATCTCATGCTTGTTTAGTGGCCTATGCAAATAAGCGTAGAAGTTTCAGTCAAGTCCCAGTGGACACGTGGACACATCACAAAATACAGCACCAGATGGCTCCTTTTGTGTCAGTCTCAGTGGAAAGGCAGAAAGTTGAATAGGGTACAAAGGCTGAACAGCCTTGTCCCTTCATAGGGCTGAAAAAAAACGCTGCCTCCCCTCGGGGAACGCTTGCTGTGTTCTCCATGGTACGAAGTGAGTTCCTATTCCCGTCACTGGGATTTCCAGGTGCCCTCCAGCCCCTTCCACGGGAAAGCTGTGCCCCAGGGTGAAGCCAAGCGACCTATGGACCTGCAGGGGATGGTATAATCGTGCCTTCTGCCCCAGCCATGGGGCAGTGGTGGTCCCAGCCCCAGAGACCCCTGCCAGGAGCTCCCAGAGGGCATCAGTAGTTATCTAAGCACCGAAAGGGAGCAGACGCTCTGCGTCCTCGCCTTGATGGGGGCCTTTCTTCTGGGGCCAGGTGCAAGGAGGCAGAACTGGCGCGCCAGCTGGGCAGACGGTGACCAGCCAGACAGGCTGACTGACCCCAGACGGCCAAGGGTCATGGCCTGCCTCGGCCTTGGGCAGCCCCGTCCGCAGTCAAGCCGGGCTGCAGGGAACGGGGTTGCAATGGCAGCCTTTGGCCACCAGAGGTCGCCGCGGCGCCTGGCCTGCAGGGAAGCGAAGCAGCCGTGAGGAGTCTGGTCTCTCTCTCTGCGCGACGCTCCCCCTGCTGGGTCGCAGCGCGGAGGGAGCCGCTCCGAGGGGGAGGAGCCGGGGGAGGGGCCCAGGGCGTGGGCTGCCCCCTCCCCCAGCCAGCGAGTCCTCCTCCCTAGTCCCCCTCCCACAACAGCCCTTCCCAGCCCCCACACTCCCCCTCAAACAGCCCTTCTAGCCCATAAAGGGCTCCCCAGACCCAGGGTGGCCAACATTGTATTTCAAAAATAGGGGGCTGTTTTCTTAGCCCCCCTATGGGGGAGGAGTAGTGCCCCGTGCCCACCGGGCCGGGGCTGGGTGCCCAGTGCCACAGGAGGTCAGGAAGGAAACCAGGTGGCAGTGGAGGAAACCCTGCGCTCCCTGCAGCAGTCAGGCAGGACCCAGGCAGGGCAGTGCTGAAGCCAGGGCTGGGGGCCGGAGGCGAGTGGAAAGATGGATCCGGGAGTGATGACCCCCTGCTGACTCAAGCCCTGGACACGGCCCGTCTGCTTCCCCCACGCAGGCTCTGTCTGGCAGGAGAAGCGGACCCGGGACGGGACTGTGTGCCCTGGGGCTGTGTGCCCTGGGGCTGCGCTGAAGGGCCCCCCGGTCAGGAAAGGGCTCTGGCTAGTACTCCCAGGGTGCTGCTGGTACAATTTGTAGCATGGGGGTGCTGAGAGCCATTGAACCAAACTGTAAACCCTGTGTATAATGGAAACTACTTCAAGCCAGGGGGTGCCTCCAGGCCGCCCACACCCTTAGTTCCAGCACCTATGTGGCAGATTCTCTCTGCCAACATTCCCAGCACAGGAGCATAAGGGCTGGTTGGTGGCTGCTGCAACAGTGGGGGAGCGAGGCGGGCAGGGAGCCTGGTCCTGACAGCTGAGACCACCTGCACAGTCCCATCCGCTTCCCCTGTTGGATAGAGCCCCCACCTGACTCCAGCCTTTCAGCCTGGCCCCATCAGATCCTCATGCCCGCTGAATAACCTTGTCACACACCCCTGAGGGAACCACACCCCATAGTTTGGGAACCTCTGTGCCATAGGGAGATGGGTTCAGTAAATCATGGGACCGATTTTGTGTTACTACATTGTCTAATTTTACAAACTTTATAGCATGGGAAGGTAAGGTCATGAGAAAACTGGCTTTGCATAATGATGATATTTGAATATGTTGAAATACGGGATAAAAGGCGTCCCGTACTGATTTTGTATGGGATAGGCAATTTCTATTTAAATAAGGGACACCCCTATTAATACAGGACTATTGACAACCCACCCAGCCCCCCACCCCAAACAGCCCTCCCCGGCCCCCAGCATACCCCAGACAGCCCTCCTCAGTCTGACCCACAAATTGCCCTCTAGCTGCCAGTTTCCCCAGACAGCTCTTCAGCCATGAGATTCACACACATACTCCCTCCCCAACAGCCTCATTTTCCTCAGAACACCTCCACCTCCTCACCCATCCTTCCATCTCCAGACATCCAGCACCCTGTAACCCAGGACCCTCAAACACCCATCAGCAATTCCACTCCCTTCTCAACACCTTCCCCTCCAGTCACTCTCGAAAACCCACCGATCTACACTCTCCAGATACCCTCCAGTACCTACCCACTCGTTTACCCTAGTTGTCCCCAGACTCCCTCCCACCTTTCCCAGCCACAGCTGGCCAGCTCTGAGCAGCTACATGTCTTGCCCATGCCACTGTTTGTGGAAAGATTTGCTCACTTCAGGCTGGTGTTCATGGTCATATGCAAATATGTTTCAAATATGCAAAATAGCTCAGTATATATTTTGCATAAAATGTCACACCCGGACCCTAACAAAACTTGGCAGCGATGTCTGACCTGTAGTCAAACTTAGCAGGGCTTCTAAGCCTGCCCAGCATTTTCCCTGTTGCTTTCTTTATGGGAGCAGCTTGTTTGATATGTGGCCAATAGGTCAGCTTTAAGGGTTTGATCCATGGAGGTGCTGAGTACTCAGTCCCCAGTTGAGCAAAGTACACAAGCAGGTGCTTACTTAGTCCAATTGACGTGAGTGGGAGTGCTCTCATTCTTAAAGTTAAGGATGTGCGTAAGTGCGTTGGTTGGGGACAGTGTGTTCAGCACCTCTCAGGATCAAGCCGATAGGTTGCTAGAGAGAAAGTAAAACCGGTACAAGGGATCATTCTTCTGTCTTAAAAGGCCCCCTTGAATGATGAGTCCAGTACTCCTAAACCTTTAATATAATTCACTCACTTCACTGCTGTTAAGTGGCTGATTTGTATCTCTCCTTGGAGAGGTAATTTAAGACAAGTTCTGTACGTCTGTATGTCTAGCTGGCACAGGTTTTTTTCTCTGTATATATGTGTGTATATATATCTCCTCAATATATATTCCATTCTATATGCATCCGAAGAAGTGGGCTGTAGTCCACGAAAGCTTATGCTCTAATAAATTTGTTAGTCTCTAAGGTGCCACAAGTACTCCTGTTCTTCTTTTTGCGGATACAGACTAACACGGCTGTTACTCTGAAACCTTTCTCTGTATTGTATTTTTTGGTGAGCATGACACGTATTTTGGATGCTACTGTAAACTAGAGGGTCACATGCTTTGTAGCTCCTCTAAGCCGAGCTCACTGCACACCCCAGGAACTCCTTGCCTCCCTCCATTCCGCCCACAAGCTTTCTGGGTACCACCCTTCCTTCCCCCTCTATTTCAAGGACTTTCTGCAACTCCTTCCCCCCAACATGCCAGGGCTGTGGATGTTCCTTGTGTCCTCTTCCCCCCATACCAGGGTCCCCCATTGTTCCCCTGCCATGCCAGGGGCTCTTTGTGCCCCCTCATTCCCCTCTTCTTTCCCTCCATGGTTCCCAAGCCCCCTTCCCCACCTTGGCAGGGGCTCTGTGTGCCTCCTATTCCATTCTCCACCACATATCAGGGCTGAGATGTCCCCAATGTCCCCCTCCTTCCATACCATTGTTTCTCATTCTCTCGCCAAGCCAGGAGTTCTATGTGCCCCCACATACTCTGCTATATCAGTGTCCCTCATTCACCACCACTCCCATGCCAGGGCATCTGTATGCACCCAGCATTCTTCTTTCTTTGCTTTCTCTCTGGCAGATAACTCATTTGGGGTGTCAGCATTTTAAACTGTATGAAGATAAGCAGAGCTGAGATTGGGGGGTAGGGGGTGTTGTTGTTGTGCTGAAAGGTGTTAATGGCTGCCAACTACCAGGTTTTTGGTCTCTAGACAATTACAGAGGTGCTTAAAGCTGCAGGGTCTGCAAACCAGATACAAAGGGCTCCATGTGCTGCCCCCCGCCCCCCATTTTCCCTTTCCAGTTTTCTGGTTTTCACCAAAATAAATAGGATTCTGGCCATTGATGCCTAAAATATACCCTGAAGTTTTGGAATTGTTCATATGCAGTATTCAAAAGTGATGGCATTACAGACAAGCAGAAAAATGCCATCAAGTCGAGTGTAGGACCTTACTTTGCTCAGACAGTAAATGCATCTGAAACTTTTGGGATTTTTTTGGATTCTTGAAAACCATTGGCCTACAAAATCATGTTATGGTCCACTACCATATTCCTTTTCAGCCTGATATATACAAAGAATAAAGGCAATAAAATACACATAGCTGTTTAAAATAACATTCCCTTTGTGTCCCTCTCCATCCCTACGTGAATGCGTGACCTGTTCATGGGATTGGATTGACAGTGTGGGAAGGATGTGGAGTTCCTGATCTTTGTTTAGTTTTGTTAATACAAACTTTCCCAAGAACAAATCATTGTTTTAAATGTGAAAAAGATCTTTACCCTATTTTTTTTAATTGAAAACCTAATTTTGCCCAGGATTCTTAAGTAAGGAAGCCTACTGTTAATATATCTTGTATTAGATTCAGCCTATTTGTTAAACTTTTATACAGTGTCTGTCTCAGTGAGGACAGCTGCTGAGCAAACATTTAAATTTTATAAATACAAGTATTTGTTAGAACAACCAATAGAAATGTTTCCCTCGCTTTTTAAAAATTCCAATGTCATCAGTTGTTTGGGAGCAAACATGCATTCACCTGGACTGTCTGAAAACCAGCCACTGTAGCGCTAAGGACCCTGAAAGTGAAAATGACTATAAACAAAAGTGAAACAGACGTCATTGATTTTTCGTTGTTCAAGGTGAGGGACAAGCAAATTGGGTTTTTTAAATCCTTTCACTTTTAATACTATAAGGACTTGTTAGTAAGGTAGGTAAATAAATGTGTGACTTTTAAGTGGACAGTGTGCCTTTAAAGTGATTATAAATCATTACAAGTCCAATACTGTTTCCCAGCAGTTACAGCATATGTTCTTATTGCATTAACGTCTCTAACCAAAATAGTTGAGGAGGAATGGAAAGAGAATGCAGAATGGAAAGAGAAAATGGATCAACCATTAAACTAGGACTGAAGTGGGAGGACTTGTTAGTACTGTAAGTAAAAGCAATGTTTTGGATTGCCCCTCCCATGGAAATGCCCTCAGGAGGAGAACCAGTAGGAAACAGGAGTCTCTCCCCTATGGAACAAAGTCCACACCTTGCTAGAATACTCAAGAGGTTCTTCCCCCAGAATCTAGAGATTCCAAGGGATTCTCAGGATGTCTGGGCCCCTTTGGAACAAAATTTTTAATGCTGCCTTTGCTGCTCCCCAATTCAAGAACAAACTAGGGGCATGGGCAGCATGTGAACTGCCGGCTCTGGGAGGCTAGCCCCTGGCCTTGCCCCTTCTGACCAAGGCCCCTCCCCTGCCGGAGCCCAGAGGCCCCCCACCACGGCCACTGGGCCTTCCTGCCCCAACCCCAGGCCACCCAAGCACCTCCAGCCCCGGAGCGCCGGTTAGGCAGAGTGGCCTCCAGCCCTGGAGTGCCAGGCAGGCAGCATGGCCCCCAGCCCCCGAGTGCCGGGCAGGCAGCGCGGCCCCAGACAACCCAAAGTTCTGGGCCACAGGCCGGTCCTCCCTAATCCCAACCCGGCCATAGGGGAAGAACGCCAGCGGGAAGCAGAAGGGAACCTCGAGGCGGAGGTTGGCCGGGGCCACACAGGGCTGTTTGGAGAGGATCAGCCCCGCCCGGCCTGCAATACCCGCTGCCCATGACTGGGGGCCAGTTACCTCCTCTGACTTAATGACACCCAGCAGCTGAGGTCTATAGATGCTCCAGCCATACCCCCTTTCCAGCCTGGATCTGTGCCCCTTCTGAGGCTCTTCATGAGGTTCAGGCCAGGGGGATGCTGCTGCTGCCGCTGCCTCCCCAACCGTGTGGGACAGGGGAGATGGATAACATGGATAACACCCACCACATTCTTCCTCTGGGTCCAGGGCCAGCTCCAGGGTTTTGGCTGCCCCAAGCAGCCAAAAAAAAGCCACGATCGCGATCTGCGGCAGCAATTCGGCGGGAGGTCCTTCACTCCGAGCGGGAGTGAGGGACCATCCACCGAATTGCCGCCAAATAGCTGGACGTGCCGCCCCCCTCCGGAGTGGCCGCCCCAAGCACCTGCTTGCCAGGCTGGTGCCTGGAGCCGGCCCTGTCTGGGTCATAACCAGGCCCCCAATGTACAGTATACAAAATACAGACTTGTGGGATCCCTGAGCTGGAGAAGATGGGCTGTGTATAAAATCAGATAGTAGTAATACAGACACTCTTTTCTTAACCTATGTATTACATAATTTTAACATTCGCTTTAATAAAGTTTTTAAATTTGTTTCATCTGAAGGGACCGTTGTAAGCCAGCTCTAAGGCATGTTGCCCCAGTGCTGAACAGAGGCTTCTCTCAACATGACAGGTGAGTGGAAGCAGCAGAGGAGCAGGGATAAGAAATAGCATGTGTTCATGATTTTCCCTCATGGCCAGTTAGTGGCAGATTCTTCTGCTTTCAGTGAGTCCCCCCACATCTACCCTCTGCAGCCCTGCAAGCCTACCCGGTTGTACAGTCTGCACATCTTACTCATATGGTCACGGGCAAAACATTTCCATATGGCGCCAGAAGTGCCCATCTATTAGGCGAAGTACACACATAGTGTAGCTGCTGAGAATGGGTCAGATCTTGCACCTCCAAAGTCAATGGGAGTAGGGCCTGGCCCCGTGTTGACTTTTCATCTTTGTAAAGCATCTTGCTTATCATAGACATGTTGACAGTGGGACGTGGAACATTTCCTACTAGACTCATGACATGCAGTCATTGGCTCTGATTTCGAAGCAAGCACTTATAGAAGATGAATGAGATATCTTAGGGTTACCATACGTCCAGTTTTTCCCGGACATGTCCGGCTTTTGGGTAATCAAACCCCCGTCCGGGGGGAATTTCCAAAAAGCTGAACATGTCCGGGAAAAATACTCCCTGGCTTACCTTAGAGCGGGCGCCGGGGGCTGCTGTGCTCCCTGACTCCTGGGTTCTGTAAGAGCCGAGCTGCCCGAGCGCTACCGGCTTCGGGCAGCCCCCATGCCTCTGGACCTTGCACCCCCGGCCGGGCACTTCCCCTCCCGGAGGCATGGGGGCTGTCCGAAGCCCGAACGCTACCGGCTTCACGGTTTGCCAGGCAGCCTCCAGACCCTGCGCCCCTGGCTGGGTGCTTCCCCTCCCGGGCTCCAGCTGCGCTGGGGAAGCGCCGGCCGGGGGCGCAGGGTCTGGGGGCTGCCCGGCAAACCGTGAAGCCGGTAGCGCTCGGGCAGCCCTTTTCATGTGGCTGGGAGGGAGGAGGGGGAATGCGGGGCACTCAGGGGAGGGGGCGGAGTTAGGGCGGGGAATTTGGGGAAGGGGCGGGGAAATGGCAGAGTTGGGGCGGGGGCGGGGTGGGAAAGGGGTGAAGCCAGGGCCCCGTGGAGTGTCCTCTTGTTTTATTTTTTAAATATGGTAACCCTAATATGATATCTGAGCATATACTGGGGCATAGGCACGGGCTTCCTCTGGGCCTGAGGGGTGTTCAACCCCCCTGCTCTGCCCCAGGCCCCGCCCTCACCCCATCCCTTCTCCCAAGTCCCCACCTTGTCCCACCTCTTCCCTCCCAGTTCTGACTCCTCCCCTGACATGCCCCGTCCCAGTTCCTCCCCCTTCCTCTCAGAGGCTCCTGCATGCTGCAAAACTGCTGATAGCCGCAGGTGGTAGGTGCTGGAAGGGAGGGGGAGGAGTTGATCGGTGGGGCCGCCGGCGGGTGGGAGGCACTGGCGGGGAGGAGGAGAGCTGGCTGCCAGTGGGTGTTAAACACCCGCTATTTTTTTTCCGTGGGTGCTCCAGCCGTGGAGCACCCACGGAGTCAGCACCTATGCCTGGGGGTAGGCCGAGGTCGTTAAGGAGATACATCAGCTCATCTAGATATTGGCCTACTTTTACAAAGGCTACATAAAAAGCACTAGTGAAGTCAGTACTAACTAAAATTTCATACGACAATGACTTGTTTATACTGCTCGATATACTATACACTGAAATGTAAGTACAATATTTATATTCCAATTGATTTTTTGTAACCCTATTGTAAAAATGAGAAAGTGAGCAATTTTTAAGTAATAGTGTGTTGTGGCACTTTTTTATGTCTCATTTTGTGAGCAAGTAGTTTTTAAGTGAGGGGTAACTTGGTGGTACGCAATACAAATCAGATTCCTGAAAGGAGTATAGTAGTCTGGAAAGGCTGATAGCCACTTTTCTAGAGAAATACTTTGCACTCACGTAGCATAGAGGTTGCTATGGAAGTAAGACCCGTGAGGAGGGGAAAATGAAAAGAATGAGCAGGCAGCTTTCCTTTCTGCTCCCAAACACTTGTACTTTTGACCATAAGAAGAATGGGAAGTTCCTGTTCGTCTGCAGTCATAGGCGCTGACACTGTGGGTGCTCCAGGCCCACGGGGGGGAAAAAAAAATTAGCAGGTGCTTAGCACCCGCTGGCAGCCAGCTCCCACTCCCTCCCAGCATCTCCCGCCTGCCACGGATCAGTGGGAGTTTGCTAAAATAGCACTTGCATGCATACCACATGTAGGCTGTCCATTAAGGACCTCCAGATTCTGAGAAAACGGAGGTTTGAGGTTGCTAGTCAGAAACTAATGTCATTTTGCTTACATTATCCTGGCTTGGATTATGGGTCTGATTAGAAACTTTGTGTATCATTTACACTCGAAAAAATGAGAGTACCATCGGCAGAAAACACTACCATTCTGATTTGGGTAGTGTTTTACACTCCCTTTACACAGGTCTAAATTACAACTCAAGGTGCAAGGCAGTGAACAATCAGGCTGTGTTTTCACTTCAAGTGTTTTGTAAATATCACATAACAAAGTGTGTAGTTTTACTGGATTCTCTAACTTCTTGAGGGTGTTGTAAGGCAAGAGGCTTAAGATCAGCTGCCCTCAACCATCCAAACAATGCACATAGCTAGTTTACAGTAGCAGATGGACAGTGTATACCATAGTTGGGTTGAGTTTCAATTTCAATTCTAACTGCCTTTTCCAGTTGTTCCTAATAGCCTCGAAACATATTCCTTTTTGGCTGAGATTTTCCAAGTGTGATCTCAGCCCAAGGAAGAATGTTATTTCAATTATTTGTGTTACATTGATTCATCCATTTTCCAGCTCTGTGTTGTAAATAACACATCGTTTCTCTGTATGCTCTGATCAGAAATGTGCTCTTATAATTTAAGAATGACTGAAACCAAGAACTTCAAACTGGGCTTGTTGTATTTATCTCACTGAGATCTAAGTTTCAAGCCAACTTTGAAGAAAATTGATTCAGTAGTTTTAAAGCTGCAGATGAAAGTAGCTCTATAAATGCTATAAATTATTATAAACACACTTCTTGAAGTGCTGTTGCTTTTATTATTTTTATAATAAATAGGCTTGTCCAAGACCATCTATCATGGGATGTGCAATTCATCAGTCTCTGGCACAGGTTCTAGTAAATGGCCTGGGTATCTGCAGTGGAAATGCAAACAACAGATCACATAATGTCTTAGGAATTGCAAGGTTTGAGCATTGGATTCTTCCAAGTCTTTTTTTTTTTTTTGGTTTCAGAGAACCTACTGTGATAATATATTCTTGGTAAGTGTGATTACCACACACACAGAGACCATGAAACCTACACACACAGAGGCCATGAGACCTAAACAAACTGTGATAGGAACATTTTCAGAATGCCAGATTTTATAGTAAACAAGCTCACAGCAGAACATTTGTAAAATAAATTGCTATGGAAAGAGTAGGCTTTCTGAAGGGGTGAAGTTCTCAGAGTGGAGTTGGAAGAGGAAGCATTGCTGTTAGCTTTACAAAGTGTTGAGGATGATTGGCAGGCACCTTGTAGGAAAGGAACAGCCCCTCGCAGGAAGACACTGCTACATTTTAAATTATCTTTTTCTTAAAGATTCTGAGCAAGTCCGTGAAGAACTAACCCGATCTGAGGGGACTGGTGACATTGCATCTTTCTGGCATCTACATTGTCTACATTCCTTTCTTTAACTCTGCTACTGACTGTTCATTTTAGCATGGCAGGAGGAGGATTACATAGCTACTAGAACAAATTTTTAGCATTTCTTGCAGACTTTGGGAACCCTGGTGCTCCCACCTACAGTTCTTGAATCAGTATCTGCTGTTTGAGCAACATCAAATATTTTTTAACCTCCGCCGTTTAAAAGTGGTAGGAAAAGTCAGTGTATTAACATTTCACTCCTTTCATAATGTAGCCTCTGTCACATCTACTATTGGGTTTGCACCTATTTTAGGTCACAAATGAAATAGTTTTGGTGTTGTTATGATTTATTATTTTTATTCTTGTAGTGCCTAGAGGCCCCAAATTAGAATACAGGGCCCCATTGTGCTAGGCATTGTGTTCTCGATCTACTTTGTAGAGGGCATTTGTCCACACATCATACAGTGAGCACACAGGTTGGCACAGTCACATTCTTGGCTCAGGAAAGAGTCCACAACTGGAATAGTATGGGTTGCTGCAAGTCAGGACTGAGTTGCATTCGCAAAGAATATCAAGGAATTCAGGAGGACCGAATGCATTGGCAGAAATTCTTGGGGATGCTTGTGTGTTTAATATGTTAATAAAGTTGCAGGTGATTCAAAACATAAATAGCAACAATAAGTCGGTTGGTTGCATTTAGTGCTTGCACGTTGTTTATTGTGTATGGATTGCTTGATTTAAAAAAGTACCAACAGATGATTATATGATCGGAATCTTTGCCTTTATTTCAGGGTTGTGTAATTTCACAGCTGGATGAGAAAACCCAGAATTAAAGATCATCCTTCTGGAACAAGTCATGAGGCTACCTTGGAGAGCAGGTCAATTAGGAAAGTAGCTTCACCAACACAGAGAATGGTGTTCGTTTTTTACATCTGGTTCAAGTGCATCTGGGCAAAAAGCACAAGAGTGTGTTTGAAAACAACTTGCGGACGGAAGAGAAAATGAGAAAGGTAGTCTGCTGTATGTTTAAAGGGGCAGCACTGAACCAGTCCAAAGATTTTTTTATATTATATCGGTGTGTTTGAGTGGCAGGCAGTGTTGTTGTAGCCGTGTTGGTGTGCGTCTTGCAGTCTCAGCTAAGTCCCTAATAATCTACAGTTGAGCTGTATCACCTAAACCCATCAGAATGGCACTGTGTGCTCAGGAGAGAAGTGGGACTGATCTACCCTGGAGACAGCAGAATCTCTTACACTTCATAATTGCTTTCTTTCACTCTTCTACTCAAGCTCCGTCACTAGGTCAAGGCTGTGCTCATTAGGATAGTTTTCATTGTTAGCATCAGTGTGTTGTCTAGCTAGTGGGTAAATACATCAAGCAACCCACACCCAGCATGCAGTTCACATCTTTCCTCTCTGTCAAGGCTGCTTTTCAATTCTGCTTTGTTTGCGGATTGAGCAGGTTTCCTGCGGTGCTGAAGCCAGTCATAATTTTTTGCTGAACTGGGTCTTGATAAATAGGTATTCAGTCCCATACACCAAAATGGCTAGAAACAACTTGGCAAAGAGCTGTAGAAATGCACATTTAACCAGTCTGTGCTACTTATCTGGCAGAAATGGAAGTTAGTTTGTTTTTTAAGCAAACACCATATACCCAGATAAATGCAGAAATGTTCTCTTTATCACTGTTCAAAACAGATTTTTATTTGTCCAGCGTGGTGGTATCTGGGTGCATGATGCTAAGTAAACATATCAACACATTACATTCAGTTGTCCACAATAGATAGCACAAAGCAGCCACCCCCTGCAATATTCCACCCCACCCAACTATATTAGTGATGTGTTGTCAGATAAACACCTGACCAGAAAGATGTGCCTTGTACCACTCACTAAACCCAGCATAGTATGGCTCTATTCCAGCCTCCCGTCCTGTTTGTTTTAACCTTTGCTCCTTCCCCACTCAGTCATCCTATCATGCTGACAGTTCCTGTGGAGCCCATCAAATAAGTATCTGTCTCGAAGTGGCCAGAGGTGTCACTACAAAGCAGCACTGCCTGGTCTGTATTAGAAAAGTTGCACAGAGGTAACTAAGGGTATGTCTACACTACGAAATTAGGTCGAATTTATAGAAGCCGGTTTTATAGAAATCGGTTGTATACAGCCGATTGTGTGTGTCCCCACATAAAATGCTCTAAGTGCATTAAGTCGGCGGACCGCATCCACAGTACCGAGGCTAGCGTAGACTTCCGGAGCGTTGCACTGTGGGTAGCTATCCCACAGTCTCCGCCGCCCATTGGAATTCTGGGTTGAGATCCCAATGCCTGCATGATGCAAAACAGTGTCGAGGGGGGTTCTGGGTACATGTCGTCAGGCACCTCCCACTCCGTCAGAGCAACGGCAGACAATCGATTCGCGCCTTTTTACCTGGGTTACCTGTGCAGACAACATACCACGCCAATCATGGAGCCCGCTCAGCTCAGCTCAGCTCACCATCACCATATGTCCTCTGGGTGCCAGCAGACGTGGTACTGCATTGCTACACAGCAGCAGCTAATTGCCTTTTGGCAGTAGACAGTGCAGTATGGCTGGTAGCCTTCATCGGCGATCTGGGTGCTGGCAGACGTGGGGCTGGCAGACGTGGGGCTGCATTGTACACAGCAGCAGCCCCTTGCCTTTTGGTAGAAGATGGTATATTACGACTGGTATCCGTCATCGTACTGCAGTGGCTGTCAATCATGGGCACCTGGGCAGTCTCGACGATGATGGCTATCAGTCGTAGTATGCTATTTTCTGCCAAGCACCCAGTATTTTCTGCCAAGCACCCAGAAGATGCCGAGGGCTATCAGTCATGCTGCACCGTCGTCTGCCAGCTTAAGATGTAAAAAATAGATTTGGTCTGTATTCATTTGCTTCCCCCTCCCTCCGTGAAATTAACGGCCTGCTAAACCCAGAGTTTTGAGTTCAATCTTTGGGGGGGGCCATTCTGTGTGACAGTTGTTTGTGTTTCTTCCTGATGCACAGCCACCTTTGTTGATTTTAATTCCTTGTACCTATACGCCATGTCATCACTCGCCCCTCCTTCCCTCCCTCCGTCCGTCAGATACTAGTTTCGCGCCTTTTTTCAGACCAGATGCCATAGCACTGGGATCATGGAGCCCGCTCAGATCACCGTGGCAATTATGAGCACTATGAACACCACGCGCTTTGTCCTGGAGTATATGCAGAGCCAGGACATGCCAAAGCAAAACCAGGACCAGCCGAGGAGGCGTTTGCAGCGAGGCGACGAGAGTGATGAGGAAATTGACATGGACATAGACCTCTCACAAGGCACAGTCCCCAGCAATGTGCAAATCATGGTGTTACTGGGGCAGGTTCATGCTGTGGAACGCCGATTCTGGGCCTGGGAAACAAGCACAGACTGGTGGGACCGCATCGTGCTGCAGGTGTGGGATGATTCCCAGTGGCTGCGAAACTTCCACATGCGCAAGGGCACTTTCATGGAACTTTGTGACTTGCTTTCCCCTGCCCTGAAGCACCAGAATACCAGGATGAGAGCAGCCCTCACAGTTGAGAAGCGAGTGGCGATAGCCCTGTGGAAGCTTGCAACGCCAGACAGCTACCGGTCAGTCGGGAATAAATTTGGAGTGGGCAAATCTACTGTGGGGGCTGCTGTGATCCAAGTTGCCAGGGCAATCAAAGACCTGGTGATATCAAGGGTAGTGACTCTGGGAAACGTGCAGGCCATAGTGGATGGCTTTGCTGAAATGGGATTCCCAAACTGTGGTGGGGCGATAGACCGAACCCATATCCCTATCTTGGCACCGGAGCACCAAGCCACGGAGTACATAAACCGCAAGGGGTACTTTTCAATGCTGCTGCAAGCCCTGGTGGATCACAAGGGACGTTTCACCAACATCAACGTGGGATGGCTGGGAAAGGTACATAATGCTTGCGTCTTCAGGCACTCTGGTCTGGAGGAAGGGACTTTCTTCCCGGACCAGAAAATAACCATTGGGGATGTTGAAATGCCTATAGTTATCCTTGGGGACCCAGCCTACCCCTTAATGCCATGGCTCATGAAGCCGTACACAGGCAGCCTGGACAGTAGTCAGGACCTGTTCAACTACAGGCTGAGCAAGTGCCGAATGGTGGCGGAATGTGCATTTGGATGTTTAAAAGCGCGCTGGCGCAGCTTACTGACTTGCTCAGACCTCAGCAAAAAGAATATCCCCATTGTTATTGCTGCTTGCTGTGCGCTCCACAATATCTGTGAGAATAAGGGGGAGACATTTATGGCGGGGTGGGAGGTTGAGGCACATCGCCTGGCCGCTGATTACGCACAGCCAGACACCAGGGCGGTTAGAAGAGCACAGCAGGGCGCGGTGCGCATCAGAGAAGCTTTGAAAATGAGTTTTGTGACTGGCCAGGCTACGGTGTGAAACTTCTGTTTGTTTCTCCTTGATGAACCCTCTGCCCCACCCCCCACCCGGTTCACTCTACTTCCCTGTAAACCAACCACCCCACCCTCCCCTCCCCCTTCGAGCACCACTTGCAGAGGCAATAAAGTCATTGTTACTTCACATTCATGCATTCTTTATTAATTCATCACACAACTAGGGGGATAATTGCCAAGGTAGCCCGGGATGGGTGGGGGAGGAGGGAAGGAAAAGGACACACTGCAGTTTAAAAGTTTAACTCTTATAGAAGGCCAGCCTTCTGATGCTCGGGCAATCATCTGGGGTGGAGTGACTGGGTGGCCGGAGGCCCCCCACCGTGTTCTTGGGCGTCTGGGTGAGGAGGCTATGGAACTTGGGGAGGAGGGCTGTTGGTTACACAGGGGCTGTAGCGGCGGTCTCTGCTCCTGCTGCCTTTCCTGCAGCTCAACCATACGCTGGAGCATATCAGTTTGATGCTCCAGCAGCCGGAGCATCGACTCTTGCCTTCTGTCTGCAAGCTGACGCCACCTATCATCTTCAGCCCGCCACTTGCTCTGTTCATCCCACGATTCAGCCCGCCACTTCTCCTCTCGTTCATATTGTGCTTTTCTGTAGTCTGACATTGACTGCCTCTACGCATTCTGCTGTGCTCTTTCAGCTTGGGAGGACATCTGGAGCTCCGTGAACATGTCATCCCGAGTCTGCCATTTTCTCCTTCTAATCTTCACTAGCCTCTGTGAAGGAGAAACATTTGCAGCTGGTGGAGGAGAAGGGAGAGGTGGTTAAAAAAGACACATTTTAGAGAACAATGGGTACACTCTTTCATGTTAAATTTTGCTGTTCACTTTACACAGCACATGTGCTTTCGTTACAAGGTCGCATTTTTCCTCTTATATTGAGGGCCTGCCGGTTTGGTGTGAGAGATCACTCACGCAGTGCCAGGCAACAGATTTCGGCTTGCAGGCAGCCATGGTAAGCCACAGTCTTTTGGCTTTTTTAACCTTCTTAACATGTGGGAATGGTTTCAAACAGTAGCGCCCTCATTTCCTATACCAAGCACCCGTTGGGTTGGCCATTTAAAATGGGTTTGCAATGTAAAAGGAGGGGCTGCGGTTTCCGGGTTAACATGCAGCACAAACCCAACTAACCCCTCCCCCCACACCCAATTATCGGGGATGATCACTTCACCCCTCCCCCCCACCGCGTGGCTAACAGCGGGGAACATTTCTGTTCAGCAGAGCAGGAAGGGGCACCTCTGAATGTCCCCTTAATAAAATCGCCCCATTTCAACCAGGTGACCGTGAATGATATCACTCTCCTGAGGATAACAAAGAGCGATAAGGAATGGATGTTGTCTGCATGCCAGCAAACACCGAGACCATACGCTGCCATGCTTTGTTATGCAATGATTCCAGACTACGTGCTACTGGCTTGGCGTGGTAAAGTGTCCTACCATGGCGGACGGGATAAGGCAGCCCTCCCCAGAAACCTTTTGCAAAGGCTTTGGGAGTACATGAAGGAGAGCTTTCTGGAGATGTCCCTGGAGGATTTCCGCTCCATCCCCATACACGTTAACAGACTTTTCCAGTAGCTGTACTGGCTGCGATTGCCAGGGCAAATTAATCATTAAACATGTTTGCTTTTAAACCATGTGTAATATTTACAAAGGTACACTCACCAGAGGTCCCCTGTGTGCCCTCAGGGTCTGGGAGCACACCTTGGGTGAGTTTGGGGGTTACTGGCTCCAGGTCCAGGGTGATAAACATATCCTGGCTGTTGGGGAAACTGGTTTCTCCGCTTCCTTGCTGCTGTGAGCTATCTACATTAGCTTCACCCTCATCTTCCTCGTACCCCGAACCCGCTTCCCTGTGACCCCCACTCCAGTGACGGAGTCATAGCACACGGTTGGGGTAGTGGTGGCTGCACCCCCTAGCATGGCATGCAGCTCCACGTAGAAGCGGCATGTTTGCGGCTCTGCCCCGGACCTTCCATTTGCCTCTCTGGCTTTGTGGTAGGCTTGCCTTAGATCCTTAATTTTCACGCGGCACTGCTGTGCGTCCCTGTTATGGCCTCTGTCCTTTATGGCCTTGGAGACCTTTTCTAATATTTTGCCATTTCGTTTACTGCTACGGAGTTCAGCTAGCACTGATTCATCTCCCCATATGGCGAGCAGATCCCGTACCTCCCGTTCGGTCCATGATGGACCTCTTTTGCGATCCTGGGACTCCATCATGGTTACCTGTGCTGATGAGCTCTGCGTGGTCACCTGTGCTCTCCACGCTGGGTAAACAGGAAATGAAATTCAAACGTTCACGGGGCTTTTCCTGTCTACCTGGTCAGTGCATCTGAGTTGAGAGTGCTGTCCAGAGCGGTCACAATGAAGCACTGTGGGATAGCTCCCGGAGGCCAATAATGTCGAATTCCGTCCACACTACCCCAATTCCGACCCGCTAAGGCCGATTTTATCGCTAATCCCCTCATCGGAGGTGGAGTAAAGAAACCGGTTTAAAGGGCCCTTTAAGTGGAAAGAAAGGGCTTCGTCGTGTGAACGTGTCCAGGCTTAATTTGATTTAACGCTGCTAAAGTCGACCTAAACTCGTAGTGTAGACCAGGCCTAAATCACTTTAAAGTCAATCCAGCTACACTGAATTAAACAAAGGCTACATCTACACTACAGGGGGGAGTCGATTTAAGATACGCAAATTCAGCTACGTGAATAGCGTAGCTGAATTCGACGTATCGCAGCCGACTTACCCCGCTGTGAGGACGGCAGCAAACTCGACCTCCGCGGCTTCCCGTCGACGGCGCTTACTCCCAACTCCGCTGGTGGAGTAAGAGCGTCGATTCGGGGATCGATTGTCGCGTCCCAACGGGATGCGATAAATCGATCCCCGAGAGGTCGATTTCTACCCGCCGATTCAGGCGGGTAGTGTAGACCCAGCCTAAACCTATGTAAGTGAGGCTTAATCCAGTTTAAGTGCATCTGCGTTTGGGGTTTGCACTGGTGTAACTAGACTGATTTTAAATAGGTTTAGTCTCACCAGGACTACTTTTTTAATACAGACAAGCCCTAAGCACTCCTTCCTCCCAAAGGCTTATGGTTGGATCCTGTGGCGGTGTAGATGTGGGTTGTGAGAGAGCGATGGCGGTGCTGAGGCCAGAAGGGATGCTGAGCATAATGCTCTATTTACTCACTACCCAGTAAGGGGAGTGGGTGCTACAGGCAGACGGGCTGGTAAGAACACCATGCCCAGCATCACCATCAGGTATTGAGCAGCTGGCTAGGAGGTTGTGCGCTTCAGCAATCCCCAGGCTGCCAATGGCTGCTAGGGGATAGTTGGTGTAGGTTAGAGCAACCTTAGGGCTTCTCTAAGATGTGCCTTTAGAACTAGGGGAGCACAAAGGTGGTTTAAAGCCACCTTTGCCCACTCCCTTAATTCCTGCACTGAGTTTAGATCATCTGGTGTTTTGCTACTCAGGTGGGCAAGGCTGGCAGCACTAATGTTTGTGCATTAATTTATTTCCTGTGATAGGGTGGCAATGTCACAAAAGATTAGCAGAATCCTAATTCAATGACAAGGTGACTCTGGGGTGATAAGTGGGCTGTACTTAACTGGCTCTTTAAAATGGGTAGCCTCCCTGTGATGGAGAAAAGAGCGGTATACATTCTGCATAGTAGAAAGAGCGTGACATTTTCTTAATACACATGGCTTGTAGCTATATTACATTGAGCTGTGGTTCTATCGCATCACATAAACAGGGTTAGGTTTGGTTAGGAGACTACCAAGAAACAGCTCTGTAGTGTAGGAAGTGGTGGTGATGATTCAACAGGTTTTTTTTTTTTTCTTTTTCTTTCTTTTATTCTTTCAGTTGGTACTGAACCAACTACACAGTGTTAGGGAGCAATGTGCTGCTGAAGGTGGTGTCTCAGATGAGATGTACAACGGAGGTCTTGACTGTTCTGTAGTCATTAAAGATCCCATAGAATATTTTCCAGGAATAGGAGTTTGCTTGCTGTCCTGGCAAAATTCCAACTCAGATAATTACATTCTTTGTATCTGAAATTCACTCTCAACTGGTTATGGGATTTTTCTTCACCTCCTATTCCCTGTTGTGTACTGGTGCTATTAAACAGCTGCTACATTCTCCACACAAATGGGTGACATTATTTCTACCATATTTAGTTTGTAGATCATCTTACCAGATTTTTTAAACCCTTAGGAATTAGGGCTCTCAAGGTTTCCAAGATCATTCTGATTTTTATTTTTTTAATACCACAAGCAGTTCTTAGGTTTAGAAATTGCTATCAGGGTCTATGGGTCATCGTCGTGACATGTTGTTTAACAGCTTGTCTACATGGGAAAGTTTTACCAGTTATACCAGTATGATTAAACAGATATAGTTATATTGGCATAACTCCCTGTGTGGTTCTGATTTTGGAATAAATATCTTTTTTCAGATTAGTATAAACCACTTTCAAAGTGACAAAACTAAACTGAAAAAAAGACCTCTTATACTAGAAGACTGTCCACATGTGGATTTATGCCAGTATAATTGTAGCTGTTTAAATTTACACCTTAGTTTATCTATATAAGAAGATTTCAGGATTGTCACTCTGAAGCCTAGAATGTCAGCTGAGTCAGTTTGAAGTGATGAAGACAGCTACAAGCTTGGCTGGGAGCTCTTTTTGTTCAGAATATCGCCAGGTTGAATATCACTGGGTTTCGCCTTTAGATGCAATGCAATGATATTTCAATGCAACAATTTCTTGATATGATGATATTATGATTTAATGGGATGATGATGCAGCAAAACATCATGTTTCATTGGGCTGTAAATGTAAATGAACCTAAAAAGCTGACTGCCCTATGTGGGAATTATTTTATTATATATATTATGATAGTGCCTAGAGCTCCCAACCAAGATTGGGACTCGTGGCAGGCCCTGTACAAACATAGTGTGAGAGACAGTCCCTGCCCAATAGAATTCATAATCCAAACAGACAATGCAGACAAAGGGTGGGGGAAAAGAAGATTATCCCCACTTTACAGATAGGGAAATGAGCTAAAGAAACACTAAGAGTAAAATTTTCAGAAGCACACAGATGGTGCTTGAGACTTAGGCTCTTATGTCACTTTTGAAAATGGCACTTAGATTCCTAAGTCACATAAATATATTTGAAAAAAATTCCCCAAATTACTTGCATAAAGTTAGTCATAGAATCGTAGGACTGGAAGGGACCTCGAGAGTTCATTTAGTCCAGTCCCCCGCACTCATGGCAGGACTAATACACATTCTTTGGATGACATGTTGAAGCATGAGTTTATTCAGTGCAAAAAGACATCATCTGCACAGTATACGCACAAAGGATCAGATTTTCAGAAAAGAAAATGCAGATCTAATTTGCATACACAATGCATAAATTGGGTAATTGCACATAAAAATTACACCTAATTACAGTTTGCATATGGATATGCACTGCAACCGTTATAATTATGTGTGCAAAGTATTTACACTTTTTGCCTTCATTTGGATGCTAACTTTTTTGAAAATCTGGCCTAAAAAGTACTTTTTCCATATGTAAAGTTCCACAGTCAGACATACAGGCACAGAATTACACACATGGACCACACAAGGTTATATGTACAACGTTTTGCACATGTGCACATGCAATTAAAGTTATACATATGTATGTACAATGACTCATTCATAATTGCTGTTTAACAATTGCACATGCATACACACACACGTATGCACAGTTACAAGAATACACGTATACAATCCAAGACACACACAAGCATGCAAACCACTGCACACAAATACTCATGTGCATAGTTACACACATGTGTAGTTGCGTGCACACATACAGACGACAGCTGCCTATACACAATGACACACACAGATGCAATGGCTGAGTTGCACACACAAGCACATTTGCGCACAACACTCCACTACTGCACACAAATGCAATGGACTGCTGCATATGCACAGTTACACACATACACAAAAGCACCATAGGCACAATTGCTCCCATCCAGACACGCAATGGACAGATGGCTTGGGAATGCGCGCGCGCACACACACATACACACAACTTGTGTACACACAGACTTGTAAGGAAGAGCTGCACGTGGCCCACAGCACACACATGCCCAGTCGCTCCCACGCACATGCCATTGACCGCCGCATAAGTGGGCGCACACTGACAGCTAAGGGACACCTGCCTGTGCACAGCAGTTGCGCGCACACGCAGCTACCCCCCGTGCACACATCGCAAGGCCGGTCCCTCGGTGGGGAAGAGAAACGCGGCGGATCCGGGCTGCTCCCCCGGCTCCGCCCCGCTTCCCTCCCCCGCCGGCTCCGCCCCGGAGGCCGGCACGCTGGCTCGCTCCCTGCCTGGGAACATGGCTGAAGTCGGGGAGGACAGTAGCGGGGCCCGGGCCCTGCTGGCGCTGCGCTCGGCGCCCTGCAGCCCGGCCGCGGCGCCCCCTCCCGGGCCGGCGCTGCCGGGCCCCGCCGCCGCCCCGCCGGGCCCGGCCCTGGCCCGCCTGCAGGGCCGCGAGTTCGAGTTCCTCATGCGGCAGGCGGCGGTCACCATAGGCCGCAACTCCTCGCAGGGCTCGGTGGACGTGAACATGGGGCACTCGAGCTTCATCTCCCGGCGCCACCTGCAGCTCAGCTTCCAGGAGCCGCACTTCTACCTGCGCTGCCTCGGCAAGAACGGCGTCTTCGTGGACGGGGCCTTCCAGCGGCGGGGCGGCCCGGCCCTGCAGCTCCCCCCGCAGTGAGCGCGGGCAGGCGTGGGCAACGGGGGGCGGCCCCCGACCCTGAGGGGGCGTGGGCAAGGGGGGGCTGGGCACCCCACCCCGTGGAGTAAAAGAGGGGGGACCTGTCCTGGGGGGCGTGAGCAAAGGGGACACCCCGTTCCCACAGGGCAGGGAGGGGGGCAACCTCCTCTGGGGAGGGGGGGCAACCTCATCCCCCCCCCGGAAGGCGTGGGCAAAGGGGACACCCCCACTCCCTTGGGGTCAGGAAGGGGCATCCCATCCTGGGGAGGCATGGGAAAGGTGGCACCTTCACACCCATGGGAGTGCCCCACTCTAAGGAGAAGGGGCATCCCCACCCCCATGGGAAGGAGGGGATATGGGGCATCCCCACCCCCATGGGAAGGAGGGGATATGGGGCATCTCTGTGGGGAGCAATAAGTAGGGGAAGGAAAGGTAAAGAGGTGCCCTGACCCCCCTGGGGAAGAGTGGAGGGGTGTTGGTCACTTCCACCCGGATGGAGGGGGATGCGGGGCATTGTCCGCCCCCTGTCTCAAGAGAGAAGAGGTGTCATATCTCAGGGTGGGGAAAAGGGGAAGGGGGGTTGTTTTTTTCTGAGAGAGAGAGAGAGAGAGAGCTTCTTCTGGGAGATGTTGTCCTCCCTTAGCCCAAGGGGTGTCTTTGCTGGAGGATGCCACCCCTGGCGGGGGGCCGGATGGGAGGCTGCATGACCCAAAGGGTCTAAGGGAAGTGAGGCAGATAGTTGTCCCTAAGAAAGCTGTGTTTCATTTCCCAGGAGAACTCTGGGGAGGTGAAAGGAAATGGGGAGTGTTTTACCCATTGGGAGGGGACAGGCTAGTTGGGGAATTATTTTCTCAGACTCCCGGGGAACAGCAGCATGTTGCTTTATCGCCTCTGGGAAATGGAGGAGGTCACAGGCAGTGGCAGAGGGAAGCTACAGGGCTTGCTCTCTCAGGTGAAAGGGACGGGGTTCTCCTTCCTGCGGAGGGGATAATGATTTTTCACCCCACTTTCTGCTCTGAAAACATTGTGTTTTGTGGCTGAGCGCTATTAAACAGCTGCCACGTTCTACCCCAAGGTGACAGCATATTAGTGGTGGGCGAGGTAATCTCTCTGTGTATATCTCTATAAAGCTGTATTATACACACACTATATGTAATCTCTGCGACTAAAAAGCACTATATAAATGCAAGAGATTATTAATATTTTATTTATTATTCTCCACTTAATTTCACCTTGTTTGTATGGGCATCTGATTTATTTGGTAGTTTTGGGCCTTCGTACCATTCACCTCCAGCAGCAGGGTCCCTAAGGGTTATCCCTCTTTCACCAGCCTTCTGCTCAGAAGAGAGTTTTTTAATTACTCACTTCCTCTGCTGGCTGTTTCTTTTTGTATTTAGTAATTTAGTTATAACTCCCCAGCCGCTTGCTCTCTGAGGCGTTTTGGTTTTGAAACATGTTTCATTTTCTAAGGAGATGTCCTTTGACTGTCTGTTTAATTAATCTTTCTTTGTAAAACAAGCCCCCTAAAGCCTAGGGCATTTCTGTTGCATTGCTCCCTCTTGGTTCTGGATTTATTTGTGTGAGCTTCATCTCCTCCCTGTCATTCTGTTTCTTCATGTAGTTAATCGTAAGTATTGTGCCCAACAATACTCTCAAGCAGAGAATTTGCTGTTTCTTTTCCCTCTACTTGCTCGTGACTTGCGGAGTGGAAAAGGTGATTTCCCCCACTCTCCCTTCATCACTTGTAGGGGAGGAGTTTATTTACTTTTTTCTGTACAGTTAGGAGCCCTGCACAGTAAGACACCCTCTCTTCTGGGCCACTGTTTATGATCCATGTAAATGAACTTCTTGCCCCTCCTTTCCAAGCTGTAAAGTAGATCGATGGCAAAACACTTTTCTAAGGGAATTTGCCCTCTTGTTCATTCCAGGTAAACAACTTCCATCTTCCCCATGCCCTCTACACAGTTAGGGGTTTATAACTCAGACATAAAACAAAAAATGAACAAAGAACTTGCCTGAAGCTTAGTATGCGTGATCTCAGTGAGACATAAAACTGATCTTCTGTCCACTTCTTCTGTCTGTGCTCTTGACAAAAAGAGAACTTTAGGTCCTGGAACCAGTAAGAACCATGCACACCTACTGCTGTCTAAATAATATAGTCAGCAGTAAAAAATGGAGATAATTTTAAATATTTTGTATTGAGACCTTGCTGTGCATTTTATTCTGAAATATTATTTGATATGAATGTCATTATCAGGTCTGGCAGTACTATGCTGTGTAAATGTGGCGGAAGAATCTGTACGTTATATTAAGCGTTATGATCTAATGGAAGTTCCGTCAAATGATTTAAATTAGAGTTCACCTATGGTGGTTCAGGGAGTACTTGTGGAGGTCTTCAGAGTGCTGGCTAGTCATATGGTGCTGACTTTATTACCTCAATTCCACCTGACTGAAACACAGTAAAAGACTGATAAAAATACATTGCATATGTCTAGAAGAGTATTTCATTGCTGCTGCTGTTACAGGGAGGTTGTCCATAAATGGGAAGGAGGGGTCCAGGAGACAATTGCTGTGTTCAAAAGTCATCCACGCTGTGGAAAAAGTTTCAAGAACTCCCTGATTTAAATTCACCATTTGTCATCATTGCACTTCAGAAGTTTCCTGGAAAAATGAGATTATACCAAATACCTTGCCTTGTTAGAAACTCTCTTCTGAGCTTTCAGTGGGCACGCTTAAAGCATTATGGAAAAACTCTACAGTTTCCGTCAGAATCGTCCATTATGAAGACGGGGAATATCTCTGGAAACGGTGTCTTTCAAACTTGTGGAATTTGAAGACGCTGCATTGCCATCCTACATCATGTGCGTATTCTAGGCTGCAGTATTGTATTTCACAGCTGTGTCATTATGGAAGGTTGTATTTTACAGATGTGATGCCACAGCTATGAAATATTATTAAGCAATAATGACCAACAAGGAGGGCATTTCCTAGAGGTTAGTGATCAGCTGGAACCAAGCTGGGTGGAAGAGCAGAGGGCTTGATGTAAAACTAAAGAAGGTCCTTAACCAGCTGATTAACAGGAGAGCCAATCCAGAGATCGTTATTAGTATTCTAAACTGTGGCAAATGGCTTTCTATAAAGTAGGATGGAACAATGAAATCATTTGATTTAATAAAAAAAAAAGTTTAAATCAGGTTGACGCTGTGCAAAACTAATTTGAAAATTTGTGGTGTTGCATCTCTAGGTTAAAATTTATAATTAACTAAAATATAAATGCTGTTGTTTAACATAGCCACTATCTAAAGGGTATTCAAAACGGCTATAGGCAGAAAACAAAATACTGAAAATTAAGGCCCAGATCCTGCAAACAAGCAGGTACATAATTTGACTTTAGTGGGACTACTCATGTGCTTAAACTCAAGCACGCATAAGTGTTAGCAGTGTCAAGGGTTAATTCTATTTTTATTCCAACCCTTTTTCTTTGTGGCAAAAAATCTTTGTAGCTTCAAAACTTGTTTCAGTTTTAAGAATGAAAATTTATTTAGACCTCCAGTTCCTTGAGAAGGGTATTGTGACCTTTTTTTATGCACATAGGCTAACATTTTCAAAACCAGATGCTTAAAGTTAGGCTCCTAAGAGTGGGATTTTTAAAGTCACCTAAGTCACATAGGTTTGCAAGACCCAGTGACGAAAACTGCAAATGCTGATGGAGGAGTGTAGTCTGGTCAAAGCACTTGAGCTTTCTTAACTTGTGGGAATTCAGTATATTGGAAGTTGGTGATGGTTGCAAATATTGTATAGGCTATTTGTTTATCATTTTTGTGTTTTGAGTTTTTGGTGTTCTTGGGGTAAGGACATTAGTGAAGTCTTGGACTTGTGTTTTCATCACAGATGAGCATTTTCAGTGAGGGGCTTCTCAGAAAAATATCTGTTCGCTGAAATTCTCTTAACAATTAGAAAGCTAAAGAAACTAGTAATTTAAGACTATAAAATGGAAAGACAGTAAAGAAATACAACATATAAATAAAAACCTACTTAAATGATCAGATGGATTTAAGTAAAATTGGCTTTTAATTTTTTAATCATTTTTATCAACCCTGCTATAAATTGAAAATCTAAATATTGGACTACATGTTGCCAAGAATCTGCTATTCTGTTTATAATATTGGGGTTTTCCTGTTCAATATATTTTGGTCTGGTTTATTAAGTGCCTATCTAAAGCTTTAGGCTTCATTAAGGCCCTGATCTTGCAAAGACTTATGCATGTTGCTTAACATTATGCACTGTGAGTAGTCCTGTTCACGTCAGTGGGACTACTCATAGTGCATAAACCTAAATACTTGCATAAGTCATTGTAGGATTGGGGTTTAAAGCATTAAAGGCTAGTTTAGTAATTCATAAAAGAACAGGATTTTATTCCCAGCATTCTCTGTTTATAAACATTGTTGTATAAAGGGGGGCGGTGGAAACACAAGGCAATCTATAAGTGCTAGCCAGTAGGATTGAAGTATGTGACTAAAGTAAAAATCGGCACGACGTAGGAAAACTGATATGCACAAATGTCAGGGTTTTGATGACCTCATAAACCACTCAATCTCCATTCTTGTGGTTAGAATGATGCCATCATGGTGTATGAGTGTGTATAGTGTTATAGCTCAGAGGGAAATGTGAGCTATATGTACACATACCAAGGAAATGCTTTGACCACATAACCACGACTGCAAAGCTAGAGTTGTTTCTGAAATGCTGTAGGTACATCTTCAGTTCTGATCACTCTTTTCCTATGAAGTTCTAATTCTTAACTATTGCATAATTAGGGCTTCTGTTTTTGGGGTATATTTTTAGCAATTTCTGAGGTTGTTGTAGATGTCCAAAAATTGGAGTCTTTTGAGGCTGTGTCATTGTAAATACTGTTATGAGTAAGGTATATTGTATGCATCACTCATTACAATAGTAAATACTGTAATGAGTGATTTCTTTGTAATTTTCCCTATTACACTTCAATGTAGTACTGTTTCAAAGCGCACTAAATTAAAGCACACTAAGGAACCTTTAGTGCACACTAGCAGGGTCTACATGGACCGATTAATGTGGAACATGTTAGTGTGCTTTAGCAATCACATCCTGTAATCTACATTACTCCTCCTTCTAAACAAGCCCTTAGAGACAAGTAACCATTGTTGGTATTTACAGTAGAACCTTAGAATTATGAACACCTCTGGAATAGCGGTTGTTTGTGACTTGGAACAAAACATTATGGTGGTTCTTTCCAAAGTTAACAACTGAACATTGACTTAATATAGCTTGAAACTTTACTGTGCAGCAGAAAAACGCTGCTTTCCCTTGATTTTTTTTTTTTTAGTAATTTACGTTTAACACAGTACCCTACTGTGTTTGTTTGTGTGTGTCTGCTGCTGCCTGATTACATACTTCCGGTTCCAAATGAGGTGTGTGGTGGACTGGTCATTTCATAACTCTGGTGTTCGTAACACTGACGTTCTACTGTATTTGATAAACACAGATTTTTTTTTTTTGCGCACCAGGAAAATTTTATTTCTGTTTATCGGTTAAAACAGACCATCTGAAGCCCATATATAATGCATACTTTTAGCAAGAAAGATTTTGATCCGTAGTTATGCATGCCCCTCTTTCATCGTTTATAGTTAAATTTCCATTTAAGATTTGTTAGAAAAACTCTATCATCTGAGTGTTATCGGACTACTTGATGCTGTACAGTGTTTTTCACACTTATGTTTGATTCCAAAGTCTGTTTTGGAACAGTTTCTTGGAGAGTCTGTAATATCAGATAACTTGTCTTTTCAATATACAGTTCATTTTGTACCCAGGAAGTTTTTTGGCTAAGCTACTGTACAAATTGTTTGGGGATTTTTCTAACATTTAAAAAAGTTGATACTTTGTGACTCTGATATGGAGGGGCTGTCTACAGAAGAGTCACACTGGTGTAATTTAAGGACTGAATTTAAACTGATAGATAAACCTGCACAGAAGGCTGTGTGTGATGCTCACTTCTGTTTAAATCAGGCTTATTTTAGTTTAGCTAGAGAGAGTTAATTAAATTATTATTCTTAGGTGTGGTCTATACCAGGGGTGGGGGACCTGCGGCCCACTGCTTCATTTCATCTGGCTCGTGGCAAGTTTCCATGCCACGGGCCGGAAACCCCGAGCAGGGCTGGAGCCACAAGTGCCAGCTCGCTGCGTTGCCAGAAGTCCAGTCGGCTCCACGCAGCTCCCAGAAGCGACCGGCTTGTTCCTGTGGCCCTAGGAGCAGGGGTGATCAGGGAAGCTCGGCATGCTGGCTCCGCAGCTCCCATTGGCCGGGAATCGTGGCCAATGGGAGTTGCGGGCGAGGTGCCTGCAAGCGCAGGCAGCACGCACCGCACAGAGCCCCTGACCTCTCTGCCAAGGGGCCGGACACGGTGGCCGCTTCTGGGAGCAGTGCGGAGCCCCGGCAGGCAAGGAGCCTGCCTTAGCCCCGCTGCGCCACCAATCAGGAGCCACCTGAGGTAAGCACTGCCCGGCTAGAGCCCGCATCCCGAACCCCCTGCCCCAGGTTGGAACTCCCTCCTGCACCCAAACTCTCTCCCGAAGCCTGCACCTCTGCCCCAGCCCTGAGCCCTAGGGGAAGCCCCGAGGCTCCATTACCCCCTCCTAGTCTCACCCCCTCCCCCCATGTGGGGCTGGCGCCATGAGCGCCGGCTTGCTCTGCTGCGGGGGGAAGCCCCGAGCCTCCGGGCCCTCCCACGGGGCTATGTGTGGCTCGTGACTGATGTATATATTTTTTTTCCTGTGGGTCAGGGGGCCCTGATAGAAAAAATGTTCCCCACTCCACGTCTGCACTAGTAACTTATGTCGGTATAACTACATTGCTCAGTGGTGTGGATTTTCCACACGTCTGAGCAATGTAGTTTTATACCAACCTAATTCCCAGTATAGACAGCGCAGTGTCAATGGGAGGGCTTCTCCAGTCGACATAGCTACTGCCTCTTGGGGAGGTGGAGTATTTAAGCTGACGGGAGAAGCCCTCCCGTCAGCGTAGGTAGGGTCTTCACTGAAGCGCTTCAGAGGTGCAGGCAAGCGCCGAGTAACTAGCCTCAAATAACTGTTTGGCAAGCTGTTCAGAGAAATGCCATATTCCCTGTGGTGGTTGGCACAGTAGTTTTATGGGGAACTGTGCTGGCAAAGAACAGGAAACTGCTTAACGTTACTACTTCCACCATGCAACTGCATGCTATGACTGATCTATATGTGGCAACTAGCTTCTAGCATGAAGGACAGGTTGCCACAGCTTTTGAAGACTGTGGAACTTGAAAAGTGTGCTAAGCAGTGTGTGTTCAGGGGAGTTTGTACTCTTATATTTTAGGGTAAAGTAAGCAACATAGACCCTAGCGTGGCTGTTAAGCCATTGTTTGAAATTTGACAGTTACCTCCAGCTGACTTTGATCTGGAGTGGGTCTCTTCAAGTGCTTGGCTCCACATCAAACCTTCTGACGTGCTAATTTATTTTCTGGGCAGCTTCTACCTCCAGTAAACGTCTGAGGGGGCAATGTCTGGGTGTTCTGTGTTCAGAGCCAAGGGGCACTGTAACGAGACAAGCATAACAGACCCAGCTTTAGGTTTACAGTTGCATAGATGCGGTGCGGGTGAGCCAGTTTTTCCTTTCCAGACCAAGTGGAAATGTGGCAGATGTGGTTGACAACACATGCTTTAGAACATCACAAGTGAATGTATTTTACTTTGTATACCTAAACAATGCTTTCTGTCTGTCATCCTTTGGGACAGAACTTCCTAAACTTTTTCTATAGTACTCCCTATTAAAAGGATATTTGACACGCAACAATACTTTTAACCAGCTGTAGGCGGCTTCTTTCTTGTTTTGGTGGTATCATGCCCAAGCCCCTAGCTGTGTCCTAAAGATATCATTAGGACTGCAGATCCCTGGCTAGGATATTCCCTTGTCTAGCACAGGAGCTAACCATGCTGTGGACTTGTAACCCAGGACTTCTTCAGTTTTGGAGTGAACTGTGGTCTGTGGAACCTCTGGTGGTCTGCAAAATAGAATAAACCTACTGAGAGCCAACTACTTGGGGATTGGAGGAATGGGAAAGCAGATTGGATTAAAAGATCTTTGTCTTGTGAACAGATCTGCAGAATGAAAAAGCTGGAGGAAAAACTGGTTTATCTAATCAGTGTTGGCCACAAAAAGGCACCATTTATTAGTCCATTGGATTAATGTTTCATCTACTATTTGACAACACAATAACATGTACTATCTTCATGCATGTGTTCATTTCAATATTTATATTTCTTAAACCAGCTGAAATAGCAAGAAGCAATTTCAAATGTGGCAAACTAACATTGCTTATATAAAAGCAAGTCTGTCTAGTGTTTTTCTTTTAGATATGTTTATGTAAATTGCTTGTTTCATAGTGCAGATATGACTTTAATTAATGTCCATTCACTGTTGTCCATGAATGCCGTTGCAAATCATTCTCTAAAATTGCCTTTAGAACAGTTCAGTGAAATGTTTCAGTGCATTCCTTTTGAATGGGAATTAATTTGTATGAAATAAAGTTTTTTAATGCTGTTGTCAAATAAAAGTAACAGCCTAATACCCTGTAGCTACTCCACTGCCTTGTGTGCCTTGCCCTTTGTAGCACGACTGTTTCTTTCCTCACATCTTGGTGCATTTTATCACAGTACAATTTCAAACATGCTGATAGCATTATAGTAGAAGCCTACACTTAATCTTAAGCTATAGCAGTTGCATATTTATGTGACTGAAAAATGTCAAACAATGTCTTGTCTTAGTTATTTAAAAAGAATTTGTAAAAAGCGTGTTGTTTTTGGATAATCCTTTTAATTGTTGTAGTGTAATGGATTTTTTTTCTTCAGTGGAAAGTGTCCGCTGTGTACATGCACAGGATTTTTAAACAATGGAGGGTTTGCTTTTCTTCCATTTTTGGGCTCATTTATGATGTATAAAGAGAGTGTGAAGTTTTAGGTTAAGAAAAATCATGTATGTAGGTCTGTTCTTCTCTGGTTTTGTTAGAAGACTTTCTTGGTTCTCTTAGAGAAGTGCATTGTGAGCTCTCCTACCTTAACTGAGAGAGTTGGGATGTTGAATCTTTACCAAACTTTTCTCCCGTGTCCATTGCATTTAGGACTTACATAGGTGTTAACAAAATCAGACAAGAACAATTTGACTAAAATTCCTGTCCCCTCCCAGTTGCTCTCAGCCTGTAGTGATATCTTGATTCCAGTGGCCATAGTCTTGCAGAGTAGATAAGACCTGAATTTTTAATGTAAACCAACAAGCAGAGACCTCACATCCCAATCTACTTTTTAGTTTGGAAGGAGACTAGAGTTTCAGGCTGCCTTCACATATAATTAAGAAGCACACCACCTCCCTCCCCAAAAAGAAAACAAAAAACAAACACAAGACAAACAAATAACAAACCCAGTTTTTCCCCTCTGCCTGTCACCTTTAACAGAGCTAGGAATTCTTCCCACACAAGCCATTTTAATCTTCTGTCTCCCTCAAGGCTACATGCTGTAGCCACCAAACTTCTGGCTCAGCAGGACTGGAGTCCTTGCAGAGTCGGTTTGTGCACTTGTTACAGGGAGTGCTGTTGAGCAACCTAAGGAACTTTCTTTCTCCAGGGCACAAGAAATATGGATTCTTCAGTGTGCAAACCCCTGGCTGTTTGGGAGGAGGAAGAGACCAGGAATAGAAACTGATCCCAGGTGTCAGCCTGGCAGATAGGCATTTCTGATTTTTAAAAAAAGAGAAGAAAAAGAAAACCCAGCCACATAGATTCTTCTGTAGTCTTGTGAATATATGTGTTCCTCATATTCATTCATTTCAAGACCTAGACCAGACCTCTGAGAACAGGCCATCAGTGTGGAAGTGTTGTGCAAACTAACACTTGCATATTGATTACAATTGTCTTGTGACAGAGTTCCACTGCCTCCAAGCCTGCCTTGGATTGGCCTCCAGCCCACTTCAGGTAGGTGGACGTTTTGATGCCACTATCAAGTTTGATAATTGGGCAATCCTTTGCTTCTGTCTTGTCTATCCGGCTGTTCATCCATAGCATTCCTGCTTTTGCCATTTCCCCTTCCTCCTCCCCCGATCCCTATGTAATGAGGCAAGCCATGATCGATGTGGAAATAATTCAACAAAGATCAACAAGGGAAGTTAGAGCCTGGAACATATTAGGCTTTGTCTACACTACGCAGCTTTTAGTGACACGCCGTGTCGCTAAAAGTTGTGCAGTGTAAATGCTGTTTGTTTGTCAGCACTTTTGCAGAAAAATACTTCCATCCCCAACAAGCAGGGTTTGCGTTGTCGACAGGAGAGCGCTCCTGCTGACAATGCACTGTTTACACTAGCACTTGCTGCGGCAAAACTTTTGTCTTTTGGGAGGGGGGGTTTAGCACCTCTGAACAACAAAAGTTTTGTCGCTCAATTGCCAGTGTAGACATAGCCTTAGTTATTGTGTTGTAATGGAATATTAGGGCCAGAGCTGATGCCCTTTTCTGCCTGTTCAGGTATAACAGTATTACTTAGGCCAGGGGTAGGCAACCTATGGCACGCATGCCGAAGGCGGCACGCGAGCTGATTTTCAGTGGCACTCACACTGCACGGGTCCTGGCCACTGGTCCGGGGGGCTCTGCATTTTAATTTAATTTTAAATGACGCTTCTTAAACATTTTAAAAACCTTATTTACTTTACATACAACAATAGTTTAGTTATAAATTATAGACTTATAGAAAGAGACTTTCTAAAAATGTTAAAATGTATCACTGGCACACGAAACCTTAAATTAGAGTGAATAAATGAAGACTTGGCACACCACTTCTGAAAGGTTGCCGACCCCTGACTTAGGCTATGTCTACACTGGCAAATGAATGACAAAACTTTTGTCTTTCAGAGTTGTTTGAGAAACCCCTCCCTGAAAGACAAAAGTTTTGGCGACAGCAAGCGCCAGCGTGAACGGCGCGTTGTTGGCAGGAGTGCTGTCCTGCTGACAACGCAAATGCCGCTCGTTGGGTGGAAGTTTTTTGTTGGCAGGAGACCCGACAAACAGCGGCTACACTGTGCGACTTGTAGTGATAGGGCTGTAGCGACACAGCCATGTTGCTAAAAGCTGTGTATGGTAGACATAGCTTAAGATGGGAAAAGGATATTCCCATCAAGTGCTTAAGTCATGTCTACATTTGCCATTTAAGGCGGAAAAAGTCCCTTTTTTTTTTTTTTTTTTGCACAAAAACCGTGGGAGTGTCTATACTTGCCAATGACTTTTTGCGGTGAAATTCAGAAGTTTCACCACAAAGAAAACCACCTCCACGAGAGGCGTACAGCTCTTACCGGTGATGCTTTTGTGGTGATGTGCAAGTGAAGACATGTTCTTCCTGTTTACAGAGCTTTTAGTCTCCGGAGGATATCCCACAGTGCCTAGGTGACCACTCTGGCCTGCTGCTCTGACACCAGGTAAACACATCCACTCCTCCCCCTGTAAAGCCCCGGGAACTTTGAAACTCCCTTTCCTGTTTTCTTGGCAAGTGCTCACTTATCTGGCCAGGTGACAATGGCTGCTCCATAGAGCAAATGATCCCCTGCTTGGAGCAATGCTGAACTGGAGGCTGTGCAGGGACCCTGGATGCCCCACGATCACACCCTCTTCCTCCCCCCGCCCCCCTTTTTCCCACAAGACCTGTCGTCAAAATGGAGAGAGCTGCCCTCAGTGTGCCGCTCTAAACACTCTGACACCTGTGGAAGTGAGTGAGTACACAAACCAGCATTTTTCTTTCACCGGTTCACTATCGCCGTTGAAACTAACAGTGCAAAAACTCTGCAAGTGTAGACATAGCCTAAAATAGAAATCTATTTCCAACTATCTTTGTACTCCAGGAGTTGTAAACGAGGCACTCATAAACTGCCTATTATAAATGACTAAACAAGTAGTTTAGGTCTAGACTTGATCTGTTTTAAAATGATCTGAATGTACTCTAGATTATTCTGTTTTGTGGCTAAATGAACCAAATACCCTCTTGTTGTGTGATAAGCCAAAATCTCTGTGAAAAGCTCTTTTCTGCAAGAGGATAAATGCTCTTTCTCCAAGTGGTCCCTTGTTCCTTTTGATGTACCTTGTGCTTCTAGAACACAAAGCAGAAAGTGTTGCAAGCAATGTCTGGTCTACACTTAAAATTCTGACCAACGTAGTTATGCCAAACTAAGCGTTGGTGTAAATGCGTCTAGTTCAATAGAAGAATTCTTCTGTCAACCCAGCTACCTGCTCGGGGAGGTGGATTGCCTACATTGAGGGGGAAAAGCCTCTTCCATCCCTGTAGGAAGTATCTACACTACAGCAGCATAGCCGTCCTGCTGTAGCATCCCTGGTGCAGACATGGACTAAGAATTAATTCATTTTTTTAAAAAGCTAGAGAAGAAGCTTAGTGCCTTTTTCCTTAGGGAGCTGAAATATTAACTGAAGTTCTTCTAACGCTTCCAAATTAAATGAGTATTAAAACTCAAAGGAAAGTTTCCTCTATTTCCATGTACTGTAATGGATTGGAGGGGTGAGGGTAGGAGGAAGAGAATGCATCAATAGTTGAGTAAATTATCTCAATTTCATGGCTTAAAGGTAGTGCATGCATGCTGCCGTTTTGGAAAAGGCAGTGTTGTTCTGCCTTGGTAAACTATTTTCAGTGAAAAAAAGCCCTCAGCACAATAATAAAAACAGAATGAGTTTAAATGTGTTAAACCTCTTTCTTGCTTACTGGCTATAACCTGGGGGGAGGGGGAGGGTATAGTTTTGTTTTGTTCTTTGACATCTGAACCCTATCCTGCTATGCAGCTTTTCAGAAGTTGATCCAGTGAGCTCTTCCCTTGCAGAATACCGTGAGCCTGGAATTAGCCTCTTTAATAGGTATGTGAGTTGAGACTAACCAGCTCAGGATTTCTGGGCCCTCTTCCCAAGCCTTGTTTTGAAGTTCATCTTAACTCTGGATGCTGCGGGTATGCATGTGTAATATACACCATGTATTGCCCTAAGCATTTATGTGGCTTGGAGTCTGGAAAATGCCAGCAATCAGAGGGTTTAAATTATATTTTAAAGATAGCCTCAGAACAACTCTTTAAACAGTAATCCTGGCTTCATCTGCTGGGTATTGAATGGATTATGAAATGTCTTCACAGGGAGCAGAATGGACTTGAGTGAGCATTTCATGAAGTCTAAATCCATTTGGATAGGTTTTTTATAATGTACATAAATAACACATTAGTTCACTCCAAGTAGCTTTCCCATTGAACTGAACCAGGCTCAGAGGAAAACATATAATGGTGGTGCATTGTGTTAGAATCCTCTTAGCGAGTGTGATTGAATGTAAAAGGTTAGTAACATCCTGTGCTTAAGTTTCTCCTGGTAGATGTATGTGGGAAGTAGAAATGTTCTGTGAATTTCACAGATTGCTTTGTTTTCCACAGCCTGTGCTAATGTGAGAGGAGTTCCTCAGTTTTGAAAATTTAAGACATTTTGAGATGGATTGAGGGACCTTCAAGATCAGCTGGCTGCTTCAAAGAAAACTAGTGATGAATGGTCCATTAGGAGAAAGTTGATGGCATAGCAGATGTAATTTGTATGACAATTAAACTAATCTAGTGTATTCAACAAAGATGCTAAAACAGTGCCTCTCCCAAGGAAATTGTGGTGTTAAGGTATTTTATGAATTGGTCTCTTCAGATGGATAAGTCTCCTCCTTCTCCTTCTCCTCCAGGGTATAAAAATACCTGAGGAGTGGGATATTTGTAGTAATGGGAAGACATTGTCAAGAGAAGTTCATAGAAGAATTCATTGAAGGCCCCAAGTGTCCATGGCGAGTTTGACCAGATTTCTTCAGTGAAAGGAAGGGGCTAGGTTTTATGGCAGACTGGACATTCTGTAACAGTTTCAGATAAGTTTTTAAGAATGTTGTATTGTGTTAAATATGGAAATGGATAATCAGTACTTTGTGGAGTTTAATTTTTACAATCAATTACATTTTCTGTAAAAAGCAACAGAGTCCTGTGGCACCTTTAAGACGAACAGATGTATTGGAGCATAAGTTTTCGTGGGTGAATGCCCACTTCGTCGGATGCATCTGTTCGTCTTAAAGGTGCCACAGGAGACTCTGTTGCTTTTTACAGATCCAGACTAACACGGCTACCCCTCTGATACTTAAATTTTCTGCTGTCTCTAAATTTTTAATTTTCAGTGTAATGTATAATTTCTTATTAAAATATAACTGCATTTGTAAAAATTGTCACGAGGAAGTTCCTTGTGGGTGTGTGCAGCTGGGGCTTTTCTGGCCCTGAAGTAGGTGTGTATGGTGGTTTATGATTGAAGGAGAAGCATGTTAGCTGGCTCTGTCTACCAAAATGATCTGTAATAAAGTAACTAATAATATTAACACTTTAAATTATGACCATGACCAGCAATTACTTCTGGTTACTTAAATCTAATTTTAAAGAACCTCACGGCTACTGGGGAAATGTGAGAGAGATGTAAGTGGTGTTCATCCCTTTCCGAGTCCTCTTTGGCAATTACCTGCTGTGGTAGATTTGCAACCTGATTTAGCCTTGTGTTGTCAAGCAGGATCTTGTAGAAAAAATTGGGGGTGCATGTCTCCAGGAATATTAAGTGGCTAAATATTCTAGATTGCAGAACCGGTATTTGCTATTTAACTGACCTGCGTCACTTAGCATGTTGTGAAATGCACTTTAAAGGGGAGAGGCAGACTCTCCATCATAGGCTGATGGAAACCTAACAGTTTTGTGCGCTTAAGCTGGGCACTTGAGAGAGCGCTCAAACAATGGGCTCAATTCTGTACCCATTGAAGTCAATGGTAATATTCCCATTGACCTCTGAGAGTGAAGGATCAAGCCTTTTGAATGTGATCTTTCCTTACGAGAACTTGTATGTTAAATGAGCATCACTGTGAAATTGTGCAGAAAAGCAAGATCACAGGACTGTTGTGTCTCCAGAAGATTTCATAGTGACTTTGCCATTTGGTTGCTTGTGGAGTACAGATTTAGATAAGAACGTGAAGTAGCTGAACACATTTCAAGATGGTTGATGAAAATCAGGAAATAGATAAGAGGAGAAATTACTGAGCTTTACCTTGTGAACTGTTGAATTGCCTTTTCTCCACCAGAGGGTCTTGATTCAAATGTAACTCAAGTCTTGTTTAGTGATCTTGAAGCTGGCATTAGTTTGTATTGCAGGATGGTCAAATCTGGACAGTTGTCTCTTTTTTGCAGCTCTCTGACAGTGACAGGCTTCCTTCTTGGTAACTTAGCTTATGTGATCGAATAGACAATTTGCCACCATCTGATGGAGTAGAGATGCAAGGGAAGGAAAAAGATCTGTATAGTATGTTTGTTAAAAAATAAATCCTAATATACCTAATCCATTATGAATCATGTTGGTGCTTATTGTAAGGGGGCATATAAGTAATAGGATTTTTTTCTCTCTTTGATGTTGCCTTTGTTGAACTTCTGTTTTGCCCGTTCTGTACTGTTAGCTTCATTTAAAAGGACGTTACCAGGTAACTTGACATGCACGTTTGATGTTTCTGAAATTCAGTAATCCGTTTTAAAACTAAGCAGTAAAAATTATCTATTTTTTTTCCTTTTTTTTAAATTGTTTTGGTCAAAGGTGCCAGATTGACAGCCCTACAAAGGTGAAGTTCTGTGACACCAGGCCAGGTTCAGTGCTTGGCTACCTGGCCCTGTCAGTGTGCCTCCACTTAGCCTGAGGGAAGACACCCACTCAGTCAATGAAGTCTCTGCTGCTACACTCACTACCAGCAAGAATGCCAATTCTTATGGTGACAGGTTTCAGAGTGGTAGCCGTGTTAGTCTGTATCCGCAAAAACAATGAGGAGTCCTTGTGGTACCTTAGAGACTAATACATTTATTTGGGCATAAGCTTTCGTGGGCTAGAACCCACTTCATCAGATGCCTGAAGTGAAAAATACAGGAGCAGGTATAAATATATGAAAGGATGGGGTTGCTTTACCAAGTGTGAGGTCAGTCTAATGAGATAAATCAATTAACAGCAGGATACCAAGGGAGGAAAAATAACTTTTGAAGTGGTAAGAGAGTGGCCCATTACAGACCAGAAGGTGTGAGTAACAGTAGGGAGAAATTAGTATTGGGGAAATTAAGTTCAGGTTTTGTAATGACCCAACCACTCCCAGTCTTTATTCAGGCCTAATCTGGTGGTATCCAGTTTGCAAATTAATTCCAGTTCTGCAGCTTCACATTGGAGTCTGTTTTTGAAGTTTTTGTTGTTGAAGAATTGCCACTTTTAGGTCTGTTTATTGAGTGACCAGAGAGATTGAAGTGTTCTCCTACTGGTTTTTGAATGGAATCCTAGAATATCAGGGTTGGAAGGGACCTCAGGAGGTCATCTAGTCTAACCCCCTGTTCAAAGCACGACCAATCCCCAACTAAAGCCCCAAATCCCTAAATGGCCCCCTCAAGGATTGAGCTCACAACCCTGGGTTTAGCAGGCCAATGCTCAAACCACTGGGCTATCCCAATTCCTGATGTCAGATTTGTGTCCATTTATTCTTTTGTGTAGAGATTGTCCGGTTTGGCCAATGTACATGGCAGAGGGGCATTGATGGCACATGATGACATATATCACATTGGTAGATGTGCAAGTGAATGAGCCCCAGATGGTGTGGTTGATGTGGTTAGGTCCTATGATGGTGTCCCTTGAATAGATATGTGGACAGAGTTGGCACTGGGGTTTGTAGCAGGGTTTGATTCCTGGGTTGGTGTTTTTGCTGTGTGGTGTGTAGTTGCTGGTGAGTATTTGCTTCAGGTTGGAGGGCTGTCTGTAGGCAAGGACTGGCCTGTCTCCCAAGGTCTGAGAGTGAGGGATCACCCTTCAGGATAGGTTGTAGATCCTTGATGATGTGCTGGAGTGGTTTTAGTTGGGGGCTATAGGTGACGGCAGTGGCATTCTGTTGTTTTCTGTGTTGGGCGTGTCTTGTAGTAGGTGACTTCTCGGTACCCTTCTGGCTCTGTCAGTCTGTTTCTTCACTTCACCAGATGGGTATTGTAATTTTAAGAACGCTTGATAGAGATTCTGTAGGTGTTTGTCTCTGTCTGAGGGATCGGAGCAAATGCGGTTGTATCTTCGAGCTTGGCTGTAGACAATAGATCGTGTGATGTGGTCTGGATGAAAGCTGGAGGCATGTAGGTAAGTATAGCAGTCAGTAGGTTTCTGGTATAGGGTGGTGGTTATGTGACCATCGCTTATTAGCACTGTAGTGTTTCCTGTGTTGTGGATACCAGTCTAATAAGAGGAGCATGGAGACCACCAACTTATTCCACATAAATCACTAAATAGCTGTTTTCACTAAACCTCTTTCAATCAAAATTAACCTGACCTGTATTTTAATGTGTATCCTAGAGGCTCCTTATTCCATTGCCCAGTCCAAACAGGCATCCAGTCCAGCCCTCAACTTTACATATTTAAATTCTTGCAAAATGTCCTCTGAATGTACATTCACCGTTTATGCAAGGTGAACTCCACTTGTAAGAATGGTTGTTAGTTACCCATTACTATTGCTGTGCTTGCTCCATTGATTCTAATGCAGAAAGTAAGCAAAAAGGGACAGGTTAATTGTAGCTTGATTAGCAACAGAGGAAGGAATAAACATCACTGTATCCCTACTGGCAGTGGGACCAAATCAGTGAGAATAGTTTATTTCCATACATCTGAGTGGGTATTCTAAACAATTTAGACTTCTTTTAAAAAATTAGTATATTAAATAGCTTACACAGTTTGTTTTTGTTTCTGGCTCCTGAATGCCATGTCTCTGATTAGAGAGATGAGGTGGGGGAGGTAGTGGTCCAACTTCTGTTTGGTGAGAGAGACAAGCTTTCGAGCCTACAAAGACCTTGAAAGCGTCTCTCACCAATAGAAGTTGGTCCAATAAAAGATATTACCTCACTCACCTTGTCTCTTTAATATACTGGGATAGACATGGCTACAACACCACTGCATGTTTCTGATTGCAATTTTGAACTCTTCTAGTCTGGGTATGACTTTTAAATGAACATCCAAAAGAATTGGAAGGTTTTCCAATTCTTTACTCTGTTCATTGCTTAGGACCCAGTTCTGCAGTGGGTCCTGAGCACCTCTCCGTATCAGGCTCTTTGGGAGTAATTGAACACCCGGGTCAGCTGATGGGCTTGCGGGCTGTAAAATTGCTGTGTAGCTGGAGCCTGAGCTCTGGGATCCTGTGATGGGGGGAGGGTCCTGAGCCCACACATCTACACGGGCATTTTTAGCTCCACAGCCAGAGCCCCCATGAGCCCAAGTTAGCTGACCTCTTTTATTTCAGTGTCGATGTACACGTTCCAGTGTAGACTCTCTCCCCGCTTGCAGTGAGTGATATTCACCCCTGTTTATATTCCTGAGCTTGTTTAAATCCATTTATGATTAAACACTGCTCAAACAGCCAGGTTAAGATTTATTGACATAGAGGAGGGTTGGGAGGGACTAGGAGGGTCACCTCTCTACTCTGTTTGTTTCCAGCTGAGCAGAGACTTAATGTTTATTTAAATTGTGCTCATATCTACATGACAACTGTGGAGCCTCAAACAGGATTCTGCTTGAAAAATATGGTGGGAAGGGGCTAATCACTGCTGACTTCCTGGAGCTACTTCGCTGAAAGACCTCCTCTCTCCCCTATATCCCACAGCTGAGTTCAGCAGGGGTGCTGAGCCGGGGCTGCACTTGTATAGAAGGACCAGTTGCTATGGCATTCTCAGCTTTGGAGCTCATGCTCACTGGGTCTGAAACCGTCCTTTATTGACCTTCAGAGCATGCTGCAAGGCCCACTTGCTTTCCTAGCTGTGAGGGATTGGGAGGACTCCAATAAGAGAGATTACAGGCACAGACCTGTTAGGCTCGTCTATGGTAGGGCCTTGTATTATGTGTGTAATTACATTAGATTTTCTAGTGTTTCACTCTGTACCCACACAATATTCTCCTCTTCATCCTGTTGGACCTTGGTGGTTGAATCCCTTTAAAGGAACAGCAGCACTGAATATTCACCACGGGAAAAGAAGCCTATCTTCTGATAGCAATGAGCCCTGTGTGGTTTGGAATGAATGGAATATTTGGAAACTGACTCCAGTGTTTTGAAATGTAAGACTTAGTGAGACACAATTATAGCACTCCCTTTTTGTTTCCTGCTGCTGATGAATGGGCACTGAGTAACTGGCAAGTTTTATTGGCATGCATATTTTAAAGGGTGGTATAATGGACTTTAGTTGAGTCATCGGCCAAAGTACAAGGGCCGTGTCTTGGTGGTTTTAACCACTGGTCTCCTAATAGAGTTCTTTGAGAGCTGTGATTATGCTGTACATTGGTTTTGGGGATCGTCTTCCATGGTTTCATTCCATCTGGAAACATCTATCAGACCACATGGCTGTGTTACATTCAGCAAATGTTTTACACTTTTCCTTCCTTGTAGGATGCAGTTGTTTGTTTAATCTATAAGTAAGTTTGTCTTAATTGGGTCTAGAACAGGGGTAGTCAATTATGTTTTTGTCAAGGTCCAAATTTCTTGGTCAAGGTATAGCCAAGGTCCAGACTTCAGAGAAAATAATAAAATAGTAACAATAATGATAATACGTAAATAAAAAGATTTCGGGGTCCATTCAAAAGCATCTGGCAGTCCAGATTTGACCTGCAGTCTGTCTGTTTACTACCCCGGTCTAGAATGTTAAGTGTTTATGAAGGCTCATAAATGACTGAGATTTTGATGTGTGGTATATACTCCCTTCAACTGCTTGTAGACAATGATGTAAATTAAAGTAAAATTCTGGCCAGCTGGCTCACAGGTGTTAAAACTGATATGGGTGGATTCCCAGAGCTGCAAACACTCTCTTGGATCTGGGAACATAGTTGGAAAACAGTGTTTCTCTAGGGGAGCTTTTTCAGTAGGTTTTCAAGAATTGCATTGAGCTGAGTTGCTTGTATCTCATTAATTTACAAAGTAAAACCTCAGTGCCTTGGAAACTAATTGAACTGAGTTATCTAAAAAGTTACTCTGCACACCTGAGTCTGGACCACAGGGAGCCTCCAGTCTGCCAGTTTCATTGCTGGTGTTAAACCAATTGCTAGGTTCAATCTGTGGAAGTTCTCTCTCACCCATCTATGAAATGCACTTGAGATACTTTGGAGAAATTAGATATTTTCATGAACTGTGGCTTTTATTTAGAAAGCATGGCTGGACCAGGTTTTTGCTCTTCTCAGTTTTGAGCAATATAGCATAGTAAATAAGACTGGTAAAGTGAAGATTCAAATGGCAGAATAAAAATGAATCTGACATCCCTAGGCATTTGGGAATGGTAAAACCAAAACAGTACTGAAGAAACCATCAAAAGGTATTGAAAGGCAGAATTAGGCATGACACTTGATTTCATCTAGGTGAATTTAGTGGAGAGAAATAAACAGTCTAGCATCCTCTTATTTGAGACATTAACCAGTATTTTTTCTTGATAGGAACAATGTCGCTCTCATATTCTTTATTTTTGTGTGGATTTATCAATTGGTGTGTGTGCTGTTGATGGTAATTAAAATTTGTCTTATATACAGCCAACAAGATAATCTGGTCAAGATATCTGTATAGAGAATGGAATAGCTGATTTAAATTGCAACAGCATTATTTCAGTATAAACTTTTCTTGGAAGCTATGCTTTCTCCCTTTCAGTGTTGAAGTGTTCAAAGAGCCCTCACCAGGCTCTCTCAAACTTTTAAAGAATATATATTGCCAAAGTAGCATTTTGCTGTTTTGTGATGTTAGGTTTTTTTTTTTTTTTTTTAGTATTTCTTTTCTCAGACTTGCTGATTATACCAAGATAATATGTACACAGACTATTTGCTCTGTTCTAATCTGTGTCTTGCTGACTTCTTTTGTGATGTCTAGTGTTTGGGATATCACTCTTCACTAATTCAGTAATGTGTGGTGTCACACATGGATTGGGACATCTCTGAGTAAATATATCAGGAGAAGAAAGAGGCATTTTTGTGTATGTGTACACATGGTGTCAGGATGGAGAATAGAACCCCGAAGTCTAGACCACTTGTCTCCTGCTCTAAACTCTAGACCAGAGGTTCTCAAACTTCATTGCACCATGACCCCCTTCTGACAACAAAAATTACTATACAACCCCAGGAGGGGGGGACCGAAGCCTGAGCCCGCCTGATCCCTGGCACCCCTGGGGAGGTGAGGGAGAGGGCAAAGCTGAAGCCCAAGGGCTTCAGCCCCAGGCAGGGTGCCTGTAATCTCAGCCCCACTGCCCCAGGCTGAAGCCCTCAGGCTTTGGCCCCAGGCTCCAGGAAGTCTAAGCCAGCCCTGGTTACCCCTTTAAAATGGGGTTGCGACCCACTTTGGGGTCCCGACCCACAGTTTGAGAACCACTGCCCTAGACCACATTTCCCACTAAATGGGAGTTTGATCAAAATACCTTTTTAAAAATGTGCCTCTGTGTGGAAAGGTGTGTTAATACATTTGTGAGCTTGGATGAAATGGCATAATATCAAGTGGAGCCCTGTGCCACAAGGCTGAATAGAAAAGGTTCATTAGAACTAACTTACTTATTGGTGCTTTTAAGAGACATTTTTGTGTATAATTAGTGTTTTGCCTGATAATGCAGGTAAAGTTTGTTTTAAATAGACACAGTTGCACTAGAGCACATCCTCCGCTTGTGTGAAATCCTGTCTTGCTGTGTTGGAAACACCGCTAATACATAGTAACATGCAGTCCCCAGGCAACCTGTGGTGTATTCTCTTTGAATTGTACATAGATGAATTACATATGGTAAATAACTTTTAATCTATGTAACTGCAATGAGAAATGTTAGTAAAAAGTTTCATGTGTGAAAATGAGAAATGGCACTTGTTTTAATTTGCCGTTCTGAAACTTGAGAAGTCTTGTATCTATTGAGCCCACTTAATTTGCATCCTTTCCTCGCGGACTATCACTGAATAAACGTTGGGAGCTTGAAGCACATTAAAAAAACACTTGTATTGCAGCCTATAGGGGTTGCACATCCCAGTTGAGACTACATAAAACCTACTTATGCTTCTTGTAAACACGAACTGCTGGTTGCTATGGCAGGATTACCATGGGTACAGGACAATTGGGAAACACTTGTTGGAACAAAGAAACCATTTTCATTTTTCTCCTTCGTTCCTTTTTTGTGTGTGAATTCAGGTTTGGAATAATTGGCGTTAATTAAAAAATATGGAGTGATTTTACATTTTCTTTATATTTCTAGAGGCTTTGATATTTCAGGTCCTCAGGTGAAATGATTAACCAGGTTAGAAAAGGCCCTTTTTTCCACAATGAATGGCTTGCATTTCATGTTACACATATGCGGAAAGGGGGAGGGGAAGTGTTTGGATGATGGGACATAGTTTTAGTTTGGATCTGAAGTGGAGTAGTGCTCTTTGGTAAATAATTTGTAGATTTTAAGCCCATATGGGACTATTAGATGATCTAGTCTGACCTCTTGTATAACAGGCCATAGAGTTCTACCCAGTTACCCCTCCAGGATGAGGATGGGTGAAAATTCTTAAGCTAATCGTGAAATTGCAGCTTGTTCAATCAATAGTATGGAACGTTGGCTGTGAAAGAAGTTCTTGGCAATTTCCAGGAGCGTTTAGCTAGTCCAGACTGAGCTGCTCAATGGGAGGCATTGTAGACAGTAGTCCGAGGACACAGGTTATGGGGTAGCTTTATGCAGCTAGTGTAGTCACAGCACATTCAGTATTATGAAGCTTCGTTACTTGTGGCTTGGGAAGGCAAGAGAAATAACATCTATCAGAGCCTTTTTTAGTAAGAAGCACTGTAAGAAAAACATGTATAGTTGTAATTTTAAGTCCGCTCTGGGGGAGGTAAATGTGTCTCTCTGCAACTGAAACGTTAAGTGTGACAGCTCACATCATGTAAACTGGTCTTCATGGGAAGCACACCAGGCAAGTGATTGATAAAATCCTGTTCATTATAATGCTAGTTAGCAGGACTTGGTGCCACTCTTGCTACATCTAGACTTGTGTTCCACAGAAGTTCAGTCATAATTTCTGTAGCAAAAATCTCTCAATGAAGTTTTTATTAGCATAACGATGGTTATATTTAATATAATCTATTTTTTTATTTTTATTTATTGGTAGTCTCTGCAGGCTCTGATACTAAATCTTCATTGGTTATATTGGCTAATGGTTCCAAGTGGCGCATTCCCTACTTCTTCTGAATAACAAAAATGGTTGTTGGTTTCATCAAGCTTTTTGCAGGCAGCTGGAGTTTGTCCCTATATAGTCTGGCATTAAGCACAAAATCCTTTGCCAGCTATGGACACACCAGTGCCCGCTGGCACCAGCAGGGTGGGATAGTACAGTTTTCAGATATGTTCCTCTGTTGCATGCTGAGATGTTCTCCAACGGCATGGGCTGAAATATCAGACTGCCATTTGGCAATGGGAAACCTGTTTGCTTCCAGTGGGTGGGAGAACTGCCCATGATGTTGTTAGATTTTCCTGCCTTTACCTCCTGGACTCAACTGTCTCAGTCCATGCTTTGGCTGAGAGCAGTGAAGACTTTCCAGAAAAGCCAGTACTCTGCAGTACTGATTCTTCCTCTGTCATCATGACTCCCTAACTATGGAGATACTCCATTCCTCCATACTCAGCACCAGAGAAACAGCCACAAGATGCTGGTCAGAAAATAAACTTGTTTTTAAGATCAAAATCTTTTTATCAAACAAATATATAACATGAGGGGCAGCAACATTTCTGTGGTTCTACATTTGTTTGATGATAAGATTTTTGGTCTGAAAAATAAAGATTTTGTGGATGTTTCTCTGCTGCTGAGTGTGGAGGACTGGTAGTAACTCCTTATAGACTGGAAGCATGTGTAATTCCCGGGGTGAGTTAAAGGTAAGGGAGATGTCATTAGATTTCTAGAAATCTATAGAATCATAATTTCAATGTTGTCACCCTCTGTGGCATGGCAGGAGTCACTTGCTACTACACCACCATCCTCCTGAAGCCCCACCCCCCAATCTTCAGGTCCTCTGGTTGGTGGAATTGTTGATAATACAGTTTTGTTGGAAGTGGGTTGAGTTGGGTATCGTTCAAAAGCCCTTTCTCCCATGAATGATACCAACCGTGTCAACCTAGAACAATTAAGTAGTTATATATATTTGAGAAAATGTTTAAAAATCAACTTTTTATAATTATACTTAAGACTTGCATATCAAACACGTAGTTGTCAGAAAAATTAAATTGTGGTTCCAGACTGACGGGAGGGATAGCTCAGTGGTTTGAGCATTGGCCTGCTAAACCCAGGGTTGTGAGTTCAATCCTTGAGGGGGCCACTTAGGAATCTGGGGCAAAATTAGTACTTGGTCCTGCTAGTGAAGGCAGGGGGCTGGACTCAATGATCTTTACAGGTCCCTTCCAGTTCTGTGAGATAGGTATATCTCCGTTATTAATTTATTTGTTAATGCTCAGAACATGATACCTGATTAACTTTTTTAATATTACAGATTAATGTAAATGGAAAGGGTGCTTCAAATTGACTTGTCATCATTGACAAAAGAGTGGTTCACTGGTATTGATTATCAGCTTTCATTATGTAATGAGGCACTGGTTAAGATGTCAGCATCCAGCCAGGAATTACGGGAATCCCTCTGCAAACAGTATGCACATAATTACATAACATAATTAATTACAATCTCACAATAATTTATTACAAAATTCTGTTTTTACTTTGGTCTTGATGATTTTTAGCCCTCAGAAGGGAGACGAAGTACTGACACCGGTTGCTGAATCTTTGGAGAATACCATGGCAGAGGACCTGGTTAAATGCAATGCTTGTTGGCACCTTACATGCTATAAGAAGTGCACCCATAAACTGAATTTGGCAAGGTTGAAGTGCATCGGGCATCAGGAAAAAGTTGAAGATGCCGGGACACGTGCCAGCTGTAGGCGAGACATGCCTTGCATTAGGTCCCATGGAATGCATTTTGAGAACACCTTTACTGTGGTAATCCAGACGCTCCAAAGTGTCCATTAAGCACAGTTTTAACATGTGAGACACATGAGAAACTGTATGAAGCAGTCACTGTTAGTGAGAACTGTTGCATGGAAGTAAAGTAAGTAGGTGCATTGACCCAAAAGATGCCCACGCATATGACGTTGCATATCCCATCACATTGAGTGCTATACCAATAATGTATACAAGTGTTGTGTCAAAAGGTAAAGGCAACAGAAACAAATATTAATTTTATTACTGCAAACTGAGTGACTTGGCGGAAATTCATAAATTGTCTTGCATAAGCTCTAAGGGATGGGAAAGTGGTGGTGATGGCTGATGCGGAATCTAAGTACAGAGAAATGAGCTTTGAACGGGATTGAAGAGGAACAAATGCTTAGCAGAAAGGCTCTTAAAGCACTTATTGAAGATGAAGTGTGGGATATGGATGTGTAATTTTTAGCAATCCTATCCGCAGAAATTTAATCACAGTGCATATCCCTAAAAGCCGTAAAAGACATGGCACTGTCAAAAGTAGAAGAAAGCAGTAATGTCAACAGTAATATGAAGACGGTTTGCAGCTGCTACATTTTTACAGGAAGCTTCCCCCCCCCCCCCTGCAGTATGTGGGAGTTTCAGGGATCCATAGTTGATGCCAAACCTAAAAAAATAATACTGCATGATCTGTACTGCTTAAAGTGATGCATCTGGTGGTCACAGTGACTTCAGCACCAGCAAGTCTGACAATAAGCAAGTGGAGCACAAAACTGCCATTTCATTGCAAAGCCTCATGTTTGAGTGAAAGAAAGGTTGCCAACACATATGCTGCACAGTTGTGGTGTATGAGTAATCTACCGCTACAAGTGGCTGTTGCTTTAACAGTTCATTCTAAACCCTGTAACGAATTCCTTGTGCATCTTCGGCACAGCATTGGCTTCTCCATTGACTACAACAGAGTACGCTGCCTGATGACTTCAGTTGCAAACAGCCTTCTTCACTGCACGGAACTGAATGAAGGGATGTACATTCCCCTAGACCAGTGGTCCCCAACCTTTTTGTGGCCAGTAGCACATTCATGTTTTCAGAAGAGTGTGGCGGGCGCCAACAATTTTTCAAGGCTTATTTTGTATTTGTACATTAAATAATACGAAAAACATCATATTTAATGTTACATTATATATATAAATCCAGAGAGAAGCTGCGAGGACAGAGAGTACCGGCGCCCGCAGCCCCGGAGTACTCTGTCCCCAGCAGGTGCAGGGCCCCGGCTTCTCTCCCCTGCTGGGCACTAGGCGGGTAAATTGATCATGGTGGTGATAGGCACATGCCTTATTTATTACATTGGGTTTATCTGTAGTTAAATACACACAATGGTCCCTTGTCTTTATGCTTCTCCATCCCAACATTTGACTCCCTGTCTATATACAAATGAGCTTTTCACTCAAGAGATAAATTAATTAGTTAAGTAGATGACTTGGTTTCTCAGAGGTATTGCAGATGAAATGAGTCTTGGGAACAAAATGGGTTTTAAGAAAAATTTCTGTTTGGAGAAAAAACCCAAAAGGAATGGGAGGATATCTGTGTAAAATCAAAGTATAAAACCAGGTGTTTAACAGTACTCTCTCCCCTATATTACTTGCTGCAAGCCTCTGAAGAGCTATCCTGCTATGTGTTTGCAATATAGTTACCTACTAACATTCATTATAGTATCCAACTAAAGAAGCTTTATTTAAAGTTGAGGAAGAGGCTTCACTGCACCCCTCCTGGTTTAAGACCGCTATAACTTTGACAGAAATAATCCTTTCCGGGATGATGCTATCCATGCTTAGACTCAAGCTGAGAGAGAGTTTATTTTTGCCAGGTTAGACAAAATTTGGTTTGTCTGAGAGAATTACTGGAATGCAAAAAGTTTGACCCTTTTTGGATTCAAATAGTACAAACTACATTGGGTTTTAAAAGCTGAAGCTTGGATGTACTCTAGTCATAAAAAGGACAAATTATTTTACGTATGCAGAATAAGATAGTTGTAAATCAACAGACGTCAATTATCAAATGATGTACTGAGCATGCTTAGTTCACCTTTTTTTTTTTTTCCTAATGACCAAAAGAGTGTAACAATCTAGTTTCAGCAAATAATGTTAATCTGAAATATTAGTTCTCTTGTCAAAAATGGTTCCCCTATCAATTTGGAGACAGCACTTCAAGGGATAGGTTCATACTTGGGCCAAAGTGAGGCAGATCATTGACGTTTCTACATAGTCTTAAATTGGCACTGGGCATGCTGAGGCCTAAATTTTACCAGTAGTTCTTCCTTTGCATTGATTGAGGCATCTCCTTTTAGATTGCTTCTTTACACTGTGGGAACAGGGAATGGATTGCTATCTCCTAATTTGTGGGAAAATTGATTTTCATAGATAGGCCTGACTGAATTTTCCTGCTATTCACTAGATTATTATCTCAAGTTATTAGATTGCCAGTTATCTTGTAGTGTTTTACACCTTTGTAAAAGCTGCTGGGGACACTCCCCACATGGTTGTTCCAGACTATAAAGGTTGGTTTTTTTATCCTAGGGATGAATAAAGGAAAATCGTTGGTAGCTTGGAGTAAATGTGCGGGGACTGTCCACACCAACCTGTAAAAGTGTCAGGTATCTCGGGGTAACTTGGAATAAGTAACTAGACAAATACAAAGTCTAGTGAAGATGAGATTTTTATTTTGTTATAGTGTCATAAATGTAAGGAGTACCTTAGGGGCTTGTCTTCACTACCGGGGTAAGTTGATCTACGTTATGCTACTCCAGCTACTTAGCTTAGGTCGACTTACTCTGGTGTCTTCACTGTGCTGCGTCAACCGGAGACGCTCTCCAGTCGACTTACCTTACTCTTCTCGGGTAGGTGGAGTACTGGGGGTCAACTGGAGAGCACTCTGCTGTCGATTTAGTGGGTCTTCACTAGACCCGCTAAATCAACCCCTGCTGCATCGACTGCAGCAGTGTGGATCTCCCAGTAGTAAAGACGAGCCCTTGGATATAGAAATAAAACAGCGTCCCTATGCCGGGAGTTTATGTTCTAACTAGTAGCTGAAAGCTCATGTTGTTCTATGGGTGCAACTTGTAAAGTCGAAGTCCAGAATTTAAAAAGTGGATGGTAAGAGACAGCAAAACCCAGTGATGATTCAGCCTGGTGATATTCTGAACAAAGAGCTCTTGAATAAAGAGTTGCTTCTATCACTTCATACTGACTCAACAGATATTTTAGGCTATAGATTAACATACAGACACATTCTTGGAATCTGATTATGTAGATTGATGGGGTAAAATGATTGTGGTCCTTGGACTGAGGGTAGGCACAGTTATGGAGGCAGAGTTAAGGTTGTTTTTTGAATGACTGACTCTAAGAAGGCTTGTAATGAAACCTTTGCAACTAGTTATGACAGTGGCTCTGTTCCCATCCCAGTTGTTGCTGTGATTGGCACACTGGCAGTGCCAATATAAACTGAGGAATTGATCCGTTCTAAAGACTGTTTACCCCTTCATCCTAAGAGGTGGTCCTTCAACTCATGGCTAAATCTCAGTGGTGGGGTGGTTAGAGGAAGATTGAATGGCTGCTGCCTGTATTGCTCATGTTACTTTAATAAAGGGAAGATTTTGGCCTTCTGGGCTATAAGCACAGCACTGTTTGCAAGCACTAAAATTCTCCCCATTTAAAAAAGCAGACATGATCTTCACTCCCTTTCCTGCTATTTTAAGTGAACCCTAGAAATGACATTATTACTTTTTTTGTGATCCCATTCCCCGAAGTATATTTATAATGAAGCATTGCATAAAATACAATTCGACCTCAACTCCATCATAGCACCACTCTGAAATGCAGATGCTGCTAGTGTGCAAACTCTTTTGTTTCTGAACCTTCTGAGTACAGTGGGATCACATGCTATGACAAAATAAAGAGGATAAGCACAGGTGGCACTGACTTGCTGGTGATGAGTATTGTATACTAGACCTACCTACAGTTTTGTTTATTTTTTTCCCCGTTTTGTATTTTTCCTACAGTGCCTACTATCTGACAAACTGTAACACTGTTTTGTTTTAGAGTAGCAGCCGTGTTAGTCTGTATCCGCAAAAAGAAGAACAGGAGGACTTGTGGCACCTTAGAGACTAACAAATTTATTAGAGCATAAGCTTTCGTGGACTACAGCCCACTTCTTCGGATGCATATAGAATGGAACATATATTGAGGAGATATATATACACACATACAGAGAGCATAAACAGGTGGGAGTTGTCTTACCACCTCTGAGAGGCCAATTAATTAAGAGAAAAAAAACTTTTGAAGTGATAATCAAGCTAGCCCAGTACAGACAGACAGTTAGATAACAAGTGTGAGAATACTTACAAGGGGAGATAGATTCAATGTTTGTAATGGCTCAGCCATTCCCAGTCCTTATTCAAACCGGAGTTGATTGTGTCTAGTTTGCATATCAATTCTAGCTCAGCAGTTTCTCTTTGGAGTCTGTTTTTGAAGTTTTTCTGTTGTAATATAGCCACCCAAGCATTCTTAAAACTACAATACCCACCTGCTGAAGTGAAAAAACAGATTGACAGAGCCAGACGAGTACCCAGAAGTCACCTCCTACAAGACAGGCCCAACAAAGAAAATAACAGAACACCACTAGCTGTCACCTTCAGCCCCCAACTAAAACCTCTCCAGCGCATCATCAGAGATCTACAACCTATCCTGAAAGATGATCCTTTACTCTCACAGATCTTGGGAGACAGACCTGTCCTCGCTTACAGACAACCCCCCAACCTAAAGCAAATACTCACCAGCAACCACACATCACTGAACAAAACCACTAACCCAGGAACCTATCCTTGTAACAAACCCCGATGTCAACTCTGTCCACATATCTATTCCAGTGACATCATCATAGGACCTAATCACGTCAGCCATACCATCAGGGGCTCGTTCACCTGCACATCTACCAATGTGATATATGCCATCATGTGCCAGCAATGCCCCTCTGCCATGTACATTGGCCAAACCGGACAGTCTCTACGCAAAAGAATTAATGGACACAAATCTGACATCAGGAATCAAAATACTCAAAAACCAGTGGGAGAACACTTTAACCTGTCTGGTCATTCAGTGACAGACCTGCGGGTGGCTATATTACAACAGAAAAACTTCAAAAACAGACTCCAAAGAGAAACTGCTGAGCTAGAATTGATATGCAAACTAGACACAAAAAGAAGAACAGGAGGACTTGTGGCACCTTAGAGACTAACAAGTTTATTAGAGCATAAGCTTTCGTGGACTATAGCCCACAATATATGTTCCATTCTATATGCATCCGAAGAAGTGGGCTATAGTCCACGAAAGCTTATGCTCTAATAAACTTGTTAGTCTCTAAGGTGCCACAAGTCCTCCTGTTCTTCTTTTTGCGGATACAGACTAACACGGCTGCTACTCTGAAACTAGACACAATCAACTCCGGTTTGAATAAGGACTGGGAATGGCTGAGCCATTACAAACATTGAATCTATCTCCCCTTGTAAGTATTCTCACACTTGTTATCTAACTGTCTGTCTGTACTAGGCTAGCTTGATTATCACTTCAAAAGTTTTTTTTCTCTTAATTAATTGGCCTCTCAGAGGTGGTAAGACAACTCCCACCTGTTTATGCTCTCTGTCTGTGTGTGTATATATATCTCCTCAATATATGTTCCATTCTATATGCATCCGAAGAAGTGGGCTGTAGTCCACGAAAGCTTATGCTCTAATAAATTTGTTAGTCTCTAAGGTGCCACAAGTCCTCCTGTTCTTCTTTTTACTGTTTTGTTTTTTATCTAGAGTCCTTCACAGTCAGTATGTCTTCTTCATTTTGTCATCTTGCTTTTCTGTGATGGTTTAACTTGAATTATTAATGGTTCTATTAATCTTTACTTTCAAACGTTATTTCCTGGCCCTTTTAATCTCTAATGTATCTTCTCTTTTCCATTATGCATCAGAGCTTAGCAGGAGCTGTTGGGGCTTGAATGCCACATAGTGTGCTTTAAGAAAGAAACCAAGGCTGTAGTATTCTCTTTCTAGCCTATGTAAGTGTTTTGTCTAATGTCTCTCAGTTCAGTATAGGATCATGTAGTGGTAAAGACCTTTCATTGTGGTTTCTTTACTTTCAAACAATTTCCCCTACAGTCTGCTTATTTTTTGGGGGGGAGGAGGGATATTTTATGTAAAGGCTAGTGTTTCCTAGCATTTTATCTGCAGATCTTACATTGATGAAATGCTTGTGGTCACTATCGTTGGTTCACCACATGAATGTTGCCTTGATGTATGCTGTGTTGTCCAGGGTGAGGATGGCTAGGAAGTTTTTGAAAAGTCTTGTCCTTTCTATGTGGTGATACCAGCAGCACCCACACCTCTGCAATCAGGGGCAGGAGCTTTCTCCATGATGCAGCCATTGTAGCCTATCTGTTGCCTTGTGCAGCAGGGGCATAGCAATCACTCTGGAATTTATGCAGGCAGTGAACAGTCAGTTTTCTTCAACTTGCTTTTATGAGTTTTCTGGAGGTGCAGTTAGATGGAGAGACCTAGCTGTTTCAAAAAACAAAACTAAAAACCCACAAAAACCAACTGTCGGTCATTGCAAGGCGTACGAACCCCTCTCCTACAGGAAATAAAGGTGTGAATTATGATGTGTGTTGTAACAGTCTGCCACTAACTGGCAGATAGTTACACCTCTACCCCGATATAACGCTGTCCTCGGGAGCCAAAAAATCTTACCGCATTACAGGTCTGGCGCATCTTACGCGCATTTAACATGCGCGATTTCAACTTTACGCGGTCGGCAAAAACAAACAAACAAACAAAAAAAAACAAAAGAGAAAAACAACAGTTTTAATACTATACATGTAGTGCGGACGATTTCGCCCACCATTGAACTCAGTGGGGTTTTGGCTATACGCAGTTTTCACTTTACGCGCTAACCGTGGAACGGAACCCCCATGTAAGATGAGACAGACCTGTATAGGTGAAACCGCATTATATCAAACTTGCTTTGATCCACCGGAGTGCGCAGCCCCGCCCCCCCGGAGCGCTGCTTTACCGTGTTAGAGCCGAATTTGTGTTATATCGGGTCGCGTTATATCGGGGTAGAGGTGTATATGGCCAGTTATTATTGGACATAACTACTGCCAGTAGCAAGTGTCGAGTAAAACTTAGTGCTTTGTAGAGCACTAATATGGTCTGCAATCATATCAACTGGGAATTCCAAAGGCATCTGAAGGAGGCCACTGTTACGTTGTGTCTAATCTGTGCTTTCACAAAGTGGTCTCTCTTTTGATGGAAACATTAGAGAATATTGGCTGGTAGGAGTCCTTGAAGAGATGTGCAGTATGAATAAAATACTGTAACTTATTTGAAGCTTTTAACAGATTTTTTTTTTTTTTTTTAGAAATATACATGCAGTCCTGATTTAGTGCTGAGTGTTCTGCCCTGTTATCTCTTCCTTTGCAAAAGCATAAACCCAGGCATCTGCAAATCCCACATTGGTGTACACACACCCCTCTCATTCTCTGCCGCCTTCTCAAATAAATGTACCTCGTATCCCAAACTTCAATGTAGATTTAGGGTGGACTTTTTTGGTGTCAGGGCAGGGAAGAAAAGTAACTAAGAAAACGTTGGGGGGAAAAAGCTGCATTCAGTTGCAGCATAATTGGAAACGCAGAGCTTTTGCTGGTGAAAACTTAAGGAGACCCCCTACGTTTCTGATAGGGTTGCTCTCCAGCTGGCTTCTCACCAGCACATGTCCATAATAATTAGTGAACGTTTGCATACTGTTGTGAAGCACTAGCTCAAACAGTGTGAATAATCAGTAATACAGGTAGACTAGCCAATGTTAGCAGCCTCAAACAGAACCAAACCTTAACAGCAATTCTAGGCACAATGTTCTACTTCAGGAAATGATCCTACTATAGGATACTCACCTCAAACTCAATGGAGGTTGATGGGAATCTGGGGTGCATGCTTCCTAGTGGCATTGATTCCTTAGGCCCTGGCTACATTAGAAAAAAATTGTAACCATGTTTAGATGTGTAGCAAGATGCAGCTGTAATTCTGTAGCATAAACTAGCTACCAGCTTTTTAATCGGATTTAGATGATAGGGCTTGACACAATTTAATGACCATATCTTGGCTAGCAAGTTCCTGCCATTTCTACTACTGGTGGAGGTACAGCTGTGGACAGGTATAAGAAAAGTCAATGTAGACAAAGCCCTGATAAGCAAAGTGCATTAAGCTAACCTACCTTATCTGATGTTTGTCACACAGTTTTCTGACAAAATAGCCATCTCCGTGCTAGCTAGGGAGACTATGCTGAAACTGGTTGTAGTTCTCAGGGTCCTCCTCCAGTGGAGAGGGAAGCCTGCAGTTCTTAACATGAAATCATCACACAGCAGCAAATGGATTGATCTTTAGCTCATGCTATAGGCCCAGCGCTCCTGTTTCTATCCCTCCCTTCCAATTTGAGGGTATGGCTAAGACATGCGACTGAATCAGATTGCTGCAGGTAGGGCTGGAGAGCCAAAGCAATGTTAAATGGTCTTCATCTAAACATACCTTTATAGTGGGATAGTTCATACCCTGTAACTCATATTTATTTGTGACGGGGAGCTGCAGCATTAAAATACAACAGCAATAGAAGCAGAGTTCTCTAGAAAGCCTAAAAAATATAAGGTAAACCAAAGGAGTATGGTAAAAAGGAAACAAGAAGGGCATAGGGTCCCGCTCAAGGAGCTAAGAGTGACTAAAATACACACACTACTGATAGAGTAGCAGTGTTGAATAGTGGAGAAGCTGTGTGGGGTGAGTGAAGTTCCTTATTCTAAGGACCATTCCTGCAGAAATGAGGTGAGACAGTGGAATGGATTAAGTCGTGCTGGCACACAGATGCCCGTTGAGATGAGGCTGAAGTAGAAGGTCGCATATACGGCTGCTGTTCATATATACCTGTCCTGCACAATGATGCCATCGGGCCTTGTGCAGTTAAACCTATTAAGATCAGCAACAGCTTGGAACCACTAAAAGCTTTGGTAACCATATATTTCTTCAGTCTTGACACAAATGAGGGGACAGACTGGGCATCTGGTATTATAATAATTCCATAACACTGAAATAAAGGGCGGTCTGTCCCCATTAAGGAGTTTTAAAAATGTCTAAACATTGCATTTACTAGTTTAAAACCTTAGTCTGTGATGCTCATTGCAGTTTGATATTTTTCTTTCTGTGAGGAAACCCATGGTGAGTACAAAAGCTTAACCCTGAGTGTTCTCTCAAAAGCCTGTTGTGGGTTGGTCATGCTGGGCTTTGTCTATTACACCCCTGCAAGGTTGTCTGGGACTAATAGTCTGTTGTGTCAAATTGCTCTCTCTCAGCAAAACTGCAGGGGAGCCTGCCTTGAAAGGTTAAATAAACATGGCTGGGTTGTATTGCAGGTGCTGATTTTCTATTTAATGCATTGCTGAGTGCAGGTGGCAGGGCCTCTGAAGTGAATTCGATACAACACAAGCTCCTGCCATATTCAGCAGAGCCATTGTGCTTCCAAGCTCCTGAATACTGAGCAAACTCACTTGGGAGATGAAATGGGGAGGAGCGGGAGCTTCATGTCCCTGGAAGCTAGCTCTGCACTACTCATTGCTGATTCCTTAAAAGCACCCTGGGAAGAAGTGAGCTGTGTCTTCAGTGAAAAACTGAGATAAATCTTCCATTTTGGGTCTAGTAGAAATTGTTCTCCTGCCATCAGCACTAGAAACACTAGTGTAAATCACTCACGGGTGTTCTTACCACCATATCCTCCAATTCTGCAGGGTTTAATAACACCAAAGTTACAGTGCTGGTGCCCAATCTACTCTAGTGTTGTGGCATTGCTAGCACATGTGAAGCTGCAGCGAACTGGTGCTAGAGAAATGATGGGCGATTCTCTCTTTTTCTCACTGTAGACAAGACCTCCGCATAATTATATTCTGCTGACTTTTTCCACTCTGAAGCCCGCTACCCTGTGTTTCTCTCCTGCCTCCCTGACGCTGGTACAAGCAAAAATAGTCATGCAGTGATCCGTGGACTGCTCGTATTGATTATACATTATTGCCTAATTAGAAGTGCGGTGAGGTGGAATCTGCAGCACACTAACTTTTAGAGCCTGATCTATCTTGAAAACACTAAATTAAAAAGTTCCATTTTAAACATGGAAAATGCCAGAAAGTTTACTTCCCACTGAATTTCCCAACGCTTCTCTAGGGCTGTACTGAGGTTTGTGACAAATTTGTACTAGATAAAATGAAAGACCGCTACCAAGGTCTTGGTGGCTTACTGGGTGCTGTTCTGGCTGCGTTAGTCACTTCCCTTTGGACTGTATGGCTTAGTATCTGTTACTAAATAAGCTCTTCTGTTGTTGATCAGAAACCAGTTTGATCAGTGATAACCCATTAACACTGCCTCGTGCAGTTTATTGCGTAAATTTTGCCTAATGTGCTGTGGTATGAACAGAGATGTTACTGACTAATTTTCACGTTGCATATAACAGTTGTCCAGGTTACACCGTAAAGGCTGTAAGTGTTTATTGCTCAGTCTTTGCTCCTTATGGCTATTCTACTTTTGTATTGACTGTGATTAGGTATTTTTGGTAACTAGGGATGTAAATACCATTAAAAAAGTTAACAGTTTAAACGATTAAAATAAATTGTTTAAATAGTTAACTGATTAAGTGGCTGGGCCAGTCCTGCCGGCATGGCTGGGGCCAATCCGGGCGGGGCCGGGCAGCATGGGGCTGGGCAGCGCAGGGCTGGCTGAGGCCGGGGGTTAACGGTTAAGGCAGGTTAACCAGTAAGACTCATGCTTACCGGTTACCAATAGGGATGTAAAACGTTAACCTGATGAAAATTGTTATTGTAAGAAACTACACCCAACAAAGTAAATAAGGAAGTGTTATTTACTGCTTCCTGTAACACAAGAACTAGGGGCCACCAAATGAAATTAGTAGGCAGCAGGTTTAAAAAAAAAAAAAGAAAAAGAAAAAAGGAAACATTTCTTCACACAATGCACATTCAACCCGTGGAACTCTTTGCCAGAGGATGTTGTGAAGGCCAAGAACATAACAGGGTTCAAAAAAGAACTAGATAATATCATGGAGGATAGGTCTATCAATGACTATTAGCCAGGGATGGGTAGGGATGGTGTCCCTAGCCTCTGTTTGCCAAAAGCGGGGAATGGGTGACAGGAGATGGATCACTTGATGATTACCTGCTCTGTTCATTCTTGCTGGGGCACCTGGCATTGGCCACTGTCGGAAGACAGGATACTGGGCTAGGTGGACCTATGGTCTGACCCAGTATGGCCGTTCTTATGTTCTTATTGATTCACTGCTTGGCTTAAGGCAAAGTCACTTAACTTTTCAAAACTCAGTTAATGTATGTATATAAAATGGGCATAATAATTCTTATCCTCACGGGGGCGCTGTAGGCTTCATGAATATTACAGTGTGGTTTAGGATTCTGGGAGGAAAAGTGCTGTAGAGAGGTCTAAACTCTTACCGTATGTATTCATTAGTGCTACACAGATTAATGAGTACCGTCTCTGCATGGACTTGCAAGTTCCATCCAGTTGGTTTATGCGCAGTACACTGATCCTTTCTCTTTCTTTCCCTTTTGCAGGTGTACTTTCCGATTCCCTAGCACAGTCATAAAGATCCAATTCACATCTTTATACCATAAAGACGAAGTGAAGGAGGAAGCTTCATCACCTCCCCTTCGGCCGCTTTATCCTCAGATATCACCTCTGAAGATACACATTCCGGAGCCGGATCTCCGGAGCTTGGTCAGCCCCCTGCCCTCCCCCACTGGCACTATCAGGTAAGGTACCTGCGATACAGAGTGCAGAGAAGGTTCTGGTCTTCCCTCCTTGTTGACGCTGGAGATTCCATCCACATTCTCCAAGCACCAACCTAGCATTGGTTACCCAGTACACTTAATACGTGAAATGTCCCATTAAAAATAACTTGACTGTGTGATATTCCAGATCATGGAAGCTATTTAAAGATGAATTGAAAAGTCCTGGGGGTGAGGGATAGAGATTTAAGATCTCAAATCGTTCGTATAATAAATGCGTAGAACTAAAATTAAAGAATGAGAAAAGGGCATAGAGTGAAACCCCTTTGATGGTCTAGGGATGATCTGTTCCATTAAGTGTTCCCTAGATGTGCATAAATGTGTTTGCCTGCTATGTTGCATTATTTATTATAAATTTTATTTTCATTTCCATAAGTTATATTTTGTTAATTTATTTATTTATTTTTAAATTGGAGCCAACATGTGCCCTGAAGCTAGGGTAAAGATAGCCGTCAGTAAGGATAGGGAACGATATTGGTCAGAGACTTGGTCCACTGATAGACTTCAGAGATTTGGGAGTTAATAAATGTGTATTTTCTATTATGTAGATAATTAATAAAGGTTCAGAAGCTTGTCTAATCAGACAATCAAATAATTATTTTCTTGCTTCTCAGCCAAGAGTTGATAGTGAAGAGCCAAAGTGAGATCTCCTAATGCTAACCTTCTTTACTTGCACAGAGTATAATACAATACATTTACTGTTACAATAGGAGATACTCTAGTTGTCAAAACAACCAAAGTATGTTTGATGTAATAGCCTTGGTTTGTTTTTTCTTATTCACCAATTTGTAAAATGCGGTAATGCACAATGGCTCTCCTACTTGTTAGTGCTAATGCAGTTCGTATATTAAAACTTGAATGACTTGGACGTCATGAAGACAGTGTTTGGCTTTGCCTGGGATTGGAAGCACATTGCTTGTTTGGGTAAGCTTTTGCCTCTTTGCTAAGTTGCACTGCTGTGTAATGTAAATACTCAAGAAGGAGGGGGCTGGTGGTGGGTGTGGTTTGAGTCCTCTGTTCAGGCTGCATTTTTAGTTTATATTCAGCCTCTTTTAAATGAAGCTAGTTGCAGCAGGGAGTTGGAGGTGGGTAGTTTTGTGGTCCTTTTGTGTCAGGCAGCACAGTGTGGCTTACGTTCCTCACAGAGGGGGCACGTTTGACTCTGGTATTTGTCTGCAACTGATACATGACTCCACTAGGATTTTTTTTTTGGCATAGGGAGAGAGTGCAAATAGTAGTGCTGAATTTTGCTCTGCCCCAGCAGAGATGATTCACCAAAGATGATTGATGTTTGCATCCGTTTGCCTTAGCAGAAGCAAATACAGCAGAGTCTTCGAAAACCTCAAAAGACTTTGAGGTTTTGCTTGCCCAAATGCCTTTCGTTTTGTGTTCCTCTTGATGGGGAGGAGTTGACATGTTTGTAAACATCCCTGTTCTGCTCCTCACCCCCTCCTTCTCTCCACCCTCATATCCTGTCTTTCGTGTTTCAGGAAGTGAATGAGATCTGCGTTTATTTTTTTCCTTGAGAGAGTGAATGTTCTTCGCTGAGTAGATAAACTGGATCTCCAGAATGCGAATCTCAGTGCGGCCTTCTCCGAGGCCTCTGTCTCCCTGTGTTGGGTTATTAGCTGCAAAACTGCTTTTGTCCCCTTTCGAAGAATGTTTTTGAGGCCTGGAGAGAGCTCAGAGCTTGAGCCCTCCCCTGTTTATTCCCTCCCTGTGTTGGGAGGAGGTTTTCATTCGCTCAGCTCCCCTCCCTTTCTCCTCCCTTTCCAGTATTAACTTTCCAAATTTGGTGTGCGTTTGGCTTGCCCTTTCCTGATTGGTCGATGGAAAATTGTTGTAGTTTGTAGATCCTAGGTCGGGTTTGTTTCCTTTTTGGAAAGTGGCCCCTGCTCCTCCCCCTCCATCCTTCCCAAACTTTGTTTTGGTTTGTGGTACTGTACCTGCAAGAACAAACACACCGGCACTGCTCAAAACAAACAGTCCCCACCCTGCCCTCCTGACCCCATCTCTCTGTGTGTGTGTGTGTCTCTCTCTCTCTCTGTTTACATTTTAGCTTGCTTCTCTGCAGGTTCTCCACTGCCGGCCTCTGGTTTTTTTCCAGCCTATTTATTTTCTCTCCGAGAAGTGCACCACCTAGAGAGGGAATGAGCTTTATTTAAACAAAATCAAATCTGCCAACCTCAGCAGCTCTGCAGTGTGAGACCTCCTTGCTTCTAGGAGGAAATGAGTCCACTCTTTGCTTAGTCAGGGGTACTTTGTCTACAGGAGTTACCATCTGTAAATGTGGTTGAATCCTGTTTTGAAGTTGTATGGCTTCAAGGAAAAATGTATTGGCTGGCAGCAGACTCTGTGAGAGTCTGAGAGACAGACCCTGGTGCTATTTCCTCCTGTTTGAGTTCAGAATTCCTTTAAAAATCACTATTGTGCTCTGCCTTGCTGGTGCCAAGATGGAAAAGAAACCCAGAGAGGTCTCAGTCAATAGGAAACTGATAAAACATCCTGATCATAAGAACATGGCACTCAGAGTCAGGCAGAAAAAATCCTTTTCTGTTGATTCAGGGCACTGAATAACTTCTCTGTGGGTGAGACCATGTGCTGTTAGGCTAAATTCAGTCTGTGAAATACACCTAACTGTCACAATAAATCTCAAGAGTTATAGGACTACCTTTAATGCAGGGCTTTCAAGCTCTGGTGCTCCATTACAGACATCCTCTTTTAATATCCTACACCTTATTGTAACCCTTGAATTCCTTGAGTGTACTGCAAAATACCACTGAATTAGAAGACCTAGTTATGCCATAGATTACCCTCATTCACCATGAACACATTTTCAGGGTCATGTAACCAGATCTTCAGACTGGTCTTTGTAGTGTAGACAAGCCTTAGAAATGAGGTTTGGTCTGGAGTTATTTCCCAAGCACCTACTTAGCATCACTTCGAGGCGCAATTTAAAATGGTTTAAATCTTTTATTTTAATCCGGCTTTGTTACTGATAACCCAGTAGTAACTTAACTCTGTTTTTTTTTAAACTTGGAATTTTATCAGCATTTCTGAAAATGGGGGCAGTTCTGTTAGTACTTCAGGGTCAACAGTGTAGGAGTAACAGTAGGCTCTGGCATCCTGTCTTGTACTCATTTACTTCAGTTTCTGAAGTTTAAAAAAAAGAAAAAGTTTATACAAAATCTAATCAGTGTAAATGGTCATGAAATTTAGGGAAAATACTGGCTTTTTTTATTTAGTTCTAAGTATTGTCTTGCAATTTTTCCAACTCTCTCTTATTATGTTGTCCACTTTCTTAAAAACAGATTTTATCATGGGCACTTGACCTTCCCCCCTGTAGCTGTTATTCTTGGTTACAAACTTTCACAGTTGAAACTTTACACCCCAAATCACCTGAAATGAAGAATTTGAAGCACTACTGCTGGATGAAGAGTGGCGTGAATTTTTCAGTTCGCTTGGTTGAAAAGACTCTGGAGACCCTAGGCAATTGGGCTATAGCGAGCAGCAGATATCCTAGCCTGTGGGTTTAGAAGTCTCTCACCACTGTTTCAGCTCTGCAGAGCAGCCTTTGTAAGTTCTCTGTGGACCACAGTTTGAGAATTAGGTCTTGTCTACATGGGTATAACCTAAGCTGTGAATTTAAACCAGTATTTGTTAAACCAGTGAAAAAGCCTGTATGGACACTTATTTTGATAGAAGAGCGGCTTATTTAAGTTTACCTTAAACCTGGTCCCAATCAACTTAAGCTAAACCAAAAAAAGCCACTCTTTATACCAGAATATGAGTGTCCATATGGTATTGCAAGTTTCTGTGTAGACAAGGATGTGCTGTGTTATTGCCTGAGGATCCAAAAATTTAACTGTAAGATGGCTGTCAGCAGGAAGGAAAACTGACTAGTCTATTCTCGTTGTCCAAATTGAGTGAGTTAATGGCATAAGTCAGGAGTGGCCAAACAGCGGCTCATGAACTGCATGTGGCTCTTTTACAGTTAAAGTACAGCTCCCGGAGCCCCCCCTCAAGTTCCCTCTAAGCTGCGTGCCCACACAGCAGCCTATTAAGTGCCACGCAGGCGCTCAGGGCTGCGGCGGGGAGAGATGCCTCTCCCCCAGCCCTGGACCTGCTGTAGTGAGAGAGGCGCCCCTCCCCGGGCCCCAGCCCAGGCCTGAACCTGCCACGGACTGGGCAGAGGCACCCCTCCCCCGGACCTGCCGTGGACGGGGAAAAGGCACCTATCCGGTGGCCCCAGCCCCAGAGCTGCCATGGTGGGGAGAAGCACCTCTTCTCCCCCCCCCCCCCCCAGCCCAGGTGCTGCTGTGGGGAGTCCTCTCTCTCCCCATCTTAGCCCTGGGGCAGCCTGCACCCTCAGCCTCCCATTCCCAGCCCCACCCCAGAGCCCACACCTGAACCCTCTGCCCCAGCCCTGAGCCCCTTCCCGCACTCCAGACCCCTCGGCCCCACCACATGAATTTTGTATGTGCACCAGTATGGAGTGGTGTGACACACACCACCTCCATACTGTTTCACATAACAAAATTCATTCCGCATCTGCATAGAAAAATTAGAGGGAACCTTGCCCCCCACACCTCCCCATTTTCTGCCTACCAGACTGGTGGAGGGAGCTCTGGGCTTCTGCCCCGTGGGAGGCACCTGTTGGGGCTTGGGGCTTCAGCAGGAGTGGGGCTGAAGCCTCAAACCCTGGCTGGCACATCCTGTGGGGCTGAAGCCCTGAGACACTCCACCCTGCAGGACTGAAACTCCGAGCCTCAGCAAGTGCCTCCCGCGGGGCTGAAGCCACAAGCCCTGGCAGGCATGCCCCAGCTCTCAAACTTGTGAAGGTTGTCATATGCAGCTCAGAGGGTCAGTAAGTTTGGCCACCCCAGCATAAATAATGAAAGGTAGGATTTTAAAAATGTATTCATTTTTAATAATATTGCATGTGGCTAGTAAAGTGGGGAACTTGAATGAACTGAATTGCTAGATCTTCAGAGATTTGCATATTATGAAGTGTACTGTGCAAATACTCAAGTATTATGGGCTGTACAGATGCTTTTATTCTGGTCTGATTTTTATATTTTCACAATGCAATGCTAATGATCTATGCTATGGGAGACAGTGTGCTCTAATAATGGAATGAGGATGAGGGTAGAACTCAGGAACTAAGTTCTCATCTTGGCCCAGCCACTGACTTGCTTTGTGGCCTTGGGCAAATCATTTAAACTCTCTGCCTCCGTGTTTTTTTTTTTTCCCATGTGTGAAATGTGGGTAATGGCTACTTCCTAAAAGTGTTTTGTAGATTAAATTTGTATATGGTTCTTCAAACATATGAAGTGCTGTAGGAATGCAAGTAGTAGTATGTGCAATGTTGTATTACCTGTGTGAAAAGTGCTTGATGTGCCTTGCTTCCAGTTCAACCTTGGTAAGAGCCCGGTTGCCTTGGACAGAATATAGATCAGCCCTACAGTTGATCTATTTCAGGTCACTTGGGATTTAATCCAAATTAATGTTTTATTCCAGTAAGTGTGTGGTGGGGAAAGCTAAGGTAACATCAAGTTCAATTGTCCAGTTATTCATCCTGTTCTAGTCATTATACCTATTCATATACCCCATAACCATATATTCCAGGATCGCCTGTGAGTTTTCCATTGCGCCAGCACTATTAACAGTTTGCAGTCAGTGAAGTACTCTGAGATGGGTATTTTGTGGACTTCCTGTGTTGCCTTGGTCATTCAGTACTCTGTGGGAACAGAATATTCAGCATGGTGACTTGGTGATTAAAAATAGCAGGTGTTCAAGCTGCAAGCCAGATAACCCGACACGCACACACCATATTGGCAAGGTTCACCACACTTGGGAATTCCGGTGCATGGTTTATTTCAGATGGAGGCCATGTGCTAGAGGAGAAGCTGCAGAGGTGGCACTAGCAACATAGGCACTTCCCCTTCCTTCTATCTCTCCTGATCAGTGCTGGAATAAAGACTTCATTGATTCCAAGGGCAGAGTGATCTCACCCCTTTTTAGAAGGGGAGCCACTGGAGCTGCGGACGTACTAAGAGATTGAGTCTTTGTGGGTAGTTTAACTTTCCCTGGTTGTGGCTTGTTTTGATTTGTTTTTCTTCGATATTTAACCAGGCAGACCTGTTCTGAGACACATCCCTCGCTTCAAAATCCAGTTTGGTTTGGCAGCCTCACCATTTATGATTACATTTCTGAAGCTTGTCTAAAACATGCAGCATGCAAGGACCTGCCTTTCTTTGAGTTACATTTTTGGGTTTAGGCTGTGTGAGGCTGGGGAGGGAGAAGCTGATGGAGGATTCCTTGCCCCTTATATCTGACTGGTGTAGCATGGAAACTGTTGGTTCTCAGTTATTTTGCAAGCCAAAGCACTGTACTTTGACCCAGTACTTGCAGTGTAGACATAGACTTAAGGCTGGTCTACACTAGGAACTTACATCGGTATAGCTACATCTCTCGGCGTATGAAAAGTCCACACGCCTGAGACGTTGCTATACCGACCTAACCCCTGATGTAGACAGCGCTAGGTTGCCGGAAGAATTCTTCTGTCAACCTAGCTACCACCTCTCTGGGCGGTACACTACACAGATGGGAGAGCCCCTCCTATCGACATAGGTAGTCTCTACTCTGAAGTGGTGCACCTGTGCTGCTGTAGTGTTTTAAATGTAGACATACCTTTAGAGAGAGACAGGAGCAAAGCAGATTGCCAGCTTAGCATGGGGGAAGATTGCTCCATTGCTGTCTTTGCTGTATCTGCTTTGTGGATTTCATTCTCTGAAATGTCTGTCAGGTTTCTTTCACAAACACTGCACACATGAATATACATATGTATATGTTCATGTTCGGTTCACCTTATTTCAACCAGTGTTTCCCATCTCTCTTAGCAGTGCAGGTGCCAAGTCTAGCAAACAGTCATGTAGGAGCCCAAGATGATATTTTGCTCTGCTCCCAGGGAAGTCAAACAAGTGCTTTATCCATTGAATATCTGACTCAAATAAATATTTGTAGGGTTCAAGCTTCAGAAGCTATCTTCATAGAAAGGAATGGCAGTAAGCACCAGCATGGCTTTGTTACGTTCTCTCACTGCCTGTACCTTGGGTCACAGGTGTCGTTGAACTGTTCCTCCGCTATAGGCAGTTCAGAGTCCATATAGGGGAGAAGATGAGTGCTTGGAGACGACAGAGCAATGGGTTACCCCAGGGCTGTCTGCTTTCTCCAACCCTATTGAACCTTTACATCAATGCCAACAACCGAGTCACGAAAATTCATTTACGCAGACAAATGAATGCGGTACCCAGGCCCAGACATTTCACGAGTTTAATGCCACCTTAAACTGGGACATAACGTTAGCTGACTACTATAAGACTTGTCGCCTCCAGCCAAGTGTCATAAAACTAGTCTCCAGTTTGTTCCATCTTCATCACACCTGCGTAACCCAAGAACTGAATGTTTATCTGAATGGTCAGCAGGTGAAGCATGAAGTAGAACCGGTCTATCTAGGTGTGACCTTAGACTGCACACTGAGTTACCATGCCCACCTGACGAAGACAGCTGCTAAAGTTAAGACGCGCAACAATCTTCTTAGCAAACTGACAGGTTCGTCATGGGGTGCTCGTGCTCCAACTTTGTGAATGTTAGCTCTTGCCACCTCGTATTCCACTGCACACACGTTTGGAGTCTATTGTCACACACCAAACTGGTGGATACACAGTTACATGCCACCGTGCACATCATCTCCGGTACCCTGCATCCGACTCCACTCCCTTGACTTCCAGTTCTGAGCAATATTGCTCCTCCTTATATCAGACGAGAGGTTGCCGCTGGCAAGTTACTGGAGAAAATATGTGCCAACTCAAGCCTGCTGCTGCACAATGACCTTCTTACACCATCAGCTGCATGTTTGCTGTCACGTCGCCCATTCTGGTCTCATCCATCACGCCAGGATGTTAGGGTGGAAACACTCTGACGAGAGGAATGGATCTGTTATAATCCCTAGCCCGTCCCTCGTTGCCAACCCCACAATCTGCCTGCTTGGCTTTGACCTGCCCCGTCGCCAATGGTCCCTGTTGAACAGGTTCCAGACCGGGCAAGGTCTCTGTGCAGCCAACCAGTGTCACGGGGCCTTTGTGACAGCCCTTTGTGCAGCTGTGGCGCAACGCAGATGATGACGCACGTTGTCGAGGAATGCCTGCCGACTAAGTTCAGCGGCCTAGAGGACCTGCATAATGTCACTGAGGATGGATGCCATTGCTTGGCTAGACGACTATGCACACGTTAAATAAACTGCCCATACTTTTGGGAAGTATATGGCATTGGGAGTCAGGGAAACTGAAGCACAGAAAAGATAAGTTTATTGGAAAGCTGGGAACAGAACACATTCCTATCTGTAAAATGGGGCTAATATTTAAGGGGGGGGTTGTGATGCTTAATTCAGATATAGACTTTCCATCCATAGATATTAAAGTGCCAAGCACATTTATGTATTATTTATATATGACAGATTTAAAATTTGCTCACTACTTTAGTATGCATGGATGAAAAGCATACAGAAATGCATATTACTGCATACTCTTTAGAACAGCTGACAAGTTTAGTTTATTGGATGCTAGAAATTGTAAATGTGTAGGCTTCTATAGACATTTAAATAATGCTACTAGTAAAAATGTTGACTTTGAGATTTTACACTCACTGCAGCCTGAAATGAGTCCTACACTTAAAAGGTATTCTGGCCACTACAGGGATTAGTGTGACCTACACTCACAGCACATCAGGATGTCATCTCATTTGATCTTACAAGTGAAGTAAGATTGGGTCTAGTAGAACTTGAATAGAAGATTTGATACACAGAAGTGGGGTTCGTGATTCAGTAGGTGGTGATCTGACAGTTCTACAACAATGTCTCAACCTGGTATAAAGGAAACTAAGTTGCTGGAGGTATGGTCTGTGATAATGATGTAAAACTGAGATTGTGAGAATTTATGGTTATTAAGGGTCACTGGTGGTCTGTGTAAGAGTGGGGGCATTAACACCTGGTATCCTGGCCAAATTTCAGCTTGGGTCTACGTAACTGATATACTTAAATCTTCCATGCAGTTTCAATTGGATATACTGTTTACTTCCTTCCTAAATTGTTAGAAATGCTGCATTTCACTGGTGTTTGAATGATGCATGTCTGTAGCTCGCATATCAATTTCTGAAATGGTTTGAAATGAAAGCTACAAGAGTTATTCTACTGCCCAAGAGGTGTATTCCAAATTTTCTTCAGTAGCAATGGCCAAATGTAGAACTGAGCCAGATTAAAGTGTGCCAAGTTCTATTATCTGTAGTTTTATCAGTAAAAATTACAGTAGTATTAAAATAGATCCAGTGTTTTTTGTAGTATTTGCTTAACAAAATATTTATATCCTGCACAGTATTATCCTAGACCACATGGCTTTGGGTTTTTGGGGATTTTTTTTGTTTTTGTTTGCATCAGTCTTATAATACGAACAGCTATATGTTTGGGAAAATAGCCTTTGTTTATCTCTGGAACTTTTTTTTTTTTTTATTTAGGGTGTGAGCAATTCCACGCTTCCCCTGGCCTGTTGCTGTTGGGGGGTAGTGAGGAGAATTCCAGGAACTCTAGGAAATCGACAAGTCACTGCATTGTGTTTGCTTTAAACTATACTGAACTCTAATTTTGACTTAACCCTTAGGACACTTGTCCATGCTGGTATGTCTGCATGGGGGGAGGGAGAGGGGGAGTGACAGAGAGTCTCTCAGAGCCCAGGTCAACTGCTGCAGGGTTTTTTTGTTTTGCTGCAGAGACGTACCCAAAACCTTCTCTCTCCCCCTCCCCCTCTTATCTTCCCACCCTCTTTGCAACATGAGTTCCTCCTCCTTCCTCGGTTGTAAATTTCTTGTTTTCTCAGCCCCTTCAGCTCCAGCAGCACTACGGGAACTCCCCAAAAGTAAGCTGAGAGCTTGCTTTACCTGATAGTGCCTCTGGCCCCCTGCAAAGAGCAGCTCTGAGCTTGTTACATGTTCCTGATTCTCCCACCCACAACTCTGAATGTGACTGGCCTTCCCTGGCCTAAAGGAGCTGTTGAGAAGTGGCAAGTTTGTCTGGAGGAAAGGGTCCCATCATGGTAGAGGCAGGTTGGGAATAGTGACTTCCCCCAAGTTTCCAAGCGCCATGGCCACTCCAGGTTACCCCCACTACTGGATAATTTCCTGTGACATCCACGGTGGAGCTGGCTAGTTTCCTTAGAGTTAATAACATTTTATTCTGAAGGGGGTTTGCAAGCACAGCCCAGTTTAGTACAATGTTGAGATGACAAGATATTCTCTCTGAATTCGGGGGCCAGGTATTGCTAGTCTTTTAAAAAAAAAAAATTTATTTCTGTTAAGAATCAAAATGCCGCGGAAGCTGCAAATTTGTTTCTTGATGGCTTTTATAAAGATGGTCATGAGTTTAAATGTAACCAGTAGAAGCCCAAACCTGAACAGCAGGAGCGACATTTTCTCTGCTTATCTTCAAGAATCAATTCGTTACCTGTCTGAACGGCATGAGCATTCTGCGTACAAGCCTTGAAATTACACCGCGTCTTAGTAAAAGCACAAAAAAGATGCATCCTCTTTAAAGTGCACAGATTGATTGGAGGAGCTCTGGTCTCTCCACTTCTTCTCTGGCTTGGTTTTTAACAGTTTTGTTTGTGGCATACTGATGTGGTGTGATCCCAAATGGTTAGCAATATCGACACAACTCTTAATCCTTAATCTCTTTCTCGTCTGCATATTGCCACAATCCTAATCACATATGCAACAATTAAAAGACGCACTACTGCTGCTTGGGAATGAGCGTTCTTGTCTCCCTTAATTAAGTCTTCTTTCTGTGGATCATGCCAGGAAGAAGCTATTCAGGGGGGCCATTTGGTTGCCTCCTTTATTGGGGGAAGGCATGAGCAAAGAGTTGCGTCTTAAATTGCACTCAGAGATGAGACAAGAATTTATCCTGGTCTCTGGGGTCAGGAGTTTCATAACCATGGGTCCTTCACCAAAAACACCTTGCTCCTTAAAAGCTTCAGACTGAGCTTCTGAATGGTGATGTTCCTGTTGAGTGTAGGATTCAGAATGGATGCGACAGGAGAGGTCACCCTTGAGTTACCTTGTACTGTCGAAAACTTTGAGGGGTGTGTGTGTGTGTGTGTGTGTTCGTTCCTATCCCAAGGAAACTTTCTGTAATCCATTGTTAAAATAAATCAGCCCAATGCTGAGTTTAGCAACACGTCCATTTTCAGGAAGCAGGAGTGAGAAGCAGTAGTTTTCAGTTTATGTTGACAGCTGCATTTGAAAATTGTTCTTTATAATTGGCACTTAAATTTACTGCTGTTGGTGGCCATTTTGCTGAGAGGAGAATCATTTGTGACAGCAGTACCTAAGCCCACTACAGGGGACTAGGCGTCTTTTTCCATTCTCCTCTAATGCAGTTACAATAAAAAAAAATCCTCTATCTCCATAGGTAAATATTTAAATATCGTTCCTCTTTCTTATTGATCATTCTGAGTGTACTTTAATGGGAAAGAAGTAGGTAATCCTGTGATTGGACTGTGGTCCATTTCACTGTGCTGCTCAGCCCTGGAGAGAGAAGGGACAACACATGAATGATGCTTCAGACTCGCCATCTCACCTGCCAAGCAGTCTTGTTCCCACAAATCAAGAATGTGTGACGACCCCCTCCCCAGACTAGTTTTGCTAATTAATTCTCATCCTGCCGTATGTACTCGTGTGTCTGAGTGGTGCTGCAGACTATAGACCCACCTTCGTTGTTTATTTGTAACCTTATACCAGTCTTGGTGTGGCTTTCCCTATTTCATAACTGTTCCTAAAGTGCCATCTTGTGGCAGTCCTAGAACTCTTAGTTATTTTTCTTTCCCCTAACCAATCTGCAAAAACATTGATCTGAAGGGCACTCTACCTGTATCTGCAACTCCCATTGGTTGTCAGTAGGGTTTGTATGCTGGTAGGTTAAGGAGATAAGTGGCCTTTAGAGGTTGCTGTGGTTTTAGCTACTTGACATTAACCTTTGTGTTGTTGAACAGCCCTCTAAAGCCCAGTGCTGATGCACCCAGTGTTGCATCTGTCATTATGGTTTTAACAGTGATACTGTAAAAAATAAGTAGTCTTTTTAAGTAGAGAAGTTAAGCGATCAACATCTATATCTTAGACAGAGAATGGTATTGGCCAGATTTATGATTGAAGAGTAAGGCTTTTAATTACTTGTGTAACTTATTTACTCCAGAAAGACAAACTCTGATACAATATTTGGTTTTCAGTGGAGTCCCATGCTGGCTTCACAGAGGAGTGATCCTGCTTCATGCTTTGAAATGGCGTGTTGTCTAGTGACTACAGCAGGTGAAATGAAGTCAGAACTTCTGGAAGTCAAGTTAGGACTTCTGCAACTGACTTATTTCATGATCTTGGGCAAGTCATTCAACCTCTCTAAGTTTTGGGTTAACCCATGTGGAGAAAGTTGTTCAGTACCTACCTACTTCTCAGAGATGTAGATTCTTGTTCGCCAATTGCCTAGAAATCCTTGGATGGTAGGAGTTGTCTGTACACTTGTTGCTGTTAATAAATAACTGGAGATGGATGTCTCTGTCTCCTCTCTACCCCCTGCAGTGTTCCCAACTCCTGCCCGGCCAGTCCACGTGGCGCTGGATCCTCAGGATATCGCTTTGTTCAGAACATTACCTCGGACCTGCAGCTGGCAGCAGAGTACGCAGCGAAAGCAGCATCAGAGCAGCAGGCAGACACATCTGGCGGGGACAGCCCAAAGGTTCAGAGAAACATTATCTGCCCAGCAGTGCTTGGGGAGGTTTTCAGGCCTGGCAGTGTACTGTAGTTAAACAAGTCGAAAGATAATTTATCCATTGTACATGTGTGTTACGTATTTCCATTGGGATACTTAACACCCCTGAGGGTCACTGGGTCATCCCCCTCCGTGTCAGTCACTGGCTCCTGGATATCACCGCTAGGTTAGCTTCCCAAATTTATTTTCTGCATTCACTTAAAAGGTCAAGTTACAGGAATCTCTGCCTTTTTTGATGGACCATGCAGCCTGACATGCAGGTGTTTCCCCTAAGAAGTTATATATTGGAAGAGTATTAAAACCAAGGAGTTTTATTTTTCTTCTTTAATTAACAGCTCCACAGATGTACACAACACTTTGTAAAATACACTGGGGAATAAAAGACAGGGTCCCTGCCTTGAAGAGCTTGCTGTTTAACTCAGGCAGAATACACAGGCCTGCAGTTCAGGGACAAGAGGTGAGGAGAGCAGTGTAGAGAGGATTCGCTTTTAAAAACATAACAAACATAAGGAGGGAATTCAGTCTTGATGAAGTGCCCTGATACCTACCTTGAAGCTGTAGTTTCTCTCTTGGTAATGCTAGGTTTGGGATCTAGCAAGGGAGCACAATACTGGATAGCTATGAAGATTGAATTCTCCCCTAAACCAGGGTGGCTGTTCTTGGTGGAGATGCACTGATGGAGCAATGTGAGGAACTGGAAATAAACCTTTCTAGTGAATTTCTTCAAATTCTAGAAAGGAGGGGTCTCTCCTGGAGATGGTGGAGCAGGACCAAGTCATGCTTGGTGCTAGTGCTGGAAGCAGAACTGGGTGGAAAATTTAAAAAACCTAGCAAACCTTTGGAACTTTTTTCCAACCGAAAATATTGTTTGGTAGAAAGTTTAGCTATATCTAGAAAAAAGAACAACAGGAGTACTTGTGGCACCTTAGAGACTAACAAATTTATTAGAGCATAAGCTTTCGTGGACTACAGCCTGGACTACAGTCCACGAAAGCTTATGCTCTAATAAATTTGTTAGTCTCTAAGGTGCCACAAGTACTCCTGTTCTTCTTTTTGCGGATACAGACTAACACAGCTGCTACTCTGAAACCTATATCTAGAAGGCATTTAGTATCTGGCTTGTGTGTAAACTCCAGCGTAAGAATCCTTACTCCTGAAATTAAGCTTCCCCTGTTGTGTCCTCTCTTTTAGGATGAGTCCAAACCACCATATTCCTATGCTCAATTAATTGTGCAGGCCATATCTTCAGCCCAAGACAGGCAATTAACACTAAGTGGGATCTATGCCCACATCACCAAGCATTATCCATATTACAGGACTGCTGACAAAGGCTGGCAGGTGAGTTCTTGACACCTACAAATTTTGAAATTTCTATTAAAGTGCTTATCCTAAAAGGAAACACATTTGGTGAGGATCAGGGCACTGGGGTAGTGGGAAGCTGTTCCAGTCAATTTAGGGAATAATCAGTTTAATAACCTCACTTAAACTTTGTTTGTGGGCAGTGTTTGTAAAGGCTATTCTACGGAAACATTCAGGGGCCTCTGGTTTTCTAAGGCCCATCCTTACCACTCTTGTCATCCACCACGCCTGCATCTCTAGAGACATCTCCGACATGATTGTCATCCCCATTTTCATTTCCTTCCATGCCCTTGCTACCAGCAGCCACTTCATCAGTCTCATCTCCTCTGCTCTCACCCCATATCTATCTCTCTTCAAATCTTCCTTGACCCCTGAAAAATCTTGACTGTGTCCAGTTATTTAGGAAAAGGATGCTCTACGGACCTCTCCCTTTGCGATTGCACCACTTCAGCATGGCTGTCTACAATTCTGTGTTCTCCCTGCTTTTAATCACAGTAACCCTCCCGCTCTCTACGACTATTGCTTTCCTTTCCCAGAGTATGGTCACTCTACTATAGATACCATCATGGAGCGCTAAGGGTCTGACAACCACAAGCTGACCCCTTGTGTTGCACATCTGTGCATAGCATACTATTGGGGAAATCTCACCGGCTTCTCTGTACAATTTGTCCATAGCTGATAATGCTATGTCAGACTTGGATATTCAGCTGCGTGAGTGTCAGTTTTAATGTGTCAGTAGCCAGGGCTTCAGCCACACTCGCCCTTTCCCAGTGCCACACCTCTGAACTGGGTGTTGTCACTTCCAGGCACACAACACTGATGTATTGGAGAGTCACGGGCAGCTGCTGATTCCACTATCCACAGCTGGCTGGAGCAGCATGGCTGATCGCACTTGACAGTATAATCAGAATAAGTACATTCTGCCTGCCCAGTTTTCCCCTGCCCGATCAGTTGGAATGGAATTCTTCACTTCCCACCTTACCCTGCTCCACAGTGTTACCGTGCATTGTTAACCAGCTGCTGCATTGTACTGCAGAGACTGCTGCATTTCAGTGATGGGTGAAGTGGTCTCTCTATGTCCCTTTCTTCCCTACCAGCAGCGTTGTAAGGCTCTGTTTTGTAAAGCACATCTGTTGGTCTTTGAAAGCTGCTAGAGAAGCACAAAAATGGGGGAGGGAGGAAGAGGAATTAGAAATGATTTTATGCAATTGTGGGCTCACTGTGCCTTTCCTGCAACATAGCGGTGCTAAACCTAGTCAGTGATAGGACTGTTCCCTGAGAAATAGTTGTTGTTGTTGTTCCTATAGATGGGTAATCTCTACAGCACCCTACAGTGCTAGGTCTGTGCCAGACAGCTAATGGGTCCCTCCCAATATCTAGTCAGTCTAAAAAAATGTACTGGCCTGCTTTATGATTATTGTGATGTGGTGTGGCCTCTAGTGGTTCATGTTCGCACATGTGATCAATTTGCTGGTAGGCAGTGCAGCCAGGCCTGGCAGTTTTCCACTTGAAAACAAAAAGGCCATTTTTGAAGTGTGTTCTAGATGTTTACAATACACATCTCTTTTGTTTATGGTTTTCCAAAGCCCCCACTTCCATATCTTGCAGTGGAAGAGTTACTGCCCTCACTGGTTCTAGGAGTTGTTTCTAAGGGGCTGGTAACAGTACAGTGCCAGGCTAACCTATCTTCCTCCATAGTTAATGGAAACTCTGTATTTGTAACTTACGTAGCCAGATTTTTTTCTTATCACTTCCATTCCCCTTGTGAGTCTTGGTAGCTGGGTAGCTTGTTACTGTTTGTGGCAGAGATTCTGAAGGGGATGGATGTTACTCTTCTGGTCTGTGAAGTCTAGTTTGTCTGTCTTTGGTGTTTCCACATTGCATAATAATCAACTCATTCCTTGTTTCCTGCAGAACTCCATTCGGCACAACCTCTCCTTGAACCGTTACTTTATCAAAGTTCCACGCTCCCAGGAGGAGCCCGGAAAGGGCTCCTTTTGGCGAATCGACCCTGCCTCAGAAGCCAAGCTAGTCGAACAGGCATTCCGAAAACGGAGACAGAGAGGGGTGTCCTGTTTTCGAACCCCTTTTGGGCCCCTCTCCTCCAGGTAAGTTCAGGTCCCTTTTTATTTTTATTCTAAATCTGTAAATCTGTTTTGGTGTCATTTCATAGTGATGCAGAACTGTTCTCACAGGAGTAAGTGGCTTACTGTGCAAAGCCCTGCTGTTCATTTCTGAAGAGCTGGGTCCACATGTGGATTAGGTCGTAGGAGAAATCACTTGTGGTATTTAAACTAGTCTCTTTCAGAGAACATCACATCATTTGACATGATTCTCAGCAATGGAGTTGAAGGGATGTGGTATGGGACTAAATGAAACTGTCTCAGCCAGTGGTACGGGTGTGGAGGAGAAGCTGAGCACAGAGACTGTCTGGACTAATTGATTCTAGCTAGTGCAGTGTACCCTTTGCTCTTGCAGGGACCAAATTTTGTCTAAAAGTGGGTGAAAATAAGGGAAAATGAATAATAAAAAGGTGGCATCCACAATAGGGTGTGTGAGAGAGAAGGATATTGTTTATTGAATGTTAAGGAAAATGTGAGTCTCGTAGATAATACAGTTCTGTTTTATAGAAGGTGTGTGTGTGTGTGTGTGGGGGGGTGTTTTGTGTGTGTGTGTGTGTGTGTGTTAAAATGAATGCAAATAAAGTCAGGATCCCTCACCAGTTCAATGATATCTAGTTAATTTATTCAGGGAGATCCTACAGCTAAACATTACACCCAGTGAGTATAGTGTTAGAAATAACTTAAAAGACCCAGGAATTAGAAATCCATAAACCTCTCTGCTAAAATATTTATGCTAGGCTGCTAGTCCAGTGTACTGACGAGGGATTCTAGGAGTGACTTCAAAACTTTGTTGCTTTGGCTAGCTGGGTTTGGGAGTGTTGTGGTGGTAATTGCTTGAGGATTCAGTGTTCTTTGTACTCTTAAACTTTTCTAATGACTCAATCCAGAGTGTCAAAGTGTTCTCATTTAAGCCTGGTTACTTTCCCTGGTCAGAGGGGAAATGCAGTGCTTGTAGCTGGTCCCTGGGTTTATGAACAGTGACTCTCTTTAATGGTGCTTGTAATCTTGAGAATTCCCAACCTTTGTCATCCTGACAACTTGAAGATCACATTTGCATGAAAACTTTGTATCTGCTATAATTGCAAATAAAGTCTGTGATTCCTGTTACTTAAAATTAGCAAGAAATACATTTCTGCAGTGTACATTGTGCACTGGCAGCACGTAGTGGAGTTTCACTGTTTTCCCTCTCTCAGGACAGAAACAGTGGGAGAGGAGCCTTGGCTTCATCCCCCACATAACAGAAGATCAGAAAAACTCTCATATTAAACGTTTCATGTTTTGTTTAAATTGTAGCACGTACTAATCAAGGGACTGTCAAAAACAGGATTGAAAAACAAAAACCAACCAACCAAAACGTATCTTTTTTTTCTTTTTTTTTTTTTAAATCCATTTGAATGTGCCCATTTAGATTCAGATTTCGCCCTACTAAGAGTGGCATTGCTGCAAAGATGCCATGCTTCTGGCTTCATTGGAGGAAGTAGGACGGTAGAAACAGCACAAGAATGGTTTCTTAGTGCTGTGGAAGAATAGAAGCTCTTCTATTGAGGCAAAACGAACAGGAGTACTTGTGGCACCTTAGGGCTTGTCTATACTTACCGCGCTGGTTCGGCGGCAGGCAATCGAACTTCTGGGTTCGATTTATCGCGTCTAGTCTGGACGCGATAAATCGAACTCAGAAGTGCTCCCCGTCGACTCCGGTAATCCTGCTCGCCGCGAGGAGTACGCGGAGTCGACGGGGGGAGCCTGCCTGCCGGGTCTGGACGGCGGTAAGTTCGAACTAAGGTACGTCGACTTCAGCTACGTTATTCACGTAGCTGAAGTTGCGTACCTTAGTTCGATTGGGGGTTTAGTGTAGACCAAGCCTTAGAGACTAACAAATTTATTAGAGCATAAGCTTTCGTGGACTACAGCCCACTTCTTCGGATGCATCCTGTTCTTCATTTCAACAGGGGCAATGCACTTCATTTAATATTTGCATTAGAATATAAAAGAGGAAAGTGCCACAAGTACTCCTGTTCTTTTTGCGGATACAGACTAACACGGCTGCTACTCTGAAATCTATTGAGGCAGTAGATTTTGGAGATGCCTTTTGGTTCTCTGCTACTGCTTTATTGGCCAGCATGTATTCTTTTTACTCTGTTTGCACTGGTTTGTGTTTCAGGAGTGCCCCTGCCTCTCCTACTCATCCCGGCCTGCTGTCCCCTCACTCTAGTGGCCTACAGACTCCAGAGTGCCTGTCCAGGGAGGGCTCACCCATTCCACATGAACATGATTTTGCGTCAAAGTTAGCCTCTGTTCCAGAGTATCGATATTCACAAAGTGCGCCTGGTATGTAGTCCCTATTTTGCAGGAGAGTATGTTCATTGTGGTGGGAGGGTGTTCTGTATTTCAAATAAAGGCCTCATCTCTCCATACTTACCCTTTCCCCAGCCTCCAGTGGCTATATAGCTTTAGACGGTCTCTTTTTCTTATTAGCTTCAGCTTCATGGCAATGGGATGGGGAGTGGAGGGAGTCAATCTGAATGGGGATTTGGATCTGTCGTCACTCCTCTTCAGCTGTTTAGGTTGGTTGCTCTTTGGGGCTGCTGTCTGCACCCAGAGTTCCATGTGACCTGATAAGTTAAAAAGCAGAGGTTGAGTTTTTCACTCGTATGCTGGGAAAGGTGAAACTGCTGGGTGGTGATGTTAGGTCTGTATGAACCCCATGATTGTGCAACCCATTTAAAACCCTGCACTGTGTGTACACAGATTGCATACAAAAACTACACTCAAAATGTTTAGATTGCATAGCCAGCCACTCAAAAATTAGGAAATACAAGATTGAATGTTGTCTGAATAACTTTTTAATTCTTTTGCAAATACTGCGCTGCTCAGCATGATGTATTATTAGAAATGTCAAAGAAAATGAGTGCTCTAATATGCATATCTCTTCCATTTCAGGATCACCTGTCAGTGCCCAGCCGGTGATCATGGCTGTTCCTCCCCGGCCATCCACTCTAGTGGCAAAGCCGGTAGCTTACATGCCAATAGTGACTTCTCAACAGCCTTCTGGTCATGCAATCCATGTAGTGCAGCAAGCTCCCACTGTTACAATGGTCAGGGTTGTAACTTCCTCCTCAAGCTCCGCTAACGGATACATACTGACAAATCCGGGCCCAGCAAGCGGTGCTCATGAAGCAACAGGAACAGTGTTGGATTTGGCTGGTGATCATCGAGGTAGTCTGTTTCATTTCCCTCCCTACTTGACAAAGGAAGATTTGTCCGGACTTGTAGGGTTTTTCTGCACACCTATTGCACTCCCTGGGTGTTTAGCCCTTGACAAAAGAGGTCAGTCATAAGATACAATTTAAACTGGGTAAGAGCTTTTGCACTAGGTCTGCCTAGCAGTAAGCAGGAGAATTGAGCCGTGTGTGGCCTTTAGTTAGTAAAAATCTAGCTAGAATTTTACTGGTGACCAAAGCTGCATATATGGCTGTGAATATTTATTCTAGTTCTGGTGTTTCCCTACAATATGCTTGTGGACTGAGGCCCATTCTGATCAATTGGGTAAATTACCAAAAGGTATCTCTGTCCCAAACAAAACTCCCACCATCCCAAGGTATGCTTTTCTGTTTTGAAGGCTGAAGCTGTTTGTTTCAAGGTGACATTAATGGTAATTGAGACTCTGTGTCCTTTTTCTGTGGGTATGTAAAATTTATTCCAAGGGAGGAAAGGTGTAAGCCTCTGGAAATGAGTTTTGTAGAAGTGCATATAGTGTTTGTGATTAGAAGATTCCTCAAAAGCCAATTATTATAAGGATCACTTTATATCTTTTCAAACTGGCAACTCTGGCCTTAGTGAACTAAACCCTGAAAATACCTAATGTTCTATAAAAGGATCATTCTCTGTCTGCTTTCACTTGGGCAGTACCTCCTTTTCTGCAGCCTTTCTCATAATTGCATTATATTATTGTACATTTGTACAAGCACAATAAGAACAGTGAGTTTCATTGAGTGTTTATGTGCAGAAGAGTGATTTATTTGCTTACAAGCTGGAATGGAGAGGAGAGGGAGAGATAAAGACCCTCCCCAATAATAATATGGGACACTCAGCATTTGCTTTGGTGTTGGCTTGCTTTTGACCACCTTCAAACTCCCCTGAAGTTTTTGACCAGATCCCCTCTGTGCTTCTCCAGGCTTCCCAGCAGCAATCTCTGAGCTTGCCTACACTTGTAACGGTACAGTAGTACAGCCTCAGCACTTCAGTGTAGATGCTACATGCGCCGACAGGAGGGGTTCTCATGTTGGCTAGGCAATCCACCTCTCCAAGAGGTGGTAGCTAGGTTAGTGGAAGAATTCTTCTGCCGACCTACCACACTCTACACCGAGGGTTAGGTCAGCTTAACTGCGTCGCTGTGGGGTATGGATTTTTCACACCCCTGAGAGATGTAGCCAGGTTGACCTAACTTCTTAGTGTAGAGCAGGTTTCTGTCTCTCTGACCCTCTGCCATCCCTAGATCCTCTTCCCCCTCCTTCCCCAGCTCCACTCCTCATTCCGACATTCTGATACCTTGCCCGAGCTCTCCTCTCCTGTTCTGCCATGTCTCCCTTGTTTCTCTAATGTTAAGATGGGGAAGAGAAGGGGGATGCTGGGGTGGTCCTACTGAATCAGCTTCTTCACTTCCTGCCTGCCTGGGCAGGCATCACTCCTTTTCTCCTCCTCTCAGAGTTGGCTGGAGAGGTCAGGCAATGCGCTGAGTCAGCTGCAGAGAGGAATCTCAGTTGCAGCCTTCGGCTGGCCAGCAAAGGGACACGGTTGCTCCTTGAGGCTTCCTGGCAGCTTCTCCCTGCCTGTTGAGCAGATCAGTTAAGGTGGGGGAGTGAGGAGGAAGGTTTTAAACACTGCCACACTAAAACAGCAGCATCAGTCCAGGCACTGCCCCCTTTCTGCTGGTTCCTTCCCCTATCCTTCACAGCTAGTTGAAAGTTGTGCACGAAGGCAGGTTAAAATTGGAGGGGACTGCTTCCTCTCCACTCCCTTGTGATCTCACCCAAGTGTAGGCATGAGAGCAAGCTGTCCCTAACTCCACAAACACTTGGGCTGTTTGATACTGTTATGGTTCCTTCCCTGTTGTGGTTAGCTGAGGCTCAGGGTGGTTGATGTACAGGCAGGGAACTCTCATAGTCTAGTTTTCACAGACTGTATCCATGCCATGTTATGTTATGTAGTAACATGCAGATAAGGAAAAGAACGATGGGGAGAACCTTTTTATGCCTCAGAATGACATGTTTATAACCTTGTTTCTTAGTTGGCCTGCTTGTGCCCTAGAGGAAGTCTATATCTGACATTGGTAAATAGTTGTGTAGATATTTTTGTTTTAGGTAAGGTAAGAAAACTTGTGGAGTTAATGAAAAATCATGACTGGATGTCTTGAAATGCTTCAGAATAACCATTTGTTCCTCATAGGTAGTAACCCTTCCCCATGCTTATATCACTGATTGCAGTGTTCTTTCTCTAATGAGCTAGGTGAGTCAGTCTTCCCTGGAGAGCCTGATCCTGCATAAAGATTTCTGGGTACTTCACGTCTCCCAGGATCAGGCCCATACCAGTCAGCCATGTCCTCAACCCCTTCTTATTTTGGAGCCCAAATGTGTTACTCTGAGACTCCTCTGCATTGACCTGAGAAATGATGCTTCCCATTCCCATGAGATATTGATTTGTGGGATTTATCAAACACAAATGATTTGGTTGTGTCTGGATACTTTGGCTGTATGTGCTTGGGTATTTTCATTTTGTCTAATCTTGGGGTATGTATTATTGCTAGCATATTAATGAAAATGAAGCCTACTCATGGTGAATGATTCTCCTTTCTGTTTAATGTCCAAACAGGCATGGATGAGAAACCAACAATTGCGTTTGCCACAATACCCACTGCCAGTCGAGTCATTCAAACAGTTGCCAGTCAGATGGCTCAAGGTGTCCCAGGGCAAACTGTTACCATCCTTCAGCAGGCAACTCCAGTGACCATTGGACAACACCAACTACCTGTTCGGGCAGTAACACAAAATGGGAAGCATGCCATCCCCACCAACAGCATCACCGGCAGTGCTTATGGTATGGCTTTCCTTTATGGCTGTGTGCCCGATCACCTGATGTAGTTTCACATGCACTGCAAACTCTACAGTTATACTACACATAGGTCCTGACATCTGAGTTTTCCCATACATCCAATTTGAAATATGTGTGCAAGATGTGTATTGTGCAAAATTTTGCACCACTAAATAACAAAGTTTTTCTTCCCCAGCCTTAGTGCTCTAAGTGCTTGCTCCATTCTTTCTCTTCCACCTCCAGTTCTGCTCATTTGCCTCTGGGGGGGTAAAAGCTCTGCCATCTTTAACAACATAGAACCATAGAACTGGAAGGGACCTTGAGAGGTCTTCCAGTCCAGTCCCATGCACTCAAGACAAGTCTAAGTATTAGCTACACCATCTCTGACGGGTTTTTGAAGATTTTTAAGAGCAGGTTAGACAATAACAGAAATTCTACAACCTCCCTAGGCAATTTATTCCAGTGCTTAACTACCCTGACAGGAAGTTTTTCCTAGTGTCCAACCTAAACTGCCCTTGCTGCAATTTAAGCTCATTGCTTCTTGTCTTATCCTCAGAGGTTAAGGAGAACAATTTTTCTCCCTCCTCCTTGTAATGACATTTTATATACTTGAAAACTGTTATCATGTCTGCCCCTCAGTCTTCTCTTCTTCAGACTAAACAAACCCATTTTTTTTTTTTTCAATCTTCCCTCATAGGTCATGTTTTCTAGACCTTTAATTTTTGTTGCTCTTCTCTGGACTTTCTCCAATTTGTCCACATCTTTCTTGATATGTGGTGCCCAGAACTGGACACAGTACTCAAGGTGAGGCCACATCAGTGCAGAAGAGAGTAGAAGAATTACTTCTCGTGTCTTGCTTACAACACTCCTGCTAATACATCCCAGAATGATGTTTGCTTTTTTTGCAACAATGTTACACTGTTGACTCATATTTAGCATGTGATCCACTATGACCCGCACATCTGTTTCCACAGTATTCCTTTCTAGGCAGTTATTTTCCATTTTGTATGTGTGCAACTGATTGTTCCTTCCTAAGTGGAGTACTTTGCATTTGTCCTTATTGAATTTCATCCCATTTACTTCAGACCATTTCTCCAACATCACCTCTGCAGAGTCCAGTCCCTTTTTATGTCCTTGGCAATGCATCTGTCTGTCCCGTCCCCATCTTCCTTTAGTCTCTGTTCCATCTAGGGTTAGCTTCTTTTCAACAAATAAATGTGGCCTTACTTGAGCCCATTTTCTCTTACTTTGGCTTTTCTTGCTGTGGAAAAAGTAGAAATGTTATGTAATGTTTTTTATGAATTCTGCACTTGGCATTGCTAAAGGGTTAGACCTGCTCTTGGGGTAGAACAGGAGACATGCGGGGTGTGAGACACACCTTGGGTCTTGGTGGAGAGAATGGGGTATTTAAAAAACTGATTGAAACCGTCCCAGCTCAATGGAGGATTTAGAGAGACAATGAGAAACCCCAGCAACTGAACAATCAACAATTGACAGCAGGCAACTCCAGCAGGTGGGGTATGTGAACTCAGCATGGCTCTGCCTGAGAGGCGACAGGATGGGGATAAGAGTTGTTTTTTGGAAGAGGCCAGACAGTTCTCACCTGGGACTGACAAAGGGACAGAGACCCTGAAATGGAATCCAGAGCAGCTTGGCTGGTGGATAGCACTGGCTTGGCCAGATGGACTATGTCTTAACCTTTTTCTCTAGGCTAACCTAGGGACTTGCAATGCTTTGTTCCAGTTGACTAATAAGTCCTACTCTGTTTTGGAAAAGCCTCCTGGTGTCACTGCAAATACATGTTGAGGTGCATTAGCCTGCGAAGAGGCTCAGTCTTGGAGGCAATGAGGCTGTGTGGCCTACTGTGAAGAAAGAGTAGGATCAGTTGGAGGTCTGGCACACTGAAGGGTTCCTCCTATGGATCCGTGACATTTGCCAGTCAACCCTTGCCCTCAATATTGCATAATAAATCTTCCCTGGTGCTCTTAGGACACCACTAAATCCCCAACTCTGTTCTCAGAAAATCCTTTTCTCCATAGCTAAATGTCTCACCTCCAGTCTCTTCTCACTCATCAAAGTCTTGGGGAAAGAACCAGTACTATGGTGCACGGTTTTGTCTCATAGAAATGTAGAGGGCCTACTGGATCTTCTACATCAATGCAGGATTGTTTCATATAGGATATTTTCTAGTAATTAGTCCAGTCTGGTTTCCCTTGGGAGGGTATTCTTGTGCTTCCTCGGGACATTAGGTATTGTCACTTTAAGGGTAATGACTGGTGGTGGCAGAACCCTAAAACTTTGAGTTATTGCCTTCCCTTCTTATGAAATCAGAAGAGTCCCAGCACCTCCACCCTGCCCCTTCAGGCAGTCAGAACGGAAGACTTTGTCTGGATTTGTGTTGGCTTTCTTACAGCATCTTTTGGGTTGTCCTATGAGTTATTTCTTTGTTTTAGTCCACTGCTGGATGAAGGCTTCCTGCCACTTTCTTTGATTTTTTTTTTTTTATTTATTTAACCTTTCCCATCAGAGTTCTACCTAGTTTTACCTTGTCCAGTAATGGAAAACTGTAATGAGTAGTTGTAATGTCTTAGATGTATAAAACTGTTAAATAAGAAGAATAGAGATTAAAAATAAATGGAGCTGATATTATCCTGCAGTAGCATGAGACTGATGTAGAGTAGGACATTTGATTGCTAATTATTCTTCATTTATGCGTAAGGCACTCTGAAATCACTAAAATTTGTTTCACTCTTTTTTGTAATCCGATGCGATTAGAATCCTTCCGATGACACCACAGCTTTCCGGTTTAAGTGGTGCTAGATTCTCTCTGCAGAGGATGCAGAGCTTGTATCTTTCTGACGCACTTCACTATGCGCAGCTGAAAAACATAGTTTCTTCTCTTAGGCTGTCTCGGTTTTTAACATTTGTTTCCCAGTCTGGGGTTTTCTCCTCTTAGAATACCGAGAAGGCTTTTCTGAATAGTGGTCAGCAGTTTTCTCTCATCCAACCCTGACAGTCTTCTCTTTTCTCATCCTCTTGACCTTACTGGTGCATGGCATTCTTCGCAATGGCCTGGTGTAGTTTGCTGGACTCTGAAGGACATTGTTCTGGTTCCATTACTACTTACCCCTGTGCTCCTTTTTGTGCCGCTAGCAGTGGACACTCCTGTATTGTTAACTCTTACCATGTTGATGTCCCTCATGGTTTGGCCGTCTTTATCAATGTGAAGCTATTTTACACTTTTGCTAAGGTATAAGCATATTCTGTTGCTGTGACTTTAAACTGTAGAAATTTCTACTCAGTAACAGAACTCTTGAGACTTTGTAAACTGGAGGTAGGATTACCTTATTTGCCATTTCTTTACTATTGTGAGAGTTTTTGTCTAGTTCTTGGGAGCCAGGAACTCCTGGGTTCTAATCTCAGCTCTGACAGGGACTCTCTCTGTGGCCTGAGGTAAGTCATTTAACCTCTTTGCCTCAGTTTCTAGCCTGTAAAATGGATATAATACTCATCTACCGCCCACATTAATATTCTGGTTGTAATCCAGTTCCCAGTAGACAGGGTGTTGGCTTTCTTGTTGGCAATCTCAGTAGAAGCGCCCAGCTTTGAATGGGCCATGGAGACTAAACTACCCACACGCCCCTAGCAGTGGTCCGTCCAGGTCAGCATGCTGGTATGGCAGCTTGGGAGAAGCTTTTGATTGTGGTGCTCCATGCAGTAAGTACAGAGCTTCGGTCTCATAGACTATGGATGCAGAATTTTTCAGTCATGGGTTAGGGGTTAAAACACAAGAGTGGGAGCTTTCCTAGCTGGAGACAATTCCTTAGCTCATTGGTGTACAGGTTTATTTATGAAATGATGTATAAAGCATTTTGAGAACTTTCAATGGAAGGTGCTAGGGAAGGAAGAGCAAGGATTAATGTTCTTAAATTCACACAGGAGTTAAATTCAGAAAAAGTTAGTTAATGTTTGTAAAGCACATCTGAAGGTGACAGTTGCATATCTCCAGTATGATTGCTCTCCAGTGTAATTTACTTCTGTCTTTCCTAGACTTGCAAATGTTGTTTAGATTTTTGGCTGAATTAACACTTTTTTTTTCTCTCCCACTCCCCAGCTCTCACAAATCCGCTACAGCTCCTTGCAGCCCAGGCTAGCTCATCCACTCCCGTTGTGGTCAGCCGGATATGCGAGGCAGCGACTGAAGACCCTGCACCACCCTCGGGTGAGCCAGATGTAAAAAAACCCCGGATGGAAGAGTCCAGCGGAGCAGTCCAGGCTCAAACTGGAGTCATCACGTCCACAGCGCCGCAAGGACAGGCAACCAGTGAATGACGAATCGGTGGGAGGATAGTAGGAATGTAGGTGGGGCAGCGGCATGAGCCTCGAAAGCAATTTTCAAAGAAAAGAAAAACCACAACTGTAAGAACAGCTTGAAATTTAGAGAATTACGAGCTCTTTTTAAAATTACATTTTAAAGGGCAGGTCAACAACAGTTCTTAGAATTTCGAGATGCTAAAAAGAATGAAAAAGAATCCTCCCAACTACCTGTACCTGGAACTCAGTTCTGCCTTTACTTATGGGATATTTTTCCTCTTTTTAGATTAAAAAAAAAAAATACAGACAACTGATTGTATGACTGCTGGGATATTTTTTTTTTTTTTTAATCTCCTTCCCTTTGGGATGGGAGTTACAGTTCAGCATCTAAAGGAATGTATCACAGACACATCTGCTCTCTGGGAGGAAGGCTGATCATCTCTGATGCCTTGCTATTCTGCCTCTCGGAGCTTCAAAACATAAGACCATTTAAAAGGGCCACCCAAGAAGATTTAGAAGGATGGGCACAGCTTCTTGTAGGAACAGCATTAAAGTAACATGATACCAAACTGGGGGGAAAAGGCAGACTTTTTTTAAACAAACCCACCCCTGCAAAACATCATTATATCCATGTTTGTTTATATGGGGATTTGGGAGGGGGAGCTACAGGGCTCAACCAGATGGATCTTCAAAATATGGTTTCTGTCCATTCCCTTTGAGGGAAAGTGAGAAGATGGACGAGCAGCATTAATCTATTTCTTTTAAAGAAAAGATAAAAAAACAAAAAGGGGTGGGTTGTCCTCAGACTGATTTCTCACAGTTATTCATCATCCGCTTATGAATTTACGGCAAAATATCATAGTGACGGAACATGTGAGAAAGGGCATCTTTGAAAGATTCTGTGTATATTTGGTTTTTTAGTTGTTCATATGTCCCCCTGCTTCTGGGGCAATATGGTTTATTCATAACATCCTAGAATGAAACTACCATCACCTTTCCTGTGAACCCAAGGGGCAAATGGTTAGCCTTCTGCATCAAAGTGGTTTTGTCAGTCCTTTCTGGCAGTACGACCCTCTGGCCTGAAGACCAGATGGCTTAAGGTCAACAGCCCAGCGCCAGATTGAAACTTGGAAGTGGATTTCAGCAGGTGTCCCATGGTGTGAAGCTGAGACAGTGAGGTTAAATTCCAGGGGTGAGGGCCAGTGGGGATTATAGACAGTATTGAGAATGAATCTCATAAACTAATGCAAACCAAGAGAACAGAGGCCTCGCATTTTCTACATGAAAACTGTCAATTCCTGTTTTTAAAACAGGATTTTGAGGTTTTCCTTTGCTCCCCAACACATGCCCTCCCAATGATCTAGTTAGACAAAGGAACAGGAGTCAATTGCATTTGTTAGGACTGGCCAGTAGTCAAGATAATTTCCTTTTAAATACATATTTGTTTTAATTTAGCAGTTGGATAAATCATGTTCTTTTCATAATGTACTAAAAAAAAAACCCAGTGCAGACCCAGTATCCCTACAGATTTCTGAGACACTCGAAGCAGTTGGGGAGTGGGTGCTGTGCATGGCATGAATTGTGGTTGAGGAAACAGGATCACCCTCTTTTCAGCCCCCAGTTAATCAGTTGTTAGTTTTTACAATACAACCCCTTCTGCTATCTTCTGTTTAAACACCAAAGACGTTTCTTAACTTAAAGATCCTGATAGCTTTGGAAATGGGAAAAGTAAGCTAGCAATAATGGAGCATGTGTCTTCTTTCTAGGGATCTGTCTGTCCTTTCTGCTTCCACTGATGTAGTGCAGTGTTGTCATCTTGCTGTTAAATCCAAACTGACAGTGCTGTTACGGAGCAGAGTGCAGTGAGCAGCAAGCTCAGTGTGGAACTTTTAATGGGACGGATTTCTCCAAGATACAGCAAATGAGACCATTCATACCCGGTACACATGGCAGATCACCGGTGTTAAGGAGCAAAGCAGAGCTGATGAATTTCTTCTAGCATCTTAGGGAGGAGGCAAATGTAGTAGTAGTAGTAATGCCTAACTGCAAACAGGTGACATTACTTCTCTTCTAGGTTTCCTTTCTCTTTGCCAGTCCCATTCCCTGTGACTGAGATCCACTTTCTATATGAAAGCTGAGCAAGTTTGTTTTTGCCTCACGAAAACAAATTTCTCGCAGTTTATAAAAGAGGAGAAAATTCCTGGGGGACATGGTTTAGGTGACAGCATTGAAAACAGTGATGCATCTACAGCTTGACCATTCTAATTTATCTGTACGTTGGTGGCAGTGAGTGGACAGATTCTCTGGATTTTAGTGCATAGAATTGATTTCTGAAATCCGGTGGCGGCTGTTGTAATTTGCCTAATAGTCACAGTCAGCCAATCAGCAACTTTGCACCTATTCTTCTGGTGGGTGGCTAAGTCTGGGTTTTTAACAGTAGTCAGCTGATGTAACTTTGCTCAAAGCCAGGATTCTAAGAGGAGACTATTAGCACAGACTAAGAAATAGGGCACAATGATGAGAATATAGCACAGTTTGTTTGTTTGCTCCTACAGCCAGTCAGTAATGTCAGGTGAACGGTACTTTGAATTTCAGCAAATCCCCAGAAAGAACTATGAGGCTGGGAATCCTTTGTTTAAGGAAGGCTTTTTAAGTCTTGTAACAGGTCAGGTGAGCAAATGCTGGATGAGTGACAAACGAAAAACATTGTTTGGGCTCAGATGGTTGCTTCTCCTTGAAAATGTCCATAAATAGGACCATACCATAAGCTGCTGTAAATCACATAGATCTATTGAAATCAATGGAGACTTGCAGACTTACAGCAGGTGAGTGTTTCCACAGATCAGTTGCTGGGTTATAAACATGCCTTTTAAAATGTACAGATTTTAAAGTGTGCATATTTGCCCCTCCAGCATTCAGGGCAGTGTAACGTTTTCCAGGCTCTCCTTTGTGGCTCAGAACACCTGCTGGTCAAGTTGCTAGTTGAAGATAATTGAATGTACTTATCACCAGTTACATGTTCACTGGTTCCACTTGCAAAACCCCAGAATCTTTAGTTTATCCGAGTAGTGTTTTCTGCCTCCTCCCTCACCAGTCTGGTATATTCACTTTCCATTCTAGGAAGCAGCCATGCCACTTTCCCAGCCTTTTAGTTGGCGCTTGGCTAGTGTTGGACCCACACTAAAAAAAATAGCACTTCTTACCCCAAATCTTGTAGAGCCTATGGAAAAGTGTTCTCCTTCCTTATTTGTAGCAGCTGATAAGAGTATTTATACCTACTTTCAGGCCTCCCAAGTGGTTCTCTAGCATGCTGCCAGTTCTAAAAAGCCACTCAGCTAAAACACTGCTGTTCCTAATGAAAATTCCTCGGCAGAATTTCCTCTTAAAAAGGGCAAATTATAGATATTGGCGATTGAAACAACCTAATATGTTGTCTAATCCATCCCTGTCAAGGCAAGATTGTTGCAAAGCCAGAAGCAAGTGTTCTTCCCTGTTACATGCTTTTTCAAACCTTAAAAGTAAGTAAATAAAAAGGGAAACTTAAATGCATGAGTAAGATAAATTTGTCTTGTTTACACACACTAGAAACTAAGCTTAGGAAAATATCCAGCTTTATTAAATAAACCGTATTGGATCGGAATAACCATTTATTAAAATCCAGTTTGTAAACAAACTTAAGAAATCAATAACAAAAATAGGGATGTGATGGAAATAATGACTATCTGTCTCTGCTGTTCAGTTAGTGGTGATAAAGTTATGCACCATTCCATGCTTGCAACTTCACAGCTATAATTTCTAAATGAAATATGCATCAATAACCTAAATTCTTGTAGTGGTTGTCCTCTCTC